>NC_090921.1:572497100-573143822 GCF_040938575.1 Ambystoma mexicanum | reverse complement strand
AGTTTGCTTACAGGAAATAATTTCTCTACAACACATGTACTCTGTTGAAGGCCTCTGGACTAAAGCAGTGTGCGAATCCACACTGGATCTGTCTGTTTGGGCGAGTGTCACGACACGGACTGCGGGTCGTGCTAGTCAATGCACATGAAGGCCGTCGGGGAAAGAGCGGCGAAGCTCTCCATCTTTGTCCACAAGGTTGAAGAGTGTGGCACTGCAGTGTCTTTTGATTTTGCATAACACGGAACACCGTCCCGAACAACCATATCTGCTCAAAGAGGAGGAAAAGGACAAGATGACAAACACGGCAAGAGGTCCTGCTCCCTGAGTGTATCCTCTCACTGTCACACTTTTCTTCGTCCTCTTAAGATGAGTCACCGCTCCAGGGAGTACCCGGAATGGCAGGTACAAGTAATTTCTTCCTTCCCAGTCCTCCACTAAAGAGGGATGGGAGCCATTTCACCCAAAGTTGTACAACATTGACACAGCGGCTTTGGCGCTGGTGCCTTTGGCTGGGGTGCCAATCGGCCCCACAGCATCTGTTGCGACCAACAGGGCACC
This sequence comes from Ambystoma mexicanum, assembly GCF_040938575.1. Taxonomy (NCBI): domain Eukaryota; kingdom Metazoa; phylum Chordata; class Amphibia; order Caudata; family Ambystomatidae; genus Ambystoma; species Ambystoma mexicanum. The sequence goes on along the minus strand of NC_090921.1, from coordinate 573,143,264 downwards.
TGCTGGAGTCCACTCCTGCACGTCTTTGGGGCTCTGGCTTGGATCCACTGATTACCGAAGTGTGCAGGTGCTGAAAACCCTCCTACAGGTGCTGTGGTTTTGGCACCAGGGTTGGTCTCGACATCAACGTTCTCTGTGATGATGGGACGGCTGTGTTGTCAAAGCTTCCCGGGAGATTTCTCCCCTCCCTGGAAACGCCTTCATGTCCAAGATGCACTCCATCCCATCTACGAGAAAGGTGATCCGGTTCCAATCGGGTTGGAACCCATTGTTTACCGTGAGGAGAGAGATTTTCCTGACAAATTCTACGGTGAAGCTGAGGATGTGATTGGGCTAGCCGAGGACCTGCGGGTCGGGTCGCCAGTGGCCTCGACATGTCCCCAAAGATGGATATCTTGCCAGCTCGCCCTCAGAGCCAGCCTTGGGCCGCTTTTCAGCCAAGAATAGATCTACAGCAAAAGAAACCAGGTCTGTATTCCTATGGTAAAGTCTGACAAGTACCGTACTATCGTGGGCTATGGACAGCAATTCATTGGTCAAACCTACAATTTATTCGTAGACATTTTATATTTTTTTAAACAAAAGACAAAACATAAAATGCCTGAACAAGCAAATCATGTACACTGTGGCCATTTTCAAAAAAGGAAATGAAGGTTGAATTTAAAGAAGGAATTAAAGAAAGCCCAGTCCACTGTCTTCATAAGGCCGACCATCACCTAGAATGCTCCCATCTCTGTGCGAAAAAAGGAAAAGGTAATGGAAAAAATAGTAATTGTACATCGCAAAACTGGATACGACTAATGCACTCCTGATAGAGGTGAACCTCAGTATATTGACATTCATTCTGGTCATTGGACTAAGGGGCATAAGTCTGGCTATAATCCCCTTTGGAGTTTAGCATGAGGTACTGTTGATGGGTCAATATACGTGATGTCAAAGATGAAATGAATCACAATAGTGGCACCTCTAGTATTGGCTCATCAGGGCCTAGTTTGTCCATAGGGCCCAGCCTTCTTCAGGGCCACAGAGAATGTTATTCCGTGATGCAAAAAGGCAAGTGAAGTTTTACTAGCAGTTCCTGTAAATGAATAACCAAAAACAAAAAGACCCGTCTAGTAGCGTACTACATAGCATGCTAGTGCAGACTAAACCTGCTTGTATCCAAAACAGCCAAGATCTTTTGGCTTTCTGCTACATCCAGATTGAAGATCCAGTATGAGCTTTGCGATATCCTGCATATGATGCACCTAGGAAAGATACGCTACTGCCTTCAGTGCAACAGTAATGGAAGGTTGGGAGAAAACTGCCTCTGCTGCAGCAGTTGATGGGGATCAGGCGAGGAAACACCACCCGGCACAGTCTGATCTTGCATTTCTCCACTGAAAGCTTGGCGATTCCGGCAGCAACAATGAACCTGAAAACCTCCACTTTCCCTCTGTTCCAGACCGGGGGGGGAGTAAGAGATTTGACGATTGAGGCAAGACAAAGTTTGCATCTGGCAGCCTTGCCCTACGCGCAGTAAACACTTGATGCGCCCTCGCCAAATTCTTTCGCCCTATGGTCTTCTGTGGCAGGAGCGGGCAAGCACATCCCGATGCGAGATGGTTTCCAGACTTTGGTTGCTGATGGCAGGGAGGCCTCCTGCCATATTTTACATTCATGCTTGGCCACAGCAAATTGCCACAGGGACGGAACGGTTCTTTGGTGTCACTCTTGGCTGAGGACATCGGGGGGGGGGTGGTCAGAGGAAACTGTTGGACAAGCCTTTCAGCGGCCAGAACCTGTTAGGCTCAAAGGCGGACAATGCTCCCTAGAAATTGAGTCTTCAAAGGCCACGGCTAAGTCCTTAGTGGTAGCTGTGCAACAACCCTCCACACAGCCTGCCAGGGGTACGGGTTTCCTCCCTTCTCAGCCTACGCCGCTAGAGGCTGTGGTCGGGGCTCCCCGGGAAGACTTCAAAGCAGACTCTTCAGAGAGGCCGTGGTAGAGGTGCCTGGAGTGGAGGCACAGCTAATACCACTCTCCGGTGCAAAATCTCAGTGACGTGCTCCGTCACTCTACACCAGCGGGAGGGAGACTTTCCCTGTTCAGCATGAGTTAATCCAGGACTACCTTTGATGCATGGGCCTTACAGGTATAATGTCTCCCACTCATTCAGCACCCCTCGGACCAAGGGCCTCAGTCCAACCCCCTGCCTCTGGATGCCGTCCACTTGGAGGAGGTCCATCCGCTTCTTTAAAAGAGTGTGATAGAACTGGTTCCATGCTCAGAACAGAACGTGGCAGGTGGAGTGTTGTGCCACTTATCTATCAGATTTGACAATGAGCAGACTGTGGTCTCCCATAGTGTCTCAGGAACACATCAACTTGCTGGAGCTGAGGGCAATCAGGCTTTCCCTGGCTGCTTTCCTCTCCTATGTGAAATGTAAGACTGTGCTTATCCTGGCGCACAACACAGTGGCGATGCACTACCTCAACAAACGAGGTGGTGTTGGGGTCCTTGTCTTTGTGAAGTGAAGGAAGGCGGCTGTGGTTCTGGGCTCTGGAGAACGTCTGGCGGCAGCCCATCTGGCCATAAAGGAGAATATCACACCAGATGCTTTAAACAGACAGAGTTCAGCTATGAGTGGGAGCTCTGTAAGGAAGTTCTGAAAATGATCTTCTCCTCTTCGTGGACTCCCCAAGTGGACCGCTTTGCTTCCAATGTCAACAGAAGGTGCACGTTTTTCTGCTCCAGGGAATTCTCGTTTGGGAGGTCTTGTGGACACGCTGATGGTTGAATGGACATTCGACAAACCTTATGCGTTCCTGCCGATCCCAGTCATACCACTGGTTCTAAGGAGCTCCGGACTGGGCCTGGAAAGTGCAGTGTCTGGACTTGCTGGGCATGGCCATCTGCCCTCCTTGGTGTCTTCCAAGGAGAGTGAACTTGCTTTCGCAGTCTGAGGGGGCGGGTGGTCCACCTGAACCTTAGCAACCTGACCCTTCATGCTTGGCCACTTGTGGGACGACGTCCTCAATGTACTTATTTCAGCTCGCAGATCCATCAGTCTATTTATGACTTCAGATGCCGTACATTTTAGGGTTGATGCCGGAAGAGGGATCTGGACCTTTATCCAGTACTTTATCCCATGTGTTGGATTTTCTGCTGTCTATGACTTGCAGATTGTCACTGTAAAGTTTAACCTTGTCGCTATTTTGGTGTTCAATGGGACTCAGGAACATGGCTCGTCTGTCACAATTTCCACTGTTATGCTGTTCTTGAGGTGCTTGTGTAACCATTTTCCTCCCCACCAATGTTTGGTTCAAGCATGGGGTTTGAATGTAGTTTTAAATTCTCTTATGGGGGCTCCATTTGAGCTCTCTCATTCCCTTTCCATCAGATTACTCACCCATACGGTTATTTTCCTGGTTGCCATTGCTTTCACGAGACGGGTAAGTGAGCTCCAGGTGTTCTGTTTTATCTCCCTATTGTTCACCCCCACACCCCCAAGAGATGGTGACTGAGAGCGAGAACCCCCTTTTTGTCAGAAGTGGTCTTAGATTCCCATCACTCTGAAGCTCCATGTTCCAGTTTTTTTCCTCCGCCGCATCCTTCCCAGGCAGAGGAACGATTCCATTGGCTGGACCCAGTGCAGGCCCTTAAATTCCATGTCTGGACAGGCCAGGGAGGATGACCAGGTTGGTTACGCTGGTGCTCGTGCTGGCAGTGCTGAGACCAAACAGGCCCTGTCGAGGTGGATCATTCTCTGCATCTCAGAATGCTACGATCTGGCTGGGAAGGATGTGCCTGAGTATCTCCTAGTTAATTCTACCAGACGAGTAGCTTCCACCTATGCCCTATAGAGCGGAGTCCCTGTCCTGGACATTGGCCAGGCAGCAACATGGCGTCTTTGCATAAGTTTGCTAAGCATTACTGCTTGGATTCCCTTGCGGGCCTAGTTAATTCCTCCAAAGTGTTCTGGTTAAGGTTGTGTCCTTGCTTCCTCTCTCTGAATGTATGTATTGCTTTTGGAGTTTATCATAGATGAGGAATCTGTGGGAGGAAATAATCCATTAGAAGAACAAGTTATTTACTTCTCTGCAATGTGCTTTCCGATGGATGTACCCTCCACGGATTTCTCATCACCCTCCCTGCCTGCCCCTCGTGGCGGAAAGCTACGAATAGCACCATTGTTTCTATGAGCCTTCAGCATCGCAGTACTAGATAAAAAGGGTGGAACTAAGGTCATGATGCGCAGCACCTTCATTTACACTGGCTGTGTTGTCATGACTGGCGTGGTGCACGTAGAGGCGTTGAACAGAGGCAAAGCAGAGCTCTACTGCGCCCCGTGGCAGCTGAAAACATTCCAAAGAACAGCTGTGCTGGGAATAGGATTATCATAAATGAGGAATCTGTGGGAGGAACATCCATCAGACAGAACATTACCGAGACGTAAGTAATTTGTTTGTAGCTTTGGTTGAAACATTCCAACTGTAACAATGTTGCATATCTAACATAGCCAAGTGAAACACAGGTTATTAAAAAAAACATAAATCATCTAGTTTGTGAGAACTTTGAGAGGTATAGAAAGTTAATCGCAATACCCGACTCTAGTTGTCGTAGGCAAAAGAATAAAATAGCCCATTGGCTTCTGAAAAGAAAATCCTAAATGCCTGAGTATGCTTAAAGGTAAGGCTATATTTAATGTGACAAATACTCAATTATCCTATAGTAGTGTGAGAAATATCTCAGGCTCATAGTCCGCTACTGGCGCAGCGTATATAAATCTATATTTCTTTGTGGCTGAAATACAGTGCTAACATGGTGACGGTGGCGTCGCTGTGAATTCGTGCTCTTTTTGTATTGTCAATGTACACTTTATTCTTATGATGGAATTTGAGCGCTGACCTAGCTTTGCGAAGCAACAAAGTGCTTTTCAGAGGCATACACCAATGCAGATACATAACAGAGCACTTTGCAGCGGTGTACAACATTACAGATGCATAGCAGAGTGCTTTTCAGCGGTAACAGAACAGATATGCAGAGGGGCACAGAGAAGGGGTACAGCTGTACTAGGTGGTGGGAAGGAGGGCTGTGGGTGGCGTGTAGCGAGTCAGGTGGCACAAGGGGTGACGTGATGGCCCAGATGTTGAGGAGGAGAGACTCCTTGAAGAGGTGGGTCTTGAGTTCTTTTCTGAATTGTTGAAGTGTGGGGGCAAGTCTGATGCCGACAGGCAGGAAGTTGCATAGTCTTGTGCTGTAGGCAGTGAAGACTTGTTTTACGGTCCTTTCGTTTTTCAGCAGTGGATTTCAAGCCTGCAGGTGTCCTGGCTTCTGGTGGTGCACTGTCCGCCGGAGATGCTGAGTTTCTCCGCAAGCAGAACATGGAAGGTGATTGATGTGTGCAGTGGGAGCCAGTGAAGGTCGATGAGGGCTGGGGTGATGTGGTCATATCTGCATAGACCCTTGATGAGGCGTGCAGCCGCGTGTAGGACACTTCATGGGCACAAGGGAGGATGACGGGAGGCCTTAGAGGAGTGCATTGCCCCCATCCATTGGGCTGATATGATATGGCATTTATAACGCACCTATACACAAGTGTTTCAAGGCTATGGACCAGTGCTTGAACGGTGGATCTAAAGCTGTCCAGAGGGAGGACTTGGCTTTTCACAGGAGGGAGAACTGATGCCAAGTTGTTTGAATTTTTTACGCAACGTGTCTTGAAGGAGAGGTGTTTGTTGATGTTGAACCCAAGGGACTTGGCACAGGAGATGAGCTCGGGTTTGAAGCCCTCAAGGATCATGGTTGATAGCCAAGTCTGTGTGTCTTGGTGGTGTTGGTGAGGAGTAGGAATTCGGTCTTGGAGGGGTTGAGCATCAAGTATGCACTGGGCATCCAAGACTATCAACGAGAGGCAGGTTTAGAGCATATGGATGTCCTTGATGGAGGTATTCTTGAGGTATAGCTTTGTCTCATCAGTGTATCTGTCGATGTGGATGTTGTATGTGCATAGGAGGGCTCCCAGCGGCTCCATGTATAGATTGAAGAACACTGGGGAGAGGATGGAACCCTGTGGAACTCCACAGGTGACGGGTAGCATTGGCGATCTAGAAGAGTCCATATGAACAAACTGCTTGCAGTTGGCAAGATAGGACTTGAACCAGTGTAGAGCAAGGTTACTGATCCCCCTGTGTCGATGTAGGATGTCCGTAAGTGCCTGTTGGTCTACTGTGTTGCCACGCACGGTTTCCTCAGAAGAGCTTGTGGTGTAAATGTTGTGTGGTAATAGTTTTGATGAAAAAGGAAGGTAGTTATGCTTAAAGAGTTAACAGTATGAAAAATATAGTAAGTGAATAAAACTAGTGGTGAATCATTGCATAATTTGTGAAAGAGAACCTCAAACCTATACTTTAAATAAACGTATTGTTAAAAGGCATCCTAAACCTGTAAGGATGAGTTTTTTTTTTAATATAATGTAATGCACAGAAGGACATAGGCTACTAACCTCACCAACTAATCCTTCTAAAAAAGGTCTAATATCCTGCATACACCATCGAACACCAAACACAACATACACATACCTCTACCACAGCAGAAAGCTACAACCACCGCAAAATGCACACACTTTGCCACAAACTAAACATAACACACTACAGAAAACTAAACCAATTGCACACAAATCATCCAACACACTCATACGGCAAACACCATATAACTTGTACCAACTAAAAACAAACCCACCGCACAGTGACTTTTTTTTTTTTTTAACTGAAGCCACCAACAGCACACTGAAGCACTGTAGCGCTCTCTCCATCCCACGAAATAAGTCATCCCAGCCCTTCTGGAGACCATAAAAATGGTAGCGGTGCACGGTATAAATAACAATAGTATAACATTAATATAACAGACTGAATTAATGCAAGTGCAACAATTGCATGTATGGTACAAGTGTGCAATATAAGTTCAAAACATAACCCTCCTCCAATACATTACTGTTTCAAAGGAGTAGTGAATGTTGCAAAGCATTTTCTAGTCTTGACATATTTCTCAGACGATAACTCATTGTAACTGTTACATACGTGAGCTCCTTAAAAGTTATATCAAGCTGTATGCTTATCAGTTCCTCAAATAAAGCATCTACATTCCTGTTCTTCATTCATTCATCCCAGAGGGATGAAGTGAGTTCAACAGATCAATCCATAATGTGCCACTTTCAGTGCACGTTCATTATCCATATATGCATTCTTGCTATCCACGACCCGTAGGATTTTGAACCTCATCTGCGCGATGCTGTCTTTTGTGGCAATGTGTTGCCAATGGTGATCTTGTGTTGTGTTCTTTGTATTGTATTGTTTATTTATAGAGCGCACCGGGCCGTTAAGCAAGTGGGCGCTTGCAAGCAGTAGAATCTTACGATACAGGTGCATAGATATTATACATTTCTTATGTTACAGGGCCACATATACAGTATTTCTTATGTTACAGTGTCATATATCTTACAAATAGGATATGTTACAGTTTCAAATATTTTACATTAAATATACTGAATATACGGTGCAGTTGATGCTTTAGCAGTCATTAGTTGTGAAGCCAGAGTTTGAAATTAGCTTTAAACACATGGGAAGAAGGAGTAGCTCTGAGTGAATCTGGGATGGCGTTCCAAAGATGAGCTGCTAGTACTGGGAAGCTGGACCCTCCAGTTCTTTTCAATTTGAAGTTGGATCTTAATACTATTTGAGCCTTTCTGATGGGTCGTTCAGAGGTGTACTTTGTGAATTTCTCTGTGAGGTATGCAGGTGCTTTATCATTCAAATAGTTGTGTGTAATATTCAGAGTTTTAAGTTTGATACGGTCATTGATGGCCAGCCAGTTGACGGCTCTTCTTTGGTCAGATATATGTTGCCCTTTAGGAATGCCTAATGCTGTCCTGAGAGCATTGTTTTGCAGGGTTTGGAGTTTGTTAGTGTTGTGTTTACTGGTGCCTAGGTACAGTGCATTGCAGTAGTCTAATTTGGAGAGGATGAGAGCTTGCGCTATAGTGGTACAGCTGTCTGTGGATAGTTATGATTTTCAAGCGTGAATACGTTTGCAGCTGTAGCTGGTTGCTGAGGCTGTAGCATTTACTTGCTTGTCGACGGTGAGAGCTGAATCTAGGTAGAATCCTAAGGTTGTAACTTCCTTGGCTACCTTGATTTTGATGCCATCGATAGTGATGGAATTGTAGAGATGGGATAATTTAAGTTTACTAGTGGCCCCGATGATTAAGAGCTTGGTCTTGTCGTTAAGACAAAGGCCATGTGTGGCCATCCAAGTTTGGATGATTTGGTAGACTTTATTTATGAGGCTGGTGTCATTGTCATAGTCTCCTTGGATTGGGATAAGAATCTGGGTGTCGTCAGCGTAGTTATGAGACCCCTTGTTTGTCCAAGGGATCAAACAAGGGCTTTGTAAAAATATTGTACAAGGCGGGGGGAAACACATGATCCTTGGGGGACTCCACAGGTGATAGGGACTGGATCCGCTGCTGATGTGGGGGAGAAGACTCTTATGGTTCTGTTATCTAAGAATGAATTTATCCACGCTGTGGCTTTTGTGGAGAAGTTGGCAGCCGATTTGAGGTGGTTACAGGGAACCTTGTGGTCTACCAGGTCGAATGCGGCTGATAAGTCTAGGAGTAGGAGAATAGAAATGTCTCCTCTGTCTTTACGCTCATCTAGTTGGTTTTTGAGATCAAGGAGAGCCGTTTCGGTTCCATGTCTCGGCCTAAAACCTGATTGTCTTGTCCCTAGTATGTTGTTGATCTCCAAGTAAGATTGGATCTGGAGATATGCAGCTTTATCTAAGATTTTGAGGAGGAACGGGACAGTTGTTATGGGCCTATAGCTCGTTGGGACATTGGGGTCCAGGTTTGCTTTTTTTAGGAGAGGTAATATCCAGGCATCTTTAAGGTTGGTTGGCACAGAACATGATTTGAATGATGCGTTGATAAATGATGTGATGAAAGGGGCTAGTTCATGTACAGCCTCTTTGATAATAGGGGCTGGACATGTGTCACCAAGGCACCGCGATGGTTTAAGAGACATAATGATGTTCTTAGTTTCGATAATAGAAATGGCTCTGAAACTAAATTGGTTAGGGTTAGGAGGTTTGGCTTGGTTGGAGGCAAGTTCCTGAAGGATGGTTTCTTATATTCGACTGATGATCATTCCATCTTGTTTTAGCGTTCCTAGATGCGTACCCTACATAGTAAGCCCCACACGGGTATCTAATGCTATATACAACATTTTTGGAATCCCATGTTGCAAAATGTTTAAGAACTTCTTCCCCATATGTGGATGAAACACCACATTTCCCTTTGTTACATTATTGCAGTTTGCACAACTAAGAAAATGTTCCTGTATGCTGTTGACAGAATCTTCAAGAGGTTTCCTATCGGTTCGGACTATTGGATCTCTCAGATTATCTTGCTTGTAAACTACAGAAATGTCCTTGCTACCCTCATCTCTGCACTGGACTCTGCCAAATCCTTTGCAATCACCTCTACAAACTTTCATGTACTCTCCAAGCTTTGCTCACACCGTTGAAGCCAATATCCCAAACCCAACATCCGTCCACCACCTCTCCCCCTCCTTCTACTCTCCACTGCTTCTCCCCTACCGCTCCTATTGAATTAGCACCCATTCTTTGCAGTGCCAACCCTTCTTGCGCTGCTGTTGATGTTTGCTCCCCAAATGGTCTGAGCTCTTTAACCCTCCCTCTAACACCCTCCACCCCTCACTGGACTCTTACATGCATCCTTCAAAATCTCTAACTGTCTTATCTCTAGTGAAGAAACAATCTGCTGATATGTCCCAACAAACGGAATTGTACGATCGGACCGAAAAAATAAAAGGTCTGACTGTACAAAAAGCATGAAAAATGCTACCACCAAAGGTTCGAACACCAAAAGTTTGAACCTTTGGTGGTAGCATTGTAGGTAAGTATTAAAACAAAGAGACTGCGGAGGCTGTGGTGGGGTCCCCCGCAGCACACCTGAAAGAAAAAAAAGTTTACTAAAAAATGTAAGACAAATACTGTGTGGTATAGCGAGCGGGGTGTTGCGGGGGACACTCCTGCAGTACACCCGAAAAAAAGAAAAATCATTAAAAAGGAAAAGGACCCTGTGGCACTGGTTCCCGATCACGGAAGTGAAAGAAAACTGGCGCTGCAGGGAGACAGCGTGAAGGAAAGGTAAGTAGGGTCATGGGTATGTTTGGGGTGTGGATGGGGGTGTGGGTTTGTAGATTCGTGTTTGCATGGGAAATGTGCGAACCTTTCCGTCGCTGACTTTTCCGCAACGGAAAAATCACGCAGATCCCAACAAATATCTCAATCCCCCTACTTCCTTATTAGTCAAATGTCCTTGAGTGGGTTGACTTCAACTGGATCACTAAGTACTTTGAGGATAATGGCCTTGGATATTCACTTCAATCTGGCTTCTCTAATTAACGCTCCACCGAGAATGCACTCCAAAATCTCTTATATATGGAATGTCAATCTTTTCAAATGTCCTGGAACTGGCAAACATCTGACTTCACCCATCTCCCGGTCAGCGTCCCTCAAATATCAGACTTACCTTGTCCTTTGGCTTTTGCCATCACCTTTGTGGTGATGACACCCTAAATCTTTTCTCCTTTTCCTCCTTTCACTTTAACCATCTCAAAACGCTTTACCTGCCCAACCTTCTTGCTCGCTCACCCAACACATACAAACTCTGGGTCTTTTCTGATAGCAACATCTGACCGCAGCAATTCATCACTACCACTACCTCTACTGCTCATATGAACATCCTTAACGTTTGTAAAATAAGTCCTTTTACTAATCATTGTACTAAAACTCCTTCCTCCCTTCAGACAACGGCCTCAGCTTTTCTACGTGTACTCTACAAACTACCATAGTCCTTCCGCAACTGTTCCCTTTTCAAGTTCCAACTCATAGTCTGCAAAGCTATCGATTTTCTTGCTCCTCAGTACCTGTCTGATTCAATCCACCATCTTGTTCCATTCGTTCATATTCTGCATTCAACCTCACTGTCCCATGCCATCCCGTACCTCTTCTTGCTTCTGCTCTTGCTCCCTACTCACCCCGCCTCACTAGAACCTGCTTCCCATTACAATCAAAGCCAACCGAACTGTGGATCTCTTAAAAGCTATGCTTAAACTTCACTTGCTAAAGAGGGAGCCTCCTCTGCTCTCTCCCCATACTTCTACCGGACCCCACCACTTATTCTATTGATGCTTGATGTCATTTTATATATTTATATGGTGCTACTCTTTCTTTTCATGCACTTGCACCTTTGTAGGTCTCCTGTTGTCATATATAATTTCTTCTGTTTGGTTTTGTTGCTTTTATATATCTAAATTTTTTTCATCCTTATAAACTAGCTTGCAACTTGCTCATCTTTGCGCGGTTGTGCAGTATCCCTTTCATCTGTAAAAAGTAATTTCTGATCGATGTTGTCACACATGTTTTTCAAATAACTATAAACCGATCAAACCAAAAAGGAATATCCCGCAACGCTTAAGGCGCAGTTTGTTTATTTGTTGTGCATCTGTGCAGTGGCTTTCGTAGTGTGATCTTCAACTGAAGTACCTCTTTCTCTATGTGAACATTTTCCCTAAAATGTCCACTTTAGCATGGTTTGTGGGGTGAGTTGGCTATGCCGGACATCTTTTTCAGTTATTTAAAATTTCAACAAGATATTTCCAATTAGTAAAAGTTATTAGCAATAGAATTTCTGGGAAGACAATTTAAATTTTTTTTTCTTAAGTATAGGACAGCAATTGCTGCTCTTGGTTATATACATTGTCCTATACACGTGTGTTTCTGAAGGTTAAAGCCCGTAGTCAGCTGGATGGCTTACTGAAGACCCCCTGTGACTGGAACCCTTCCTGATGGTCAGCTCTTAGTAGTGGATATGGCTGCCAGTGCAGGACTTTCTTTTTAAGTAATCAATTTTGGTCCTAGATTTATTCCATCACCCTGAAAGTGTGTTGTGGAGCGTCCTGGTGACAGCTGTGATTTCATTTTGGCTTCACCAGCGGTGTATACACCTTTACTGCATTAGGAAAAGAAGTGTATCGTATTAATTTATGTATTAACCGCCTGAATTACAAGTAGAATATTTTACTGTATTTAAATGTGTAAACATGTAAAAGGTTGGATAGTTTGATCCACTGCTCTATGGGAAAGCGCTCCAGCCCGGATATCAATCACCAACACTGTTGCTCATTGAACCTTCCAAGTTGACAGTTAGGAGGAGTTTCTGAGAAAAATTGACAGTTGGTGGCTGAGCAGAGCTCCCTAACATGGATGGTGGGCTTTGGGAAACCTTCTCATGCCTGGATCTCCCATACTGCTGTTGCAGGCATTTGCCATCTCAGCCTCTTGGGGCAGTGCTACAGTCTGCCTGCCTTGGTCAATTACTCGGACCCCTGACCTTTTGACTTTGCCATCAGTGGTGTAGCTGGTGGACCCTGCATGTGATGCTGAAAGATGACAGTACCCTACGTGAGGTACACTGACACCGAAACTGCAGACTCCTGCTGCCATATACTTAGGAGCAGGTTTAAGTCCAGAGACACCTTACCAGGGATCTGACAAATGTGGTGTGAGGATCAGGAACTTCAAGGCATCCAGGAATTGAAGGAACCAGCGGGCTAAAGTGTTATGTTTTTATCCACGCCAATGTGCCACACTGCACCCCTTTGCCAATGGGGAAAGAAAACTGTAAAAAATTGTGGAAATAACCCTGTGCGCGCCAAATCTACAAAACTGCGCATGGTTCACAAACCACAAAAGAGCTGCACACACATGCAAAGTGGTGTAAAAACAGGAATCACTGCCGTTACCTGTCACATGAATCAATGACACAGAAGTGGGCTCAAATCCTAAAATGCCCTTAAATACAGTTTCCTGATCAATGGCAACCTTCCAAGTACTGCTTGGCGTTAAATTCAGTCATTTTCCCCAGTGAATTATTGAAAAGAAAGTGTTCTGAAATCAAAGATTCTCCAGGCAATCAGAGGAATCCAGGCTTCACTGCCTGACGGCTGCCTAAGAAAATTAGCTGTCAAACCGAGTTTAAATGTGTTTGTTTACTGATTAAGATGGCAACATTCACCTATTTAAAGTATGTTTGTGTAGGGCTCATTCTAAACTGTGCTTGTATTTTATGTGAACTGAAAAGACTTTGCTAGACAGTTCGAGATTTGGTAGGCGTTCTTACTACATAAGGGACCAAAAGATACACCAAAACTATTAATGTTGCAAGCTTAACAAGCTTAACATTGTATGTACATAATCCACTGATCAGCGCCCAGAGATGTACTGAATTAGAAATTATTAATCCTAACTGTTATGGGTAAATTGATAAAAATCCGTAGAATGAGAAAGACAGCTCGCACAAGGACGGGGAGTGAATGAGAATGTAGACAATTGAATATAAAATGTGTCAAATTTTATTAGGGCACACAATTTTAGAAATGTACATGTGTGCAAAAGTAATGTTTTGGTAGAAATCCATGGGGGGAGTTCCTAAACCCCATTGTATAGATGACAGCTCTGTTCAGACCGCCAACTAGGACAAAGCACATGCCTGTAGCCACTCACATATAGGAACTGCACAACACATAAGAGAGACTGCTTCCAGAACCCATCCATGTGACTCCAGAACTCTTTGAAGATCCAGACTTCTTTGCAGAATCCAGACTTGGCATTGCTGAACTATTGCTATCTTGTCCCAATTGCAAACCTCCAGAACTTAAAAGAATAGATTCTGATTCAGCTTGGCTTGCTACCATTACGATTTGGACGCTGAAACTTGCTTCCTTTCATCTACTGTGTCCAGTAACCAGAAGAGCCCATCCTAATGCAGCCTGAGGCGCAGTCCAAAATTGACCAGAACCGCGCCGCTGATCCAAATCCCTCCAGAGGTGCCCTGCTGCCAGTAGACCTGATCCACCCAATCACCAGAGCTGATGGTCCAATTTAATTTCAAAGGACTGTAAGTATTAATTGACCCATAGTATATCTGCATTGTATTATCCCAATCTCAACCTATCCCATCTTCAATTCAGAACCCTAATATTGTTAGAATACTTCTTGCACTGATTTGTCTCATCTGTGTTCCAAAACCAGAACTCCCTAATGATTTCGAATAACTAAAGTAAATCCCAGAAATCAAGTATCCACCACGGACTGGTAGCGCTGGCCATGTAGCTGTCATGACCCTTGCCCCTGGCCCTCACTGGCAAATCAGCCTTCCGGTTAAGGCCAGGTCAAAGGCCTTAAAACCTCATCCAAGGGTCTCTTGGAGTCAGTCCTGGCGCCTTTGGCGCCAGGCTCATAACCATCATGAAGACCAACATTAGAATGGGACTATTTAACTTGTGGGTGGGGGTTTCAGCCAACTTGGAGGCACACACATAGCACAGTTACAAGGAACTGAGCTATGCGGTCTAGTCTTTTGGGTGTGGCAGGCCTGGGACTACTTTACCTGGACTACTTTGGGTGTGGCAGGCCTGGGACTATTTTACCTGGACTACTTTACCTGAGACTATTTAAACCACACCTAAACAGCAGAACATGCTTTGCGTTATTCTGCTGTGGGCAGCGTAACGCTCACCGTGTCCAGTTCTTTGATGCAGCTTACCTGAAACCAAGGACCTGCAGAGAGAGAAAGAACACTACGAAACTTACATGGAACAGTATCCTGTCTACAATCCATCGCTGACTTCAGTTCACTCACCTGAAGGTACGAACTCCATCATCCGGCACTGCATACATCCTGGAATACCATAACCTGGAAAGAGGAGAAAGAAAGACTGCATTAGTAAGCGTTTACTCACATTTCCTCCCGAATGAAGAAAGCCACACAATTCTTACCTGGGTGGTCATCTCCTGGTCAGTATCATTGCTGGAACATTACGGCGCTCGGCGAGGAACATTGCAACCTGCAAGGAGAGAAGAGACGCAGGTTAGCAATATAAAAGGCGAAACGGCACCGCGCATCACTCACCGGACAGCATTGCGCATACTGCGCTTTCGCCTACCGGCCCATGCTCATCTTCAAACTGCATGACAACACCAAAATACCTTTCCATACCTAAAAGGAAAGAAGCAAGACATTATTATTAGAACTAAGAGCAACATAAGAACTGCATATAAATACTGTAAAGCAGCAAACCTACGGACTCGCAGAAGGCCTGGATTCCCACGGGGGGGGGGTGGGCTTGCACCAGTGAAGTAACTTGGTTGCTGCTCGCCCCCCACATCTACGCGCCCCTGCCACTAGGAGCAGGACGGAGAATCCACCTTTTACAATATTAAGGTGAGGAGAAGGCCCAAAGGGGAGGAAGGAGTTGAGGCCAAGGAAGGTGGGAAAACATAAAGACAATCCGGTATTGAATCAGCTCTCCTATATTGCAGACCCATCTTTAACAAGAGGCTTTACCAAGGGGCCGGGAGAGGGTTCGAGAGTGCAAAATCATCCAACCAGGGCTGGGTGGCGTCCCCGTGGATACCAGGTGAGCGTAACAGTAGCTGTGAAGTTTCATGTGCGGCATCCTCTTTTTCATAGTCCTTAATATAGTATAAGAAAACCTACCTATCTGTCATTTTTAAAATCGAATTTCTGTTTCCATTTTCGTCACTATTTAGCAAAAACGCCTCTCACTAAAACCTCTATAACTTCTTCAATTTTAAAGATAGAAACATAACTCTCACTGATACCTAAGACCCTTAGCTACATCCACAACTAACTACGCATTGCGGAACAGTGTATTTGACCCGTTTTTCTCCAATATCGCATAGTAAAAGTTTGCTGCAAATTTGCAATTTTAGCCAAGTTGCATGTCTTTTGGTCATTTCAAATTGCTTCTGCCAACCCATTCTGATCTAAAGTGTGTACTGTTTATATTATAGCTCATATGTGTTAGGACCTGTTTAGTGTAGCTTTCCTCAGACATTCTATCCATTTAAGCATTTTGCAGTATTTTACAAAGCCATTTTCATCTGTCAGTTTAAAGTGTAATTGTATAAAACAGTTTTCTCTTGTTTGGGGAGGAAAGATTGCCTATAAACTCTATTCCTGAATACCTGCTGGTTACTCACATTGGTGTAGGATTGCTCATTTGTATTTAAATAAAACTTTGCAGGGGGAATATTAACCTAAACGCTAGCTGTTCACAAAACTGTTTTTTCGTGTTTTCTATTCTGCATTATAAGTGTATTCAATTGCTTTGCTTATTTTCTGAAGTGTATGGTCACCCCTTGGTGATTGCTGTCCCATATGTACATAGATATTAACCTTCTGTGTGATTTGAATATTAAATAAATATTTACCTTTATAAACTAGCCTGATTCCTGGTTCAGTGTGACCTGGGAGGGGTGTTTTGAGACGTGTGTGATATGAGTGATATAGCATTCAGAATATTGAACTTCTAGACAAAAATAAATAAGGGTTTCATTGCGCACTACATGCTAGGCGAGACTGGGGTGTGTGCCTGATTAAAATCCCTTACAAAAGAACCTGGGTTAGATAGTAAACTCTGATTTCAAGTAAGCCTACATTTGTCATCTCTTTAACCTGAATAAACCAAAAGTGGAATACTTGTGTATTGGTATAATACACATTGGTCTAATTATACTTTGCGTAATATTTCAGTAAAGTGTGTGTGTGTATATATATATATATTTCTGAGGCTTGTGGAATCTGCTTAGATCACATGCTGTGCATAGGCCGACATCTAGTGGAAGCTGCGGAGTATTAGTTTGTTTTTCGAAACTCGAAAATTGGGCGTCGACACAGGGCGTGCCAGTAATACTATCCCTTGTGTGACGTCCACTGTACCCATGATCCCTCACGCGTCTAGGACCCTCAGATTGTTTTTTTCCGCCATGCTGGTCGGAAGCACTGAGCGGAGTTCCCTGACTTAGTCAGATTTTGCTAATATTGTTATATATTTCCCCGTTTATTCCACCTCTATGTAGAGTCTCCGAACATCGACACTCGATGCCGGATCGGAGAAAATTCAACCGTCTGACTACAGCGACGGATTTGGGCCTCGGAAGGCCTCTGGCCTTGGCCCGGGCCTCGGAAGTCCTCTGGACTCGGCCCTGCAAGTAGGGAGAGTGGGGGCTGGCACATATCCTACACTCTGTTTAATATATGTACATTACTTATATGCCTACACTCCCAGCCCGCTGCCATAGGGTGCGTATGGAGGGTACCCCTTTTCAATTTTGCCCCAAGTGCAACCGCAAGTATCCTTGGGTTGACAGACACGCCACGTGCAACCTCTGCTTGCTGAGGGACCACCCCGAGGCGAATTGCAGAGCGTGCAGTCGGTTTAAACCGAAGACCCTTAAGGACCGTTCGACAAAGCGTTGGGCCCACCACGCCAGGCGAAAAGAGTCCATGGCCGCGGAAGGTGCCTTCAGCGATGGCAGCGACACCGTGCTTTCGGACGGCGAGGGCAATGTGGCGTCGATGGACAGCCAAGCGCAAGTCCCCGACCTCGGAAGGTTGTCCGGCAGGGCAGCTATAGGGAAGACCCCCGGCGACACGAGCGCTACCCACACCACTTCCAGCAAACAGAAGTCCAACCGAGACTCGACACGCAGGTGGATTTCTCGGCAAGAGGCGAGTAGAGAACGGTCCACCGAGTCGGTGTCCTCTGGGCGTTCGAGATCGCCTCATGACACCAAGCAACCCTCCACTGTTGCTAAAAGTGCCTCGCTCCTCTTAGTGACTGAGGTTCGGTCATCGGAGGATGACGCCGACCTCTACCCCCAAGCCGCACTCCAGGAGTCGCCGTCTGCAGGCAGCGGCAAGGCTGCTACCGAATCCCTTACACTCTCCAGAGACAGGGACTCTACCCCCGAATTTCGACGCAAGGCATCGAAAAGCTCTGATAGGGCCCCAAAGTCGGGGAAGCACTCTTCCACCCACGGGGAGGGGGGAAAACAACGAAGTAAGCAGTCACAGGCTACTTCCTCTCCAAAAATACATTCTACTCCACCTAAACAGACGGACAAGTCTCAGACCCCTGTCCTTAAGGCCCCTGTTCAGGCCAGCAGGTCTAATCAGGATAAAACAGAGAAAGCACTCCAGGAAAGAGTTATTCCCAGTTCAAAGGAATGGTCCAGTGAGGACATAGACAGAGTAATGTCAAGGATGTCATCATTGGCAGATTTCTATGCCAAGAACCCGGAACACTTTCTCTCTTATACACCAGAAGGGTCAACTCCCTCAGGCTCAAAGGATCCAATACCCCTAAGTAGGGAGTCCCGGGGTGAAGTACCAACTCTAGCTTCAAACCCCTTCTATATACAGCCCTATTCTCAATACCAGGAAGACCCATCCTTTGTTGAGGATCCAGACGTGGGCATGTTCGAAGAACAAACTGGGACAGGCTATTACGGGAATGATGAGGACTAAGAGGAAGAGGACGACCCAGATACATACGGGTAGATTCCCCAGTAGAGAAAGAGCCAGCGGTTACCGACTCCCCGGTCGACAACCAACCTCTCCTGAATGAGGTCCTGTCCAGAGCGGCACAGCACTTCCACATTGACACCCAAGGTGCTCAGGAAGAGAGGGACTTTGCAGAGGAACTGGTGGGAGAGAGGAGACCTGTTGCTCAGGCCATCCCTATCCTTAAGTCAATACAAAGGAGGATAGACTCTTCCCTTGTTAACCCCAATCTCACTAGGGCAGTAAACCCCAGAATTGGAAAAGCTTTTCAGAGCAGCCCAATCTGACCCACTATACATAAGGGGACATCTCAAACCGGACTCCCTGGTTGTTACAAAAACCCGTAAGAGGGCGGGAACACCCTTGTCATCGTCCGAAGCTCCCCCCGACAAGGAGAGCAAGAAGATTTATGGCGTGGGCAGGAAAGTAGCCTCCACTTCCGCCTACCAGGCAAGGATTGCAAACTCCACCACCCTGCTGGCTAGTTACAACTGCCTTCAATGGGAAGAAGTCGCAGCTCTCATAGACTCTGCCCCAGAACCCTTAAAAAGCCAATTGGCACGGGTTTCGGCCGAGGGGAGAGCCGTATCAGGTTGCATTTTAAAATCAACCTTTGATGCCGCGGATAACGCCGGCACATTAATTGCTGAAAGCACGGTCATCAAGAGGCATGCTTGGCTACGACAGTCTGGTTTCAAGGCCGAGACCCAAGCATCATTGATAGATAAGCCGGTGGAGCCGGATCTATTGTTTGGAAAGACGGTCGAGGACGCACTAAAGAATGCCAAGGACGAGTACCAGACACTCCACTCCCTAGGGCAACTAACCAACAAACCCTCTAACCAGAGAGGGAATGGCAATTTTCGTCGGCCTCGCGGACAAAACTCCCAAAGAGGCTCTAACTATTCCCAAGGCCAGGGTACTACATGGAACACTAACCAGCAGTCTACCCAGAATTATGGCAGGGATAACAAAAGAGGTCGTGGTAGAGGTAGAGGCAGTCCCAATAAAGGAGGGGGCATGCCTCCACCAAAACAGTGACGCTCCGTTCAGGGTCTCTTCTCACGCATCCCCAGTAGGGGGACGCATTTCCATCTTCACCCAAGCTTGGGAAGGGATCACATCAGACAGATGGGTGCTGTCCACAGTGTCTGCAGGATACTGCATAGAACGTCTCCGAAACCACCCTCCACGACAAACAATACACTCCTTAGACCACCAGAAGATCCTACTCGAAGAGATCGAAATTCTTCTTGCAAAGGACGCAATAGAAATCGTCCCGGGACACCAGGTAAACAAGGGTATTTATTCAACTTACTTCCTTGTGCCATAAAAAAGATTTGACATTGCGCCCAGTATTGGACTTACAGCCTGCAAACAAGTATGTCAAGCCCCAAAAATTTCGCATGACTTCTCTCCAAGAGGTAATTCCCCTCCTAAAAAAGGGGGATTACATGGCAACGTTGGATATGAAAGATGCCTGTTTTCATATTTCCATGTTCCCAGCGCACAGAAAATATCTGCGCTTCAAGGTGGACAGTCAGCACTACCAGTTCAAGGTACTGCCCTTCGAGATAGCCTCGGCTCCAAGGGTATTCACCAAGGTACTGGCGGTGGCGGCGGCACACCTACGCAGGGAGGCAATCCCAGTGTACCCTTATCTGGACGACTGGCTCATCACGGGGGAGACCCCAGTAATTTGCAGGACAAACATTCAAAGAACTATCGACCTCCTCTTCGAATTGGGCTTCTCCATAAATGAGAAAAAATCAAGTCTGGTGCCCAGCACCTCCAAGCAGTTCCTAGGAGCTGTTCTAAATGCTCAAGAGGGGTTGGCTTTTCCTTCAGAGGAAAGAATTCGGAATATACTACTGCAAATTCCGCAATATCAAACCGGTCGCCAGCTAACAGTATGCAAAGCAATGCGTTTGCTGGGCATGATGGCGTCATGTATTTACCTGGTCCCCCACGCGCGCCTGCGTCCCATGCAAGAATGGTTGCCGAAACTGTGGTCTCGGGCAAGTGGTCAGTGGGACGATCTAGTGGTCGTTTCGCCAACACTTGTACAAAGCCTCCACTGGTGGACAAGAGACAATCTATCCAAGGGGAAACCCTTTTACGATCCCGAGATACAGGCGGTAGTCACGACCGACGCATTCCTGACAGGATGGGAAGCTCACTATCTCCACCACACAGCTCAGGGTCTCTGGTCTCACACATTGGCCAAGAATAACATCAACCTGCTAGAGCTTCTGGCAGTTTTCAGAGCACTTCAAGCATTCGAGCCCCACCTATTTAACCTGTCGGTACAGATCCGGACGGACAGCACGACAGCCATGTTCTACCTGAACAAGCAAGGAGGGACTTGTTCGCCAAATCTGTCCAGAAAATTTGGATATGGCCACTCAGCCGGAACATCTTTCTGTCATCTCAACATGTTCCAGGGGATCTCAATTCTATAGCGGACGCTTTGAGCAGAGATCCCCGTCCGGAGGAACATGAATGGTGTCTAAACAGAGATATCGTAGAAGATCTCTTCTCTCAGTGGGGTTTCCCCACTATAGACCTATTTGCCACAAGCGAAAAAAGACAGTGCCCAGGATTCGCATCCACGTTTCCCCAACCAGACTCCCTGGGGAACGCCCTGTGGATGAACTGGTCAGGGATGTTTGCGTACGCTTTTCCACCAACTCCTCATCAGGAAGGTGGTGAACAAGATGAACAGAGAGTCAATGACGCTCGTCATAGTTGCTCCCATGTGGGCGAGACAACCGTGGTTTCCACACCTACGCAGACTCTCGGTGTGCGATCCCATCCAACTCCCGGGCTGGTACAACCTTTTGTCCCAGCACCAAGGTCAGAAGGTGCATCCTCAACCCAACTCTATGAACCTAGCAGCATGGCTCCTGAGGTCATAGAGTTTGGACATCTCAATTTACCACAGAGGTGTATGGGCATCCTAAAAGAGTCTAGGAAACCGAACACAAAGCATTGCTACTTCGACAAATGGAAGAGATTCGTTATCTGGTGCCAGTATAAACAAATCAACCCAGTTGATTGCACTCCTTTCACAATTGTGACATACATGCGCCACCTGCTGGACGCAGGGTTGGTTTTCAACTCACTAAAGGTACACCTGGCTCCCCTGTCAGCGTACACCACCTCACATAGCAAGGTGTCGTGGTGGAAGGTACCCGTGGTTAAAGCTTTCATGGAGGGAGTAAAGAGACTTCATCCTCCTATATCTAACCCACCACCAGGATGGGACCTGAACGTGGTGCTATCTAAACTCATGGGCCCCCCCATTCGAGCCCATGCATAGGACAAGTCTCAAAAACCTGACCTATAAGACTGCCTTCTTAGTAGCCATTACATCCATAAGAAGGGCCAGTGAAATTCAGGCTCTGTCAGTGCAGGATCCTTTCTTTACTATTCATAAGGATAAGCTGGTTTTACGGACACATTCTAGGTTCTCACCTAAGTTTATTTCCAAATTCCATGTAAACCAGTCCATCGAGCTTCCGGCTTTCTTCCAAAACCCACAAAGCTCGGCTGAGGTTAAACTACACACCCTAGATGTGCGTAGGGCGGTCCTTTACTACGTAAGCAAGACCAGACCGCTTAGGAAAACAGATCAACTGTTTGTCTCCGTAGCCACAGGCAAAGAGGGAGATCGCGTCTCTAAGGGTGCCATCTCCAAGTGGATTGTCAACTGTATCCAGTTGTGTTGCTCTCTTTCTGACAAAACTTTGCCTTTTACGCCCAGAGCCCACTCGACGAGAGGCATTGGGGCCACTCTGGCTTTCATTGCAAATGTTCCCCTTGACACCATTTGCAAAGCAGCTACTTGGAGCTCTATTCACACTTTTACTCAGCACTACTGCATTGACACCCACTCCAAGACAGATACTCAAGTGGGACAAGCGGTTCTAAGACATTTATTTGCTCATGACCCTTCTCAAATCCCACCTCCTAACACTGCTCGCTAATCTATGCACAGCATGTGATCTAAGCAGATTCCACAAGCCTCAGAAGGGATACATTACTCACCGTAATCGTATTTCTGATGCTTGTATCTGCTTAGATTCACATGCGACCCACCCTTCCTCCCCTCTGAGAGAAGGCGCATGGATGCTTGTAGTCTTATCTTATCTATCTTCTTGGATCATCTGTACTCACGCTACTCCTCATGCTACTTCATGTCAGAAAAAATACAATCTGAGGGTCCTAGACGCGTGAGGGATCATGGGTACAATGGACGTCACACTAGGGATAGTATTACTGGCACGCCCTGTGTCGACGCCCAATTTTCGAGTTTCGAAAAACAAACTGTAATACTCTGCAGCTTCCACTACATGTCGGCCTATGCACAGCATGTGAATCTAAGCAGATACAAGCATCAGAAATACGATTACGGTGAGTAATGTATCCCATTTCATTTTTTTTTAGCCTTGTGGAATCTGCTTAGATCACATGCTTTGCATAGGCTGACATCTAGTGGAAGCTGCAGAGTATTATAGTTGTTGTTTTCGAAACTCAAAAAGGGATGTCGACAGGACGTGCCAGTAATACTATCCCTTTTTGTGACGTCCACTGTACCCATGATCCCTCACGCGTGTAGGACCCTCAGATGTTTTTTTTCCGCCATACTAGTCGGAGGCATGTTGCGGAGTTCCTTCGGCGCTTAGCCCTTTATAGTTAACAATTACCGTTAATGCGTCCCCTTTCACTTCTACCGTATGCCGAAGATCGACGCAGGTGAAGATCGAAGTCAGCCGTCGAGGACTGCCACCACGGACTTCGGGCCTTGGAAGGCCTATGGCCTCGGCCCTGTACAGTAGGGAGAGTGGGGGGTGGTCATACAGGCTCTTTCCCACCTTTTCGTACATATAGCCGCCCCCCTGCCATTTTGTAACATATGGAGAGTACTCCATTTAAATTCTGCCCTAAGCATAATAGGAAGATTCCCTGGGTGGATAAGCACAATACGTACAATCCGTGTCTCCCATGAGACCATCCCGAGGCTATCTGTCGAGCTTGCAAGCTCTTCACGCCGAAAACCCTTAAGGATCGCTCAACTAAACGCTGGGCCCACTACGCCAGGCAACTAGAGGCCATGGAAGGGGAGGGGACATTCAGCGATGGCAGCAATGCCGCCGAATCGAACAGCGAGGGCAAAGGGGTGACTTTGGACACCCGCGGGCAGGCCCCTGACCCCGAAGGACTGGCTGGCGGCCACGTTGTGGGGACATCACCCAGCGGCAAAAGCGATACACATACTACCTCCACTAAGCACATCAACCCCGGCCGTGACTCGACACGCGTGTCGAGCGATCGGCATGGGACGCCACCATGATAGCAGTCCAACAAATCTTTGTCCTCTGGGCGTTCCTCTTCGGTTGATAAAGGTGTCACACTATCAATAGTCCCCGAGGCCCGATCTTCCGATGACGATTCCCCCCGCTAGACTCCACAGGCAAGACGCGAGGCGTCTGACCGTACTCCCGAGATTCAACGTCCTTCCTCGAATCCCACTTCCGAAACTCAACGCAAGGCTTCAAACCCCTCGGAGGCCCCTAAAAACACTGTGGTAAAGGGGATAAACAACAAAAAGACATCTTCAGAACACCATGTTCATAAAGAGAAGCATTAAGCCCCTAAATCAACAGGGAAGTCCAAGGTTTCTGTTCCTACCACTAAAAGTAAACTCATTCCTCCCACTTATTTCACAAAAGGTAGCAGGCGCTCCTCTCCAGAGAGAACATGGCATGATAACCTGTTCTGAGGTGAGAGTTTGCAGCACACGCTTTTTGCTCACTGTACCTTTCACAGATGGGAAATATTAATTTGCATATCAGTCTTTGTCCCGCCCACATGGGCAGTCCAGCACCGAAATGCTATGGCAATTCCTCTCTGAACAAGAGTACCGACAGCAACCCCATACACGTGTTTCAGCCTTGTTGGGCCTCATCAGTGAGGTGAAGCTGTGCCTCTCTGAGCACAGTAAGCAGGGAGACCACGTCTGGTTGCCCCCAGGTAATTTAGGGTGACCAACCCCAAGTTCCTTACACATATTTCACAAAAGGTAGCAGGCGCTCCTCTTCAGAGAGAACATGGCATGATAACCTGTTCTGAGGTGAGAGTTTGCAGCACACGCATTCCTCCCATCACTGGGGATATGGGCACTGATGAGGAATCAGTACCTTTTGTTGTTCCTAGCTCTAAACAATGGAGCTCAGTAGACATTTATAGGGCCATGAGAAGGATGTCATTCATGGCTGACTTTTATGAAAAGGACCCTAATTACTTTCCTAGTTACACAAACACCCCTCCTACCACTGCCCCTTCGGCGTCTAAGGTAACACCTGAGTCCTCGCAGCCCCCTGCTAAGAAACTTCGCTCTGATGCCCCGTTTCAGGCCTTTGTGGTTGAACGTTACCACCCTGATTCATATTGTGATGAAACAGAACCTCAATTGCTTTATGACCAGGTGGATGTCTCTTATTATGTGGATGACGAGGACCAGGAGGACAATGATGAGGCTGAAGCCTACAACATAGACTCCCCGTTCCTAAAGACCCCCGGTGCATGACTCTTCCCGTAGATAACCAACCCCTCTTCAATGAGGTATTGGCTAAGGCAGCTGCCCATTTTCATATCGACACACAAGGTGTCCAAGAAGACAAGGATTTCGCTGAAGAAATCCCAGGAGACAAGGCCATTACTCAGGCTATGCCTCTGTTAAAATCCATCCAGCGTAGAATTGATCCCTCACTGCAAAACCTAAATCTCACTCGAGCGGTTAATCCGCGAATCGAGAAATTGTTCTGTGCCGCACCCTCTGATCCCCTGTACATTAGGGGCCAATTTTTCCTGGTCGTAACAACCACCAGAAAGAGGGCAGGTACACCACTTGCTTCTTCGGAAGCACCTCCTGATAAAGTAAATGACTATAGGCTCTGGGTAGAAAGGTTGCCTCCACTTCAGCCTATCAGACACGAATTGCCAACAGTGCCATCCTTTTGGCAATCTACAATTGCCATCAGTGGGAGGAGGTATCGGCTTTGGTGTCCTCTGCACCCGAACCCTTAAAAAGCCAGTTGGCTCAACTAGCAGCAGATGGAAGGTCTGTATCATGCTGCATGCTAAAAACAAACTTTGATGCAGCAGCTAATGCTGGGAGGTTAATCACCGAAGGCACTGTCATAAAGCGTCAAACCTGAAACCCAAGCAACCCTGATAGATATGCCTGTGGAGCGGATGTACTATTTGGCAAGGCAGTGGAGGAAGCTTTAAAGACTGCAAAGGATGATTACAACACCCTAAAATATCTTGGCCAACTCACTTATAAACCCTCTGGACAGAGGGGTGACAACAATTTTCGCCGCTTTCGGGGTCAGAGTACCTAAAGGGGTTCAAACTATTACCAAAATCAGGGAACCTCATTGGGTAACAATCAATCCCAATCCTCACAGGGCTACCCCAGAGGGATAGCCTCAGCTCCAAGGGTATTCCCCAAGGTGGTGGCGGTGGTGGCAGCGCACCTACACAGGTAAGCAATCCCAGTGTACCCTTACCTGGACGACTGGCTCATTACAGGGGAATCCCCCCTAATTTGCAGATTAAGCATCCAAAGAACAATTGACCTCCTCTTCCAATTCGGCTTCTCAATCAACGAGAAAGTCAAGCCTGGTGCCAAGCACCTCAAAACAGTTCTTAGAAGATGCCCTAAATACCCAAGAGGGGTTGGCCTTTCCATCAGAGGAAAGAATTCGAAATATGTTACTGCAAATCCCTCAATATCGGGCCGGACGCCAAATAAGGGTGCGCAAAGGTATGCGTTTGCTAGGCATGATGGTATCTTGCATTTACCTGGTTCCCAACGCGCGCCTGCGACCCATGCAGGAATGGTTGGCGAAACAGTGGTCTCAAGCAAGTGGTCAGTGGGACAATCTAGTGGTCGTTTCTCCAACACTAGTACAGAGTCTTCTCTGGTGGACAAGAGAAAATCTTACGAAGGGGAAACCCTTCTACAATCCAGAGATACAGGCCGTTGTCACAACAGACGCCTCCCTGGCAGAGTGGGGAGCTCACTAGCTCCACCACACAGCTCAGGGTCTCTGGTCTCACACAGTGGCGCAAAACCACATCAATCTGCTAGAACTTCAGCCAGTCTTCAGAGCGCTTCAGGCATTTGAACCCCTCCTATCCAACCATTCAGTGCAGGTCCTAACAGACAGCACGACTAAAATGTTTTACTTAAAGAAGGGGTCACTCGTTCTCCCATTCTGTCCAAGCTTGTCCAGAAAATTTGGAAATGGGCATTCAAACAGAAGATTTACCTGTCATCCCAACATGTTCCGGGGGAACTCATCTCGCTAGCAGATGCTCTGAGCAGAGATCCCCTCCCAAAGGAACACGAGTGATAACTACACGGAGGTCGTAGGAGACCTCTTCTCTCAGTGGGGTTTCCCCACTATAGACCTATTCGCCACAAGCAAAAACAGGCAATGCCCAAACTTCGTATCCAGGTTCCCCTAGCCAGGCTCCAAGGGGAACGCCCGATGGAGGAATTGATCAGGGATATTTGCCTACGCTTTTCCACCAACCCCTCTGATGAGGAAAGTGGTTAACAAGATTCACAGGGAACCGATGACGCTCATCCTAGTTGCTCCTATGTGGGCGAGACAACCATGCTATCCACACCTGCGCAAACTGGCGGTGTGCGACCCCATCAAATTCCTGTGCCGGTACAACCTACTCTCCCGCACGAAGGGCTAACAGTGCATCCTCAGCCCAACTCCTTGAACTTGGGAGCATGGCTCCTGAAGTCAGAGTTCGGACATCTCAAATTACCTCAGAGATGTATGGATATCTTGAAAGAGTCAAGAAAACCAAACACGAGGCACTGTTACCATGATAAATGGAAAAGATCTGTAATTTGGTGCCAGAATAAGCAAATCAGCCCCGTTGATTGTACTCCTAATGTGGTCACCTATATGCTCCACCTACTGGATGCAGGGTTAGTGTTTAATTCAGAAAAAGTACACCTGGCAGCTTTATCAGCCTGCACCACTTCCCTTAACAAGGTGTCATGGTGGAAGGTGCCAGTCGTCAAATCTTTTATAGAAGGGCTAAAGAGACTCCACCCTCAAATTTCTAACCCACCAACAGGTTGGGACCTTAATGTGGTACTTGCTAAGCTCATGGGACCTCGATTTGACCCCATGCGCACATCTAGTCTGAAACACCTGACTTATAAAACTGCCTTCTTAGTAGCCATCAGTTCCATAAGAAGGGTCTGTGAAATTCAGGCTCTGTCAGTGCAGGATCCTTTCTTTACTATACATAAGGACAAAATGGTTTTACGCACTCACCCTAGGTTCTCACCTAGGTTAATTTCCAAATTCCATGTTAGTCTATTGAGCTA
This sequence comes from Ambystoma mexicanum, assembly GCF_040938575.1. Classification (NCBI taxonomy): domain Eukaryota; kingdom Metazoa; phylum Chordata; class Amphibia; order Caudata; family Ambystomatidae; genus Ambystoma; species Ambystoma mexicanum. The sequence continues at coordinate 573,115,335 of NC_090921.1, read as the reverse complement.
TCCGCTTTCTTCCAAGAACCCAAAAGCTCTGCTGAGGTGAAACTCCCTACACTAGATGTCAGGAGGGCAGTCCTCTACTACGTAGACAAGACCTGACCGCTGAGAAAGACAGGTCAACTGTTCGTCTCCATAGCGCCAGGCGGAGAAGGAGATCGCATCTCTAAAAATGGCATCTCTAGGTGGATAGTCTGATGTATCCAACTGTGCTATTCCCTTTCGGATAAAACACTGCCTTTTACGCCAAGGGCCCACTCTACAAGAGGTACTGGAGCCACTCTGGCTTTCATTGCAAATGTGCCCCTGGACAGTATTTGCAACGCAGCTACATGGCACTCTAGTCACTTTACTCAGCACTGCTGCATTGACACTCATTCCAAGACAGATTCACAAGTGGGACAAGCGGTTCTAAGACATTTGTTCGCTCATGACCCTTCTCACATCCCACCTCCTTCTAACACTGCTCGCTAATCCATGCACAGCATGTGATCTAAGCAGATTCCACAAGCCTCAGAAGGGATACATTACTCAACGTAATCGTATTTCTGATGCTTGCATCTGCTTAGATTCACTTGCAGCTGCCCTTCCTCCCCTCTGAGAGAAGGCACATGGATGCTTGTAGTCTTATCTATCTTAATCTACTTGGATGCTCCGTACTCGCGTTACTCCTCATGCTACCTCATGTCAGAAAATAAATCTGAGCGTCCTACACGCATGAGGGATCATGGGTACAGGGGACGTCACACTAGGGATAGTATTACTGGCACGCACTGTTCGATGTCCCTTTTCGAGTTTCGGAAAACAAACTAATACTCTTCAGCTTCCACTAGATATTGGCCTATGCACAGCATGTGAATCTAAGCAGATACAAGCATCAGAAATACGATTACGGTGAGTAATGTTATATTTCTGAGGCTTGTGGACCTGCTTAGATCACATGCTATGCATAGGCCGACATCTAGTGGTAGCCGCAGAGCATTACCTTCTTTGTTTTCAAAACTCAAAAAGCGATGGGGACAGGCCGTGCCAGTAATACTCTCCCTATTGTGACGTCTATTGTACTCATGGGCCGTCATGCGTCTAGGTCCCTCAGATTATTTTTTTCCACCATCGTAGTCGAGCGCATATCAGAGTTCCTTCTTGGCTGATGACATTACTTAATTAAAAGTTTAAGCTTAGTAACTCTTTCTGTCCTTACGACAACAGTTTACCGCAAGATCTCTGGCAACTGCTTCTAGGACACGACCATCCGTCGACTACTGCGACTCCTGTCTCGACAAACTTTTGCCTGCAGCCTTCCAAGGCCTCGGCCCTGCACAGTAGGGAGAGCGGGGGCGGTTCATATTCCAGTTTCACTAAGAGAATGCATATTCCCCTATACTGCAATTTATTTTCCCTGGTTGGCATCTGTATACACAATGGCAAACGTGCCTTTTAAATTCTGTCCTTCCTGTAACAGGTAGTTTCCCTGGAAGGAGGTCACACTGGTTGTGTAACCTTTGCCTTCCTAATGACAATGCCAAAAAAACAGCAAGTCTTGCAAATTGTTCAGGCCCAAAACTTTAAAGGACCGCAAGACTAATTACTGGGTCCGCCATGCAGGCCGAGGCCGCCTTGGATGTTGAGGTAGCCTCCAGCATTGGCAGTATCGGCATCCCTAGTGACGCCATGGGCTAACGGGATCCAGCGGATGCATGCGAGTCCCTGACCCCAACAGGCAGGCCAGTGGTTCTGCTACAGGGATGACACCCGGCGGCTCAAGTACCTCCAGTTTGCACCACACCAAGCCCATCCGCCATAGCCTAAAGTCAACCATGTCGTTGACCAATTAGCCGCACGTGGTGTTGAAGGGAAGGTCCGAACACTCCCTGTCCTCTGGGCCATCACAGTCACGATCACCACTTGACAGGCCCCCGAAACAGACGCCTCAGTCAGTTTCCAACACTGCATCTAAATCTGCGAAGTCCTCTGGTTCTGGCAACCGGGCGTCGAAAAACGTGTCAACGGCCCGGCAAAAAGCTCTAAGATGAGCGACTTAATAAAGAAACACGTCCCCGACACCTTGCTAAAGAACGTTGAAAAACCTGAAATCTTTGCCCAAAGTCACAAGGTACGATAAGCAGGGATTACTCTACCCCTGACAACACTCTTTCAGGGGCAATGCATCATGAAAAGACCCCTGCCCCAGAGCTACCACCTACACCTGCTCCCTCTGTATTGCCAAGCTCCTGCCAGTGGACCCCAGAACAATTTGATAGGGTCATGAGAATAATGTCCAGTTTTATAAACTTCTTTGATTAACCTGAACAGCTCCAGAACCTTCCAGAACCCCCACAAAGTGAGGCACCAAGCATACAGCCCGCAGCCAAGAAAGCCAGCATGGATACCACATAGGCCACTACCTCGTCATACCAAGATATAGGTCAAGACACATCTCTGACCTCAAGGCTCACATGACCCTGGCTCATATTAAGACCCAGAGGACCAAAGGGACACAGGGGACTTGGACCAGTATTATGTCGTTTACATCATCCAATCTCCAGACCACACCGACCCACTGGTGGCTGACTCCCCCGGTAGACAACCAACTGCAATACAATGACCTACTCTTAAATGCTGCAGAGCACTCCTTAGTAATCACTACCACAAATAAGAGAGCGGGCACGCCTCTCGCATCTGCCAAAGCCCCTCCTGACAAGGAGAGAAAGAGGAACTGCACCTTGGGCAGGAGAGTAGCTTCCTCGCCTGCCTCTCAACCAAGAATAGCTAATAATACTACACTATTAGCCAGCTATGATTGCCATAAATGGGATGAGATTGCACAACAAATAGACTCGGTCCCAGAGCCCCTAAAAACACAGCTCTCACACACCATCGCTGAGGGGAGGGGGGGTAGCAACTTTCATCCTTAAAAATAACTTGGACACAGCAGACAACGGAGGGAGAATAGTGGCATAAGGCACACGTCAATCGGGTTTCAAATTGGAGACCCAGGCTGCCCTCTTAAACATGCCCATTGAGCCCAATGCTTTATTTGGCAAATCAGTGCTCAACCCCTCCGAAGCAATGACCACCCACTACAGGTTCCCTCCCATGTCACTCCAATAGGACATATTTCACACTTCACCCACGCATGGAAGGGGACCACGTCGGACAAGTGGGTACTTTCCACCGTGGTGGGGGGTTATTGCATAGAGCTAATTCAATCACCAGCCAACTACCGGCCAAGACAACGACAGTCTTCACAGGAAGAACAACGCATCCTGTTGGAAGAGGTCAAAGTAATGCTAGTAAAGGACGCCATTGAAATTGTCCTGGCAAATCGGGTAAAACAAGGGTATTTATTCAATGTACTTCCATGTGCCGAAAAAATACCTAACAGTGCGCCCTGTCCCTGATCTGCGCCCTGCAAACGCCTATGTCAAGCCACACAAATTCTGCATGACAACGCTACAGGAAGTAATCCCACTGCTGAAACGGGGACTACATGGCAACCTTGGATATGAAAGATGCATACTTCCATATTTCAGTGGTCCCAGCACACAGAAGATTTTGGCACTTTAAAATAGCAAACCAACACTACCAATTCAAGGTGCTACCCTTTTGCGTAGCCTCCGCTCCAAGGGTATTCACCAAGGTACTAGCGGTAGTGGCAGCGCATCTACACTGAGAATCTATCCTAGTGTCTTTTCTGGGTGACTGGCTGATAACGGGTATCCCACCAAATTGTAAGCAAAATGCACAGAGAACAATCAATCTCCCATTCCAATTGGGATTCTTAATCAACGAGAGAAAAAAGTCTTGCTCCAAGCAAAACCAAACAGTTCTTGGGAGCTATCATAAAGACGGGAGAGGGGCTAGTCTTCCCGTCAAACGAAAGAGTGCAAAACATACTGCTGCCAATAAATCAGCATCTAGCCGGTCGCCAAATAACCGTATGCAAAGCAATGCGCTTGCTCGGGATGATGGCTTCATGCATTTACCTGGTTCTGCACGCTCGGTTGTGCCTGAGCCCAATGCAAGAGTGGTTGATGAAACAGTGGTCTGTGGCAAGCGGTCAGTGGGACGATCTAGTGGTTGTTTCACAAACCCTAGTTCAAGCACTACTCTGGTGGACAAAGGAAAAACCATTTCACAACCTTACAGTGCAAGCGATTGTTGCAACAGACGCATCACTCATTACCCTCACCACACAGCGCGTGGTCTGTGGACACAGATCATACCCCACAATCATACAGACCTTTTTGCAGCTGCTAGCAGTGCTCAAAGCCCTACAAACCTTTTAAGTGCATCTAACAGGTCAAACAGTACAAGTCCTCACAGACAGCAGCACTGCCAAGGTTTTACATAAACGAGCAGGGAGGCGTACACTCCAAGTCTATACAGGCTAGCCCAAAAAATGTTGAAGTGGGCACTCAAGCTGAACATGTTCCTAGTGTTTCAGCACGGTCCAGGGGAACTCAATTCTCTAGCAGACTAGCTAAGCAGATATCCCCTACCTGAAGAGCACAGTGGCAGCTCCGCTGAGAAATTGTAGACGATATCTTTTCCCCATGGGGATATCCTCCTTTGGACTTGTTCTCCATTAGCCTAAACACACAATGGCCAGACTTTGCATCCATGTTTCCCCCAACACAGATCCAATGGGAATGCCCTGTGGATGAGCTGGTCTTGAGCAGGATAGTGCACAATATGCACCCAGGAACAAGTAGCTCTAATCCTGGTTGCTCCTATGTGGGTGAGGCAACCTTGGTTTCTGCATCTGCACAAAACTGGCGATGGGCGATCTAATCAAGCTCCCGTGCCCCTTCAACATTACACAGTAGGTTGGGGAGGGGGCCTTAAACCCATATCCTCAATCTATGAACTGCAGCTTGCCACCTGAAGTCAGAGTTTGGCCATTTAAAACAACCTCAAAGGTATATGGAAATCTCAGACACGTAAACTAAACACTGTTACTTTAACAAATGGAAGAGATTTGTAATATGGTGCCAGTCAAAAAATGTAAAACCTATTGAATGTACCCCATTACACATTCTTCATTACATGCTCCACTTGCTAGACTCTGGCCTAGTATTCAACTCCATCAATGTTGACCTAGCGGCTCTAGCTGCGTACACCACTTCTGAAAACAAGGAGTCTTGGTGGAAAGTCCCAGTTAAGGTGTTCATGGAGGGAGTAAAAAGGCATTACCACCCCCCACCCCATTTCAAACCCGCTTCCAAGGTGGTATCTCAATGAGATGGGTCCTCCCTTAGAGCCTATGGACAAATCCAGCCTTAAACACCTAACATACTAAAATGCTTTTCTGGTGGCAATCACCTCCATAAGAAGAGTCTGTGAACTACAAGCTTTGTCAGTGCAAGACCCTTTCTTTGTTATCCACAAAGACAAGTTGGTCTTAAGAACACACCCTAGGGTTTCACCTACGTTTATATCCAAGTTCAATGTTAACCAGTTCATTGAACTACCAGCTTTCTTTCAAAACGCTTGACACTCAGCTGAGAAAAACATCCATACACTAGATGTAAGCAGGGTGATCACGTTTCAAAAAACGCCATCTCCAGATGACTAGTAAAATGCATACAGCTCTGCTACTCCGCATCAAAGCTCTGCCTTTCACACCAAGAGCTCACTCTACCAGGGGGACAGGAACTACTTTGGCCTTTATTGCAAAAGTTCCGCTGGACGCCATTTGTAAAGCAGCTACATGGAGTTCATCCATGCTTTTACTCGGCATTACTGTATTGACACACATTCTAAAGCAGATTCACAGGTGGGGCAAGCAGTGCTAAAACATCTATTTGCTGCTGTACCTTCTCACAACCCACCACCTTGTCCAGACACTGCTCGCTAATCTATGCATAGCATGTGATCTAAACAGATCCACAAGCCTCAGAAGGGATACATTGCTCACCATAATTGTATTTCTGATGTTTGTATCTACTTGGATTCACATGTGCCCACCCTTCCTCCCCTGTGTAGTAGAAGGTGCATGGATATTTTCTGGCTTTATCTACTCTTATCTGATTTATTACATCTCCACTCATGCTACACTTCATGCTACCTCATGTCAGAAATAAAACCATTTGAGGGACCTCGACGCATCGAGCACCATGGGTACAGTAGATGTCACACTAGGGATAGTATTACTGGCACGCCCTGTCGACGTCCCTTTTCGAGTTTTAAATCCAAAAAATGTAATACTCTGTGACTACCACTAGATGTCGCCCTATGCATAGCAACTGAATCCAAGCAGATACAAGCATCAGAGATATGATTACGGTGAGTAATGTATCCCATATAACACCCCCCTGGGAGCCAGGGCAAGCACGATCCATCTGGAGATGACTTTCCCTTCAGGGACATTCATGTTGAGACATCCTGACAACTACCCTTTTTTCCTTTTTCCGCTATAGTATAGGGCTTTGGGTTATAGGTTTAGGGAATGACTAGTCCTTTTTGGATTTGAAGACCATTTAAATCTAGAATACTACCCAAGTGTCAGAGTTCTCATTCTGACCTGTCACAAACCTTTTGGACCAAAGCATACCCTAGTGCTAGCCCATCTTCTCCCTAAGGGAGAAGCCCGACTGCTCTGTGTTACGAATTTGAGGCTTTTGGTCCAACTTGGTCGATTGACCGTTGTGACCATTCGATCGATCTCTTTAATACGCTCACTAGAACGCTGTGGAAAAATATCCATTACTGTTTATTTGAAGGCAACCCCTGGTACCAAAATAAATTGAACTAGGCCCATCATTTCACCTCACTCAAGTTGTAAGCTTCTTTGTGAGAATGTGATGATCATTTTAATTGTTGATTATCTAAACATGACCCCTTTCGAATAGATATGATGTTGCATTTATAATGCGCCTATACACAAGTGTTTAAAGGCGTGACGAGTCAATGGAGGGGAAAAGTGGGAAGACCAGCAACGATCCTACTCGTCCCGGTGACATTGAGATCGCACGCAGGGGAGGGCAAAATGTGCGTGTGGAAGGTGGGAGGGGAAGTGCAGTACATAGGATAAACAGTAATAAATTAAACAGTAAAAAAGAACAATAAAGAAGTATGGCAAGCTGGTGGCAGATGCAAGGTTAAGTGCAAACATCAGGTGTCAAGTTCTGGTAGTGGACCTGTAGGGATACAGAAATGGCCCCAGAGTGCAGGGGGGCAGTGCATGTGCGCAACTGGCAGGGGGCGGAGGGGACCTGCGCCCGAGATCAGGCGGTAGCCAGATGACCAGTGCATTTTCAGATTCGGCCAGGAGTTCAGCAGGGGAGAGGAGAGAAAACGGAAGCAAAGAGGAAGGTCTTGAAGTGCCTCTGGAACCAGAGATGATTCTCCTCAATTTTCCGAGACCCAGGGACGCTGTTCCAGAGGGAGGCCCCAGCCGAAGAAAGAGATCTACCTCCAACTCGTTACTCGGAGAAGCGACTGACCCTGAGGGAGTTGGAGGCAGATGAGCGAAGAGCTCTAGCAAAGATTTACCTCTGTGATGGTGGAAATGCATAGGAGGGACAGGGCCTCCCTCTCCTTGTCCTGTAGTCCTTTTTCATTTGTGTTCTGTATTGTTTTCTGCCCAGGAGTCCTTATGGGACTCCTGGCAGTGCAGCTCCTCCGGTTTCTGGTTTGGTGTACAGACCCATGGGATCCTCCCATTGCACCCATGGGTTGGGGGGGGCAACCCTGTGTCCCTAGTGTGTTTTTTGGCAACTGTGTGTGGCCCACAGAGCAGGGTATGGGCTGGTGGCAGCTCCTTGCTGAATTTGACAGGTGCTCCGATATCCTCCATTTTGGGATATCCAGGCCCTGCCATTGGAATCTGTTGATTCCTGATAGAAAACAAGATGGCCCCAGTGGCCTCTTGCTTTCTATTGCATGTTACCTTGTTTTCCCAAAGTCCTGGGAAGCCCTGACTCTGTCCCTTCCCCCTGACTGGCTGTTGGGTGGAAGGTCCATGTATGGTGTTGTTGTGAGGTCCAGGCAAGACTGGCTGGAGCCTTCCCAGTGCCTGTATGTTGTGGGTACACCCTGTGGGTGGGACCTGGGTGTATGCAGTGTGTGACCAATATGCACTTCTTGTTGTGGATGTCTGGTTTCTGGTGTATGACTTTATGACTGAGACAGCCCTGCCCGAAACTGGTATGAATGCAGTGTGTAGTTTTAAATGGCTGGGTACTTGCCCCAATACACATTCCTTGTTGTGTGTGTCTGAGAGGGAGGCGTATGGCTTGAATGCACTGTATGCCTGATTGGCTGACCCAGAGAGGACCTGGTAAGGCGCACTCTTCCCGAGCTACGAGGGACCATTGTGCACCAGCTGATCTTTGCCAAAGCTCCCTGGTAGACAGACCTACGGCAGGCTGCCGACCGGAGACGGGGACCGCCGCGGAATCACAAGAAGCGCCCGGACACAGTTGTCCATCATCGTCGACGACCACCGTCGCTGACCGGAGCCGTCATGCTCCCTTTGCCTAAGTAACATTTGATCCAAGGACGCTCTTGCCTGCGCCGTCGACCGCATTGTCCTGCCGGAGAAAGTTGAGGCCGCTGACGTGCCGAGGAGCATCCGCTGGTGGGTTTCCCAGCACCCGAAGACCACAGACTTCGTTGACTCGACACCCTTGTCGGGCCACAGTTTTTCAGAAACTCTTTGCGGTCCTGAACTATCAAACACCAAGGTGCCCGCACACCTCATCCTCGCAGGATGTCGCCCATGAGCACCGCCTGGATTGACGCTGTGGTCTCGGCACAATCAAACTTCATCGATGCCAAGTTCACCTTCTTCGACGCCTCTTGATGATCCGTGGCTCCTGCTTTAAAGGGAGTCACTCAAGAAGGATCCATCAACGCCTCATTGAAGAACTCTGCTCTACCAGGTACATTGGGCAGGGGGGGTAGAAACCTTATAGAAAGAAATAAGACTTATAGAACAATATATGGACTGGGCGTGTGATATATCTTTAATTTACAGGTTGCCCAGGTGGGGGGGGGGGGAATCTCCACACAGAATTGTGCTTAGTTGGTAGGGGTCAATATTCTGCCAATTGTTCTAACCAACTGCTTTCCTCCTAGATCTATTGTTGTGGTACCACTTTAGAACTGTATATATTTGCCATTGTGGATTTTCTGAGCACAAAGTGAGTTATTGTGATAGTGTACATAATCTTGAATATTATATAAAGACTGCGTTTTAACGAATAGTGTGTGGACATTCCTTTGTGGGGGCTTGGGGTCTACACTGTACTTAAGAACCAGCCTGTATCGCCTCCTGAGAAGCTAGGCCTTGATTGATCGACCAGCACTACCCTATAGTGAATCTTGGCTGGGGTCATCTGTGCCTCTCCTCTGCCATATAGAGAGCAGAAATACAGACACCCCCCTCCAGTCTTTACACTCTCCAGTTCATATTTTTTTTTTATATGGTTTAAGTTAAACCTTTATAAATTCATTACATACAGAAGTTAAAATGTCATCACATGAAAGAGAAAAAAACACAAATAAAATTAAGTGCATACTAAAACCATACAAATTCAATTGGGATAAAAAATTTAGAAATAGAAAAAAGAGAATAAAAGGCTAAAGAGGAACAAGAAGAAAAACATTAAAAAATACCTTTTAAATAAATAACAGGTTCCTACTGTTCCTGGTCTAGTTGCAGCTCACTCAGAGCCTAAATTTCATAGTTGCGATATTCAAACATTTGAGATCAATTGTCTAAATTCATAATTACTGAGTGATACAGCACCAAAACATTCTGAATTTCTACTTAACACTAAAATATAAAGCACCCTTATAACAGCTATATCTACTTCAACATAGGGCATGGTGAATCGCAATGGTTCACAAATCCTAATTTCCATCATGTATTCAATAAATGTATAGCTTTAATAAAACCTGATAAGGCCAGCCCCTCCGAAGCTTTCTGGATACTAAGACACCGCTTCCAGGATAGATCCTCACAAAGTACGTTTTGTCGACAGCTAGTCAGGAATTTTGTACTTGGCCCCACAAGAGTAGAATTATCCCAATTCAGAACAAGATGTTTAATTGACTCTGGTTTTGCCTTAAAGAATCTACATCCCAGTTCATGAATTTGAATTTGTTTCCTTCTGTACAGGATGTCCTTGGTTGGTAAAAGGTTCCACCTTACCCTACGGAGGAGCCCACGATAGGAACAGTATGGAATTTGAAGGAGGATAGGGGAGACGGTTCCTGTGCGTTTGTGTTCATGCGCGAGATGGCTCGTTGATGCATACGAGTGGAAGACATCAGTAGTTACTATCCAATCATAGCCGAGCAAAGATCTTTTAGTATGCAAGGGATTATTGGTCAGGATGTCTAAATTGGAACCAATATTAGATAGAATCAATTCACATCTACCCCTGAGGTCTGTCAGGACGGTGACGACTCTACATTATCTCCCAAGAGATGGTACGGGGAGTTAGCTATAGGGTTCATCATTTTGGCGTATAGTGTTAGTAGACGTCATTGCACCCTCGACAACAAAGAAGGCACCCCCAATTCATACCTAATGGCAGAGATGGTCACTGCATTAGGTACGCCAGTGACCCGTCTCCAAATCCTGCCCTCAATTTTTTCCAGAGTGTTTAGAACACCCACAGCAGATAGCTCTAGGACATAGATTAATTTCGGCTCTATCTTTCCGTCAAAGAACATAATCGCCGGTTTCAACGAGCACCGTCCAAATTTGCGGTCGATTTTTTACAATTTGAGCTTCATGCATCTTAGATTTTTGCATCAGGATATCAATGCCCAATTTGATTCCCTTGCTTGCTCCAAAATGGAAACCCAGATATTTAACATTCCCTGATGTTTTAATAGGGCTCCCTTCGATCAACCAAGAATGGTGGTTTTTGTTAGATTTTACTTTCGAGAAGGCCAAGATTTTAGTTTTAGCAGGGTTTATAATGAGACCATTATCTTAAGCATACCTGGCAAAGCTATTCAGAAGTCGCTGCAGACCGACCTGTTAGATCAAATATCAGAAAGTTGTCTGCGTATGCTAGCCATATGATTTTATTACTCCCATCTTTAGGGGCTATCAGTCCTTCATTAGCTAAGCAGATCGCTAAATCTGACATGTATTGATTGAATAGGCAAGGGGCTAGGACACATCCCTGCCTAGCCCCTTGGTAACACCGAATTCAATCTGATAGATCCCCTTTTGGCTCAGTCGAACTTGTATTCCACTATTCTCATGTACCCCTTGAATGAGCCTAATCAGACCAATCGGCAAGCCCCAAGTTGCCAGTGTAGCCCAGAGTTTACTATGGACTACACAGTCAAAATCCTCAAAGGTCGATTGAGGCCATGAACGTACAACCCTTCGGTCTTCTCCAGGCAACTTCTTGTATGCATTTAAGGACCGGCCCATTGATAATAGTTGCATGTCCTTTGCGAAACCCTGTCTGCATTTTATCAAGAGGGTGGGCCTCCTTTGCCCATTCCTCTAAATGTGAGAGTAGAAATAAAGAAAAGATATTGCAATCCGCATCGATTAATGAAATAGGGCGGTCATTCTTAGGATCTGTTCTACTCTCACATTTATAAATGGGGATCACATGGGCCGTGCACCAAGATGCTGGAATGACCCCTGTGCTGAGGATGTCTTTGAATCCAAAGTACAGCAAATTTGCCCATATATTGCAATCTGCCTTAAAGGTTGCACTATTTAGACCATTAGGTCCAGTTGCCCATGATTTTTTTACATTTAGTTAATAGGTACAGAATGGTCTTAAGTCCAAAGGGGCCTCCCATTTAGGGTAATCCTGGTAATCAATAGTGTCCATTAACTCCTCAAATTGATCTTTTGTGGCTATCCCAAATCGGCTCTCAAAGACTTCAATCCAGTTTAGTTCCGAAATTGAGTTTAGTTGGATAATGGCAGAATTGGGGTCTTGACCATTAACTAACATCCAAAAGGCACTAACCTGGGAATTGATCAGCACCCCTTTCGTCTTGCTGTAATAAGAAATGTTTTATTGACGTGCAATACTTTTTATATTTCTGTTTAACTTTTCTAGTCAAATTAGTTCGAGTTGAATTATCCAGATCTAATCTTTTGGATGCCTCGCACCTCCCTCATAATTTACTTTACTGTGGCCAAATTCTCCTTATAACAATGGTCATGTCTCACACGACCAGTCCCTCTAGTTTTTGACCTTAGATGGATATTCAAGGTCAGAACACCTATGAGACTAAAGATCTCATTTACATTAAAATTATTGATTTTCCAATCTAGGGTAGTGGTATTCAGTGTGGCCCATAGGTTTTCGTTCAGTACGTTGATGTTTATATCAGTCCATCTGACTGAGTTCCCTGAAGCGTTAATTGTCACTTGGCTTTGAGATCTAAACTCTCTGATGTTAATTGGCATATCAAAGCCAGCCGTCAAGATACTATGATCACTCCAGACATTTATAGAGACAGAGAATGACACAGTGGTTCATCAAATGATTATCTAGATATATGTAGTCTAGAAGGGACACATTTGTCCCCTGGTGCCGAGTGTGCCAGGCCGACTAATTGGATTTGGTTCATAAAGTCCCAACCAAAGTTTGTAGACCAAGGGCCCCCAAACCCAGATACCATATTTTCCCGGAGTGCCTTTTCATAAGTATACCCTCACAATCCAAGTGAGAATCGCAGAGTTCCCAAGGGGATTCATGGAAACAACTGTCAGTTAAGATCACCAGCTGCAATTATTATACCATTTCGATGTAATATGGCCCATTCATCCAGAATATGGCACACTTTCTCAACAAAAACCTCCACACCCGAAATACCTTTGTGCCAATATATATTGACCACCAGGAGCTTCAAAGAGCCATCCCATGAGGTAAGGTCAACCCCTAGGGCTCCAAAATGGAGTCCCTTCAATAATGACAACTTTCAGACCCAGAGTATTTTCCACTGCTATGAGCAGGCCACCAGAGGGCCTCCCCCCTCCACTACTTTTCGCCTGTTGTGTAAATATTTTATAGCCATCTAGGACCGGAGCCTCAAGCAACCATGTTTCCTGTAAGCAGACACAGTTGGCAGTTCTTAAATTATCCAGACAGCTACGATTAGTACACAGATGGGAGCTGCTCCAGATTCCAGGAACAGAGAGATTGATCTTTGCACTGTGCCCTTGGGAATAGCAAGCCCATGAGACGTGTTTCTGCCGACGGGTAGAAATTATAGTTGCCCAATCAATCACCTTTCCAGAATCTAACCCAGCCAATAGGCTCGTACCAATGTTCTCCATACCCACTGGGCGAGCCCCAGTTCTCAAGCTATCATTTTTGCCTGAGATTGCCCTTTCTTCAACCAGCACCTGTTTAATCTCCAGTTCATATAAATGTGCTTGCAACAAAAAGTACCAAACTTGTGTGTTACAAATATATTGACACATTTCCTGAATGCTGATCGGCAAAGTCCTGCATTATGTCTACCTGGACCACATTTTGATTATTTTGAAGGACATGTCGGTGGCATTTTAGATATGATATTAACCTCATTGTCCTCCTGGCACACATTTGATTGTTATGTTACACTGATTAATAAATTATGCAAAATGTTTTTTGCTCATCTACTTTCTTATACTACCACGTAATGTTGATCTGGATGCCAAATTATCCCAAGAGTGTCTACAAAGAGCTGTCCTGATCATGGTGGGATGAGCCAATAATGTCAACTTCTAATGTAATCTTTGGGGCATTTTGGGGATTTGGTAAATGCTGGTTCCCTCCTTGATGCACAGATTACAGTGGAATTCTTCACAATTGGTATTCCTGTGTTCCTATACTGTACACCTCTTACTAGATTAATTGATCATTACTGTTAGTTTGGATTATGCTAACGGCACCTCTTGTTATCAGAATATCTAAGTGCCTGGCCTGAAACATATTCTAGAATGTGTTCACCGATCCACAGCAGCCTGTCGAACCCTTTTGTTCTTGAACTAAACTTTTCTATTCTAGACTGGGCCACATTTCTGAGTACTGTTTGGGAATGTCAACCCACGGAAAAGCAAATCAATCACCTGTCATTAAGCCACTGTCATGTAACTGGAAAGCTGGAACACATCCTGTACCTGTAATACATACACCACATGCTATGAACTACCTATTTCACTGCTAAACTGCTTCACATAGACGATCCATTTTATGCCAGACACATTTAGAATATAGCTTTCTTTCTTCAATCCTGAAATGAGATCCTCCAAATGGATCCAAAGGCAAAACATTAGTTTACCTCATCTACCACACCCATTCAAAAGTCTGTTGCATTTAACCTACTTTCCCAGTGTTTTATCTTCTACTTAATTCATTTTTTCTTCACATACTAAGTTCTTAGCACACTGGATGGGCCACAACACGACCCACCACCAGACAAGCCAGCCACCTTGAGACCACTATGGGGGGAGATTTGATATGGTAGAGAAGCCTTCTTAAATAACACAAGTTTAAGCATTTGAAAGCTCTTTAAAAGTAGTCCTTGTTCTTGACACTAACACATTTTTATTTTCTTGTAGATGTCGCACACAAAGCCTTACATTAGGAAGAAATCAGTATTGATCATGTACAAAGTGTTCCTGAAGTACCCAGAATCTCTCCGGCCTGCTTTTCCTCGCCTTAAAGAGAAGCTTGAGGATCCGGATCCTGGTTAGTCGGCTTTTTATAAATTCAGTTTAAAAATATATAGGTACATCTTGCATGGAACTGCACCAATTGTATATAGCAGTGTCTATTTTTATTATTAATGTATGCGTATATGTTCTGTGTTTTTCACAGTAAATTACACAAGGTACAACATGAAGTTGTCTTGGAATTGCATCTGTTTGATGTGTTTGGATTAATGTCATTAGACTGCCTCTGATGATTTAACCCAGGACAAAGCATGGAATGTTTACCATCCACTAAGAGTATGTCCATGCAAAAGGTCTGATGATGATACCCCATGACACTGTTGACATTACACTTGAATTATTTTTCTGGGATGAGCTAAGATATTTAAAGCATTTAAGAGGTCTTTACGTTACTGAACTACTGCGACTCGCTATTGATCGGCCATTGGTTGTGTGAAATTTGTGTGTTTAACCTTGGATGCAGAGTTTACTGTTTATTTTTTGTTATGCATTATTCTGTTTTAGTTTAAATTTTAAACATTTAACAAAAAAGTACAATCAAAACATCAATACATTAAAACTCAATTTCCAATAATCTCTGTACAAAAAGCTCAGTAACTGATGCATCTCAATACAAAAGAAAACAATTCATAAACCTATATCAAGCAATGGATTCCCCAGTTAGACGAAAAAGGGAACATTTGAATAATATGACATTGGTTAAAAATATGTTGAATGGAAGTAAAATGATAAGTTAGTTAATTCACTGTAACTTGATTAAAAGTCCCAAAATACACACAAATCATAGTCTGAATAAGAATCCTATGACTAACTTCTGATGTGACTAAAATCACAAGATAGGGTGATAACCAAGTGACCATCATACATAGGTATCAAAGCTAAACAAGATGGTCATTGTATCTTAATTTCTGATGTTTGTCAATCAGTTTAGAATCCCATGCTGTGCATAGTCCAACATCCAGTGGTATCCGCAGAGTATTGCACCTTGTCTTTCGAGAATCGAAACAGGACGTTGACATGGGCGTGCCTGTAACACTATCCCTACGTGACGTGTAGTGTACCCAAGATCCCTCACGCGTCAAGGTCCCTCAGATAGTTTTTTCTGCCCAGATAACTGGTCGCCCTTATGCAGAGTTCGTAAAGAACATTGCTATTGTCCAACCGACCTTTGGTCGAATAATTCTATAAAATAGTTAAGATCACTCCTTCCGTCCCTTATCTCGACGGCTGTTCCAGTCTCTGCCGAAGACCTGCGAGAACTTTGCCGGACTGTGATCTTGTCGGCGTTCCCAACCTATACAGTAGGGCGAGTGGGGTCGGGGTGGACATTTCATTTCAAACTGAAAATGCCTTTCCTTTTCCTTCCTTTTTCCCGTTTGGTCTTAGTCACTCTGTGTACCCTCAGCTATGGAGAGGACTCATTTAGATTTCGCCCTATTTGTAAGAGCAAATTCCCATGGAAGGATGAGCACAGATGGTATAACCGGTGCTTGCCCCTCGATCACAAAGAGGGGTGTGCCCCAAGACTTTAAAGGAGCGTAGGGTAAAACGGTGGGCGGCCTACGGTATGTCCAAGGCCGAAGTTTCTCCTACTGCTGCTACCACCGAATGTGACGATGGCGAGAGTGACTATCAGACCTCTGAACCGGAGGTGTTGACCTTTCAACGGAACGCTCGCGTTCCGCATCGTCTTTCCCCGGCCCCGATAAGCACGGCATAAGCTCTGCTATGGGGAAGTCACACCCCAGCGACAAAGACGGACACGTGCACGGCACTAAACACACAACCCCAAGCCTTCGACCGCTAACTCCGGTGATACCCATCGATCGCCGGGATCGGCAGCCCTCCCCGCAGCCGCGTATGCGGCTAGTGACTGGGCAATCCAAGACAAATGGCGCCACCCCAACAGTACATAGTTCCGTGAACACGCATCACAAGGAGGCATACGGCGATGAAAAATTCCGGCTCCGCCAAGGACTACAATAACTCAAGCCAAGGCCTTAATACCGCCGAAAATGATGGCGCTACCGGAAAAGGTGGCTGATAAAGGCAAGGCCCCGGCTCTGCCAAAAAAGACTATCGTCGGCTGTAACTACACGCCTCCCGTCTGAGGAGGACGTCGAAGACAGCCTGGCAAGAATTGTCTGCTGATTCTCAAAGACAGCAGTTTAGGGACTCTTAGTAAGTTTCCGAAAGGCCCAAGGATCTGCCAAGATCTAAGGAGAGCGTTCATAAGTCGAGAGAAAGACACAGGGATACCCCCCTCACCCCTTCATCGGTCCCTCCAGGGGAATTCTCTGAAGGAGAAGGACTTTCTTCGACGTTAAGGCAAACACCTCTACAGTTTTCGACGGAAGACAGTGCTAGAGACACCTTTTCGACGGAAGACAGTGCTAGAGACACCTTTTCGACGGAAGAAAGTGCTAGAGACACTTTTTTGACTGAAGAAAGTTCTAGAGACACTTTTTCGACTGAAGAAAGTGCTAGAGACACGTTTTCGACGGAAGACGGTGCTAGAGACACTTTTCCACCTCTAGACCGTTCTAGGTAGTCAGTCTGGACTACAGAAAGGTTTGAGGACTGCATGGAAAGGCTGGACAGGTTTGTTTCACGTTCAGAACAACCTACACCAAGAAGGCCAAGGGATGAAAGCCCTTTCAACCCTAGAGCTAAATTCCCTTTTTGACCCCTCTTTTGAAAAGGATATTTATAATTATGACCTTACTGAAGAAGCCATTCCACCAGTTACTGTAGGGGAAAATCTTTTCTCTAGCTAAGATGAACATGAGCCCATTGAGGGCAGTGGGGAGGACCCAGATATGCGTGACCCTAAACCATGGCAGTTCCCAGAGCCACAAGATCCAGATATTCTGGCTTTGGACTCCCCTCAAACCACCCCTACAAGAAACCACTCTCCAATTGATGATCAGTTGATGTTTAACGTAATGTTACGTAAGGCAGCTGAACACTTTAAAATTGCTACTGAAGAGGCAGCCCCTGAAGCCGACTTTGTTGAAGATGTACTCAGAGAAGCCACCAGCCAGCCAGGCTATCCTTCTCCTCAATTCGATTAAAAAACACCTGGCTCCCTCCTTAGCAACACCTGCTCTCACAAGAGATGTAAACCCAAGAATTGAAACTCTTTCGCCCTTCGCCCTCACATCCTCTACGTATTAGGTCATTCCACCCCAGATTCTTTGGTAGTCACTACCACAAGAAAAAGAGCAGGGGTCCCTTTGTCAACCGGCGAGGCACCCCCCCTTACAAAGAAGGGAAAATACTTTACGCCCTTGGGAAGAGGGTTACCACAGCAGCAGCGTACTCTACACATATCGCCAATAACACCACTTTATTGGCCAGTTACGCCGATGCGCAACAGGCTTTAATACAAGAAGGCCTACAAGAGGCTCCACAACCGCTACAAACCCGTCTCCTCACCAGTCTGTGAGGGTAGGCAAGTTAACCAGAGCATTTTAAAGAACACTTTGGATTCTGCCTTGACGGCCATTCGAGCACTGGCTCAGGGCATACTCCTGAAAAGACATGCATGGCTTCGGAACTCAGGATTTAAACCCAAGACGCAAACGTCGCTTATAAACAAACCTGTTAGGAATCCAACTTGTTTGGGAAGGTGGCCGACAAAGCCCTAGAGACTGCAAAAAAGGAACATGACACCCTAAAGAGTCTGGACCAAATTACTCAGACCCTTCATAAAACGAGGATTTGGAAACGGAAGGTTTTTTTCATGGCCAACGCTTCACTCATCAACAATACTCTTCAGGAAACAACTGGAACCTCCACAGGGAACCAACACTTACACCACACCGTATCCCCAAAGGGGACAGCGCCGTGGAAAAGGAAGGGGCAGAAACCCTACCCCCAGAGGTTCTCCAGCCTCGGGTTCCAAATGACCCAAGGATTCGGGTCCCCCTCCCATGCCTCCATGGTCGGGGCCGGCTTACATTGTTCCTTCAGGCATGGGAGGGAATAACCATGACCAGTGGGTGCTAAAAACCATAGGCCACGGGTACTGTGTATAGTTCAACCGGTCCCCAAAATTCAGACCTACAAAACGACGATTAACACCAGAACATATTTGCATACTTCTTCAAGAAGTCGAGATACTGGAACAAAAAGGAGCCATAGAAATCGTACCTCTATCCCGAGTAAAAGAAGGTATTTATTCAGTGTACTTCCTTGTACCCAAAAAGGATCTAACCATGCGCCCTGTTCTAGATCTGCGCCCAGCGAACAAATTTGTAAAACCACAAAAGTTCTGCATGGTCACCCTGCAGAAAGTAATTCCCCTGCTCACACAAGGGTATTACATGGCAACTTTGGACATGAAACATGCATTCTCCAGCATGGGGTCTGGCATGGATTCACATGCTCATGAATATTCCCCGTCATCAGGCTGGGAATCCTCGGTAAAGAAAAAACCAGTATCAGTTTCGTTTCTGATCTGTCTTTCGTAGTAGTAACCAATCACTGGTCTCTGCGTCATACTGACCACAGCCAATGACTGCCCTCTACCTAAGCACCGCCTCTGGCAGCCATCTTCAGATTTTTACCGCACGTTCATGTGTTGGGTTCCTCGTGCTATTGCTCTCGAGCGTTAGTGCTATTTTTTTCACGTTTTTTGCTCAAAAACTTTGTTTTTTCGGTCAAAAGAGCCTCAAGCTCCACCGACTCTCCATCCGAACAACGGGGACCCGTGTCGGATTCGTCTGCGCCCCCTCAAGGGTGAAGATTTCGTCGAGCTACGCTTTGGAGGACTCCAGAAGCTTCTCAGGCCCGGACATGGCCCAGGAGAAGGGAAGCTCGACGCCCGGAAAGCTGTTCAGGGTCTGCCCTGGATGCCAGCTGCAGAACGTCTTTAAGGAGGACGAACACTCCTTTTGTCTCTACTGCTTACATGAGGACAAGACGCACGTGGAGAAGGACTGTGCGTTTTGCGGCAATATGTCGGAGCGGACCATGAAGGACCGCCATCAACGTCTCGCCAACTGGCTGGAAGGGAAGAGCCCGTCAGGCGAGAAGAAGAGGAAGAAATCCGTGCGGTCTTCTAAGACCTTTGAGGACGCCCCGGCGACGGGGGTCCAACACAAGGCCAAGCACCGCGAGTCCGCTGGCACCGGGAGGGCCGAACGGTCGGGCTCTACGGGCGCCAGGCAGGGCGCACCCTCCCCGGCACCATCAACCACGAGCCAACGCTCTGGGTCGGGTTAGAGGAAGGGCGAGCACCCGGCAAAGCTCCTGGAGAGGCCCCGGTCGAGCTCGAAGGCCTCATCGGAGGGGGAGCGAGGCAGTGTCCCCCCCCTCAAGGATAAGGCGGTGAGCGCACCTAAGGTGGTGAAGGCCTTAATCCATCCGGCCAAGCCCTCTATCGATACTGTCGCGGCGACCCTGGCTCAGCCTGTGGAGGCTACACCAGTGGTGGCGACCTCGGGGTTCAGTCTCCCTGCCACCTCGGAGGGAGTCCTCTTTTGTGCCCATCGATAGGACCCCCGTGAAATCCCCGGCGGGGAAGAAAAAGGGGGGGCAGGGCGTCGTCGTAGATTCGGCTTCAACCTCGGAGGAAGAGCTGATCGAGGTCTTAAGCCACGGCCTTGGCGTGGAAGAAGACCGGCCCGTCGGGATGGATCCCGACGCAGGTGACGACGACATCGTCGAGGGTGCCGACGGGGCCCCTGATCGCCTGTCGGATTCCCCTCTGCCAGCGCCGCAAGACAACTCGGCGGCCATTTTGTTGGCTATACAGTCCTTATGCTCAGAGATAAGGACGAGACTACCGTTGCCGACGGAGGAACCTCTCCCGTCGGGGGATCCTGAACCGGGACCTTCTGGCGTTCCCCCGTCCAAGAAAAGGAGGATTCACCCTCCACCTCCTTTTCAGCCGTCGCGCACCGTCCAGCCCTCCTCCCCGTCCACCCGAGGGGATGATACGGGGACTGACACGGCAGCGACGGGTACGGACGACGAGGTATACGACGAGGATCTACCGTCGTCGCCTCCCACCAGGGCTTCTCCGCCCGACGAGATTGGTTCGTTCCACTCCATGATCCCCAGGGCATCCGAGCTTTTCCAACTCTGCCCTGAGGAGAAGAAAAAGGAAGGATTCCTTTATCAACGGCGCGAGGCCAAGAGGAAGACGGTCCTCGCGGTGCCTCTACTGGACGACATTTGGGATGAGGGCCTCGCCCTCCTCAAGAACCCTTCCACTACGCCAGCTAGAAGAGACCGGTACGAGAAGAAGTACCGGGTCCCGGACGCGGCCCCCCCTGTGCCTCCGGGCGCAGCCTACCCCGGACTCAGTCGTCTCCGCGGCGGCCAGGAAGAAAGCGGGGGGGGGTGCGGCCTCCACATCGACTTCCCCACCGGACAGCGAGGGAAAGAAATTGGACACTATGGGACGCAGGGTCATCTCGTCTGCAGCGACGACGATTAAAGCGGCCAACGCCTTGGCTATCGTGGCCCGCTACGACAGGGAGCTATGGTACAAACTGGCTCCCCTGCTGGACTTCCTACCGGACGACAAGAGGGCGGATGCCCTGGAGATCCTACAGGAAGGTGAGGTGGCGTCGGACCACGCCATCACTATTGCGACGGACATCGCCGACACTGGGTTTCGCCAGTTGGGCAACGGCGTGTGCCTTAGGCGGCATGGATGGCTCAAGGCTACGGACTTCCGTCAAGACGTACAGACCAGAGTCCTGGACATGCTGTTCGATGGGAACAACCTGTTTGGGAAAACAGTGGACGATTCCCTTCAGGCCATTAAAGCGGACACTGAGACGGCCCAGGCCCTTGGGGTTCTGCAGCAACGACGGACGCCCTTTCGGAGCAGCGGAGGCAAGGGCGCCTCCAAAGGTTCCGGCGGCGGTTTCTCCACCTACCGTCAAGCGGCCCGCTTGTCGTCTCAGGAGGCCTACAGAGGACGAGGCAAGTCTGGCGGACCCCGCTGTCGTCGCCAAGGAGGTCAAGGCGGCAAAGCCTCGTCGAAACAGGATTGAACCGACCGTGGGGTCGGGCCCCCACCGATGCACCCCGGTGGGAGGCCGGCTGGCAAGCTTCATCAGCTTGTGGGAGTCCATCTCCACCGACCGTTGGGTGCTGGACGCCTTAGTCCGGGGCCACGCGCTCGAGTTTCAAAGAAGGTGCCCGCGCGTTCCCCCCCGTGGCCAGGAAAGAGCTTCACGTCCCTCAGCTTCTCCGGGAGGTAAGGGCGATGCTCAGGAAGGGCGCCATCGAACTCGTCCCAAAGAGGCTTCAGGGCTCCAGAGTTTACTCGAGATACTTCCTCGTGAAGAAGAAGACGGGAGGATGGCGCCCCATCCTAGACCTGCGACGTCTGAACAAATTCATCAAGGCGCAGAAGTTCCGGATGGTCACCCTCCAGCACGTCCTGGGTCAGCTGGAGGAAGGAGACTTCGTGTCGTCTTTGGATTTGGAGGATGCCTACTTCCATATTCCCATCCTAAAGGGGCACCGAAAATTCCTCAGGTTTGTGGTCCAAGGGCGTCACTACCAGTTCAAAGCCCTCCCCTTCGGAATACGGTCGGCACCCAGGGTATTCACCAAGTGCCTTGCACCGGTGGCGACGCAGCTGCGCCGCGAGGGGATCCACGTCTACCCCTACCTGGACGACTGGCTCATCCGAGCCAAGACGAGGGAGCTCGCCGTGCAGCACACGGCAAGGACCGTCCAACTTCTCACGGACCTGGGATTCTCCGTGAACTACGCCAAGTCCCACCTGGTACCCGCGCAAAACGCACTGTTTCTGGGAGCAAAGCTCGACACAGTGTGCCTTCTGGCCTCCCCGTCGGAGGAAAGGACCAGGTCCATCCTGGGCAAGGTACAGCGGATGTTGGTTTCCGACGCGGCCAAGGTGAGGTCCATCAAGTCCCCCCTCGGAATGATGTCTTCTTGCATCTACCTCATTCCCATGTGCAGGCTCCGAATGCGCCCGTTGCAGGAGTTCCTGGATGCGCGCTGGATCCAAACGACGGGCGGCTTCGAGGAGAGGATCACACTCGACGAGAGTTTCCGCCGAGCGGTCCGGTGGTGGGGCACCCGCGCGCATCTGACGGCGGGCATGGACTTCCAGACCCCAGACCACCAGGAGACAGTGACCACGGATGCCTCCCTGGAAGGGTGGGGAGCGCACACCGAAAATCTGCACGCGAGAGGCCTTTGGCTCCCGACGGAGAAGTCCCTCCATATCAACGTCCTGGAGCTCTGTGCAGTGTTCTGGGCCCTCAGGTCCTTCCTTCCGTCCCTCAAGGGCAAGGTGGTGAGGATCTTCACCGACAACACCACCACCATGTTTTACATCCGGAAACAGGGCGGATCCAGGTCCCCAGCACTGTCCAAGGAGGCGCAGGACCTGTGGCATTGGGCCGTCGCCCAAAGGATGTTTCTGGTGCCGTTTCATCTGGCAGGGATAAAAAACACCATTGCCGACTCACTCAGCAGGGAGCTGCGCTCGTGCCACGAGTGGGAACTACGGCAGGATCTAGTGGATCGCCTCTTCCGACGGTGGGGCACACCCCAGATCGACCTGTTCGCGACGCCGACGAACTCCAAGTGCCGGAGGTTCGCCAGCAGGTTTCCCCAGGCGAGGAGCATGGGCGATGCTTTCTCGTTCCCCTGGGAGGGCCTGTTCCTCTACGCGTTCCCTCCTTTGCCACTGCTAATCCGGCTCGTCAACCAGCTCAAGAGGTCACGGTGCAGGATGATCCTCGTCGCACCTGCGTGGCCGAGGCAGATATGGTTCCCGGACCTTCTGGACTTGTCAACGTCCCCGCCAATCAAGCTGCCGGTGGACGCGGATCTACTCTCCAGGGAAGGAGGCGCCATCCTCCACCACGACCCGAAATCGCTGAACTTGCAGGCCTGGCTCCTGCAGCGCTAGAGTTTGGAGGATACGACATACCGGCCGACTGGAGAGAGGTTCTTGCAAAGGCCAGGGCGTCCTCGACTCTTAAATGCTACGGACACAAATGGAAGAGGTTCTCTGTCTGGTGCCACGCACAGAAGATTAACCCTCTACGGATTACGGCTCCCCAGGTACTGCCGTACCTGCTGACGCTGGCCAAAGCTGGACTGGCACACGCGTCCATCAAGATTCATCTTGCTGCGATCTCCCGATACACCAAAACCACGGGGCGGACGTCCTTGTGGTCTCATCGTCTGGTGAAAGAGTTCATGAAGGGACTGTTCAGATCGTTCCCGCCGGTGAAGGCTCCGGCCCCGGCGTGGGAGCTCAACGTGGTGCTGACCAAGCTCATGGGACCTCCGTTCGAGCCTCTGCACTCGGCCCCGTTGAAGTTTCTGTCGTGGAAAACAGCGTTTCTTGTGGCCATCACCTCTGCACGACGGGTGGGAGAGATCCAGGCCCTTTCTTGCAAGGCCCCGTACTTGACTTTTCACGACACGAGGGTAGTGCTCAGGACGCACCCCTCCTTCATGCCCAAGGTACCGTCGGACTTCCATCTCAACGAACCCTTGGTGTTGCCTGTGTTCTTCCCGTCGCCTTCGTCGCCGGCTGAGAGGACTTTGCACTCGCTGGATGTGGCTAGAGCGCTGAAGTTCTACGTGGACCGCACGAAGTGTTTTCGGAAGACGTCCCAACTCTTTGTGAACTTTGGACCTGTCAATCAGGGGAAGGCTCTCTCGAAGGCTTCCATTTCCAGATGGCTCTCCGGCTGTATCATGTACTGTCATCGGTTGGCAAACCGACCGCTGCCTGGCCGTCCGAGAGCCCATTCCACCAGAGCGATCGCAGCTACCACGGCGTTCCTTTCTGGTGTGCCCCTGCTGGACATATGTAGGGCTGCTACGTGGAGCTCCACGCACGCCTTCACGAAATTCTACTGCGTCGATCGGGATTCCAGGGAGGAGTCCAGGGTCGGCCAAGCAGTGCTGCGCAACCTGTTCGCCTGAGGTGAGCCTGGTGAGGAGGTAAGATGCTTAATGTTGAGTTTGATGTGATGCTTAATGTTGAGCCTTTGGCACCTCCCGTGGTTGTGCATGTGTGTACTGCTATGTATTCTTTATTCATGAGCATGTGAATCCATGCCAGACCCCATGCTGGAGAAGGAACAAGTTACTTACCTGTAACTGTTGTTCTCCAGCATGGGTCTGGCATGGATTCACATGCGAACCCTGCCGCCTACCCCTCGGCGGCTCTTCACTTGGTCATACTGCCACTTCACGTGCTTCCAAATCTGAAGATGGCTGCCAGAGGCGGTGCTTAGGTAGAGGGCAGTCATTGGCTGTGGTCAGTATGACGCAGAGACCAGTGATTGGTTACTACTACGAAAGACAGATCCGAAACGAAACTGATGCTGGTTTTTTCTTTACCGAGGATTCCCAGCCTGACGACGGGGAATATTCATGAGCATGTGAATCCATGCCAGACCCATGCTGGAGAACAACAGTTACAGGTAAGTAACTTGTTCCTACTTTCATATTTCGCTGTTGCCAGTGCACAGAAAATACCTCAGATTTATGATACAGAACAAGCACTATCAGTTCAAGGTACTACCCTTTGGCATAGCATCTGCAAAATGGGTATTTTCAAAGGTACTAGCAGTAGCAGCAGCACACCTGTGCAGGCAATCCATTCCATTATATCCTTACCTCGACGACTGGTTCATAACAGGGGACTCTTAAGAGACATGTCTGTTAAATACTCAAAAGACGATAGATCTTTTAGAAAAAATCCAGCCTAGACCCCAGTCAAGTCAAACAATTCCTAGGCGCTCTAATTCAAACAAAGGACGTCCCAGTCTTCCCCTCCAACGAGAGGGTTCAAAACATGCTATTTCAAATCCCTCACTATGTAGCCAGTCGAAAGGTAACAGTATGCAAGGCCATGCGTCTGCTAGGAATGATGGCGTTGTGTATCTACTTGGTTCCTCACGCGCGCTTTCTCATTCGACCAATGCAAGAGTGGCTAAGCAGTCAGTGGTGTTAGGCCAACGGACAGTAGGAGCATTTAGTAGTGGTCTCGCCGGCCCTCGTTCTCTCGCTATGGTGGTGGTCGAGGGAAAACCTCTTGAAAGGAAAATCCTTCGCCACTCTAACTACAGACGCCTCCCTCAGAGGGTAGGGAGCCCACCTGCTTCAGCAAACAGCAAGCGGAGTTTGGTTGTCAGACATAGCGTCCAACCACATAAACCTGTTGGAACTTCTGGCAGTGTTCAAAGCACTAAAAGCTTTCCAAACACAACTGCAGGGAAAGACTATCCTGATCCTCAGACAGCACCACAGCCAGGTACTATCTGAACAAACAAGGGGGCACTCATTCTCCAGGGCTGTCCAAACTGTCTCAGAACATTTGGAAGTGGGTTCTCAAACGCAACATGTTCCTGTTATCACAACATGCTCCAGGGGAACTCCATCTTCTGGCAGACTTACTCAGCAGAGACTTTCCGTTGCCCAGGGAGTACGAATGACGATTATACTGAGACATCGTCGCCAACGTTTTCGCACAGTGGGGCTTTCCAGAGATCGATTTGTTCGCAACTCTGGAAAACACTCAATGCAAAGATTACGCCTCCAGGTATCACCAGAATCGATCCAAAGGGAATGGACTCTGGATAACATGGTCAGGGAAATGTGTCTACGCTTCCTGACCCCCTCCCCCCGACTCCCCTTCTCAACAAGATTGTGCACAAGATGCACCAGGAACCAGTCACAATATTATTGGTGGCACCCATGTGGGCTCGCCAACCCTGGTTCGCTCATCTGATGGAGATGTCCCTATCTCCTCCAGTCAAACTGCCTTGCCCGTACAACAGGTCACAAGACAGAGGGGACACACTTCACCCATGCCCCAAGACACTGAACTGGCTCCTGAGGTCATTGATTTTGGACACCTGCAGCTCCCTCAAAGATGTATGGACATTCTCAGGGAAGCAAGAAAACCAAACACTAGATATTGCTATTCTAGTAAATGGAAAATGTTTGTCATCTGGTGTAACTCAAGGAGCATCAACCCAATCGACTGCTCTGCCACTCACATTGTTTTATACCTAACACACTTACTTGACTCAGGCCTAGTCTTCAACTCAATAATGGTGCACATAGCTGCACTTTCAGCATACACGACATCACAACAGAAGTTGTCATGGTGGAAGATGCCAGTTATTAAGGCTATCATGAAGAATTCACCCTCCCATTTCTAACCTGGCTTCCGGATGGGACCTAAAGGTGCTGTTAACTAGGCTTATGGGAGGTCCTTTCGAGCCCATGCACAAAGCAAGTCTTAAAAACCTCACTTTCAAGACTGCTTTTTTAATAGCTTTTACCTCCATTAGGAGAGTTAGTGAACTACAGGCACTCTATTCTAGAACCCTTTGTAACCGTTCACAAAGATAGTGATTTTGTGCACTCACCCCAGATTTGCGCCTAAATAGTCAATAGCTACCAACGTTCTTTCAAAATCCTTCAAGCCTGGGGGAAAGAACCCTGCACACAGTGGATGTACGCAGAGCTATCATGTTCTATATGGAAAGAACTTGTCCACTAAGGAAAACTAATCAGTTTTTCATTTCAGTGGCCACATGAAGAGAAGGAGACGCAGTCTCTAAATTCCCATATTTGTAGATGGATTGTCCAATTGCATTACACTCTGCTACAATCTTGCTAAGAGAGAACTGCCTTTCAAGCCTAGAGCACATTCCACTCAATGCACTGGGGCATCCATAGCATTCATTGCAAATGTTCCCCTTGAGTCCATTTGCAAAGCGGCAACTTGGAGTTCGGTACACACCTTTACAAAACACTATTGCCTAGACACTCATTCTAGGTCTGATTCTCCGGTGGGACAAGCAGTACTAAGACAGCTTTTCACTACTGTTCCTTCTCACATCCAACTCCGGGCACTGCTTGCTAGTCTATAAACAGCATGTGATTCTAAGCAGATTAACACGTATCAGAAGACCTTCTTTACTTAACGTGAAAGCATTTCTGATGATTGTATCTGCTTAGATTCACATGCGCCCACCCTTCCTCCCCGCTCGGATGGAAGGAACATGGACGTCTTACTACTTTCTCTCTTTTCTGTACTCACTCACGATAGTCATAGGCTCCCTCATGGCAAAAACAATACAATTGGAGGGACCTTGACGTGTGAGGTATTTTGGGTACACTACACGTCACGTTAGGGCTAGTGTTACAGGCACACCCACGTTGCTGTCCCCTTTCGATTCTCGAAAGACCAGATGCAATACTCCGCAGTGACCACTGGATGTCAGACTATATGCACATCATGTGAATCTAAGCAGATACAATCATCAGAAATGCTTTTGCGCTATGTAATGCATATCATACACAGTACATACATATGTTAACCATCAATTTAGGTAAAAATTAACTCGTACAATGTCTATTTTTTGTCTAATTGAACATTCATCTGTAAGAACGTTAATCATCAAGCTTGCAGCACATATGCCATCCTCACATGCATACATATTATGTATATGTATGCTTACATTGTCTTGATTTTCCATTCTCTATGATGGTGAGCAACCGCTTCGGATGACAGATCTCAGTAATAGAAACTTACATTTCCTATGTTCACTTTCAATATAGTGAATCTTATCAATTCTGTGTGAATATTCGACACAATGTGTCCTTCAAATTGATAGTACGGTTGATTCAAGGACAAATAACAATGAGAGCCTTTATACTGTCTTCACTGCTAGCCACAGATGGTTTTCGTTTTATGGAATACACGCCACAAAAATGCACAATATCTGCTTTCAATAACAAGCTGTGCATTGAACCATAATTAAATATTTCAAGTATCCCGCATAGTAAAATATTAACTGCCATTTTAAAGTTATCAAGGCGCCTGGCCCCACAACATTTATGGATTCTTTCAGAGATGTACCTAGGCGAGTTGCATTCAGGGTCAGACTTTTTTTGCTATGGTGGTAATTTTGTGGTAATTTCTTTTATAGTATTGAGACTGATTTCAGAATACTGCCTAATAATTATATCACCAGGGTCACTAAGAACACACAAATACTGGACTTGATATACTCTGAATATATGGCTCATGCCATCCTGTGCTATCTTATGTACAATACCACATTATGCCCTTTTGGCTGTGTTTCAACAAATGCAAAGCATGCAATTGAAATACAGCACATTCATTCAGCCTCTTTAGACAAAACAATTCACTGCGGCTACTTTGTTTTGAGATATTTCTTACCGCACGTCTGCATCTCTCTATGTATGTCAAATCAAAGGGACTGAATGCAGAATAAATGAGACTAAATTACTTTTTTGAATGTGTTCTTTATCATAAAATAGTATTATGCAAGCTACACAGTGACACTTAGGCCCACATTGTACTTCGCAGTGCAAGTAAGTTTTTCTTGCAATGGCTTTCAGAGCTCTATCTGTGCAAAGCTCTGCCAATTGACCTTGGCTTCGTAACAAAACTTGACAGGGTATATATACATTGAATAACAGTAGCACTTTGAGAAATATAAACACAGTAGTACATGCACGTTGAAATTCAAATCTCTAATGCAGCCCCTAAAATGAACTGAACTGTCTACCCTGTGCTACATAGTATCATTCACAGCACCTCAATTAACCTCATATTTACCTAAATCTGTTGGTGATATTCCTGACTCAGCTTGGCAGTGTAATCTTCCCCAGCCTTTCTGCCTCGCACAGGGTCAACCCAGATAAGGATTCTTGAGACTGCATTTTTCTAAGGATTGTCAGCCCAGGAGAGACGGCCTCAATTTCAGCCTTCGCTCAGCAGACAGTCGTCTTGCAAGTACCGGACTCAGCTTGCTCAGCAACCAGCCTCCTTCGTCCGTCAGAGGAATGCCCCTCTACTCTGCCCCCAAAACCCTTTTTATGAAACTCCATGTCATTCACGAGCACCTCCACTTGTCCAGCTCATCCCACTAAAGAAATAACGCGATTTCCCTTTCTCATTGTGCTAACTGCATTGCTGATGAGAAAATGAAACATTTATCTTGCTCTTCCTGCTCCATCCCATCCAACCTAAAACAATCCTGGGTAATACCTCTCCTAAAGAAGCAGACCTTAGACCCACTCATCCCCACTAACTATCGACCTATCACTACAGTACCATTCCTCCTCAAAATACTGGATAAGGTGGCATATATACTGATTCAGAAATTTCTCGAATTGCATAATATCCTAGGAGTAAGATCATCTGGCTTCCGCCCTTTACATGGGATTGAAACCGCCTTGATTGATTTTAAAAAAAGATTGATGAGCTGAGAGATAAGGGCAAGACAGCCCTCCTCCTGCTTCTAGATCTCTTAGCTGCATTTGATCTTGTGGATCATAAGGTCCGGTGCAATCACTTGAACACAGCAGCTCGCTTCTCCGCAGATGCCATTAAATGGATCTAATCATTCCTGAGCGAGAGAACTGAGGGTCTTCTCACCTTCAGCAGCGGCAGACCTCATCCCTATCACATGCTGTGTACCCCAGGGCTCCTGCGTCTCCCTCACTCGGTATAACATGTTCACCAAACCTCTGTTCGATGATCTGGACCTTCTGGGTATCACCTACACTAACTATGCAGATGATACACAGATTCTCCTCCCTCTTTCTGGGTATTATGGCAGGGATTTGGTGCTGGTAGACAGGGTATATCTCATCTTCCAGGCATGGATGGCCACACATGGAGTATGCCTGTATGATGAGAAGACAGAGCTGATAATTCTGGGCACCCACTCAAACCTCGGCAAACTAGACCACAAATATTCCTCATTTTCCATAGATGGAAATATCATCAAGGTATCCAAGTAGGTTAAAACCCTTGGCTTCTATTTGGACTCGACTATGTCCTTTGACAAACAAGTGAAGTCACTTGCGTCCACCACTGCTTACACTTGTAAGCTCATCAGAGCAGGCAAACCATTCCTATCAAATGATAGCTGTTTGATCTTGGCCAGGGCATTGGTGCTATCCAGGTTGGATTATTGCAAAGCTCTATATAGTGGCGCCAACAAAGCAATCATCCAGAGACTACAAACTCTACAAAATAATGCCTTAAGATCTGAACTGGGCATCAACAAGAGAACATATCTCCGCCACTAGAAGGCATTATAAATGGCTATCCACCCACAGCAAATTCTTGCTGAAAACTGCCTCCTTGACCCATAAAGCACTAAACCACACTGCCTGAGCTATCTCTCAAACAGATTAAACAGAAGTGACATACAGGCCAACTAGAGCTAGCAATACCAATTGTCTTTCAGTGCCAAGGTTCACACTTACCAGAATTGGTGGTAACAGCTTCCCTGTCAAGGCCGCTAAACTCTGGAACTCCCTGCCACTCGAGCTCAGAGCTGACCAACCATATCCTCACTTTAGAAACAATTATATCAACCTGCTCAGTTCCACTGCCCAATAGTGTCCATTTCCCATGTATATCACCCTAGCTCCCCTATGTAAACATACTGCGGCGGTCCAGGACCGGAATCATATTTTGTATTATTGTATATAACATGTACACTTGTATATTCTTCACTTTGCATTCATTGCTGTAACTATACTGTATATTGTTGACATGTTTTTGATTGTAATCTCATGATCTATATTTTGCTCTATCTGTAACATTGTAAGCTGTGCATTCCCATATTGCTGCGCCCTGTTACCCTTGGGTCTGGTGCACATTAGAAATTAATAAACAAACAAGACAAAGCTGTGTCTTTAGTAGAACGGATCTTCACATTTTTCAGTTTACCACACAGCGAAGTTTCAGCCTGCACATTTAAAGTTTATTTTTCTCTGCCATTTTCAGAGCATCATGCCTTTTCATCAGTCTGCATCCAGCTTATTTCATGAGCTAATTTGCACTAAATGTTATTATGGGAATCTGTTACATTAAATGGGGTTGGGTTGATTAGTATGTTAGATTTAGGTTAGTATTATATTTAGTGCATTTCAGTTTATTGAAATAGTATCATGATGCAAAGTGATCAATTTCTAGCCTGTCTTCTGTGCATTGGCCTCTATTTAATTCTGCCTAAGACTCGCACTCTTGTCCAGCAATGAGTTTCACACCCTTGGCCCTAGTTAAAGTTCAAACCCTCACTAAAATGTGACTGTGAAATGCGGAGTCTAGATGTTGAAATGCGAGCCCATGCTCCTACACCATAGAGCACTAGGGCAATAACAGAAACAAAAACGCAAAATGCTATCGTGGGCCAGTTTTGTTGATCAAAGTGTCACTTTACTTCATGATTTGGCTATTGGTTTTCACCATTGTTGCAAAATAAATATTCTTGGTATTTCATATTATCTAAAAAAAAAAAATCCCCTAAGGGTACTATTCAAACAGTCTGTTTCAAAATGAATGAATTGCCATTTGTAAAGATGGGACACTTTTTCATTTTGACTGCCCCAATTGTATGCCCCTGTCCGTCCCTGTTTGCAGAACACATAACCCACACATTGCAGTGCGTGCTAGTGTTCACAAACAAACATTACTGCCCTGGGCATGCATGTATTATTTGATAGGAGTACACAGAATGGAGGCCATCTTTCAGCAGTGTGTTTGGTGTCACATTCGTCTGCCCATAAGGTTCAGATCGGGGCAAGGTGATGATTGCATTACTGTAGAAATAGTTTTTACAAACCAGTGCCAGTCTTTTTTTCAATTTTAAAGTCTGGTATCAACATTGCAAGGAAACCAATTTGTATTGTTTTTTTCAATCCTATTTAACTTCCCTGCCTCACCTCCCCCGGCTCATGTTGGCTGCTGGAGGATTCACAAGATGTGCCTTATGCAAACGCTCGTTTCTGCCCTTGGTCCCCCATGCATTCTTGTCCTGAGTGTTTGGCCCTGGCCACCGCTGGGATGCATGTTTGGCTTGCAGCGATCTCGGTCACAGCGCATTGAAGAATCGGTTGTTGCAGTGGAAGGAGATTTTCCACACTTCTCTTCTGCCCCACCTTCAGGACTTCGTCTCCAGGACCTCTCGTAGAGACACAAGGTTGGCCCTCTGTTCACAGCTCCACAGTGCAGTGACTACTCCGCCGGGGCTCCCACATAGAGGGTTTCCTCGGATTGAGGTTCTGCCAGCCCTTAGGCCTCTAAGGCTACTGGTTCCCAAGCAGAGGGGCCCAGGGGCTGTTTCGGGCGCTCCAGGGAACGACCTGAGACCATCCAGGCTACCAGATCCGAAACTGAGCGGGGATCAGGGGCTCTACCGGGCTGTCCTTGGGAGGGGCTAGCAAGTTAATCATCCTCTTCGACCCCAAGGCCGAATGCCACCTCCAAGAGTCTGTCCTTGGCACAATCCAGCAGAGGTGCCAAGGACGTCAGCCTACCAGAGCTTGCGAGTTAGGGCGTTGTGACTACGGGCCATCTTGTGGAGGGCTGAGCACCTACCAGAGTAATCTTTGAGGTTGATGCTTCCGTTGTGGATGCAAGACCCGAGGTGCATCCTCCCATGTCTGAGGCCTCTTCTGGCTAAAGGCTGTTGTGCCCTCCCGTCCAGGGCGTGGCGCAAGCCTTCAAAATGGCGGAGGGGCACGTGGCGGAGCGTGCCAGGCCGGTGACCATCTTGAATTCAATTTGGGCCCTGCCTGTGCTACCGCCCTTTGAATGTAGCGTATTGTACAGTACAGGTATCTAGTCTCCTCAAGGGTACATCTACCCATCGCAGCCTTATGGCTACATGCTTCAGGCACCTCACGCTTTGACCAGGAGTGAAGTCCCAGCGCCTCTGAGGGCTGGTCCACTAGGAACCCAGCGGCTTGCGAGGACCGCTTCTTCAAGCCCTTCCTCTTAATCATACATTCCCCTCGGATGAAGTGGTTCTTGAAGGATAAAGGATATATTGAATGAGGTCTTCCTGCAGGTACCCCTCCTTTTCCTGAATTGCGGGTCCCTCCCCCGGTCCAGGCCCTACTGGTTGTTCAGACCCCGCCACCTCCTCCTGTACCACCAACGGCCCCTCCACCCCCTACCCGCAAGAGCCATTGGAGCGGTCTTCGGCTCTGGACTTGGGTGGGACCCCATCGGCACCTGTGTCTCAGGCCCTGGAGTCCATTCGTTCTGTGTAAAGGGGATGACGACGCCCAAGACGATGAACCCTCTGCTTCCGTTAAGACCTTTCATCACTGCCTTCAGGCCCTGGCAGAGTTCACCGGGGTCCTTCTGGCCGAGGAAGCCCCCTAGTAGTCAGGAGTGCCAGCAGAGGTTTTGATTAAGCACACCACAGTCCAATCTAGCATCCCTCTACAGAAGGATGTCCTGCTAGTGGCTTGAGGTCTCGGCGAGAAGCCAAGGGCCAACACCCAGATGAACAAGAAGCCGACGGACAGGGAGCCAATTCTCCTGGCCTTTCCACCCACGTTCTTCAGTGGTGACTGCAGCCTCATTATATTCTAAACCATAGTCTTCGTCGTCTTACTCCACGGTAGCAACCTCAAGTTGTCTTTCCGTTGAGGGCAAGGTCCTAGAGTCTTTTTAATTCCATCTCAGGACTGCGGCAAGCCAATACAGACACCCTCTTGGCTGCGGCTAACCAGAAGCTATGGTGGGAGTGCATGCATTTTTTCCCCCCCGACTTCCCTTCGGACAAGCAAGCCTCCTTCAAGGCCGGCCTGGCAGATGCCTATGCCATTGCGCAGAAGTCTTCTGTCTCCCACGTCGACACAGCCAGCAGAGGGCTGTGCCTTGGTCTCTAGATGAAAAGGATGGCGCGGATGCATGCTAGGTTTTCATTGGATGTGCATGAGCGGATCCTGGTTCTGCCCTTGGGGGGCGTGAACCTTTTTCATTTACCAACCGATGAGCTGTTTTTTAGCTGTGACACATTGTATTACCCAGCGCAGCCTCTTCCGAGTGCGATTTTAAATTGGAGGCTGTTCTGCTCTCTGAAAGCACCTGTGGTAACTCCATTTCCTAGCATCCCTAGTAGTCCACATCACAGCACTTATTTTTAAATTCGGTGCGAACGTGCCGCGCAAAAGCGTCAAGGCAGTCCGTAACGGGCGTGACCCAGACTCCTTTTGACTCCCTCCTGCGCAGCTGTTATGGGCATCCAGGAAGTCTGAACGGCTATTGCTGCTGCCTGTACCATCTTTACCGTTGGCGCTTCCCTACCCGGAGACAAGCCATTAGGGATCGTACCCCTCCATTCCGACAGGTACAGTCTTACAACCCGCCCGGCTGTTTGCGTCAACTGCATGCTAGTCTTGTTCCTCCTGCCGCCATACTTGCATCACCCTCTCGCCGCCCATAAGGCTCATTGACCATCAGCCTCTTGATGCGGTCATGCACCTGCAGATACCCGATTTCGTCACTACCTCGATTCCTACTCAGTTACAACCAGTCCCCTCATCAAATAACCTTGCTGGAAATCAACAATCATCTATCAGCAAGCTCTGCTGTACTTTACTAAATACTCAGTCCTTGATTAAAAATGCACTGGAAATTAATCACTATATTCAGGACAACGACCTAGTTCTTTGCTCCCTGACAGAAACTTGGGTCTCGAAGTCCACTGGTCTTTCCCTCAACTTAGCTATACCAGCTGTCTCGCCACGACCGCCCTACTGGGAGAGGTGGCAGAGTTGCTTTCATCCTCAAGGACTCGCTCTCAGTCTGGGTTGTACAAAACCCTGGCTTTGATGGTATTGAGTCCTTGCACTTTACTGCTGCTGATCTCTAAATATCTACTATCAATTTTAAAGCCTAATATCCGATTTATCCTTCTTGGAGATCTCAACTATTGGCTGGGACACAAGGAGAGAGGACCTGTTAGCTGCAGAACTTGACATGGCCCTCTCAGATCTGGGCTTTGCCCAACAAATTCATGCCCCCACACATCAGTCAGGACACACACTGGATTGGGTCACCGTTGCTAATGTCTCTTGTTACGATACTCAGTTCACGCCCTGTCCTTGGTCGGATCATGCTTTTGTTCACTTTTCCATCTCGGTACCTTTTCCAGTCAAAATTAAAAAACACAAACCCAATTTTATTACAATTCACAATTTCAAATGCATTACCCAGGACAAAATAGAACCTCTTCTGGACCCTGCAATCAACTTCACTGACTACACAACTTTACATACAATGTCTTCCAACCTTACTGATAATCCCAGTAGCATCTCCTCCCGCCTGGCACCCGCTAAACCCAAAAAATCATTGGGTCCTAACAGAATTAATCACTGGTTCACAAAAGAACTACACAAATCAAAATCTCTCACCGCGAAGTTATTTCACTCCTGAAAATCTAATCCTAACGCTACTGAAGCCTATATATCGGCAGCAAAATCCTATAAATTGGAGTTAGTGGCTGCAAAAAAGACCTACCACAATATCCAGATTCTTAACGCCAAATCAGACACGAAAGAACTTTTTAGGATTTTAAAGGACTC
This sequence comes from Ambystoma mexicanum, assembly GCF_040938575.1. Lineage (NCBI taxonomy): Eukaryota > Metazoa > Chordata > Amphibia > Caudata > Ambystomatidae > Ambystoma > Ambystoma mexicanum. Next base: position 573,079,265 of record NC_090921.1, on the reverse strand, counting down.
CACATCTACTCCAGAGCCACTAGGCCCAACGCCACCCTCCGATGCCAAATGGAATGCACAACAAACTCTTGGGCATTAGAGCCGATATTGTTCAGAAACAGTCCGCCATTTCAGACATTGTCCATAACAAACTATAGGTCAGAAATCCTCTAGTTACTGAAATTAATTTCCACCCCATCTCAGAGGCAGACCTGCGGATCACCATTGAACAACTCAAGGCAACAAAATGCAAAGGGGATCCCTGCGCTTACCTGATTATTAAGACCTTCCCTCCACTTTTATTAAAAGCAATATGTAAATTTGTAAATATCTCTATCAGAGGTTTGCATTCCTGATAACCTGAAATAAGCCTGTCACCCCATCCTTAAAAAGCCAGGGCTTGCTCCCGATAACCCGCTCAACTACAGGCCAATTACTAACACCCCCTTCTTATTAAAGATCCTTGATTTGAGTAGCGTATTCACAAATTGCCCTCCACCTGAACCATTATCCAATCCTTAACATCCGGGTTCAGACAGGGTTACGGCACTGAGACCTCCCTGCTGGATTTAAGTCTCGAATCTTAGGCAGTATGGATAAAGGTCTAGCTTCACTCTTAGTGTCACTAACACACAACTAACACCATTGCCAATAGAAACTTTAAAAATATTACGTCAGACATATTGGTTAACATTGTTGCCACCATTCTATTGTCCACAACTGATGACAAGTCATGTGATGACATTATTAAAATGTACAACGCACACTTTCAGGAAACCATCGACACCCATGCTCCACTTAAACAAAAACAAATCGGACCAAATGCTAACCACCAAAATTGTTTCACCGATGAGACAAAAGCTCCAAAAAAGAAAAACTAGAGAGAAAATGGCAAAAAAATCAGACGAAAACAAAGACATGGAAAGAAATTGACAAAAAATACAAAATAAAACTAACAAACTAAAAAAGACTTCTATAACCAGCAGATTTCCACAGCCTCCAACCGTACTAAACTCTTCCAAATCCTTAAATCAGTAGAAAAACCACCGTCCTTGTCACCTCCCTTCCAACCTACCCAAGAAGATTGCGAGAAGGTCCAACTTGCCTTCCATGAAAAGATTCTAAAGGCGCCGCAAACCATCTACCTTTGCCAAGTAGCCACCAAAATACAACCAACCTTGGACATTACTCGCCCATTATTCATGGAGAAAAATTTAAATTCAAACCACTCTCCCTAGACGACATAAAAAAGCTCCTTACATCCCTTAAACAGACATCCTGTGCAGAAAACATTCTACCGCCAAAAATTGTACTTGAAAACCCTGACATATTTGCACCCCTAATTCTTTTTTTTTTTTTATTTTTTATTTATTGTGATATAACCTCATTTGGGTTTTTTTCACATTAAAAAAAAACAGTACATATATACACATATAAAAAAAAAAAAACATCATATTCATAAAATATGTCTAGATAACATTCACAGATTACTTCGTCACAATTTTGTAAAATTAGCATATTAAAATTCATCACATCTATGACTAGTTTACCTATAAAAAAAAGTTTTCCCCTTATTATAACAATAGATCAACAGTATTCTGACGATATAAAACCTGTCTTTTGCAAGACCCTTAGGATATTTAAGGTCAATTTTATTTCTTGACCCGCAATCATTCTTTCCCAAAAAGCATCGGAGGATAGTCTATCCAATGACCCAACTAAATTCCCTAAGTATTCCACCCTAATTTTCCAGGTGCCTTTACAGAATCTTAGCAGATGCTCTAACGTTTGTTTACTTAGATCTGAGCATTCCGTGCATAGACTACAAGCCCCTTCAGTGACTCCCCATTTAGTTAACACTGATCCGGTTTTAATCAAGTTTAACCGTACCCTCATAAAATTTTGTCTTCCTTTTGGGTTAGGGAACTTCATCAAGTATCTTGGTACTACACCCTGTTTTTTCCCGTACTTAAAAAACCCTTCGCGAACAGAGGTTGATCTCACCATGTCCCCTGTTGTGATCCAGTCTCTCAAGGATAAGGACTTCTTAACTTTCAGTGGGTTTAAACTCAGTGTTAATTTATCTGTTTCACAATAAGTTAGCAGATTTTCTGCTATCTTTTGGAGTTCTGTCAAAATGAGTGAGGAATTTAGGTTCATATTTTCTTGGAGATTTTCGTATAGTGTGTTAGTCATTGGCGTAATAATAGACCTATACAAGGACAAGAGTTTCCAATCAACTGCGTATTTTAGAGATTTTAATCCAAGTTCGTATCTGAGAGTTGTCGTATGTAGTCCTTTAGGTAATCCCAATACCTGTTTCCAAATGTACCCTTCTATTTTCTGCCAATCTATTGACCACAGTAAAGGTTTAGATTCAATCCCATACAATAGTACTGGGATTACCTTGGCCACATAAAAATTTATGATGGGCATGATTGTAAATTTGCCATAAAGGCTGGCAATCTTCTTCATCTGAGCTATTAGTTGTGTTCCTTTAGCCAGGATTTCACCGTACTGTTTCCCAACTGTGGGGGTCGCATACACTGTGATGCCCAAGTACATTACTTCTTTTACAACCGGTATCTGATTATTGCCAATTGTCCACCGATATTTTATTTCTTTGCGACCTTTCTGCTCAAAGATTACGATTTTAGATTTGTCAGGGTTAACCACCAGGTCGTTTAATTTCATGTACTTATCGAGGGCGTTCAACAATCTTTGTAGGCCGATGGGAGACCTATCAAAAAGGACTATATCGTCCGCATACATAAGCCATCTAACGGCCAAGGACCCCACCTTAGGGCTTATTAGTGATGAGGATTCTAGGGCGGCTCCAAAATCGCCCAAGTAAAACTTAAAGAGAAAAGGAGCAACCATACAACCCTGTCTAACCCCCCTATCTATGTTTATGTGTTCTGACAAATAGCCATCCATATTTAATCTTACCCTTGCTGTGTTTTTTTCGTGAAGTTTTACTAGTATGTTAATTAAAGTTTTGGGTGCCCCTTGTTGTTCCAACTTACTCCATAATTTATCTCGATTTACCATGTCAAATGCGCTTGACAGATCGATAAATGCTCCATAAAGTCTTCCTTTATTATTTTTATCTTTCAGATTTGATAATGAAGCTAATATTATACCATTCAAGGAAGTTGAATGGCCTTTTCTGAATCCAGTCTGCTGTTTAGGGATTATGTTTTGTTTCGCCCATGCTTAAAGTTCTTTTAATATCAGACTAGTGAACAACTTGCTTTCTACGTCAAGCAGTGTAATTGGCCTGTAGCTAATTGGGTTTTTACGATCCCCCTTCTTGAAGATCGGGAAGTATTCTATTTGCGATTACTTTATTGTACAAGGTATATAAGATTTCGGCCCACAGTGTCTCATTTCCTTTAAGGACTTGATAAGTTAGTCCATTTGGGCCCGCAGATCACGACGCCGAGGATTTTGTGATCAAGTTTAAAATATCCTCTTTGTCAAAATTTAAACCCCAATTTCCATTGTCACTTCTATATTTTTGTCCTCCCACTGGTTCCTGATATTTTGTACCGAAATAGGTTAACCAACTTGCTTCCGACACATTATTCGACTGAGCAATGGTTTGATGTGTTTGGGTGGCATTTAATAGTGACCAAAAGTTTCGCGAGGAATTATTTTGTAAAGCACGCAGCATCTCTTCCCCATCTTTCTGCCATAGTTTTCCTCTATATTGTCTAGTCCAACTCTTCAAATCATTTTTAATTTTTTTCGATGCTATTTCTAGTTCTAGTACATTTTTGGCCTGTTTCTTAGCAAGTCTGAATTGTTTTTGCGTCTCACGTTTTTTTTCCCAAACTGCTTCGTCAAAAAAGTGTTTGTGTACTCGCTGCAAACCCTTTTGGGAACTTGACGGGGGATCGACTGACCATAAAAATTCGTGAAATCGTGATGGGTCACAATGCTGGTGCAAAATATTTAGTTCTCCCGAGTTGGCAAATCCATTCAGGGCTTTATTTAACCGCTCCCCTTCTCGCTTGTATTTTGTCAACCGATTTTTCTGTGCATTAACTTCTACTTTTTGGTCCCAGATTTCTATTTTTTCCTCACTGAACCAATTTAAATGAGCGACTAATCGCTTGTGATCACTTGTTCCACCATCGACCACTGAAAAATGTATACAGGTGTTAAAACATTTGGTTGATAAAAGCATATAATCCAGTGTCGATTCCGAGGAACCCCTCTCCCACGTTGTGACAGATGGAACATCACCTTCTATAGAGCCATTTAGGAATTTTAAATTCCAGTCCTCAAAGAAGTTCGACCATTTTCTTCCATTATTTGTTGCTTCTTTCATTTTCCCTGTATGGGATTTGGATTTGATACATTGGGAATTTAAATCTCCTGCTACCAATATATGTGCGCTAGAGTGCATTATATTGATGTCACAAAGGATTGTCGCAATTGATTCTAGAAACTCAGAGTTTTTCCCTCACAGGGTTCCAGTATAGATTCACAATTATCTCCTTACCCGGAGAACCTTTGGGGGAAGTGGTCACTCTCACCACCAATATTCCTTCCTGTTTGCAAGGTAGCATTGTTATTTCTTTGAATAAAATCTTTCTACAGGCGATCAGCAAACCTCCCGTCGGTCTTCCCTTGGCTTTGCAGTTAGCTGGTTGTGCTATCAATGCAAAGCCTTCAAGTTCCGGGGTGTTTACTAACCATGTTTCCTGTAGCAAGATCAAGTCATTTCCCCCAAACAACAACGTACTCATTTTATTATTTTTAAATGAACTGGATCCCCGAGAGTTCCAACTAGTGATTCTCAATTTGTCACTATTAAAGAGACCTCTGTGATACACCCAACTTCTGACAGACTTGCATAATTATCTCTGGTAACATTGACCACGATGATATTTGTGACCCACCATTAATAATATTTTCATTTTTTCCCCGGTTGGTTTCATGCAGTAAGGGGATGTTTCCCTTGGTTGACTCATATTCCTCAGTTTCGATCGTTTCTATTACGTGAGATGGCAATTGCTCATATACTTCCAAACCCACCTCCCTTAATCTTTCTTGTAGATTTAAAAACGCTTTTGCCCCCAATTTAGGAACAAATCCAACTTCAACTAAACTAATACATTCTGGCTCTGGAAACCGAACATATTCAATGTCTTTTGTTGAGAATAAATATAATTCTGGAAGTTTTTTAACCAGTGATAGAATCGAGCTCCTATTCAATGGTTTACCAGACTTACGATTTTCCTCATTAGTAAACCACAGTCTCAGGATTGCATATGGATTCAGATCTTCTTGGGGATATATTGTTCTTTCAGTTACCATGTCGGAGGATGAGTTTCCCGCTGGGGTATTTATAGTCTCTTCTCTTCTTACCTCTTTGGTTTGATCGTGGTCATCCGTGTTCGATATTGATGATTGAATGCATGTTGTATCCTCTGCAAGTCCCATCCTAGAACTTTGGGTGGTTACCAAATCACTAGTCTTTGTTTTTATTTGGTTGAATATTGGAGCGATTCTTAAGCCAGTCTGGGTCTGCATTGGTGCTTTGAAAGCTTTTTTCTGTCTTGGAAGAAATATTGGAGCTGTTTTTAACAATTTCCCTGTAATCTCTGATCTAATCAAGTCATGTTGAGGTTGATTTCTATCCAGATCAGCTGTTTTTCCTTCTGTTTGGGTACTCGATTTCTTTACCGGATGTACTTCTCCCTCTACTTCGGGAATTCTATCAGTCTCAAGTCTTTTCCTTTGTTGTTTTCTGGATTTATTTATCCCGGCAATTCTTTCTTGTTGTGGAGAATCGTTACCTTTACTTCTACCATCTTTATCCAATATATTTTGGTTCTCATTGATTTTCACAGGATCTGAAATCCCCTTGACAAAGCTGTTTATCTTTGATTTTTTTGATCCAATATTCTTCACATTTTTTGTTTTCTTTTCTTGTCGACCTCGTGACTTTGAATCTGTATTATTTTGTTTTTGATTCTTCCGCCTTTCTCTCCTCCTTCTCTTGTAAGATTGTTGCGAGCTCTTCTTCCACATGTAGTTGTTTTCTGCCTCATCTTCAAGATTCTCTATAATTTCCCTTCGATCTTCCACCAGCTGTTCCACCGTTGACTCAGCAATCTGTGCTAATCGGCAGAATTCTTCCATTATTGATTCAGATAATGGAGTATCATCCCCAAAGGTGCTCGTTACAGGGACTACATTTATAGTTTTAATTGCTAGATCTTGGTTTAATGAAGAAGGCGGTACTTTTCTTTCGTTCATTTGCAATAACAATTCCTTTATCTCCTTGTTCTCACTCATAAGAGAAGTCATTTGGTGCTTAATTTCCATTAAATCTCCACTGTGCTTTGTGTAACCATCTTCCATCTTTGTCATTAGGGGCAGGACTGAACAGTTTATTACATTGTTTTGACCTACGACTGAAAATTCTAGTTGTTCAATATCTTTTGTCATTTCCATTAAGATCCCTGTATGGGTCTGCACATCTCTTTTTAGAAGGTCAAAGACCTTCACCAAGGAATTTAAAACAAAATTTAAAGCCAAAAGAGAGGAGACACCATCATTTGGGTCTTGGTTCTTGTTTCCCTGTATCATACTCAGTATTTGCACTGGTAAATCCAGTAGGATTCCATCAAACGCGACCGTATCCCCTCTCGATGCCACTGTTGAGTTTAATCTTTCCTCATGCAATTGTGTATTCTGCACCGAGTTCAGCAGATGATTTGGGGTCTTTAAAGGTTCCGTAACTAGGATGGATGGTTCAGATCCACTGATCTCCGTTTGTGAGTTAGTGTTTTGATTAAAAGTTTTTAGAGAATGTGGTATAGGTTCATTTAAATTTTCTTGAACTGGTTTCTGGAAGTAATAATCAATAGTCCCTTTTATATTAGTTGATGTCAAGGTGAAATCTTTCACCTGTCTGAATGGGGTGTTCCTTATTGAGTCTCTTGTAATTTCTCCCTCCGTTAGTTTATCCGCTTGAAGTTCTTGATGGATTTGTGCCTCTATTATATTGTTACTCCTTGTCGAGGCAATCAGAGTTTGGAGATTAACGGGATTCACATCCTCATGCAGGGATTTTTCGATATAGGAACCATCCCATTCTGGATCTCTTAAGTCATCAACGTGTTGTCCACTCCTTAAATTATAGCGGGCCATTTCTTATCCCTTCGTAGATTCAAGATTAGGCCAAAGAACAAAGGGGGATCAAAGGAGTAAAATCTCCCACAGTCTCCCCCTTTTTATTTACTTTTATTGCCTAAACCCGGCCCCGGCCACTTCCTTTCTACTATCCACTCCAAGTTGCCTAGGCCCAAGTTGCCTAGGCTCCAAAATTTCTATTGGCGAACTGCGGATTAACTCAGTGTTATCTCTGATTCACTCATTAATGGAGATTAGTAAAGGGACTTGCAGCCCGAGAGCACTGCTGTCTAAAATAAACTTAAATGACAACAGCCCACCCTTTATCAACCCCGATATTAGTGTTTGTATACTAGCACAAACCCAGGATTCGCTCACTGTCTCACTGTCTATCCAGCAAGCTCAGGTTCATGCAAGGGTGCTGTCGGAGTTAATAGAGCTGATCAGGGTGGTTGTCACTAGTTTGACAATATTGGCCACACGTTAGTACTCGTACTAATACTAGCGTTTATGTGTGGCCCACCTAACGTGATAATTTATAGAAATAGCAGATGTAGCAGAGGTCGCCGCCGCCGCGGGCTGCTTCAAGCTACTTCAAGCCGTTGCGAACTCTCACCTCTGTGGCCCACGAGTATGTAATAAAAGAACGCTGGGATCGCTGAGTTCGCTCCCACAGGCTGCTTCGAGCCGCCGCCTCTGCCTCTGGGCACGCTCTGCCTCTGGCGTGTCCGCCTCCGCCACAGACACCCGCCTCTGGGCACGCTGAGCTCAATCTTCACTTTTCGTTTTCCGCCGTCCGATGCCGTCGTCCGATGATGCCGTCGTCTGCTCGAACGATGGTCCGGGTCCTGCGACTTCCTACTAGAGGAAAGGACCCACACAAACGCACGTACACACGCACGCTTACTCAGCGCTGGCAGTCAAAGCAGTCAAGCCGCACTGAAGATCTGTACCAATGGATACTGCGCACAGAGTGTCAGCCGCTTCTGACCATTCGTAGAATTGTAAACACCTCTTTTAAAGACAAAGTACCCAGCTCCATTAAAGGAGTAACAGTTACACCTTTAGTTAAAAAAATCAGGACTCAACCAACAAGACCCTACAAATCTTCGGCTGATAATGAACTGTAATTTACTCCTCAAAATTCTAGAAAAAGCTGCAACTAAACAACTGCAAACATACGTAGACAAACACAATTTACTTCATGTACAACAATCTGGATTTAGAAGTTCACATAGCACAGAGACCACACTTCTGGATTTACAAACTAGAATGCTGAACATCTTGGGAAAGGGAAAGACAGGCATTCTGATGCTTTTAGTACTATCAGCAGCGTTTGACCTGCTAGACCACCATAAACTCCAGGAAGCACTCAGAAATCAGGAACTTTCTTTCAAGAGGCTATAGATATCTCCTCTTTCCTCTCAGATCGTAGTTCCAAAATACACTGGGGGGGAAAAATTCTCCAAACACATAAGTGTAAACTATGGTGTACCCCAGGGAGCCAGTTTTTCTCCTCTCCTTTTTAACCTCTACCTTCGCTGTCTCTGCACTCTCTTCAACAACTTAGGTGCACTATTTACCAACTTTGCTGACAACACTCAACTTATCATAGAGTTGAGTGGAAGCTACAGCATAGACAGCACCAAAATAACCACCATCTACAGCATAATGGCATGGATGAAATCTAACTGGCTCTGCCTAAACAGCAGTAAGACAGAGTTTATGATCTTTGGCTCCACCCAGGCAAGAGCAAAATTGAACTGCAACTATGCCCAATTTAACATAAAGAACTCTAGCATCCTTACTTCAGACAAAGTGAAAACCATAGGAATTTATTTGGAATCTTCCCTTGGAGTCAACACCCATGTAGCATATGTTAAAAAGAATTGCAGATACTACCACAGACTACTCAGACACATAAGAGCCTTCTCAAATGAAGAAAATAGCACAACCATCGCTAGATCCGTCATCCTTTCAAGACTTCACTATGGCAAAGCCCTTCTATTGGGAACAAGCAAGGGCTGCATTGATCAGTGCCAAGTCATTCAAAATGATGCAGTGAGAGCTATAAAATAGAAACCTCGACATAATCGCATCACAGAAGACTGTAAAGCCCTACACTGGCTGACGGTAGATGACCGCATTACATTCAAAGCGGCCTCAATCGTCCACCACTGCCTATATAGATCTGCGCCTATCTACCTAAAGGAACAAATATCCTTGTACGAACCAGGACGATCACTGAGATCTAAAAACCAAGGTCTAGTTAAGATCATTCAGACAAAGAAAGCGAACGGAATGGAGTGCTCTTTCCCTATTAAAGCATCCCTAAAATTGAATAGCCTGCCTACTGCGCTCAGACTAGAAACCAACTTTCAGATTTTCTAAAAGAAATAGAAAACACTGCTCTTTAAATAATGTTACATAATAACTTGAGCTAGACTTCTTGTTCCTGTCCTGATTTACTCACTGTCCTTGTCCCTATGTCTGCGCCCTGATGCCTGCAGGCTTTTGGTGCGTAATAAAAATAAATACAAATATAAATACTAGACTTGTCTGCAGCGTTAAATTTGGTCGACCAGACATCGTGGTATCTAGAATGGTAGAAGTTGCTAATTTCTCCCCCTCTGCAGCATCTTGGATGAAGTCCTTCTTGGCCAATAGACAGTCGAGTCTGCCTTGGGGAAGCTGAGCCAGCACATCTCCTTGCCCTATACAACATCTAAACAGCTCCCTTTTTTTAAATGCTGGCGGACGAAGGTGTTGGCTTTTCGACTTACGCTGTTGACACACAGGTTCTGGTCCAATTCACTGGAGTGCACTCCCAGGATGAACAAGAGCTCAACAGAATCTTCACACTAATCGAAAATTGGATCATGTGTAATAATTTGGCCTTGAACAATAGCAAAACAAAGCTGATGATAGTTGGAACCCCCAACTACATGGCCAAATTGGATCCCACATACAAATCATTCAGGCTAGGACTAGTGGACATTTTCCCCAACCTAAACTAAAAATACTAGGTGTGGTACTAGACCAGTCTCTCAATATGAGAGCACATGTGAGTAACGTTGTCTCAGCCTCCGTCTACTACGTTAAATTATTAGCTCACCTGAGGCCTTTTATCTCGCAAGCGAATGCAGAAACTATTGCATGAGTCATAGTCGGAGCAAAGCTAGATTATTGCTGCAGCCTCCTTGTCGGTCTCTGCAAAGTGGACTCCAACAGACTCCAGGTAGTCCAGAATGGAGCCGTCCGTGTAATTGCGGGTATAGCCTGATGGGATCATATCTCGGAAGCCCGGTGTGCCTTACACTGGCTCCTGGTTGAGGCACGTACCAAATTCCGATTACTGACATTCGTATTGAAATGCAGAAATGGCATAATGCCCAAATATCTTCAAGACCATATCCTAGAGAAGGTCCGCAGTAGGGCTCTAAAATCATGTAACCAGAGCCTGTTGGTTCTCCCGCGATGCAAACTTAAGAAGGTTGAGAACGGGGCCTTTTACATCACTGCACCCAAACTCTGGAATTCACTCCCACATACCCTCAGACAGCATGCCTCCATCACAGCTTTTAAAAAGGCCCTCAAGACCTGGCTCTTCTATTGACCTTTGAATACTCATATTCACAAAAAATGCCCACCTTTACCCTCTGTGACACCCATTCTTTTGTTCCTTGTACCTGTTTGTCTTGTTCATGCCCTCACGCCTCCGGGTTCATGGCAGCGCGTTATAAATTGATTAAAGTAAAGAAGAAAACCACCACTCAAACCGCCAAGTCCTTGGCCATTCTGACAAAACCTGGACAGAAATCCTTCCCTCAGTCCCAGGGCAGGACCGAGTTCAACCCTGCGCTTTCTCTGGCTTCAAGGGGTTTCGGAACCGCGTTACACAGAGGCCTGGCCAGAAGGAAGCAGCAGAGAAATGCGCTGGTTTTTCTGCTCCCCATCCTCTGCCCCTGCCTCTGACACCACGAAGCAGTGACGTCATGGTCGTGGAACACAGCTCGCCTGTGGGAGGCCATTTGGTCCTTTACCCGGGCACGTAGAAGCATATTTTCAACAACCTGTGGATCCTATCTGTAGTCTCCACGGGCTTCAGTCTTTTTCTTCCTTTCCCTCTTCCATCCTCTCTTCCTCTTCGTCAGATCGGGTCGCTGGTTCTTTTACGGGTGGTCCTTTCGCTCTTGGAGATGCAGGCGATAGAACCGGTTCCTCTTTCAGACAGGGGCTGCGGGTACTATTTCTTTTTGTGGTACCCAAGAACCACCAGGCTGGCCTGAGGGTTGTCCTAGACCTGTCATTTCTAAATCTGTCTTTACGCTGGAATGTTTCAAGATGATTACTCCCGCGCACTTAGCCGAGTCCCATGGGACGTAGGAGTAATTAATGTCACTCACCATAGTGACTAGGGTACTCGTAGTCCATAGTCCACTTTCCTCAATACGTTCCACCCACTTTTCCCCGCTAGAATACCAAGGGTTAATCTGTATTAAGAGTAGCCAGCTATCTAAGCATCCGATGTGTTCAAAGGGGACTGAGGTGAGGTGCCGGAGCTCGGGGCCTTCGCACACCCGAGGAAGCTTAGTTTTCCCTGCCAAAGGTGCCCGTATGTGCCCCATTTTGGGGGACGCCCCACAATGATGGACGAAAGGGGACTATGGACTAGGAGTATTCTAGTCACTGTGGTGATTAACTTTAATTTCCTCCACACGTAGGCCTTGTTAGGAACTAATGGTGGCAACACCATGGGTTTTCTAAACAGTTCTGTAACACACGTTTTTGTTCCTTGACTCAAGTTACGTTGTCACTTGCAACCTTTGCTTAATCACAGTTTCATGTACTATTGTTTCTCCCTTCCGACTCACTAGATGCGGTGAACCGCTTGGTATTTTTTGTCTCTAGGGTTGATTATCAGTGTAGGAGGGTTCCGTGCCCTGTTAACACCTGATACACCACATGCTGTCTTTTGTTCCCGGCTTTGTGATTCATTTCTCGGAGGCTTAGCGGGTTTGAGTCGAAAAGGACAAGGGCCCTTCCTTCCTGGTCCCTTTCTGTTCTCGCCGCCTTTCTCCTCCTCTTGAATTGCCGCCCTGGAACAGCTGCTCTGTCGTACGATCTACCTTGCTCAAAGTGTGCTCTCGTGGTCTGCCTTTTATCCCTGTGGGGAAGGCAAAGGGCCATCAGGTGTGCGTAGTTATTGTCAGTTGCCTGACTCTGCCTGACCCTTGTGTTGGGATATGTCGGGTAAACTGCTCAGGTGTTAGTCCGTTGTCTTCCATGGTGTAAGAAAGTGTGTCGGAAAAGGAAGTCGGGGGGAAGGGAGGATTGTAGAGTTTCTAAATATCCTACAGGGTAGGATAGTAAAAAGGTGTTGAGGAAGGGGATACTGCATCTCACCCATCGGTGTCCCACTTCCACTCCCTGAGTACCCCCCATCCAGGTGATCCTCTCGCTCTGGTCCACCCCAGGAACTGGATCCAATAGCGATAGCCGTGTCCTGGCCACCCGGATGACAGATCCCCGGGGACTAGCGGGTGAGACACCTTCAGGTTTCTCGCAGCCTCCACAATTAAAGGAAAATTGACAAAGGCTACATGCGCATGTTCATAGTGCACATCAGCAAACTGTGCATTTAAATAACATGTTCTTTCTCTCATTATTTCAATGTTGGCTAACACTGTGGCCCATAAACCTTTGGAATATTGCAATCCGCAGTCACTTAGCACCATTCCTACTTGCAAACTAAGTTATATCTTGAGTTTTTCATTGCTTTCATTCTGTATGACTGCTGCACCTCTTTTCTGATGATATTCTTGAACTCTTGTCAGTTCATTACAGAAAACAAGTTTGGTAGCACCCCCAGTAATAACTATGAATAATAAACTGATGGTAAATTGTGGTGCTCACTTTTGTGCACAGTCCAATAACATGCACAGAAGAATACAAGAGCCAGGTATTACATATTAGTAATTATACCATTACTAGTCATATTTGATGCATATTGCACATATTATACAATATTGTCTCCAAATATATTTTCATGTGAAAGGACACAAGAATGTGCACTTCTGAGATGCTATCATCCTTTCTATGGCTCTTTTGGAAAATATTGTTTTGAAGGAAAGGTCTCCATTTCCTGCACATCAAAAATACATATTATTGGTCAGACTTACTCCCTCTCGATCACCATATCCATGGATGACACCCCAGGCAGTTACCTCTTCTTCCATGAATTGATATATGGAGCAAGAGTTATAAGGAAATGCAATATGTCTGCAAAATAAATATCAAGTCCACTCAGCGTCTTCGACTGTTTTGTCCATGGCCAGTCCCCATAGCTACAATTAACGGCAAATGCCCTACTAAAACATCTTCTTGTGCCTCGCATAACAGGAATGGAAAATAAATATGATCTGACATCTACATGTGAACCAGGGGTGATTTACAAGCAATTACTTCATGTCCAATTTGGCTAAATGAAAGGGGTGTCGTGCTAGGTAGGGGAAGGGATGGCACATAATGGTAACTTGAGGTTTGACATTTTATTTCAAGTTAACATAGTACGAAGGGGCATCACTGATATGGTGCAATCAAAACACCATATGGTGTGGTGCATGTCAAATACACGTAAATTAGATTGAGGTATAACTAATGAAAGCTGCATCATTAGATTGAGTGGGCGTTAAAAAATATTTATCTTCAACTTGCAAGCCAATGCAACTACTTGTGGAACTGGCTCTACTCCTTCATTGTTCTAGCAATGTGAAGCATAATTGCATTCAAAATGTTTAAATTACGACTATTGTTGATCACAAATATTAGTGCTATGCGACAGAGAGGTAATGTTCGGCAACGTTTAAAATGAAATGCATCACAGATTTCTTTTTAAATGGGTCAGTCTGTCAGCAACCATCTTTGTTGAAGCTCAAACTTGTGATGGATCTGTAGATATTCTTCTTGAAAAATTGACGTTCAATGCTGTACCATTGTGCAAACGTACACTCTTTGGAAAAAAACGAACATTTGCACAAATGTGTACATGGACCTTTGAGTAAGGAGCAGGACTATAAGAAAAAGTTATTGGTAACTTCCCTCCTCTCACAGCACTACAGATGTTTGTGTATGACAAAACACTTTCAAGAGACATGGAGGGACTCGCCAAATTCTGCCACACTGGAGATTTGGAGGTGTTCCACAATATGTGCCTCATATTTAATGAAATCATAGTTCTCCATGGCAACAGAGGATTTGCAATCACACTTGCACGACGACTGAATTCACTGTTTTCTTGCTTTCCATGTCTTGGAAGTGTTAAGTGCAAAATTTTGCAGAAAAGCCAGTGTCCAGAAAAGTCCATGTCCATCACCAGCAAGCCTGAGCATTGCCTTTGAGAGCATTGTCCAATAATATCTGTTCTAGATTCCAGATCTGGCTATTAGCTGGGAATACAACATTTTTGTGATATTTGTAGCATTGGGTTTTAACAAGGAAAATCAGCAAATTCACACAAAATTGAAATTTGACTAAACATTGATCCGCTAAACAGCAAAGCAGATGAACAAAGTTAATTTCTAGCCAGCAATTTCCAAGCATCGGTTGAGCAGACCATGAAAATGTGTTATGAATATGGACACAGCTACCCTTGATCTCCAGGTAGGTGCCTTTGACTACATGAGTAATCTTCACCAATGGCTCCCCACAAATCCCCCTATGTAATTTATGATCACATTTTAATCATTTTCATAATCTCTACCAGGCAGCAGTCAAAAGCAATACATTTTGGCTCCCTTAATAGCCAATCGTCCTGCAGTATAGTGGGTTGGGATTTGATGGTGGTGGACACGTCCTCCAAATTGGGAAGAGTGAAGTTCAGATCATGAGCACAATTCTATCAATTGCAAAGCTTCTTCAGTTAATTCAGTGTGTGATTCTGGATTTTCTGCATATATTGGGGAACCAGGGAACATTGTCTTTCTTTGATTTAAATGTTTTAGAGGGTGTGGATTTTGTGTTCGGGTCTGCAAGCAATTCAGTAACATCTTCTGTGTTGTCTTTCTCTTCTGGGTGACGTGTGCAGTAACAATGATCCATGTTTACTTTCCATGGGTCACTGGTGGCATTCCGTCCACTGGACATCTGCATCACGACTCTTCATCTTGAGAGGACTGTGAAAGTGGCATTAATTGGCAAGCGACATCATTAGTTTGTTTTTGTCAGTCTTTATGCTCCTCTTTGTCCTAGGCCTCTAATTGATTTAAATAAAAATGCTTAATTTATACCACATATAAAGAATATTTGAATTAAAACCTCAAAATGCAATATCAGTAAAATTATTTTTGAACAAATTCTTTTGAAAACATTATTTTCTGAAGCTTGTGGATCTGCTTAGATCACATGCTCTGCATATTCTGACATCTATTGGAAGTTGCAGAGTATTACAAGATTTGTTTTCGAAACTCAAACGGACGTGGCAGGACGTGTTAGTAATACTATCCCTAGTGTGACTTGTACTGTACCCATGGCCCTTCACGCTTCGAGGTCCCCGAGATTTTTTTTCCGCCGTCGAAATCAGTCACACCTACAGAGTTCTCTTCCAGGCTGATGCCTTTGATAAAGTTGTAATTATAGACTTTCTTTCCTTTTATTGTTCGCTTTGCCGCACGATCACCTGACTGCTCGAAGGCTCTCGGCGAACAACCTCATCGACGATGGACTGATCAACCAGATGCGGCCTTCACGGGCCTCTTGGAGACGGGGAGGGGGGGGTGGGGAGTTCTTCATACTGACCTTTTTAGAGAATGCTTATTCTTTTATCACCTTTCTTCTTTTGGCGCCAATCTGCCCTTTTCAAATATAATGGAAAAACCCTCTTTTAAATGTGTCCCCTTCTGCCACCGAATATTCCTGTGGAAGGACAAGGAACGAGTGTACGATCACTGTCTCCAAAGGGATCACCCCGAAAAAGATCATAAATCCTGTACACTTTTTTGGCCAAAGACCTTACAGAAACGGTGGACCAAACGCTGGGCCGCTCTTGCCATGCAGGCTGAAGCCTCAATCGACGTGACGGAAGACTTCAGCAAGGACAGTATCGGGGTCATGAGTGACACCAAAGGTGAGCAGGGTCTGTCGGAACGCCATGTGCAGACCCCCATCTCCACGAAGCATGTCGGCGGCTCTGTGATGGAGAAGACACCCGGCTGCCAGGGCACACACAAGAACAAAGACACTAAAACATACCCCACGGCGGCTCTCAACAGTACCATCTAGCGTCGAGGCCCATGCAGTGTCCAGGGACAAAGCCTCAGGTTCTTCACTGTCCTCTGGGCCATTCCGTACGCTTTAGCCTCACAACAGTTCTCCAAAACCGAAAGTCGGTTTGGACACTGCACATAAAAACGCCCTCCTTTTGCGTGCCGAAAAACAGGCGGCAAAAGGTGTTTCGGCGTCCCGCAAGAAAATGCAGAAACAAACACGTCAGTGCTTCCCTGCTTAAAGAGAGGACGCCGAAAAAGAGACCTTTTTCGACGCTTGACCCCAAAAGACACAGACAGGGTTTTCCACCCCCACAACAACAATGTAACTCCCTTCCAGGCCACCCCTCTCATGTAGGGCTTCCCGCCCTCATGGGAATATACACCTGAACAGTTCAATAAAATTATAAGGAGCGTGTCTAGTTTCGTAGACTTCATGGACAGACACCCTGACCAATTGACAATTCTTAAAGATGCCTCACAGCCAGGGGCATCAGCACAGCAGCCCTACTGACAAGAAGTCTCGACTTAAGCCACAGCCTAGCACCCTTGCTCTAGTCACTCCAGCCTTGACATACCAAGACTCCCCGCGGACATACCAAGACTCCCCGCGGACATACCAAGACTCCCCGCGGACATACCAAGACTCCCCGCGGACATACCAAGACTCCCCGCGGACATACCAAGACTCCCCGCGGACATACCAAGACTCCCCGCGGACATACCAAGACTCCCCGCGGACATACCAAGACTCCCCGCAGGACTTGTATTCTGACGACCAAGGAGACCCAGGGTCTCAGGGGACCTCTATGACACTACCAGTCTTATGACAACGATGACAACATTTAAGTGATCCAGTCGCCAGACCACCAGGACCAGCTGGTAGCAGATTTGCCTGTTGACAATCAACTTCAGTACAATGAACTGCTACTAAAGGCGGTACAACATTTTAATATCGGCACTCAGGAGGCACAGGTCGACAAGAACTTTGCGGAAGATGTTCTGGGGGACAAAAAGTCTGCCACCCAGTTTATCCCACTCCTGCAGTTTGTCCTAAGACTCATCCAGCCATCCCTACTGGCGCCTAGTCTCACAAGAGAGGTCAACCACAGAATAGAGAAACTATTCAGACCCGTGCCCACTAAACCACTGTATACTAGGAGTCAGCTTAAACCAGAGGTCACCACCACCAGAAAAAGGGCAGTCACTCCCCTGATGTCGGCAGAAGCCCCGCCAGACAAGGAAATCAAAAAGATATATACTTTCGGTAGAAAGGTTGACTCTTCTGGAGCATACCAGACCAGAATCGCTAACACTACGCTGTTAGCTAGTTACGGCTGCCACAAATGGGATGACCTTGAATGCCAAATTGAAGCCGTCCCGGAACCACTAAAGGTTTAATTACTGAAGACCATCTCAGAAGGCAAGCAGACCTCAAACTGCATCCTAAAAAATAACCTTGATGCAGCAGATAATTCAGGATGCATCATAGCAGAGGGAACGCTCATCAAGTGCCACAACTGGCTCAGATAGGGGTTTAAGCTAGAAACTCAGGCAACCCTCTTAAACATGCCAGTGAAGCCCGATGTGTTATTCAGGAAGGCCATAGAAGACGCCCTTAAGAGTGCCAAGAAGGAATCCAACACTCTTAAAACACTTAGACAGCACACTACCAGTTCAAAGTACTCCCATTCGGCAGCACCTCGGCACCAAGAGTATTGACAAAGGTGCTTGCAGTACCGGCAGCACACCTGCGACAAAGTCCATCCCAGTATACCCTTAGCTCGACGACTATCTAATCACCAGGGAGTCACCTCAAATTATCCAATTAAATACACAAGACAATGAACCTTCCCTTGAATTTGGGTTTCTCCATTAACAAGAAGAAATCACGTCTATTCCCCAGCCCCAAAAATTTTTTTTAGGGGCTATCCTAAACACAAAAGAGGAGCTGGCTTTCCCCTCAAACAAGAGTCCAAAATATGCTGTTAAAAGTACCTCACTACAAGGTTGGTCGCCAGATAACTGTACGCAGAGCAATGCGCTTGCTCAGGATGATGGCCTCATGCATTCACTTGGTTCCACATGCACGCCTGTGTCCAATGCAGGAATGGTTAGCAAAACAGTGGTCTCAGCGGGGCAGATAGTGGGGCGATCTAGTGGTTGTTTCGCTAAACCTTGTTCAGGCTCTTCGCTGGTGGTCCAAGGACAACCTGTTAAAAGGAAAACCTTTTCGTGCTCCAGAAGCAATCCTAACTACAGACTCCTCCCTTGCCGGATTGGGGGAGTGGGGGCACTTCCCCACTACACAGCCCACAGCCAGTGGACACGCTACTGCCCAAAGACATATCTACTTCCTAGAACTCTTGGCAGTCCTCAAGGCTCTTCAAGCCTTTCAGCAACATCTCAAGGATCAAACAGTGCAAGTCCTCGGACAGCACCACGGCCATGTTCTGTCCGAATAAGCAAGGAAGCACATGCTCTGTCTGTCCAAGCTATCCCAAAAAGTATGGAAGCGGGCACTCAAGCGGAACATGCTCCTTATATCTCAACATGTTCCAGGGGAACTTCATTCTCTGGCCGACACTCCTAGCTGACACTCTCTACCAGAAGAACACGAGTGGCAACTCGATAGAGCTATTCTAGACAGACTATTCTCACAATGGGGTCACCCCCCACTAGACTTGTTGCCACAAACCTAAGCACACAATGCCCAGACTTTGCGTCCAGGTTTCGCCAACCAGGGTCTAAGGGGAACGCTCTGTGGATGAACTGGTCAGGGGAATTTGAATACGCCCCTCCACCCCCAGCACCACTCCACAACAAGATAGTGCACAAGATGCACCAGGAACAAGTAACTCTGATACTGGTTGCTCCTTTGTGGGTGAGATAGCCTTGGTTTCCACACCTGCTCAAACTTGTGATGTGTGACCCAATCAAACTCACGTGCTCATTCAACAAGCTGACCCAACACAAAGAGGCATCCCTGCACCCGCGCCCAGAGCCTATGATCTTGGCAGCTTGGCTCCTGAAGTCAGAGTTTGGCCACTTAATCTTCCACAAAGGTAAAGAGGCACGAAAACCCAACACCAGGCATTGCTATTTTAATAAGTGGAAGAGATTTGTGATATGGTGCACATCACAATCACTAAACCAAGTACAATGTTCTCCAGCTAACATTCTACACTACATGCTGTACCTACTAGACTCAGGCCTAGTATTTGATTCCATAAAAGTGCATCTGGCGGCCCGGTCAGCGTACACCACTTCACAAAACAGGGTGTCCTGGTGGAAAGTGCCTGTCATTAAGGCATTCATGGAAGGGGTAAAGATGCTATACCCCCCATTTACCAACCCTCCTGTGGGCTGGGATCTCAATGTTGTGCTCTCCAATATCATGGGTCCATCCTTTGAGCCTATGCTCAAAGCCAGCCTAAAACATCTTACTTACAAGACTGCAGTCGTAGTAGCCATCACCTCTATAAGACGAGTCAATGAGCTACAGGCTTTGTCTATACAAGACCCCTTTTTCATTATACACAAGGACAAGGTTGTCCTTCGAACACATCTTAGGTTCTCACCTAAGTACATTTCAAAGTTCCATGTAAATCAATTCATAGAACTATCTACCTTCTTTCAAAATCCATCAAACTCAGCAGAAAGAAGCCCTCCATACACTTGATGTACAAGTGTATGGAGGGCTGTCTTGTACTATTTGAACAAAAGGAAACCTTTAAGGAAAACAGACAAACTCTGTTTCCATAGAACCTGGTAGAGAGGGTGATCACATATCAAAGAATGCCATCTCCACATAGTCAAGTGCATACTGTTCTGCTATTCCCTATCCAAGAAAGTTGTACCTTTCACTCCCAGGACACACACTATCAGAGGTACAAGAGCTTCCTTAGCTTACATTGCAAACGTCCCTCTAGATGCCAACTGCAAAGCTGCTACATGGAGTTCCATCCATACGTTCACAAAGCATTATCACATTGACACACGCTCTAAAGCAGATTCACAGGTGTGGGGCAAGCAGTCCTAAAACATCTTTGCTGCAGTACCTTCTAACTTCCCACCTCCTTCTCCAGATACTGCTTGCTAATCTATGCAGAGCATGTGATCTAAGCAGATCCACAAGCTCAAGAAGGGATACATTACTCACCGTAATTGTATTGCTGGTGCTTGTATCTGCTTAGATTCACATGCGCCCACCCTTCCTCCCTTACTGGAGTAGAAGGCGCACAGGTATTTTCTGGGTTATCTTTGTCTCTGCTTTATCAGATCTATACTCGCGCTACACTTCATGGAACCTCATGTCAGAAACAATCTGAGGGACCTTGACGCATGAAAGGCCATGGGTACAGTACACATTGCACTAAGGATAGTATTACTAACATGCCCTGTCGACGTCAGTTTTCGAGTTTCGAAAACAAATCTTGTAATACTGTGCGACTTCCACTAGATATTGGACTATGCAGAGCATGTGAATCTAAGAAGATGCAAGCACCAGAAATACTATTACTTTGAGCAATGTATCCCATTTGCCCTTTGTTTCCTAAGTTTCCTTGAAAGTCAATTGTTATTTGTCGAATACAAGACCAAGCTGAAAAATAATAAATTAAAAAATGTATAAACCAAGCAATTTACTCTTCCACTCCAAGAATCACTGTGTGCCCCCGTGTCCACCCGTGTACCCCCACTGGCCCCCGTGTGCCCCCGTGTCCACCCGTGCACCCCCACTGGCCCCTGTGTCCACCTGTGTGCCGCCACTGGCCCCCAGGTCCACATGTGTGCCCCTGTGTCCACCTGTGTGCCCCCCTGTCCACTTTTGTCCCCCCACTGGCCCCCCTGTCCACTTTTGTGACCCCACTGGGTCCCTGTGTGCACCTGTGCCCCCCTGTCCACTTTTGTCCCCCCACTGGCCCCCCTGTCCACTTTTGTGACCCCACTGGCCCGTGTCCACCTGTTGACCCCGTGTTCACCTGTGTGCCACCCTCACGATCCCTCCCCCTTCACCCTTAAATTTTGTAGCACTTACTCTTATCATTGTCCCTTGACCTTTGATAATAGCTAGTCTGTCCCCCCTCTTTTTTCTGCCTTGTTTTTTCCTCCCCCTCTCCCAGTACTACCTTGATCAGTCGTTGACCCTTAAGATAGTGACTTGTTTTGTTCCTCTCCCCCCCTACCTCCCTTCCGCCCCTTCCTCTTCTCACTCTTACACTGCAACAATTGTCGTCAGGCATAGTAATGTTACTGCTAGTATTGTCTTTTTGTTCCATCCCCTCCTCCCCTTTATTGTTCCATGCACTTGTACTATCTGTTATGATATGATAGTTATTTTCACATTCTGATTTGTTTCAAAGACCTGTAAGAATGTAACTGTATTCTCCTATGTTCCCTCCCTTCTTGAAGCGCTTTGAAACACATTGCGTATAGGCGTTATACAAATAATCACTCAATCATACACATATATTAAAAAAGAACCAAATGTACATATGGAAATCACTAAAACATATGAAAAATTAAACAAAAGTAAAAGTTGGATGTTAACTGATAGTTTACGATATCTTATGTATATCTCTGGTCCATGTGTCTCTTCAATGTTTTACCGCTTCTGTAGTATATTTCTTGTACATAAATACAACAGAAAAGTTACACTGTTACACAATTCAATGTTAAAAACTTTCTCAAAGTACATTTTGAGCCAGCAGTTTTGATGATTTTCAACCTTACAATATCAGTTAAACTTTGAGGAAGGATATAGTAAATCGTTGTAATACAGTTTTTACATTCTTATTATGATAGTCGGATACTGCATACGTGTAACGTATTAAAAACATATTTGAAATTGTGCCTGATAACCTTCAGATATGTCACAGGAAGTTGGTGTGAGATCATCCCGCAGAACAGAGTTAATTGCTGCCGCCTAAACAATGTTGTGTTGTAATGTCTTTTTTTTTTAACATTCAGCTTGGTGTAGGCAGCTAAAGTTTATTAACAAAAACATAAACCATTCATGTAGTGAAAGGTTCCTGGTTATTCAGTTCCATAGTAAGTTTTTCGGTAATGGTTTGTCTTTGTTGTATATTTTTGGATGATGGTTATTGATGTAATGCTTAGCAATTTGCAGACTGTATTGTAAATTGTTAAAAATGTATAACTTAAACTTTTAAACAAAATATTGTTTGTTAACAACTATTAAACATTCTCAGACCTCATCCTTCATACCGGTAGCATTAGACAAAATAGTTGGTACAGGTTCCAGCATCCCCCTTTATAAAAACATTTTTATTTTTTATTACAGCTTTGGTTTATTTCAAACCTTTGCCACACAGCGGATACAAAAATTAAATACATTTCAACATTAACAAACTTGCCTCTGAAATAATCAAAAACGAATTTAAAAAGCAATACAGTCATAGATATTCAGTAAAAACAGAATTCTTTCAAAGGAAAGGCCTCTTCTCGTATCTTGGACCCTTCCTGGCTGGTTAAAAATGTCTTCTAATAGTTTTGTTAGTGCCAGTGTCAGCTTAAAATCAGTTTCCAGGCCTATCGCATACCACCATTCCTCAGCACTCCTAACTGGGAATGCGCTCAAAAACCCACCCAGGTAGGTTGTTCCAAGGTCACGCAGATTCGGGCACAGAAAGACTAAATGTTTTAGTGTTTCTCTTGACTCGCTACATAATCTGCAGGCTGACCTTCCTTTCTCCACATGGTAGCGTTTGATCAATAACTCTCTTGTATGGAACACATTAAATCTTAACCTCATATAGACAGTTCTCTGGGGAATTTAGTCAGGTATTTGGATACGAGATTTAAAGCTTTAATCTAGTATTTGGCAAGGCAGGGTATACTTGAATGTAATTTTTCGTGTACTGTCGTGATCCAATCCTCAAGCCAGATTTTCTTTTTAACCACTTCAGGGTTGGACAACAGCAGCTCTTACGTCACATTTATTTTTGCCAATATTACTTTAAAATTATTAGCACAGGTTGCTTTGAGGTGTAGAGTTCTCTAGTAATAGTTTACGGTAGAGGAGTGCTTTCCATGTCACCACAGCATATAGGGACACAAGCCCCAATTTGTGTCTTATCAATGCTGTGGAAAAGCACTGTGGCAGCCGGAGGATCTTCCTCCAGAAAAGCCACTCCACTTTTGGGCAAATTTCCCATGACCGGCTTAGTGACACTTTGCTCCATATGTCAGGATTCGGGTTACCTTTTGCTTATAGAACTTAAGGGCTGGTATCAAGGAAAATCTTCCATGTTTCCTGTGGATCACACAGCCCTGTATCGCCAAGTTCCTGGTCTTGGTTCTCAGTTCAATTGCTTGTTTAGCATCGCAAATACTTGTTGATATCAATTCCCAGGTACTTTGCATTGTATAATGTTTATTGGTTCATTCTCCAAGCACCAGATAGGAAGGGGAAAAATTGCAGATTTGGATAGATTGATCTTTAGGTCTGTACATATTTTTGGGTAAATCTTTGTAAAGTAGTCAGCCAATTGGTTCGCCATTTAGTGTAGATGGGAAAGAATCCCCCCATCCCTCATTTAGTGCCTCTTTGAGATCAGAAATGAACAGGTTAAAAAGTCCCGGGACAAGAGGGCTACCTTATTTTAGACCTCTTGAACTCAAAATTGTTGTCCAAGAGGAGTCCTTTTAGTGTAAGCTTTACCTGCATCCAAGTGGTGGTATATAACAACATAATGGAGAGAGGATATCTCTTGGGCAGCTCCATGCTTCCATTTTTGACCACAACAAATAACAGTTGATGCTATCAAATGCTTGTGTAAAGTCAACGAAAGAGATTTTCTTTCCCTCCTGCAAAGCTCTAATTTTTAGGATGTTTAACAGTAAAAGGTTTAAGCTACATCCTTCCTCCTTTACAACGCTTGTTTGTCTGGAGTCACAGTGACCCGATTCCATGACCCATTACTTCAGCCTTGTTGGAAGTAAAGAGGTGAAGATTTTTCCTAAAACATCCAAGAGTGCAATGTCAGTTCTGATGCCTTTCTTGAAAATCGGGATCACCACTGCTTGCTTCCAGGAGGTCAGAGTGTCTCCTTGAGACAGAATCTCTGTGAAAAGGGTCATATAAAATTCAGCCCACTCTTCTGGGGCAATTTTAAGCTTGGAATTGGAGAGACCGTCTGGGCCAGAGGCCCTGGAGTTAATAGCCTTTTTGATTAAGTCCTTAATCTCTTCCTTAGAATACGACAGAGACCATCCACTCTTTTCCTGAGTGCACAGGCCAGGGCCATCGATGTTACTTGCTTCTGATATAGGGCTCTGCATTTTTTTACTCAATCCCGCTCATTTACTGAGTTGGACTGGATGGCCCTCTGTGATCCCCCTTTTATTTAGCAGCAACCACAGACGTCTCGAGTCTTGGCCGATAATGTTTTAAGCATTTGTTCGAATGGATGGTGTCCTCCAACGTATTCCTCATCTATGACATGTAGTGTCCACAACTGTGCTGCTTTGGAATTCCTTTCGGCAGAGGGCGTCCTTCGAAGGCCTCCGTCGAGGGTGGCTTCATCAGATGTTATAAGTAGCACACACACCGCCCGTAGCCTCAGTTCTGCTTTTTCAGCAAATGTGTTTGCTTCAAGAACTCGGCGCGCCTTGTGTCTTCTACTTCGTATTGTGCAATTGTCGTCTTCTCCCACCCTGACGACCCCGCGGTCTGGCTTTAAGAAATGTCGGCTTTGTTGGTCCAAAATGTCCATCACGGACCTGAACCGTATCAGCTTGTGGTGCCTGGGCGAGGACCACACCACGGATGACTGCTCGAAAGTGTCAGTCGTTGACGGCCAAGGCTTTGCAGGAGCGTAAGTGGAAATTAAAGGTCTGCCATGTTTCCAAGCCCCGTAAATCCAGATCTACTGGTATGTCGACCGACGAGTGGCGGGAGTTCTCTTGTCCGAAGATGTCCAGGAGATCTAGGTCACGGAGTGGTTCGTGCCACTCTTCCTCTTCGTCGAGGCGGTCCCGGAAGCGGCGTCACTGTTCGCCTTCCCCATCCTCATTGGAAGACTACCCGAAGAAAATGTCATGCCCCACTAAATCCTCTACCCCCGAGGAATGGGAGTCTTTTTGGTAGCAAATGCTGAAAATATTTCAATCTCACGGCACAGTTCCGTCCGTGCCTTCGGTTGATGCTTGTGCCCAGATAGTCGGCGCAATAAACATTGGGAGCCCTTGAGGTCCAGTTCAGGCAAGGCATCAGGGGATCACCAGAGACGTTCCAGGTCATGGTCTTCGTCTCCCACAAAACTGTCAGAGCCTGTGAAGTTGTCGAAGGTGTCAAAGCCATCGGCGCCGTGTCTGTTGAGTGAGTCTATCAGGCCTTTACCCCCGGTTAGACCTTGGAAGACTTTGAAGCCTTTGTCAACCTCATCGGCGCCTATTGGGCAGAATTTACCGGTTGAACCCTGCTGTGTTTGTTGCACCTGCAAGGAAGGCTACGTCTGTTTGTGAAGCCTGTCCCTGATGAGCAGTGTACTCCTATCCCTAGGAAGGAGTGTATTCAGTCTTTCCAGAATATTTGTGAAGAGGAAGAGGGGTCTGAGGAGGAGGATGTGCCCTTTGGTCTTCCTTATGGGACACCTGGGGCTCCTGAATGTTTCATTTCTGAGGAAAGTCGGATTGAGGATTTGCGTCAATTCTTGCATGCTAGTGGCCTAGACACGTCTCCTTAGATGGAGTTTGGTAGGCCCGAGCCTGGTGATCATGCAGACTCTTCCTATCGGAGGCTGATGTTGAAGGTTGGAGAGTACCTGGGTTGGTCCAGGCCTTTGGTTGCTTATGATCAGGATGACCTTACTGACAACCTGGATCAGGGTCCGTCCACTGGCCCAGTGTTGCCATTTCATGTGGCTTTGCAAAAGAGGGAGGCTGCTACTTGGAATTCCCCGTCTATTCCGGCGTTTAACAAGTCATTGTCAAGGAAATACTGCCCAATCCTGTAGCGACCTTGGCTACCTGCCCACAAAACCTACTCCAGAGAGTTTGGTGGTCCAGGTGGCTACAGCCACGTCGAAGCAGGCAACCTACCCTACCATCCCTCCTGATAGGGACGATAAACTCATGGATGGATGGGTGCGCAAGGTATTTTCTGCTGGGAGTATGGCACTGAAATCGGGCAACTCACCTCTGCCTTGGCAACATTTTCGCACAATCTGTGGAATTGTATTTCATTTGTGGCTGAGCATATTACCGAAGGGGAGGAAAGGGGTGGCTTTCTGGCTATTGTGAAGGATGGCAAGGATGCCATGTACGTGTCCCTTTAGTCCGGGTTGGACACGGGATAGTGTTGCAAGGTCCATGGCGAGGAGCACCGTGATTTGCAGATTTGCTTGGTTGCGGATGTCTGGTTTTGCACCTGATGTGCAGGCCTGTATTCTCAACATGCCCTTTGATGGGTCTCATCTTTTTGGCAACAAGGCTGACGAGAGCCTTGAGAAGTTGCAGACCTCCAAGGCAGCTGCCACATCTTTGGGGGACAGCAATGGAGGGGTGGTTCCTTTCGCTATTTCTCCTCATTTGGAATGGCGAAAGGGATGGCCAGTCAAAGGGGCCAACGTAGGTTCACTCGTGGTGGACGAGGTAGAGGTGGCAAAGCCACTCAGGCAGTTGCCTCTTTGCAATCAGGCACTGCCACTACCTCTGCCAAACAGCTCTGAGGCCAGATCTCATGGTTCTCCGGTGGGGGGCAGGCTGTCGCCGCATCTCAAAGAATGGCAAGCAATTACTTCAGATACATGGGCTCTGGATACAATAGCCCACGGTTACTGCCTCCCCTTTTCTCCAACGGCCTGACAAAAATCCACCGGGGAAACTACTCTTTGAAGGTTCCGGATCTGCTCCTTGTGCAGGAGATTTTAGCCCTGCCATAGAAAGGCGCTATAGAACCAGTGCCTTTGTCGGAGTGGAAAAAGGGTTGGTATTCCCCTTATTTTTTTTGATACCCAAAAAGGACAGAGGACAGAGACCCGAGAACCATCTTGGACTTACGTTGTTTGAACAAGTTCCTCGGGAGGACACGTTTTTTTATTTTTTTATTAGTTTATGGTTCATTAAAATCTTTTACAAACAGTAAATGTGACAAATTGACATTTAGATGTCATAATACAAATGTAAAAAAAGCAGTTTCATATGATATAATACCTATAAAACCTAGTTCCTCAGGAAGGACAAGTTCAAGATGGTCACTCTTTCTCAGATCCTTCAGGCCCTCCAACTTCAGGATTGGCTGGTGTCATTGGATCTGCAGGATGCTTATTTTCATGTGCCGATCCATCTCAAGCACATGAAATACTTCAGGTTCGCAGTCGACAGATCCCACTATCCATTTCGGGTCCTGCCATTCGGGCTCACCTCCGCCCCAAGGGTTTTCACCAAGCTCATGGTGGTGGTGGCAGCATATCTCAGAAGAGGGGGGATTCATGTCCACCCCTACGTGGACTATTGGCTGATCAGGGTGCGTTCTCAGGAGGTTGAGAAGGGTTGGAACCGCAAAATCCTCATTGCTCCAGATTGGGCCAGGAGAGTGTGGTACCCAGACCTTCTAGACATCTGTCCTCCAATGCGTCTTCACCAACGAGAGGATCAACCTTCACGCATGGTTTCTGAGAGGTTGAGATACAGGGATTGGGACCTCCCAGATGACGTAATGGAGGTGTTGCTTTCGGTCGGGGACAAAGTCCCTGTACCATTGCCGTGAGTTTTGCGACTGGTGCAGAGGAAAGACTGTGGATCCTTTTCAGTGCTAGATTCCAGAGGTTCTCTCCTTCTTGCTTTCTTTGGCCCACAAGGGTCTTCAAGTGGGCACCATTAAAGGTTATTTGGCAGCGCTGTCTATATTTAAGCGCTCTTCTGAAGAATGCTCTTATTTTAAAATTCCACTGATCACTTAGTTTTTGAAAGGACTCACAAATGTGTTCTTACCGTCGCCGTTTCAGGTGCCAGTCTGGGACCTTATTTTGGTTCTAAAATTTTTGGTGGGTGCTCCGTTTGAATCTTTGCACTCTTGCCCATTACGATTGTTGACACTTAAAACTGTTTTTAGTTGCAGTCACATCTGCTAGAAGAGTAAGCGAGTTGCAGGCACTTTCTTCTAAGCCACCCTTTACTTTGTTCTAGGGTTGTGTTGAGAGTACGTCTGCCCTTTTTGACCTAAGGTGGTCAGAATTTCATTTGAGTCAGAAGGTGGTACTACCTGCTTTCTATCCTCCTCCTCCTCCTCATCCCAGTATGGAAGAGGAAAGGCTCAATAGGTTGGACCCTAGAAGAGCCTTCAGCTTTTTCATCTCTCCAGCATGGCTAAACTCGGAGTGGACGACCAGCTCTTTGTGGGGGTATACTGGACACCGTTTAGGACAGGCTGTTTCTAAGCAGACCTTGTCTAGGTGGTATCCTCACTATTTCAGAATGCTACCGGTTGGCTTGTAAGGACCCTCCTGAGGGTTTACGGGCTCATCCCACAGGGGCATTGCTACTTCAACAGCCCTCCATAGGGGGGGTGCTGGTAAAGAATATGACGCTGCAACGTGGTCTTCTATACACCCGTTTGTTCAGCATTACTCCCTGGATGTCATGATGCCTATCCCCGGGCATCCGGATCGAGTCCTTCAGCCCCGGGAGCAGGCATCCAGATACTCATTAAAACCCCAACAGCCCCGGCTGGGGGCTGTTTGGATTCAGTCCTGGCGCCCTAGGCGCCAGGCTCATAGACT
This sequence comes from Ambystoma mexicanum, assembly GCF_040938575.1. Classification (NCBI taxonomy): domain Eukaryota; kingdom Metazoa; phylum Chordata; class Amphibia; order Caudata; family Ambystomatidae; genus Ambystoma; species Ambystoma mexicanum. The sequence continues at coordinate 573,050,125 of NC_090921.1, read as the reverse complement.
TTACTTACCTTATGCAGACTATGCTGCAAATGAGTCCGAGCCAACATGAGGCCTGGATGGGACTATTTTATTACAGGGACTATTTTTACTCAGGTGTGGTTCTGGGGAACTTCTTACCTGGGACTACTTTGCAGGCTATTTAAACCACGCCCGAACAGCAGCTCATGCTTCGTGTTATTCTGCATCCAGCAGCGTAATGCTCACCGTGTCTGCAAGTCAGCATCCAGTCTTCTGCCACGCCCGCTTCGAATCCGGAGCTCCTAGACAAAAGGAAAAGAAAGGAGAAGAGGTTAGATCACAGACATTATTTGATTCCTTACCTGATTCCGGACCCAGCACATCTGAGCCTGGAAAGGACATTATTTCAGCATGCGTCGCTTCGCCAGCAGCAGCGCCGCGTTATACTCACCAGTCCACCACATTTTTCATCTCGGCGCTGCCTCCATCATTTTCTTCTTCGAAACCCAGCACCTGGGGGGAAAACAAAAGGAATAACAAGGTGAGCTGAGAAAACCGACAGACAATCTCTTTGCCACCATAGGCTTACCTGCTTTACCACCGGAGGTATTATCCTTTAATTCGCCACTTCTTTCGATGTCACACCTATAAAGGGATAGAAAACAGCAAGTTAAACTCATGCAACTTTTACCGGTCAGTGTTTGGTAATACAGACTCTTACCTGAACGCCATCAGCTGCCTCCAGGCAATATTCTTTTGGAGCCAGCTGCAACCTAACGAGGGAATGGAACAAGAGTGAACATTGGACATATTGAACTCTTTGAACTTTATAGACACTGGAGTCAATATTCCTCCGGAACTCCTCCAGTACCTTGAAACCAGTGAAGTAACTGGTATCTACGCGCCCAAGATTAGGCGGGCCAGTCCAGACTGTCATCTCTTCACTACGCATCACGATGGTGGAGACCGCAGCTGTCCGGGTCCGATCGACGCCCCTGTCGGAACCAGGTGAGCGTAACACTGGATACTTCCCATGCTCAGGATGTTTCATTTGATAAGGTTAATTGGATATGTCTAAATTCTTTTCCCTCCTCCACTCATTATTACTGCTTTGGGAGTCTGTCATAGATGAGGAATACGTTAGCGGACACCATCCATTCGAAGAACGAGTGATTTACCAAACTGGTAATGTTCTTTCGACTATGTTCCTCCAACGTATTCCGCATCGGCCTCCCAACCTACCCCCCCTCAAGAATTTCACATGCCATTACAACTTACGTCCTGCAAGGCTAAGTGCAGTCGATGATGTGTTCTGGGCATGTGTGCCACATGTTGAGGGGGAAAAACATGAACTGAGGCTACGGCGCCATGCATGCTACTTACAACATCCGATGACGTCGCCCTCGACGGAGGCCTTCGAGGGGCATCGACCCAACGCCATTGACGCAAGGACACTTTCTGCTGAAAATATTTCAAAATCAGCACAGCATTGGACATTACATGTCATAGATGAGGAATACGTTGGAGGAACATCCTGTCGAAAGAACGTTACCAGTTTGGTAAGTAACTTGTTCTTTTGCGTCCAACTGTAAAGTAATGACTTTGTGACAGGAGCCAGTTATTATATTGCTGCTTTCTTTTTTTAATTGTATCGCATTTGCCCAACTCCCTGACAAGGTTTAGTCTTCTGATGTCTCTTCTCAGTTCTCACCTTTTGGCTGCGACCTCTTGATCAAACTGGTGTTTTGGCTTAAATTGAGGTCTCCCCCGACCGCACCCCTTTGATCCAGTAATCCCTGAAAAGTGACACGTAATCACTTCTTGCATTATTATTGTCCAAATCAGCTATCAAGCGATTATTCAGAAAGGCCATGTCAACTGGACTAAATCATGATCGCTGTGAGTTATGGCGATCACCATCAACTTTTTAACCAGGGGACCGGTTCCCATGGAGGCAAATATGTATGGAATTCTGTCTCCCTGTACCCCATGTCGGGGCCCTGGAATATCCCCCGGAGTGTGACTGTTCAGCATATGGAAGTCTCGCTCTGCGATTTCTTGCATCCAGGTTCATTGCCCTGGTTTTTTTCTTCTGCTCTGAGGTTAAATCCGAGATTCATTTTGTTTCCTTCCCCCACCGATTATTAGCATAGGGTCTATGAGGTCATCAGTATCCTTCATAATCAAGTTTGTGAAACCTAAATCATTGCACGCCAGTGGATTTCAGTAAATGTTGAGAACCACCATGTGGGTAGAGGAACCTGCCCTCATCCCCTCCCATTCCTTTAGTGTGGTTTGGATGTATGGATTTTGGTTAGCAGATTTTAGATCCAAGTCCTTTTAAATTAATGTCAGGAGGCCTGAACTCGGTCTACCTCTTCAGTTTGTAATAGAAGGGTTTAAAATAAAAAGGTGGAATTCCTCTGCTTCTGGCACCGCCGATAGCCAAGTCTCTTGGAGACACAATATCAGTCATCAAATCTGCTAGCAGTGTTGTTGAACAGATGCTCACTGTGGACGGGGTCCCGGAATTAACAATTCCTGTTTGCATTGAGGGCACCAGCTACCCATCCGCAGATTTCTTCCTATGAGCGGCTGCCGATGGCAGACATGTGCACTACTATTAGCCTTTTAGATTTCAGTTGTTGATCAAAGGTGACTTTAATCAGACCTGTATTTGATGACATATCTTTAGAATATGATCCAGTTACCCCCAAAGAGCGCCCCCCTCTTGCTCTTTTTGGGGTCTTAGTCCAATCTTTCATCTCTGGTAGACGCAGCTAGCTGGAGTCCACTTCCCCGGGTGGATTGTTTGTTGTCCCGTGGATCCTTTTGCAGTTTATGTCAAAACCCAGGGGCCAGAAATGTTCTGCAGTCTCGAAGTGCAAGTTGGAAACCATTTCTGAGTTCAAATGCAAACAGACGTAATCGAATTTATGAGAAATTGGAGATTCGACTGCAGCAATATCTCCAGAGTAATGCCTCTAGGGCGGGATATGTGTAAGAGTCTTAAGATGTTTGTGCCCATCATTTACTGACTGTAGTCTATCCAGGTATAGTTTTTGTATTTCTTTGGTTTTGCCACTCAGAATTGAATGAATGTGTCCTTTAGGGCTGCTTTGTTCTTAACAGGACTTGAGATGAATCTCCTTTTTAGATAAATGTGGGGCACACTGAGACCTTAATGGGGTTCTTTGAGTCGGTGTCTCTGCATAGAGCTTTTGATTTAGTACTCCTTCCTCAGATCACTCCCATGCACCGGATTCCCCAAGAGTGGGGCAGGCACCAAGTCCCCATGTACCACTCTTGCTGCCACCATTCTGCATCTCATCTCCAATGTCAGAAAACGGTCTGTTGGGGGGCAATAGAGATTGCAAATTGATAGGTGCAGAGGCTTCAATATTGGTTGGTGGATGCTGCAATTCAATCGCCTCGGGACATATCCCCTGGGGTGGAGGAGCCATCGGCTCGAAATCAACCGCTTCCGTCTCGTACACCGATAGATCCAAAAGATCCTGATCAATTGAATTAGCAGGCACTAGTCCGAAGCTCGTTTTTGCTGACGGGGCAGCCACAGTGTTGTCATCTGAAGAACGAACATTAGGATCTTTCCTCTTTTTCAAATGTATATCACTTCGTGGCCTCAAGATCTCCGGTTCTGTTTCTGGCAGATGGGTTTTAAGGCTTCTAATAAAGCCACACGCACCATTTGACTTAGCTGTTTGTTTATTTTACAGTTGGTTCGTAGGTTTTTTTCTGCTGTTGGCCGGGGCAAGTGGAGGGATAGTTTTAGCCATCCTTTTTTCTTTTTTTTCTTTCCTTCTTGCGTAGAAGATTTCATAGGTGTTCCCCTCGAACTCTTCCTCAACTGGTGTATGTACAGGGGGCGCTCCTTCCTCCATACTGATCACCATGCTAGCGGCTGCGAGAGATTCACAGTGGCCACGCTTGTGGGGTTTCCTAGTGAAGCACTAGCTCCCAAATTGAGACCGGCATCCTCTGCTGGCTCTGTTGATCATGAGGGGTTTGATTCAATCATGTAAGTTGTTATTGTCAAGTCCACAGTTGACCCCTCTAGGGGATTCCTTGGGGTCAGGTTTTAATCAGGGGGACATGTTAGTTTCTTTGGAGGCTCCCTTACGCATTTCCTTAGGTGGGTCTGTCCCCCATTTTCATTTTCATCTCTTTTGCCGCTTCTAATTGGAGTTTTTTGTTTACTCCTACGTCCGGCATGTGATCGCACAAGAGTTTTTGAAGGACACTTGCAGATGCACATTCTTTATGGAGATGTCCCTGCAGGGAGTTGACTAACACCTCAATATTGATCTGTTTTGAGTGAGTCATGGCCAGCATGGTGGCCTGATCTTCGTAGTTGTCGTTGATGTCCTTGTATAACTTAAAAAAGGCACAAATGAGATTGTCAAGGCCGACCTCATGCTGCATTGAGTTTGTAGATTGGATGGATTAACTTTGCAGTTTGGACCCCTTCTCTTTTTTAGTGCTAACCTGGAAGCTGTATAAGGGCTTGAAAGGTGATTGAGGATGTTGATGACTCCTGAATAGTGGTCGATGTAGAATCTCAGTCCTTTAGCCAATGTATATATTCCAAACAGTGTTCAATATAAAATGTACATTAATGTAATAGGTTATACCACATTAAACTCTCAAAAATAAGCTTACGTTCATGTTGCTTGACCTCACTGTTTGGATATTTGACTTGTCTGTGTTTTCCTTTGTGGTAACGGTCTTTGATTCTATTAGTGTGATCTATGTAAAGAGATACATGGCAATGAACACATTTACCAAAATGACCTATTTTTTAGAGTACGCCATCTGTGTTTTTAGAAGGGCTCTCATTGCACTAAATTTATTGTGAATCCCTAAAGTTGTGACCCAGCATACTCTGAGCTTGTTGGTTGCCTACACAACCATCAATCTGTATTCCAAGCATACAGAGGCACAAACTGCTCTTCTGAACACCTGTGAAGAACTACTTGCATCTCTTGATTCTAATTCTCCGGCTGTTCCCATTCTACTTGATCGCTCCTCTGCATTTGACACGGTCAACCACTCCATCCTCATAAAAAGTCTCCCCAACACCCTAGGTATCTCGGAGCAGACACTGGAATGGCTGACCTCCTTTCTCATTGACTGTCCCTCCCAGGCTATCCTGGATTCTTTCTCCTCTCCACTTCTATCGCCACCTGTGGCGTCCCCCAGTGCTCCAACCTTTCTCCCTGGCTGTTTAACATCTATCTTGCACCGCTTGCACACCTAATTTCCACCTTCTCTCCTCACTTCCAGTGTTATGCAGATGACGCACACTCTTCTTCAAACTTCCCTCTGATCCTCTCCTTTACTGCCTCCATCATTACTGACTGCCTAACTGCCATCCAGTCCTGGTGCACCTCCATTGATCTCTGCGTCAGTGCCAGCAAGACTGAGATCCTTCCCAGTGGGACTCCTACTCCCTCTTTCTTCCCTTCACTCTGGCCATGGGTTCTCCTCCTTCTCCTTCATCTGCAGCAGAGTCATCTTCGACTCTTCTCTTTCCTTCCTCCCTCACATCCACAGCCGGTCAAGTGGCACAGCGAGTAGAGCGCTCGCTTTGACATCAGTGCAGAGCCTGCGAACGCAGGTTCGAATCCCGGCAGCGCCAAACTCAGCGTTTCATCCTTCCGAGGTCGATAAATGAGCACCACACACCGTGGGTAATAATAAGCAGCGCTCAGATACCTAAGGGTTCGTAGCGCTATATAAATGCCAAATTATTATTATTATTATTATCCAGGACCTTGCCAAGAAGGCCCACTTTCAACTCCACCTCCTCAAAGGAATCCTCCCTTTCGCCACAAGCTCACTGTCTCTAGAGCTCTGGTACTCTCTAGGATAAACTACTACAATAGCCTCTTCCTTAATCTAACCTCTTCCTCTGTACGCCCCCTCCAGCTAATCCAGAATATGGCTGCAAGACTTTTCCTTTGCCTCAAGCCCGGGGGCTGCATCTCTCAAGCCCTAAAATCTCTCCACTAGCTCCCGGTTGCTGCAAGGATCAAATTCAAATACCTCTGCATCATCCTTAAGGGTGTCTGGGGCCGGGGGCCACGCTATCTACAAATGGCTCTCGCTAAACGCACTTCCTCCAGATCTTTCCTCGCGTGCCAACTCTCTGCATGTCAAGTGCTTCTCTAAACAGCGAGCTGGTGGCCGATCTCTTTCCTCAGCTGGCTCCCTCCAATGGAACAGCCTCCCCGTCGTCTTTGTCTTGAGCCGGATCTCCTCAAATTCCGGAAACTCCTCAAGACTTCCTTTTCTCATACTCTCCTCCCCTCCCCCGCTAAGTCTCATTCGCTGAGATTGGTAACCAGGGCCCTTATGTGTCCACTATGGTCCTGGCCTCTCACTCCCAATCGCCCTCAGCCTCTCCCAGCACTTGCACTTGGCGCCCACTGATCTGTGCTATCACAGAGCTTACACTCTAGCACTTCCCTCTTTGGTACTCCTAGCACTTAACCCTCTTTGGTACTCCTAGCACTTAACCCCCATTCCTCATACCTTCTCTCTCTGCACTTGCACGTTCTGAATGCTCACAAGACTTAGGACCCGCTCTCTCTTTCATTGTTACATTTAGATTTCATTCCCTTGTCTCCGCCCCCCCCCATACCCACGTTGCCCTGTGGGCACTTGAAAGACAATTTACTTGATGTCTAAACGCCATACAAATGCACAATAAATAAAATAAGTAAATAGAATACACAAAGTCTAGAGAGAACAGTGCATAAACGTATGTACTTTGTGTCACGAATGAAACTTGTGTAATAAAATATCTATGGCAATATTCACAATAACCTTTCTTCACGTTACCTTTTGACACACTTTCAATTGATTGTTTGATCATTTATAAGACCTATGTATACAGACCAATTGCATAGGAACAGACATAAATAAGTATACTTCGAGGGGATTGGGTCCTCCGACGTATTCCATATCTATGACATGTAATCACCACAGCTGTGCTGCCTCGGAAACTTTTCCGGCGTCTGCGTCCTGCGTCGATGACGTCGATGCGCCGACGTCGAGGACCTCCTCCGACGTCCGACGTCATCTGATGTGATAAGTAGGACGCACGACGCCCGTAGCCTCAGTTCCGTTTTTTCCGCGAACGTGTTGCTTCGTGTTTCTCGGTTCTAAGCCTCGACTCTTTGGAGTTCTGTTCTTTCTGGTTCTTCGAACCTGTTCGTTTGTGAATTTCCTTCGGCGATGTCTTCCGCTTCGTCTTCAACCTCGCGTCCGGGCTTTAAGAAGTGTGGGGAGTGTGGGTCCAAGATGTCGGTGACTGACTCGCACGACGCCTGCCTCTGGTGCCTCGGGGGGGCCCACGACACGGATGACTGTATCGACTGCCAGTCGCTCACGTCCAAAGCCTTACGCGAACGTAAGAAGAAGTTGTCGGTAGGTCGCGTGTCCAAGCCCCGGAAGTCGAAGTCGGCGGGGCTTTCGACGGATGATTCGAGGGGTGACTCTCCGCGTCATCGTCGGAAGTCTCGTCGGTCTTCTTCTAGGAGTGGGTCTCGCCACTCCTCAGCCTCTTCGAGGCATTCTCGGAAGCGCCGTCGCCGGTCGCCTTCCAGGTCCTCTTCCGAGGATTCTGCACGGCACGTCGGTTACCCCACCAGCCGTGCGACGCTGGAGGAATGGGCTTCCTTCGGGAAGAAAATGTTGGCGATTCTTGAGTCGCAGGGTACTCAGCCGTCCGCGCCCCCGAGTGGGGTCGGCCGTGAGAGGTCGAGAGACACCGCTCGCAAGAGTGGTCGGCACGAGTCACGGGAGCGGTCCCGTTCGGACAAGGAGGCTCGTTCTCGCCGTACCCGTTCCAGGTCCCGGTCCTCAACGCGTTCGAGACCGTGTGCTCCTGTGAAGTCTTCGAGGAAGACATTGACGTCTGAGGCGTCGAGGGCGTCGACAGGCTTTCTCGAGGCTCCGGCTTCGAGGAAGTCGTCGACGCCGTCGACGATCAGGTCGTCGAGGGACACGCTCGGGGCTCCGGCCTCGAGGGCTGTGTCGACGCCGCCGATACTGGAGGCGCTGCATCTGACGTCGACGCCGATTTCCTCGACGCCGATTTCCTCGACGCCGATCCTCTCGGCGCCGTTGCCGGTTTTCTCGACGTCGGCGCCGATTCGCTCGACGCCATCGACGCCTTTCGTGTCGGAGGTGCCCCGTGTCACGGGTGTACCCCCTAGGAAGGCTCTGGTTAAGAGCAAGCACTCTCGGGTGCCTTTTCGCCACCTGGAATATGTTTCAGAGGCGGATGAGGATTCTGATGGCCTGGTTCCTAGTCAGGTGCCAGATGAAATTGTCTCGGGCCATAGTCAGTTTGACGATTTGAGGCAGTCACTGCATGATGCCAGTGGACTGGACACCTCTCCGGAGGTGGAATTTTGTAGGCCTGAGCCTGGCTCCCATGCCGATTCCTCGTACCGGCGCCTTATGGCTAGGGTGTCTGAGTATCTGGGATGGTCTGCTCCCCCAGGGGAGTTTGTGCAGGATGATCTGATGGACATCCTTGATGTTGGTCCCCCAACTGACCCGGTACTGCCGTTCCATATGGCTTTACAGAGAAGGGTGGCGGCGGCTTGGACTGCTCCGGAGAGTCTCCCGGCGGTGGGCAGAGCCTTGTCGCGTAAATACCATCCAGCCAGTAGCGACCCCTGCTACTTGACCAGGCACCCCACTCCGGAAAGTTTGGTGGTGCAGGCGGCCACGGCCCCGGCAAAGCAGGCGTCGTACCCTACCATCCCTCCTGATGGGGACGACAAACGTTTTGATGGCTGGGCGAAGAAAGTGTTTTCTTCTGGTGGTATGGCGCTTCAGGCGGCCAACTCCATTTGTGCCTTGTCACGTTTCACGCACACTCTGTGGAACTGTATTGCGTTAGCGGCTGAACATATTCCCGAAGGGGATGAACGGGATGGTTTCCTTGCTATGGTCCAGGATGGTAAGGATGCCATGTGTGAGTCCGTTCAGTCGGGTCTGGACTTGGCTGAATGCGTCAGTAGGTCCATGGCGGCGAGCACCGTGATACGCAGGTTTGCGTGGTTGCGGAAGTCGGGGTTTGCTCCTGATGTGCAGTCCCGGCTCCTCAACATGCCCTTTGACGGTGAACACCTTTTTGGAAGCAAGGCTGACGAGAGCCTTGAGAGGTTGCAGACCTCAAAAGCTGCAGCGAAGTCGTTGGGCGCTGCAGTTCGCCAACCTCCGCCTTTTCGTCCTAAGGGACAGCAGTGGAGGGGTGGTTCCTTTCGCTATTACTCGTCCTTCAGTAAAGCGAGGGGAGCTGGCAGTCAAAGAGGCCAACGCAGGGGTACCAGTGGTGGACGACAGGGTACCCGTGGTGCCAAGGCCGCTCGGGCAGTTGCCTCTTTGCCCTCAGGTAACGCCGAAGCCGCTCCTACTCAGTCATGAGGCCAGGTCCCATGGTTCGCCGGTTGGGGGAAGGCTGGCGCAGCATCTTGTAGAGTGGCGTGCCATTACTTCGTATGTGTGGGTTCTGGAGATCATAACCCACGGCTACTGTCTTCCCTTTTGGCACAGGCCTCGCGACAATCCACCGGGGAACCTCTCTTTGAAGTTTCCGGATCCGCTCCTTGCGCAGGAAATTCAAGCCCTGCTGGAGAAGGGCGCTATAGAACTGGTGCCTGTAGCGGAGAGGAACAAGGGATGGTATTCCCCTTATTTTTTGATTTCCAAGAAAGACGGGGGATTGAGACCCATCATGGACTTGCGCGGTTTGAACAAACTCCTCAGGAAGGACAAGTTCAAGATGGTTTCTCTCTCTCAAGTCCTCCAGGCCCTTCAGCTTCAGGACTGGTTGGTGTCACTCGACCTCAAGGATGCTTACTTCCATGTGCCGATCCATCCCAAGCACAAGAAGTACCTGAGGTTCGCGGTTGGCGACTCGCACTTTCAGTTTCGGGTCCTGCCGTTCGGATTGACCTCCGCCCCGAGGGTTTTCACCAAGCTCATGGTGGTGGTGGCAGCGCATCTCAGGCAAGGGGGGATTCACGTCTACCCCTACCTGGACGATTGGTTGATCAGGGGGAGCTCTCCCGAGCAAGTCCTGGATCATCTGTCTGTCGCCTGCCACTCCCTTCACAGGCTGGGCTTCTCCCTCAATTTAAAGAAGTCCCATTTGACGCCAACACAGAGGCTCCAGTACATCGGAGCAGTGCTCGACACTTCCCTGGGGCAGTGTTTTCCTCCCCAGGTGAGGGCTCTTCACATTCAGCAGATGGTGCACAAGTTTCAGCAGGCCCAGACGCTCCCAGCGTTCGAGTTCTTGAGGTTGCTCGGCCTCATGGCATCCTGCATTCTTCTGGTGCCAGAGGCTCGCCTGCGAATGAGATCTTTGCAGTGGGCACTCGAGACGCAATGGTCGCAGTCCTCCGGCAGGATGTCGGACCGGGTTCAGGTGCCGCCCTCGGTCGCCCAGGACCTTCTGTGGTGGGCTGTCGAAGGCAACTTGATGAAGGGGGCTCCATTTGGCTTCCCTGGCCGGAGGTGACAATCGTGACGGATGCATCCCTCACGGGATGGGGAGCTCATGCCAACGGGCTGACAGTCAGCGGTCGTTGGTCTCCGTCAGAGTCCAGACTCCATATCAATCTGTTGGAGCTGAGGGCCGTCAGGCTAGCCCTGAAGGCTTTTCTGCCGACTGTGGAAGGAAAGAATGTCCTGATCCTGACGGACAACACAGTGGCCATGCACTACCTCAACAAAAAGGGGGGGGCAGGGTCACTTCCTCTGTGCAGGGAGGCGATGCAGCTCGGGTTCTGGGCCATCCAGCAGGAAGTTTCGATCTCGGCAGTTCTTCTGGCCGGAGACGAAAACGTGACGGCGGACGCTCTGAGCAGGCAGAGCGCGATCTCTCACGAGTGGGAGTTGGCTCAGGAGATTCTCTTGGAGATCTTCGCCCTTTGGGGGACCCCTCAAGTGGATCTCTTCGCCTCCAGTGTCAACCGGAAGTGCGAAAGGTTTTGCTCGCGGGAATTTCCTCCGAAAGGAGCCTTGGGAGACGCGTTCGTGGTGGAGTGGTCATTCCCGCTGCTGTACGCGTTTCCTCCAGTCCCCGTCATCCCGCAAGTGCTGCGGAGGTTACGTAAGTTCGGTTCCCGGATGATCCTCATTGCTCCGGCGGGGGCTCGGAGGACGTGGTACCCGGACCTTCTCGACTTGTCCATCTGCCCTCCACGTCGTCTTCCCTACCGAGACGATCTGCTCTCACGGGAGGGGGTCAGGTTCTCCATCCAGAGGTCGGATCCCTCAACCTTCACGCTTGGCTTCTGAAAGGTTGAGGTATGTGGATTGGGACCTCCCTGAAGACGTGATGGAGGTGTTGCTTTCGGCCCGTAGGCCAGCAACGAAGTCTCTGTACCGTTGCCGTTGGCGTAAGTTCTGCGACTGGTGCAGAGTTCGGAATGTGGATCCTTTTGCATGTGACATCCCCATGGTTCTGTCCTTTTTGCTTTCTCTAGCCCACAGGGGCTTGCAAGTGGGTACCATTAAAGGTTACCTGGCGGCGCTGTCCATCTTTAAGCGCTCGTCTGAAGAGTGTTCTTACTTTAAAATCCCTTTAATTTCACAGTTTCTGAAAGGGCTCACTAATGTGTTTCCTCCGTCACCTTTCCTGGTGCCCGGTTGGGATTTAAACCTTGTTCTTAGGTTTCTTATGGGTGCTCCGTTTGAGCCTTTACATTCTTGCCCTTTGAGGCTGTTAACTCTGAAAACTGTGTTTTTAGTTGCGGTTACTTCCGCTCGCAGAATGAGTGAGTTACAGGCACTTTCAGTTAAGCCACCCTTCACTGTTTTTCACAAGGACAGGGTTGTCCTTCGAGTTCGTCCTTCTTTTCTTCCGAAGGTAGTGACGGAATTTCATTTAGCCCAGAAGGTTGTTCTTCCGGCATTCTATCCTCCTCCGCATCCTGGTAAGGAAGAGGAGAGGCTCCATAGGCTTGATCCTAGGAGAGCTTTAAGCTTTTATGTTTCACGCATGTCCCGGGTCAGAGTGGACGATCAACTCTTTATTGGTTACGCTGGAAAGCGTTTGGGGCAAGCTGTGACGAAACAGACTTTGTCCCGCTGGATTATTTTGGCCATCTCGTGTTACCGCTTGGCGGGTAAGGACCCACCGGCTGGCTTGCGGGCCCATTCTACCAGGGGTGTGGCTGCATCTACTGCCCTGCAGAGGGGTGTTCCTATTCGCAACATCTGTGATGCAGCCACCTGGGCTTCAGTACATACATTTCTACGGCATTATTCCCTCGATTCCATCGGAGGGCAGGATCTGGCCTTTGGCAAGGCGGTCCTTTGCTCGGCTATTTGATTGGCTATTCTAAAATTTTGCTTCTAAATTCTTCCCTCCTCCTTGTTTTGGTACTGCTTTGGGAGTCTGTCATAGATATGGAATACGTCGGAGGACCCAATCCCCTCGAAGAACAAGTTACTTTCTTACCTGGTAACGTTCTTTCGATGGGATGGTCCGACGACTTATTCCATATCGCTCCCTCCCTGCCTTCCCCGCTGCAGAATTTCTTTTGCGATTGCAGCTTACGTTCAGCAAGGCTTTGTGTCTGACTGGCAGTTGACTTATGTCACACGTTCTGGGGGGAAAAAACTACAACTGAGGCTACGGGCGTCGTGCGTCCTACTTATCACATCGGATGACGTCGGACGTCGGAGGAGGTCCTCGACGTCGGCGCATCGACGTCATCGACGTCATCGACGCAGGACGCAGACGCCGGAAAAGTTTCCGAGGCAGCACAGCTGTGGTGATTACATGTCATAGATATGGAATACGTCGTCGGACCATCCCATCGAAAGAACGTTACCAGGTAAGAAAGTAACTTGTTCGTCCGCTACTCGCCCCTGAAAATCAGTTGGACCTGCATTGGGTAGTATTTACGAAAGAGTCTGGGGGGGGCAGGTGGGACACTTTTTAGTGTATTATGATGGTTTGTACATATCTTCTGAGAAGTGCATGCTGCAGACCCTTAATCGATTGGCCCTTGAGTCATCCAAGACATCCTTGGCAATGCTTTCCATCTCAGACACTGGAAATCCGCAGTTCAACAGTCAACTTTTTGTCCAATTCAAATCCTTTGGAAATACATGCACTGTTGTTCCATGAGTTTTGACATGGGTGATATTTGGGCAACCAAAAATGATGCATGAAGGCATTGAATAATTGTACCGAAGATCTGTAAAATAAATATTTCAATGAATAAAGTATTAGTCAGTAAATCAACCGTTGCATAGCTTTGATAAACCTTCTTTTTTTTTTCCAAAAGATTTTTTTTAACCAGGTCTAACAATCACGGCGTTCAAGTTGGTCACAAAACATTGGTCTACGACAAGCAGAACATATTACTTGTACATTTAACAAACTATGAGCCACTTAAACAAAAAATACATAGAAAACATGGATTACCAAACATTACATTTGTAAATAATACACTGTAATATTATGAGCCAATTCCAGATATAAAATGACATAAAGGTTGATAACGGTGTAGTATTTTAGATAAATTAAAATGAGAATATAGTGAACTTTGAGTATAAAGCATTAAAGTTGTCGAGCAGAAAACGATGACTCCTGAAACCAATAGTTGACTAACTGTTATTTGGAAGAACAGATGAGGCAATTCAGCTAGGAAGGTAACAAGTTGATTGATGATATTCGTTGTAGATTGCAGAGATGTTTGCTTGATAAATTTCAAGGTGTCTATTAAGGCTAAGAAAAGTGGGTTTTTATGTGAATCTTTGACATGCTCGTTCCCGCTAGATTTGCCCCCTCACGATCACGTGGTCATAATTGTGAACTGCCATTGATGCCGGAGGGGGATGAATGTGGATAAGGCAAGCACAATAGTCCCGGAACAACGTTCAAGGGCCACATACATATGTTGATTGCAGGGACGGGGTCCTCAAAGGGAATTCTGGAGACACTGGATCTGGGGTGGCCAAGCGGCCTGTGGGCTCTGTGCGAAACAACTCTTTGAGGTGTACATGGTATTTAGCACCTTCAGCGTACCATCCACCCAGCTCAATTGCGAGTGCATGTTCTTTGATACCGGAGGGGGGATGGATGTGGATGAGGGGAGCGCAATGTGATCCTATTAGATGTTGGAACATGTTGTGGACTTACAAAAAATTCTAACAACTTTTTATCTCTGTTCTCTTTTTTTCTTTTCTTTTTTATAATGTTGTTTGTTAAGCTGGATGGCAATGACAAACTAGCAATTGTACTGCTGTGGCTGAGTTACTGTCGGTATAAATCCCCGGCATTGTATGTAGTCACTGGGGAATTTCTCACGAATAGCTCGAACCACACAGACCGGTAGCCGAACACGGAATCCCTGTATTCCATGAATCCCTGTATTCCATGAATCCCTGTATTCCATGAATCCCTGTATTCCATGAATCCACCATGTACACGCACGATGGGCCACACAAGCCAGTAACGCCTTTATAAGAGATAAAGAAATGGTTTGCTTGACTAAACCCAATGATTGTTTATTTTGGTTTTACTACCTTCTAAAATGTAAGACATTGTTATGCTTTAAAAAGCATATTTATGAAAAAAGTATTGACAGTACTTGGGATTTCAAGTAGGGCTAAATTAGAAATGTGAAACGCATTCCAGCAAAAACAGTTTGGGACATAGGGAAATATTTTGTTTTACTTACAAGTGAAAGAAACTGATGAATATTTTGGTTCGAGATTATAAAGAGAAATGTATTGAATTTACTGAATAAACCTTTCATCAGTGATCCATCAACATTCTAATTATGTAGGCTAACAACATAAAACGTTAGCCATCTCGGTTGTCACCCATACAACATAAATGGAGTAAACTTAATCGTTACTTGGATTATGAGGGCGCACTGTCGCTCGAAGTTCGTGCATAAGGACCACCATTATTTCCAGCACAGATCTTTGAAGGCAGGCTCCCCTGAAGTCATGCAGCTCAGTAACACATCAGTGGTGTGTCTTCGGCAATGTAGGCCAAGCAGCCAGTGTTTTATCTGCGACAGCAGTTCTCTACCACAGTAGGCATAAGCTCACAACAATGGCAGGTACACCAGGTGGAAACGTCTTCCATGCAACAGGGTTCAGGCTCTGTTGATTGATCGTCATGATTTTCATCCGATTCCTTAGTTTCAGCTTCTTTCTTTTGCAGTATCTCCTTCTGAATTTTCAGGCCGATAAAGGTAGAGCTGAATTGTTGCCTTAATTCCTGAATATTGAAGTATAAAATCAACAGTGGAAAAAATAAAAAAAAGGTTGTTTGCATACACTAATGAAATTAGGTTTAACATTAAAATTTAATGGTAAAGAAAGATTAGAGAAAAAACAGCCATGTTACAAACACCCTTCGTGCAAAGACAAGATTAATGGGGTCAAAGTTCGCAAAGACACATACAAAGAACATTCTACAGTAGAATTTATATATGGTTTGGTAAAGACATTTGTACATAATATAAGAAATGTTTAAATAATAAGCGACTGCTGAGTTCATTTTAGGCACTGTAAGTACCTATTATCAGAGCGCAGCACTTGGAAGATAGCTGAACAGAGCAGAAACAAGTCAGGGAGGCTCGAAATGAAATACTGACACAAAGGGAAAATAATTGCAATATTGTGTGATCAGGAAGGGTTTTTGTATACTTGTCAAGGAAAGAGGCATCTTGGCATTTCCGTGGAGAGACGCCAATAGATTGTGTGCAGAGGATGTTGACAAGAGACGTGCATTGGCATTGTGAAAAGGGGTGAAAGCGTCTAGTGATGTCAGCTTTATTGGCAGGTGATCTAAATTACTGCCGCGCAGAGTGCTCCAGATAGGATTTTGGCGCGAGAGTATTTTACTCCCAATTTTTTTAATTGGACAGTAAATCCAATTTCAAGAGAGTAAAATGAGTTTCCTCCTTCGCAAGAGAGTAAAGTGTCTGAAAACTCTCCAATTTAGGCGTAAAATTAACTGTTTTCTAAAACATTAGTGACAAAGCTTGTAGGTACGTACTACCAATCTTCAACTTCATTATACTTTGACACCAAAACTGTTGAAAATTACTACAGATGCCAGCTAGTTGCATCATAAATCAAGTCCCTCATTCTACTAGCATCAGTTATCTGCCTTTGGGGCCTACGGTTGCTGTCCGGCGCTATCTTGCTCCAGCTCTCCTTTTTCCCTGTTGCTACTTTGTTTCACCAGTGTCTCACTTTCTGATGCTCTGCCTTACACCCTTAAATGTTGTTATACCACGTTTTGTGGTCTGTTGCTTTGTCACTCTTTCCCATCTCTGCATTCTATTATTGCTGTTTCACTCTTAGATCTTGCAGAATCGGTTGATATAAAATCCTCTTCCTCTCTCATGTCATTACTCTGGCTAGATCTGTTTTTTTTCTCTGTTGTGGTTGCTACTCCTTTTGATTATCCTTCTTGCATTCCCTCTGATGTTGTTTGCCTGCCTTTCTATAGTCTCTTTAAAGCTCTCAACGCCTGCTGTTCTGTGTTTTTCTTCTTCTACTGTCTCTAAATGTCTTTTGCTCTGTTTCTATCCCTCGCTCCTGTTGTGTGTCCAATTGTTTACCTTGGTTTCCTTTCTGACTTTCTTTGTTGCTCTCTCAAGTAGCACATTGGTCTCTCTTCCTGTTGCTCGAATTCCTGTTTTGGATTGTCTAGTATGTTCTCTGTTCTCTCGCCACCAGCCCATCCCACTTTGTTCTCCTGTATTGCTTAGGTTCAGGGTTGCTCTTCCTCTCCTGTTTTTTTGTTAGTCTTTTGACATGGCACCAATAAATATTAACAAAAAAAAAAAAATCTCTTCACAAATCTAGTGTGGCTTTACTATTGGGCGCTCCTTTTAGATGTGTGCAAACCTTCTTTTGGCCATTAGGCTGGGAATTAAACGAGTTAGAGGTTTGTCTCGCCAGATGCAGCACTTCTTTGAATGCAGATGCTTTACCAGCACTGTATGCCATTACAAGTATCGCAGCCTAGATGAGATATGTGTTCTGAGCCATGACCGTTATAGCAGCCCTAATGAGATGTGTGTGTTCTTAATCACTGAACATTTAGTAGTCCTTTTGATAAGCTGAACGCTAAGTCAGTTCTCTTAGAATTGAATGTTACCTGCATCTTAAACGCATACCTCTGATGCAGACGCATTAACTTCCCCTATCAACAGGATTTGTACTAACAGGTTGCACAATGATCTCTGCAGCAGGGTTATTGACCCACTGAGCTATCTTTCCCAACAGGCTGTGGACTCTGAAAGGCACATAGGGTTAGGGCACTGCCTGTTCCATGTGAGGCTTGCCTGACATAAACTGGCATGTCAAAAGCTCTAAGCTGTTTGGACTATCTTACATCAGTCAGGAGAATCCATGATTGAAATGTGCTAAATTTTTGGCAGTGGGACTCAGTAATCAGACATGGGAGAAGCATAAGTTTTGAAAAGGGCAAGAATTAACAGGTTGGAATGAAGTATATGGCAGCAATACCATCTTCTCACACTGCCATTGTGTCTCACACCAGCTCAGGAGGGTGGTGGGAAGAGCTTCTTGCTCAGTACTCTTGCTAGAATGCTATCACAGGTTGGTGCTGTGTCATTAAAGCAGCGCTGTTAAGAAATTAAGTTACTGTTCGAAAACATAGCACCCTAGCTAAGAAATGTGGGCATGATGCAATCAGCCATGCTGTGAGTAAGTGTCATTGTGCCATGACATGCATATAGCAGCTCCGCTGATAAATTAGGCTACTTTGCTATGAAAATATAGCAGTTCTCCGCACAATCTGTGCCACTGCAAATATATACAGCACTGCTTCTACCTTTATCCATTATACCTACTTGAGGTGGGTGGTCAGAAAGGGAGTTAAAGTAAAGTTCAGACCACATGCCTAGCTATTCCTTGCTCTCTAAGACAACAAACTATGTACAGTGCCCTGTCATGCACGCAAACGCATGCAATTTTAAGACCTAAAAGAAATACATCTTCATATAGAACACTCAAAGCTTCTCCTTCTCACAAATGCCAAACTACTGTTTGCTGGGAGGCTCCCCTGAAACATCAAAAACCCCAAGCCATTAAATGCAATTAATGTGCTACTGTGATGAAAAGAAAACATGGTCTGAAAGGCCCATGCTGCTGCAACTGCACTGCCTCTATTAAAGCTGATTAAAATGGAGAAAAATGAAGCAGAAATGCAGACCATTATCATTTCACTCAAAACATGTCCTAAAGCCATGTGAAAAACCTGTTCATGATTAAAATACTTTAATAACATTGTAACCTACAAAATGCAAGCAGTTGAACAAAGTTAACAAAACATAAATTCCCTTCTATATCACTCAGAAGGTATTATCTTGATAGAATCATTTACAGAGGAGAATGTTGAAAAATGAACGCAGGACTCATCCCAGGTGCTTCTGTGTGCATTGCTAAAGTAAAAAGTGGATATGCAAGCTACTGCTGGCCAAGCTGTCACAAGTGAACTCCTTGATTTATGGGGCCATAAATGGCCTGTGTAAGAGGTACGCAAGGAAGAATTAAAAAAGCCGTATTGGCAAGAATTGTGTGTGCAAAAAGGCCTGGTACGCACCTTATCTTGAGTGCTGGGCACGCACTTTGGCCGATGGATCAACGGATAAAATTAGCACAAGATGGTGTTAGCCGACCCGTTTAACATGTGTAAATGTGAGAAACACTAAGGTGTAAGATGCATTGGAATATTTTTTTGAGATAGATGTATGCTCAAAAACACATGTCCGATAGATTGGGCCAACACAATTTCTGAGTGAACTTGCCTATTAACTGTGTCAGCGTTTCAGAATTGCCAACCTGGGTAACTGAGGATACTGGGAGGACACAGGTAAGCCGGCACCAATCTCCTTGCTCGCAAGGTTGATCAATGGTCTTGCAGGCCTGCGACCTGAGGTATCAATTTGGCATTTATAATTCAGGCTGTGGGACAAAGGGTATGCCTTCTCGCCTATGACTTTAGTTAAGAGTTTTTTGATTTTGACTCATTGAATTTCCTGGGAACATATTAATCGTAACCTCTCTTTAAAAGAGGCTCATGTGCCTCAGACCAATTTTAATATCAAGATGGAACCTAATATCGCCTCAGCGTGATGCCTCCAGCAGCCCCGAACCCTGTCTGATGTCCAACCTTTGTGCTACTGTCCCATTGTTTTATTTATTGCTGCTGCACAGTGCGTGTCTGGAATTGTAGTACTGTTTTTTTTTGTTTTCTTTCACTATTTTAATTAAAAAGAGTTAACACAAATTACCAAGTTAAAGTGGAAATGTACGGTGGTCTTATTGAATAAATAACGAGTCATCCTCAACATCAATCATTTTTAAATCGGCGGATGATGGTGCTGCCAGAGACTGTATCCCTCTAAGAATGCTAGAATTCTTGATGGGGTCAGAGGAATTTTCTGGTCATCACCAAAAATCGACTCACGATTAATTCTGCGGCTGGATAAACTACCCCATCACCGGGTTCAGTGTGCCCATTATATTACTTTAAGATGTTATGATTTTTCATCAGTCTTTCTCGAATCATGATCTGGATCCCGCCTGTTGATTTGCATGTTGCTCCTCCTACATGACTCCCGGTTGGCTGTCTGAGAAATCTATTAGTGGTCGAACAGAAAAGTGGGCACTGGGATCTCATGTAATTCCTCCCAATTGTCTTAGTCCTCTTCTTCAGCATTTGATACAAAGAGTCCTCTAATATCTTTATGTTGTTTCAAAGTCTTCTTATTTTTCAAAGATTATTAAATGTTCTTGTTTGGCAGGAATTTGGGTGCCCTGTTAGGTGAGTCGGCATAAATTATAATAAATGGGACACCTGGTGTATCACTATCTACAGGACATTGTGGATGCTTTAATCTTTTTCTTAGATTTCCTTTTGACTAGTATAGGCCTTCCTTGATCCCCATTATCCATTATAATATTAGAGAAATGTTGAGAGAACTTAGTATCGTTCTTGAGAATTTTCTTGGTCCAGTTTGTAAGATAAAAGATCTAGTCTTTCGATTTCTTTTTTTTTTTTTTTTTTTTTGTTTAATGCGGTTTAAGAGACTGTTTTGACCAGGATCCAAAGTCTGCTCTTTATCCAACATCAATAACCAGAACCACCATGGTTTTCTGAGCCTCTAGCTCTTTTCTTTCGGCTAAACAATTAACCTGTTCCGATAGGCACAGCTGTTCAGTCAATGCGCAGAGTGATTCTTCATGCAAGGTGATTCGTAGAGGCCTGCGTTCTTCATTGGAGGAAGAGGACAAAGTTAAATTAACCATTAACCATTCCAGATTTTAGAATCTGGACCAAGAGGGAGGAATGCAATCTGACTTCTCCACTGATACTATCGTGCATGCACATGATTGATTAAAGGACCAGGTTTAGCTCAGAAATTGAAGTGGCTTTCATTGCTGAAGCATCCGGGAAGTCAGACTTTCCACTGTACAAAGTAGGCTCATCTGAAAAGTGGATTCCTGGTTCAATATGCACCAAAATCCCATCTCTCGCATCCGATACACTATTAATTGGCAGAAATGGGTATGAGGATGCACTTACGTTCGATGTAGGTACTTCGAATACAGACATCTCCATTCCAAAGTTTAAACAGACTCCCATCGATGAGGTGACTGATGGGCCTTGCTTTGTTTAAGGGGTGTTCTACAATTTATTTATTTGAATTTATAAAGTGCTCAAAGGCCCAGGGGCGTTGCAGCGCTGTTACAGTGAGCTTGCTTGGTTACAGTTACATGGTATATGAGAAGAAAAACCTATGTCATTACATTTAAGTAGCTACAGTGGGGCATTTCAGACAGTCAATAACAAACATGATTTAGGCAAGTCCTGGGGTTACATTAGGACCACAGGTTTTTTGTCAGCATGGCTAGTTAAAGAGCTTAGTTTTGAGTGCTTTCCTGAAAGGCTGTGAGGGATGTCTCATTACTGAGCGAGGTGGGCAGATCGTTCCAGCTTTTAAGTGCTAGGAATGGAAAGCTTGCTCCCCCGCCCCCCCCCCCACCCCCCCTCTCCTGGCTATGGCTCTTTTAACAGTTGAGATGAGGAGCTGGTTGGAGTGTTGGGGCTCTCTTGGGTCTGGTGGAGGTTGCTCAGTGGATTTTTTCAGCCAGGTAAGGAGGGACTGAGAAGGAGAGGCACCTGTGAGTGATGGTCAAGGGTTTGAAGAGTTTGCGCTCTGACAGGAAGCCAGTGGGCTTCACGTCTGGCGTGTGAAATGTGTTCCTTTTTCGGGATACTTAATGTAGCTCTAAGTGCATTGTTTTGTGCGATTTGTAGTTTGCTGAGGTTTTTTGTAGAGGTTCCTAGAAATAGGGCATTGCAGTAATCCAACTTGGCCCCAATTGTGGCTCTAGCTATGGTGAGGCAGTTTTTGGACGAGAGAAACATATTGACTGCATTTATTATCTTAGTGGTAAGTGCTGCCGATGTGACGATGGCGCTGATTTAGCACGTCATTGAGAGGGTGGAGTGCAGGAAGACTCCCAATATTTTGACTGCCTTTGAGGCCTTCATAAGTGTTCTCGATGTCAAAAGATTTATATTGGTTAGTCAAGTTTGATGAGACTTTCCTTTGGTCCTCCTAGGAGGATTTCTGTTTTCTCTCCATTTAGGCACAGTACATTTGCCGTCATCCAGGCTTGTATAAGGGCATACGTTTTGTTGTGTGGCCAAGTCAAGAACATAGGAGCCAGAGAGGGGGGGGATGAGAACTTGGGTATCATCGGTATAGTTGGTATTGTCCAGGTCAATGAAAAGTGGTAGGGTAATAGTTGTATAGTGTAGGGGAGGTGCAGGAGCCTTCTGGGACTCCACAGTGGATGGTGGTCGGGGGAGTGCAGGGCTGATCTGAGAACACTCTCATACTCCTTCCTTCCAAGAAGGAGTCGGTCCAGGACGTGGCTTCCTTAGAGAAATGGGTGGTGTCCTTGAGATGCCTGCATAGAGTCTTGTGATCAACAAGATCCAACCCTGCAGACAAGTCAAGGAGCAGCGCTGGCTTGCCTTTATCCATAATTTCTCCTAACTGGTTTTTAAGGTCGAGTAGGGCTGACTCTGTTCCGTGGCGTGAGCGAAAGCCTGATTGTCTCTTGCCAAGGATATTGTTGGGTTCCAGGAAATGGTGCTAGTGAGTCTGCGCAGGCTTTTATGAGGTTAGCAGGGCAGACATCCCCCTTACACAGCAATAGTTTGATATGTTTCATGATGGCTAAAACTTTGGGCTGTGACTTCTCGGAAGGAGAAGCACTTTTTATCGTTGTTCTTAAGCTTCTTTGGATGTGTGTTGGGTGAGCTAGCTTTGTCTAGTGCTTTGTAGTGTCGGGTTTTTTTCTTTTCTTTTTTTTCTTTTTCCTTTTGTTGATTTTATTTAGCATGGCAGATTAGATGTTGGTGCACCAATGCTTCGTCTTTCACGGTCTCATGGGCGTTAGTAGGAGGGGCTGACTGTGCCTTGAAAATAGCAAATAGCTCCTTTGATTTGGATTTTGCATTTGAGATTCTAGCGCTGTAGGCTGCTGCTTTTGCTGTCTTAATGGATTTTTTGTTTTGAGTGGCCAAGGTTTGGTAGGCCTGTAGCACGGATTTGTGAGGGGGGGCTTGCCACTTGGTAAGCGCAAATCGCTTGTGGGAGCGAAGTGCTAGTAGTTCTTGTGTGAACCATGAATTAGTGTTTATTTGATTTGGCTTTTTTACTTTCTAACGAGGCAATAGTGTCTACTGCTGCATTCATTGTAGAGTTCTACCAATGCCAATTGGGTCTTTGGAGAACGGGGTTTCAGCGCTGAGGCCTCTAAGAGTGGGAGGATCCTGTCTTTAGTCAGGAGCTGTGTGGATCTGACTAGTGCTGTGGGGGCTGGCCAAGAGGTTTTAGTAGTGTTAGTGGTTTGGATGAAGAAATGTATGAGGTTGTGGTCGGTCCAGGGCAGGGAGTTGTTTCAGCTGATAGCTACTGCACAGTTGTGGTCGGCTTTCCAATCTAGGATGCAACCTTTAGTGTGCGTGGGGTCAGTGACTCTTTGAAGGAAACTCATTTCCTGGAGTGCTTTGGCCAGAGACTTGCTTTGTTTGTCTTTCGTATCATTGAAGCCGAGGTTGAAGTCTCCTAGAAGGATTGTTATGGTAGAGGTTTTTTAAAATTATCACCTAGCAGGTGCAGGAGATTCCCTTGGAAGTCGAGTAGTGGGCCTGGGGGCGGTAGATGATATGGAAGGGTATGGTATTTTTTACGAGAGAGGGAGAGTTTTGCAGGGAGGGTATCTGAATTCTCACCTACCGAGGAGTTAATTTGTCTAATGGCCAATGAATCTTTACCTATTATGGTGTTCTGTCCTGGCGGAAGACGGAGTAGCCTAGTGGTAGGCTAGGCATGTGGCTGGTCCCGATGTGCCATGAAGCCATGTTTCAGTGATGGCGAGTATGTCCAGATCCAGGTCAGTGAGGAGGTCATGAATTTCAGTGGCATGAGCTGGGAGTGATCGAGTGTTGATAGGTTCACAGTGGAGTAGGTGAGGGTGCTACTGGATTCCACCTATTGGGGTGAGTTGAGGGCCTTGCATTCTTCTGGTAGTTGGATGGGATCGTGGGCCTCTGTTTAGAGGGTAGGAGGGATCGTTGAGTTTCTTCCTTCCTAGTGGTGTTAGGAAGAGACGATGGGAGGCACACTCTTAGTAGCTGGTTTCTTATTATGGTGGGTCTAGGGAGGCATGGAGTAGGTTGGGGGATGCCTTGATCGGCATTGTGAGCTCCTTGAACCCTCAGCTGGCGGGTAGGAAGGGTGGTGAGTGTAGTTGGGCGTCTGATCGTGTAGGGCAGGAGGGTGGCAAAAGGAGGAGGGCAGGAAAGGTGTGGGGGGGATGTTTCTGGTTGGGTTCTTTGTCCACCATGCTGCAGGTAGGCAGTAGTTAGGTTGGCACAGTAGCTGTACAAATCTGGTCAGGGTGTAAATAGGCAGGCAAGGGCGCAAAGGCACAGTACAACTCTGGTATTGGTAACAATGAGGCAGGGAAGGGCGCAAAGGCACAGTACCACTCTGGTATTGGTAACAATTAGGCAGGCAAGGGCGCACAGGTAAGTACAACTCTGGTATTGGTAACAATTAGACAGGCAAGGGCGCACAGGTACAATACAAAACCGTTCTGGGCATTGGATAGCAGAGCATGGGAGAATAGTGGTAGTGGGAATAGGCAACGCAGCAGGTCATGCATGTGTTCAGGCGGGAAGAATACTAATAGTGCATTACCATACTATACATTAGGGTATAAAATGCCTTAATGTTATTAGCATGAGGTGCAGCGAAGACATGGGTTTGTCTGCGTATGCATGCTGTTATGCAATGCCACATCATATACCGGCTGTGAGGAATCACCGGAGGAGGTAAGATACTGCGCGGATTAGTTAACTATGCTGTTGTAGTGCGTGAATTGCTGAGGCGTGAGTAATGCTCGCTGTAGGAGTGGTCGGCGCTGAATGTAGACAGTAGAGTGGGTTCAGAGTCGCGGCAGTGTGCGGACAGAGCGGCACTAGCGAAGGAAGTGGATGCCCGCTGTGATGTGGGAGCAGCAGGTACTCTGGCAGCTGGGTGGGGGTGATGATTTAGCAGATATAGTACTTAAAGTTGCAAGGCAAGGTTGAAGGCGAGGGGTCAGAGGGGGAACGGAAGGCCGGGCATACAATGCCTGGCTGACGGCACGAAGAGGCCCAGACAGACAGACAGGGATGGTCTTGTGCTCGGGCCTTAGTTGAGGAGCCGGCTTACGCCTTTGCGGCTTTCCTTGCAGCCTATAAGTACACTTGGCTATGGTTGCCTAGCAACCTGATATTAACAAATGCCGGGGAAATATCGGCGGTCATCTTGGGGGCCGAAGTAAGGCAGACGGAGTGTACCACGGAGCAGCGGCTCCACGTGGGTAGTGGCGACTAGGCAGACGGGGCCTCGGACTCGGGCCAGGTACGCCTCTGCAAGTGAGCAAAAAGCGTAGAATGCAGTCAGCTGGACATCACGGGTGCAGACTTGTGCATGGCTTCAGGCGAAGTCTAGCAGCTCCTGCAGCGCTCGCGTTGATGTCTGGTAGGACAGCTGCTCCTCCAGCTGTATTGAGGAGGGGCTCCAGCCCTGGCAAGGGAGGGATCTTCAAGTGAGAATGCATGCGAGAATATCGTCACTAAATACACCAGGGTCCATGGGAGCCCCAACCACCAATTGACTGAATTGTTGAGGTTTGTTTTGGAGAAAGGTTACCTAAGATTTTCTACCCAGATGCCTCCTTTATTTGCATCAGTATTTTTGTCTACTGGAGTTCTCTCTTTGCTATGTACATTGCAGCTTTTTCTTATCCCTTTCATACTTTCTTTGTATCTCTTACTGGGGTTGTGCCTGGGCGCCCTCAGCAGAGAGTCTTCAGCCGAAAGGAGCTGTGGAGGAGAGGAGAGGAGTACCAAACCGGACTGGAGGCAGAGAGCATGCGAGGAGCAGCAGGCCCCGCCGGCAGGGCGAAACCGAAGGCCACCACAGCGAAGAGTGATAACTGAGTGGAGAAGGGAGGTGAGCCATGACCTGGCAGGGAGAGTGGGCTGGCCGTAGTACCCAATGCGGCCAGCACTGAACACCCCCGCGGCCGGAGCCTGCACCGTGAGACGGGTGGCGGCAAGGCGCATTGACAGCAGGAGTTCAGCAGTCCCCGAGGGAGAGCACAGCGCGTACCTCCCGGGGGGCTAACGTGGAGGGGGCCCTTACTGTGGTGTGCTTCTGAGAAGCCAGGCCGACGTGGAGGTAACGGGGGTGTCTGAGAGGCTGCAGGATCAGTCTCCAGCAGGGAGAGTACGCTAGTAGTGCGGGCCCTGGAGACAACGGGCCGAGAGGAGTCTGATCCCATCCCGAGGAGCCAGAAGCTGGGGGAACCCTCCACCCCCATATCAAAAGATTGTGGTGGCTGGAGATGGGAAGGGGCTTAGTGAGGATAAGGTATGGTGGTGACCCAGCCCTCTGGGGAAGACATTATGCACCCTGTATTATTCCAGGAGTGAGGAGGCAGCGGCCTGTGATGAGAGAGAGGATTGCCACACCTGGAGGGGAGGTGGGTGGAGGGGGACAGGGGAGCCCCGCTTGGACAGAGGTTGACTGGCCCTGTGGGTTGAGGAACACCTGGAAAGTGGATGGGTTTGGTGGGCCCACAAGGACGCATTGGTGGCAAGCGGAAGGCCGACCACCTGGGCCACAACCCGCATTAGAGAGAGCAGCAAGCCAAGGCCGGCTAAGGAAGTGCGCTCACGGTAATGTTGTTGCTCCATCGGTTCAGGAGGAGTTCAAGGAGGGACATGGGGGATCCGGCAGACATGGCAGATAAGATGGTGGACGGGGAGGTGGCAGGGGTGTGGGGGGGGGGCGGGTGCACCCCGGCCCTGACCAGAGAGCACCTGAAGGACATTTTCATGCAAATATGGGCAATTCGGACAGACATACAGGCCTCAATCTGTGACCTCAAGGGCAGGATGGACAAATTGAAAGACCATATGGAGGGCATGGAAAACAACCACCTACAGGTAGACCTCCTTGATATGAAATATGAAGCCAGGTTGACAGACCTTGAGTCCAGGGAGGAAGATAGTCTGAAACTGGACAACCTCAGAGGGCTGAGAAATAACCTGCGTATCCTAATGGTGAGAGAACAGAGGGGCTAGACAGTGACTGACATCGGTAGGAAGGTGCAAGTTCTGATAAATCAACTTTTCACATTGGAAGGGGAGGAAGAAAGTTCAACTGGAAGGAGCCCACAGAGGAGATGGCAGTGGAGGGAGGGCCCAAGGTCCATTGTGGTCCGCTTCCTCAGATACAGAGAGAAAATGGTAGTCTTCGAGAAAGCAAAGCGATTGGGAAGTATCCATTTTGAAGGTGGCACGGCCAAAGTGATTCAGGACTTGTGGGCCTTACCCTGTCTCGCTGTAGGGACTGCCGGCCCCTGACTCAGTGGCTGACGGAGAGGGGCATCGGATACCAGTGGTCCTTCCCCTTTGCACTGTCTTTTAAGAGGGGGGATGCGGACTATAGGGGCCGTGCCGATGAGATAAAGAAAGGGACTAAACTTACCCACCAAGCAGTCACTGTTGGGGAGGGAATTTCATAATAAGGGTTTGGATGTGATGGTGGTCCAGGAAACCAGACTTACCAGGGGAGAAGAAAGGCGTATCCCGGGATCGCAGGTTGGGCAGGTTTTTTGGCCTTTGGGTCTAGTCAAAAAGGGAGGAGTAGGGATTCTACTCAGTAAGCGGATTAGGATAGCAGAGCCGTGGGTATGGAAGCGGGCGGATGGGAGGGCCCTGGTAGTTTGAGGGATACTGGATGAAGTGCAGGTGATCCTAGCCATGAATTATTGCCCGAATATGGGGCCACCACTGTTCATCCGTGAAGTTATGGGAGAGATGCTGACTCGGACGGTGGGGCTATTATTTCTCAGAGGAGACTTCAACATGTGGGCAGATAGGAGTATGGACCACAGGGGTGGATAGGGACCTGAGGGGAGTGGGAGAAAAAAAGGAAGGTTGGGAGGGACTCCTAGACTACATGAGGGAGCATGGCCTGGTTGATGTATGGAGAGAGGGTCACCCAGCTAAAAGTGGGTACACCTTATTTTTCACAAGCCCATGGGTCTAGAACGAAAATTGGTTACTGGTTTATGTATCGGCCTCTTGGGAAGCGGGTCACTGCATGCGAAGGTGCCCCAGATGTTCGTTGGACCACGATATGGTTGTGTTGAAAGTTGCACTCGGGGCCTCGAAACACGTGATACCCTCTGCCGCTGTAACATATTGTTGAAAGACCTGATCTTAGTGGAAGAAATGAGGTTTGCAATAGATAAATACTCTCGCACAAATGATAATGGGGAGGTTGAAATCTGGATGGTGTGGGACGCTGCTAAGGCTACATTGCGGGGCCTCCTGATACGGGAGGGTACTACCAAGAAGAGGAGCAGGGAGCATCAGTCGGAGAAAACTCAGGGAGGAAATCTGAGAGCTCGAGGCGGGGGGGCTGGAGGGATGAAGGACTAGACCTGACCAGGGAGAAACAAAGGGAACTGAAGGAAATGGAGGCGGGGGGAGGGTGTTCTTCGGTCTGCAATCACTCAAGCAGCGCTATTATGAGCAAGGGGACAAAGCAGATGCCCTGTTGGTGTCGAAACTCCGAGGACAATGGCAGATTGCTGGGTTTTCGGCAGTTGAAGATTCGGAGGTGCTCCTCCATTCCAATACAGGTGAATTCCTGGTGTTCTTTTCGTGGTTCTATGATCAGTTTTGCGGGGAGGAAGGGAAGGTAGGCATGGGGGACTTGGACGGATATCTAAACGAAACACTGCTCTGTACTGTGAGGGTAATAGGGATGCTATGGAGTCTCCAATCACCCTGGAGGAGGTGCTTAGAGTAATTGAACGGGGGGGAGGTTGAAGGTAGGGAAGGCCCCAGGGGAGGATGGATATTCCTCTGGTTTCTATAAAACATTCTCCAGCGGCCTTGCTCGCCATATTGCAAGACTATTTAACAATATGCTATCCACCGGGAAGGCGCCGCCCTCGTTTCGTAAGGCGTTGATAAAGGTCATTCCCAAGGCGGGGAAGGACCCTAGGAGTTGCAAATCTTACCGCTCCATTTCCCTCTTGAATATAGATGCTAACATTTTCACAGGATACTGCCAACCAGGATGGAAGGGGTAGTGCTGCGATTGTTGCATTCTGAGCAGGTGGGGTTCATCTGGGGAAGGCAGGGGGCGGACACCTTGCAAAAGACGCTGCACCTAATTGAGGCAGCGGTGAAGGGGGCAGGACCCCCAGTTCTGGTGACGCTTGATGCGAAAAAGCTTTTGACCAAGTTAGCTGAGACCTCCTATACAGAGTACTGAGGAAATATGGCTTCGGAGAGAGAATGTTAAGGGGGATTCGGGCATTGTACGGGTCACCAGTAGCAAGGGTCGCGGCCAATGGTAGATGGTCAAGACCCATTAACCTAAGTAGGGGCACTGGACAGGGCTGGCCCTTCTCAACGCTCCTTTTTGCGCTGTCCATGGAGCCGCTCAGGGAACAGCTGAGGCGCTCCCCGCAGGTGGAGGGGATTAGGGTAAGGTAAAGGGACTTTAAACTAGGCTTCTACGCAGATGAAGTCTTCTAAAACTGGTCAATCCGACTGACTTCATCCCAGCAGCATCAGGGATCATTGAGAAATATGTGAGAGATGCAGGCTTTAGGGTGAATAGGGAGGCGTGCGTTTGTTTTATTGAAGTTTTATTGAAATCAGTAATTTTCCTCTTTGCAGAGGATGGCCAGAAAAATGTTGAGGCCCTGCGACCACTGGGACTTGAAATCGAATTGGAGGAGATTACTTGGGAGTAAGGCCCGGGAAAGACCTGGGGGAGGCCAACTACCCACCTCTATTCAACAGATTGTTTAGCGAAATGTCAGAATGGGGTAAAGGACAGATCTCGTGGATGGGTTGATTGAACGCCCTAAAAATGAAACTGCTGGTCCATAGTGTTGAACTTTTTCCAGATGTTACCAATAAGACCCCCAGAAGCCCTACTGAGGGAGGCCAAGTCTAGGAGGCTCTGGTTTTTATGGCAAGGAAGGAAGCCAAGGGTGAGATACACAACACTGATACTGAGAAAGGATGAAGGTGGGGTGGGGTTCCTGGACCTGGGGTTGTATTATGGAGCGACACAAATGCGAGCAATGGTCCCACATCTGAGGGAGGACATGGATAAGCAATGGGTCTTTTTGAAAAAACTCACACTTGCACCCTACCTTGGTGGGAGAGTGGCTCTGGGTCCAGAGAAGTCTCCTGAAGCAAATCGGGGAACACAAATACCTGGGGACCTATTGGGAGGTTTGGGGGTAAGGGTGCTGAAGGGCGGAGGGTCCCTGCTTGGCCCTCCCCAATGAGTCGCTTCTGGTACCCCCCCCAGTGAGGGATGTAATACCTGAACTAGAAAAATACCAGTAGTGGTTCGAGGCAGGGTTTGCCAGGGTGGGTCAGCTGTGGGTGAAGGGGAAATTCATCGGGATACAGGAACTGGAAGTGAGTTTGGGGATGGGAAGCTCCCGGTCCTTTTATACTTGAGGCTGAAGGGGGTTTTCATGGCGTACACTTGGAAAGATCAGATCCAAAGAGACCTTATGTTGGTGGAAAAGGTTCTGGATTGTCACTCGGAAATGCTGGGCCTTATCTCACTGCTTCATAGGGCATTAGTGGGAACTCTGGGGGGGCTCGACTGAGGGTCTCCGGCAGAGATGGGAAAGCGATCTAGGCTTTACGGTGGACACTTCTCTATGTGCAGGAGGGCCTTTAAAACATTGCTAGCCTGCCAGTATAAACTCCATGGAGTAAAGCTACTACATCGGTGGCAGTATGACCCGGTGCGGCTTTCCAAGGTGTTCCCTGTAGTGAGTCCCCTGTGTTGGCATGGTTGTGGGGGACAAGGTCAACTACTGGTATATGTGGTGGAAAAAGAGTTCAGGTTTACTGGACAGAGCTCATGGGATGGATCAGGAGTGCAAGGGGAAGGGGTTTGGAGCCGGGAGTTATTTGTTTGGCTTGGAAAATCAAGACGGCCAGCGGCAGCCCCTCCCACACGTCTCATTTCTTGTTGCTTGCAGCGTGGGCATGCATGGCCCCATATTGTAAGAGGGAAAAACTCCCAAGCCTGAAAGAATGGTTTACTACGGCTAAAAGACATTTTCACAAGGGAAAAGATCACGGCTGCAATTCACGGGGGCAGTGGGAACTTTGAGGGGGAATGCCTACAATTTCACACCTACTTTGGTCATGGTGGTGAAGGGTGTTGGGTCTTTCGGAAACTAGCGGGCACCCGCCAAGAACTTACGAATAACTGAGTCAAGCGGAGTAATGGCGACTGCATCAGGCACCTTGGGGCCCAGTTAGTTAAAACGTGCCCGGACATTCACCAAGGCTCGAGCTCGAGAGTCGAGAGTTGATGACGAGGAGAGAGAGGTTGCAGGGGGGAGGGGGGAGTTGGGAACAGTTTGTACCTTTCCTCTGTCCTCTTAAAATTAATAAAGTTTGATTTTTCAAAAAAAAATATTGTTGTTTGTGTGGCTTCTCACCATAGCTGAGCCATACTCATACGTCCCGTTCCCTTTCCTTCATCCTGTATGAGAGTTCCTCGCGAGGGACGGGAACGGAACCCTTTTTCACCAGAAAATCACTTTCCCTTTAAATGTACAGGTGTGCGGTGGCCCAGCCCCAGGAGCGTAGGCTCCCTTAACGCCACACCTCATTCGTCTTTTCCACGTCCACGGGAGTGGTCCGATTTCACCAGCACTTCTGGGTGAGGCCTCGAGCCTTGTAATTCCATGCGCTTTTCCTTAATCTTACATTTTTCTATTTTTCAGTATTTGGGACCACCGTCCACCTGTGCCATAGTCTATCCCCGGCACATTTCGGCCGTGACCGGCTTCAGTAGGTGCCTGTTGTGCGACGGTTCCTACCCCACCTCGAATCTGCATGCGCTCTGCCTCTGGTGCCTTGGCAAGGACCACGGATCGGATGGCTGCTCGGTGTGGAGAACTCTCACTGCCCGGTCACTCATTAACAGGCTCGCACTGTGGATAGAGTTGTTCTCCAGGATTCCGCCGGAAAGCATTAAGGAATACGTAAGGAGAAAGACCAAGAAGGTAAGCGTACTCTTCTCTAAAGCACCCTACATAGTCGACTCCTTCCTGGGGAAGCCTGCTGTCGGGAGGGGTCAGTCGGACCCTCGCACCGGCACAAGGGACACTGAGGTTCTTGCAGCTACTGGCTTAACAGCAGAGGGGTCTGTGGACCCTACCTGTTCCACCACCGAGGTGCCCACATGCTCTGGTTCCGGGTCACTACCTGAGGGGCTTAGTATTACCTGGTACCCACCCAAAGGGGCGCCTACACGCAGCACACACACCATTCTACCGGCCACATGGCCGAGGGCCAACAGCCTAACAGGCACGCGTCTGAGGTGCACGGCTTGGCAGAGCTGATGCGACCAGGCATGCAGGCCGAGACCAGGCCTGGGTCCACCGCGGTCCCACTTGCGGAAGGCACAGACAAAATGGTGGTGCACGCATTCAAAATGGCAGACAGGCCAGACCCCCAAAGGCGGGAAAGCATTCCAGCCCAGACTGAAGACCTCAAGCTGAGTGAACTGCAGAGGCACAAACCCACGGCCAGGCCAGGCTGGGTTCCAATGACTGATCACCTGGACCACGTTGTACCCGACCTTCACTGGAGTTCGGTACAATGAGGTCATACACTCTCAAGGGGGCCGGGTGGCAGGCAATAGGAGTATTCTCCTCAGGCGGCCGTGCAGGAATGTACCCAGTCTGCCTGCGATGACCTAGCTGAATACCTGGGCATACCCATAAGGAGCAGCCGGAATCGGGGTATTGGCGGAAGTGCTCAGCATTAAAGCAGAGGCCAGGTCCGGCATCCCCCTGGAGAAAGACGTTGAAGCACTGGCTAAAAAGGGTTGGCTCAAACCACACTTCACTCAGCCAGTGAACAATGCAAAGTTCAGGCTGGTGGAGGGCGACACTATACTATCGTCGGTATACCTACAGCCATTATCCTCATTCAGAACAACAGCATCCATGAATGCCAAGCCCCAGGCTTCCTCTTCAGCACTACTGAGCAAGGAAGTGAAAATGCTAGAGGCCTTTAGAAAAAGGTTTATTCCAATGCGGGTCTGCATCTCAGACAGGCCAACGTTGATGTCATCCTGGCCTGGTGGTGGCCAATCAATGGAGAGAAATTGCGGACTTTATTCCGGACATTCCATCCGACAAGCAAGCCTCTTTCAAGGCTGGGCTTGCTGGGGCAAAAATAGTGGCACAAGATATCGTGGAGGCCACCATGGGCCACATAGATACCGCTAGTAGGGCAATCTGTGTGGCGACAGACATGAGGACGACGGCCTGGCTTAAGGCCACCCGGTTCAACCCGGACGTCCAGGATAGAATCCTAGACTTGCCCCGGTGGCGACCTCTTCCACTCTACTACCGACGAAGAGCTAGACAAAAAGAAAAGCTGCTCTCAGTCTGCCAAAATCCCTGGCTATTCTGACCAAGCCGGCAGCAAAAACCTTCCCTCAGACCCAATCCTGCCCAGACAAGGGGCGATCCTTCGGCAGATTCCGATGCTTTCCAAGCCAGACAACCCAACAGGTCCCCAAGCCAGCATAGATGGAAGCATCACAAGTCCTCTCCCAGATGTTGGCCTCTGACCCAAAGAAACAATGACTGCTCTTTTCAGGTCCACAGCACCCCAGTCAGGGGGCAGATTGGCACTGCACAGTCAAGAGTGGCGCACATGCTTTTCGTACTCCTGGGTGATCTTGGTAGTCTCCACGGGCTTCCTGCTTCCCCTTCCATTCCCTCCCCATTGTCTCCCGCAGCTCCACACAGATTGCAACATCCTCAGTCCTAGCAGAGATTTGTTTCCTCGTGGGACAAGGTCCCTCTCCCTCAAAAGGGGCAGGGCTTTTACTCCTGCATCTTCGCCATTCAAAAGAAGAACCAGGCGAGCCTGCGAGTGGTGCTCGATCTTTCCTCCCTCAATCTGTACCTACCTTTGCAGAAGTTCAAAATGGTGATGCCAGCTATCATAGCGTAGTCTCTGTATGTGGGGGAGGGATCTGGAGGTGCTCCCTGGATCTGAAAGACTCAGATCTTCATGTCTCCATAGTGCAACCTCACCAGGCCTTCCTCTGGTTTCCGGGTTATGCGCTTGCATTTTTGATACAAGGGGCTACCTTTTAGTCTGAATTCAGCTCTGAGGATGTTCACAAGACTCATAAACGCCGTGGGAGCCCTCCTCAGGACGGAGGGCCTGCATGTATATCCCTTCCTCAAAGACGGGTTAATCAGAGGTATGTCTACGGAGCAGGTCAGATACCCAGTGGACAGATTGATGACTACACTCTACGAGCTGGGTTTTTCGATCAACTACTAGTAATCGGAGCTCTGCCATACTCAAACTCTGCTGTTCTTGGTGCTGCTGTGGGATACACAGAAACAGAAGGTATTCCCTGTGGAGGAGAAGGTGGCTGCGAACAAAGCTTCTGTCGCCCACTTACTCGGCAGAACTGGGACGACGGTGTGGGGGTACCAACTCCTGATCGGAGTGCTAGCAGCATGTCTCCTCGCTATTCCTTACACCAGGTTGCAGAGGCTGCAGATGCATTTCCCCGTTACCTGGGACCAGGGATCCGGTCATCGGGGGGCACCGGTCACTATACACAGTCACTTACAGCAGGACCTCAGATGGTGGGCCTAGAATGTGAGCCTCATGACGGGCAGGCCGTTTCTTTGGGACCGCCTCCAATACAGCGTACTCTTGACCACGGACTCTTCTCTCAAGGGTTAGTGTGCGACCCTGTGGCCACATGCCATGCATGGGCTATGGTCTCTGACCGAACAGCAGAATCACATCAACTGGCTAGAATTGATGGCCATTTGGCTCACGCTCAAGTCTTTCTTTCCAGTAATCTGAGGCAGTGCAGTGTGTATTCAAACTGACAACTCTACCTGCATGTAATACCTAAACAAGCAGGGGGGCACCAGTTCCCCATCTCTGTCAGCTGACTCTAGACATGGACTGAGCAATTGCACAAGATGTATGCACCTGAACGGACCATCTGCCGGGAGAATCCAACCTGGAGGCGGACAGGCTCAGTCAGTTGGGCTCCAACAGCTACGAGTGGCAGCTCAATGGTAGAGCGCCCCAGGAATTTTTCATCAAGTGGGGTCGGACTTGTCAGCAGTGCGTCTCATCCTTGTGCGCCTCAGTGGCCTACAAGGCTGTGGTTCTCCAACCTCTGTCAGATGTCCGCCTTGCCAGAAGGGCCTCGCTCGGGAAGGGCCCACTTCTGGCACAGCAGGTGGGGCACAGTACTGCACCCCTATCTGGAAAGGCTAGCCCTAGCAGCCTGGTACCCGAGCAAGTAACTCTTCAACATCTCCAGCTGTTTCTGGAAATCATACAGGGAGCCAGGAGTATATCGACACAAAGCAGTACAAAAGCAAATAGACCAGGTGCTGCTTATGGTCCAAGGGAAATGGTGTGGATCCACTAGCCTGCAGTCTGGACCAGGTGTTATCCTTCTCGGCCCACTTGGCTAGATCAGGGGTCCAGGTTGACACCTGCCGGACTTACCTAGCGGCTATTGGTGCATACAGGAACTCAGAAATGTTTCCTTTCCCTTCAGCCAATCCAGTCGTAAAGAGGCATTTGACAGGTCTGTCAAGACTGTAACCTCCAGTCAAGCGCCTGCACCCACTCTGGCATCTTAACGTGGTGCTCAGTACCCTGGCGCTCAAACTTTTCCAGCCCATGGCCACTGTAGATATCAAAACTGGTCACTCTTAATACAGCACTCCTAGTGTGGCTTACTTCAGCGCACAGTCAGCGAGATCCAGGCCTTAGTGTCTTTGGAGCCCTATACTAGGTTTCATTGAGACAAAGTAGTGCTCCACACGCACCCCAAGTTCCTCCCGAAGGTGATTTCCTCTTTCCATATTAACGAGGAGATTGTGCTCCCCACTTTCTTTCCAGACCCCAAGGAAGAGCCAGAAAGGGCCCTTCACTGCTTAGATGTCAGAAGATCACTACATATTTGTCTGGACAGAACGAAAGGCGCAAGACGGAGCCTTTGTCAAGTTCGGCGGCTCGAATCCGGGTCAGCAAGCGTCCAAGGTTTTCATAGCTAGATGGATGACTGCAGCGATCCAGGAGGCATACAATGCGCAGCATAAGGATCTGCCAAGGGGTATGCATGCTCATGGCATCAGGGCCAAGCCAGTGCCAGTCACTTTTCAGCACCAAGTGCCATGGCAGGTTATTAGCAGGGCGGGTACATGCGCCACCCCATCAGCCTTTTGCAAACATTCAGCCAAGCAGTACTGCCTAATCTTTTCACGTAGAATAGCAAGCTCTCCTCCCCAGGGCGGTTGTATAAGTGGTAATCCTCCATACAGCATGGAGGAAAGTGGACGGGACGTAGGAGTAATTGTTACTCACCGGAGTGACTAATGTACTCCTAGTCCATAGTCCCCTTTCCTCCATACGTCCCACCATCCTTCCCCTTAAAAAGAGCAGCGAGGTTAAGCATAATGCAGCTGACTCGTCAAAGGGGACTGAGGTGTGGTGCCGGTGGGCTTGGTTAAGAGAGCCGGCGCTCCTATGGCTGCTCCCCTGCGCTCCTGTACATTTAAAGGGAAAGTGATTATTCTGGATGAAAAGGGTTCAGCTCCCGTCCCTTATGAGGGACTCCCAGGCAGGATGGAGGAAAGGAGACTATGGACTAGGAGTGCGTTAATCACTCCGGTGAGTAACTCTTAATTTCCCCCCAAATCTCCCCACCCACCAGTCCTGGTCTCCACATGAGTGAGAGAGGGGAATTTTACAGAATTTGCAGGTATGATAATTTCTTATCTCTGTGCGTTTTATTCAGGGATTTGGGGGTTTGGGTTCAGTGCTTATGCCCCATCAACAGGGTGGTAAGTCAGACATAGAAGGAGGACAGGAGGTAATGATTCCAGGGTGTTTATTAAAGAAAAGCAAGCGTCTGCAGTCCCAAGCTTGATGATGAAGATTCCCTAGTATTCGAAGAAAATAACAAATGGGTGCTTGCTGGGATGTCTCGCATGAATTCTGTTCTCTGTCAAAAACCGATTCTGTCCTATCCTCTGCTAATCCTACCACTAAAACCAAACCATGTAAATGGTGGAAGCAAGTTCCTTTCACAGTAATTTGGCTTGGATTGCTGGTTTCTGAGACCCAACTTTAATTTCTGGTTCTTTGCTTCAGTTTCCTGCCTAGTGATAATGGTCAAGTTCAAATATGTTCCTTTGAGTCTTTCCCCCCCTCCTGGAGAATGTTACTCTGGACCCCCAGATAAATTGTCCCAATAGTTAAAGGTTTGCTTATGCATATAACTGGATGGCACTTAATATGCTTGCTTTGCCACTCACGGTATGCCATGATTTCTCTCTGATAGAAAGGTAGATATTGTTGCTATCCCTTAGCTGTATGTGAGCTAAGAGACCTTTCAGGCCACTGGTTTCTCAGTCTTCTTGCACCCCCTTGTAAGGTATTTTCACACTCTGTCCCTCGTTGGCTTGTTGACCTCTCTGGTTTTACTGTGCTCAGCTAATATCTCCCCTTTCTCCCCCCCCCCCCCCCTATACTGTGGCTCTCATCGGTCCCTCGTTAATGCTTTTGTATTACATAAGTTGCAGTGGGGTATTTTCACTCTTGGTCCTTGGTAGATTTGTGACCTATATGGCCTTATTGTGCTTGACGGGTGTTCACCCCTTTCTAGGATGTTCTCCTAATCTGTCCCTACCAGACTTTCGTTGTCTTTCAGTCCACTTTGGGGTATTTTCACTATTTTCCCCTTATAGGCTTCTTGTTCTATTCTCCCTGCTTTCTGTGATACTTGTAATGTCCACCCTTCCTGGGTTATGCTCCCGTTCAGTTCCTTAGGTGATATTCTCACTGTCAGCCCCTCAAAGTCGTCTTCTGGGTTTTTTTAACCCTCTCCTGCTTGCTGGCTGCGTACCTTTTATTGATGTGTCGTGCGTTTTGAGGGTGATTTGGGCTGCAGGTGCTGTGGAAGCACAACTCAAACTTCCTTGCTGTCAGGTCTCCACTTTCGGTTCCTCTGGTCTCTTTTGAACTGGATTTTGGCCTTGGATTCAGCAGACGCCAGCAAGCTGCTCCAGGGGCAGTTGATTCCGCCTTTGGTGGGGTGGCTGTCTGTTCTCGAGCTCCTCCCTGGGCTTGACAGCGTTCTCTGGGCTTTCCGCCCACCAGGCCTCTGACGTGGTCCTGCCTCCAGGTGGTTGGGAGGGAGAGAGTTCCTCCTCTGCTCTCTGGCGCAGACTGATGGACTCCATTAACAGATTTGTTCTTTCTCCTGGTGCGTGTGCCCAGAGTCTTTTCAGTTCCTTGCTGAACAAGCAAGAAGACACCGTTGGCCCAGACCTTCAAGAAGGGGGTGTCACCAACACAGGTTCAGAAACCAAGCCAGTCCCCTTTGGGCCCTGCATGCCATATCACAGTTCTGCTGCCATACCCTACAACAGTTTGGTGTCGGTATAATAGGGAGGTATGGAAGCATCTCTCCTTGGGGATGTCTTGTGTCCTAAGGGGGTGCCAACTTTCCACTTGACCCATCCTATAGGAAGAATATTGCATGTTATGTTCAACTCAGTAGTGCCAAAGGAGGCGTTGTGTGGCTCCCAGTGGGGCGGAGGGGGCACATTGACTGATTTGTCACAGTTTTTAATGCTGCCGGCCTTACTGCCAATCTTTTCCCAATACAGAACCTATATGGCCTATCTTTGCCTCAGGGTGGTCCGTTACGGCATCTAGGATGTCTCTTGTAACGCTCTTCCCTTTAGACACTTGAAGTTGAGATTGTGTTGATGGTCTCATAACTTCAGGCAGTTGCTCCTTCCAAGTCACGTTTTGATGTCTATTTGCTTAAGTGAGTAACTGTACCCCCAAGTCCTGGAACAGTTTGTGCACCTTCACTATAGTTGCAGCAGCAACAAAAACACTGGCTCCTCAGTTTTTTCATCCCAATGTATCCCAGCGTCGCCGTCTTGTGAAGCCACTCACTTCTTTGTTTGCTCTATCACACCCCCTCCCTCCCAGTGCTGATAAAACATCCCGCCCTGTGTTCCCTCGCTCTATGCATGCTACAGAGAGGTTGTTTGTCGGCAGAGACACATGGCCAGCTCTGCTTTTTCACTTTTGGTTGTCTCCCTGTTGGATATCTCCCCTAACCCCTCCACTCTACACCCCCTTCACTCTGCACCCCCTTCACTCTGCATCGGTCTCCTGCACCACCTCTCCATTCCACCACTCCTGTACCCCAACAAACACTGTACCCCACCCCACCCTTCTCCCCTTTCTAACACCACCCACATCTTTTCACCCCTCGCTATCCTCACCTCTCTAAACCTTCCACCATGCTTCCTTTGTACACACACCAACCTACAATACTTCACTACTTGCACACTAACCCGACTTATGTACACAGCTGTGAAGAGACATTCTAGTATGTCTTACTAATGTTTTTCATCACCAAACACTGACTTGCAGACCTGTTTGAAATTTCTGATTAAGTAGAGCCCAAGTATTGATAGCATTCTTACCTATAAATATTGTTAGGGAGAATTCTCTGTAAGGCTAATTTCCCAAACCTACTGAGTCCCCCAGCAGCTTTGCAGGATTTTTGGGGATTATTTTTTCTCCTGCTAAGAGTGGGATTCTTTTACTCCCACTCTTAGACATGATTTGTGGTGTTCCTTTATCTTTCCATGTGTTTTATGGGCTATGGGGTCTCTTATTCCATAGGGTCTCATGTGTTTTTAATGTGGGTTACACAGCACCCTCCGTGCAGCAACCCAGGGGTGTCGTAGCGACCCCCCAACATAGACTCCATACCCTGGGACTGACTACTGTCTCCCAGGGCATGTAAAGTCACAATTGGCTTTACTAGTCCCAAATTATGAACAGAAACCAGTACAAACCATCATATTGTGGACATACTGGTCGGGGCAATTCGATTGCCCTGGGGTCTGTTGTTCGAGGGGGCACGTCTCCGTCCCCCCTGATCGAGTTTTGGCTGGTGGCAGTGGAAACTACTTTTTATATTCGACCTCAAATATCTCTCTATGGGATTTTCCCATTGTTCGAGGCTACCAACTTTAATTATTTAATTTTTATAGCCTCGAACATACCACCGGTTTATTTAATTAATATTAATTCACTGGTTGGTATTTTTTGCCAGAACTCTCTTCTAAAATGGCGTTTGTGTTCTCTTCTGTGACTCCAACCCGAGTCGAGCCCTTTGTTCCACTTTTTGGGGGGCTTCTCCACAGAAGCCTCCAAAAGTGGTGCCACTCTGTCTGGGTACCACAGGGAGTGTGGGAGGGGGTTTAGGCACCCTCGACTGAGTTACCTTGGTAACTCACGTCGCACTCTTGTGTGATTGGCCCAGCATGTTAGTTTGACAGCTAGGCTGAGTGAATGGGGGTGTGCTGCATAAAAGCAGGGCTTTGGGGACTGGAACTTGAGAAGTCGCCACAGGACCTAAGAATCCGAGGAGGGAGAAGCTGAGCCGACCTGCAACGACGACCCCACCGGTGGAACCCTGCTGAACCGTCTCACCACTTTTCCCGACGACAGAGGAGATCTCCAGTCCGGAGAGTCTTCTTCCTTTGACTGGTGGGGATAACCAGTTTTGCCTTCTTTTCACCTTCCTGGAGCATCTCGTGGCCTCCTTGCCCGTGCCAAGCACCCCGGCAACCGGAATACCATGGTTTACCACTACCGCGAAGAGAAGGGTAGTACCTTTTAACCGAAGAACTCCGTGGCTGGTTTCTTCCCTGGCAGTGCAACAACCTTCATCTTTCCTCCACGGCGAGACCTCTTCGTCCTCTGGTCGAAACGCCGACTTGCACCTGCTGCCAGTAACAACTGCCCCCGCTGGAGCTTCCTTCACACTTAAGGTACTGTGTCCCGCTTGGCTTCCCTTGCGACAGATCGTTCGGGGTGACAGTAAAGCCTCGACTTTATAACCTGGGCGAGCGTGGGACAACCTAGCTAACTTTTCCTAACTTTAATTTCATCCTTTTCGTGCAAACTATCTGCAAGACTCTTTGGGCATAACCCCACTGTGTGAACCTGGACCCCCTTCTGCTTGCTCTCTCCAAGAGTGGGCCTTGCAATTGACTTCCTGGCTCTCCAGTAGAACTCTGCCTATCCTGCCTTACTGTGGTTCTTTTAAAAGTATTGACACTTGTGTGCTTCCTTAATTCTGCCTTTTTCCCTCCCTTTCTTTATAACTTATTAGAGTGTCATCTTATGTTAAGCGCTCACCTCTGTCTGAAAATAAGTGGTGTTTCTCACTAAGACTTGTCTAATAAGTGAATAGGGTTGTATATATATATGATAGTGACTGTGTGCTGAATTTACTTACCTCGTTTTTGCTAGTGTAAATCCCAAGTGTGTCTTTAAATAAATAATTATATACTTTTACACCAAAGCTCTGGTCAGTGTTTGTTTGTGCTACTGTGTGTCTGTACCTATTGTGTATACTCTGCATACTGCCTAACTCTTCTTGAGGGAAGTCTGACTGCTCAGCCACAGCTACCAAGTGAATCTGTGTGGTACAGACTGCTACCAAGTGGGTTTACTGCCAAACACCTGTAGTCTTAAATCTTTTGCAGTGGTCCCTAAGGGAACTGCACAAGTTTCTGCCTAACAAATATGAAATGCATTAAACTACAAACCCCACAACTATTGGCCTCGCTAATGCTTGTTGATCTTGCTATGCCTGTGACCTGCATATATTTGATGGTATTAGCAGCTCAAAGCTCATCGATGAAATCTATTGCTCAAGATAGCCACACCCACCTCTTGTTCGTTCAGTTGCTCCAAAGAATTGTCTCAGATTTTCTAATAATTTGATATTTTAATTCTGCTTATTTGTCACATTGCATTTGATGAACTGCGTGCACAAGAATGGAAAGTAAATGAGGATAATGAATAAGAGATTAAACTGTTTTTTCCCTAGGAAATATCGTCATTGAGTTGTGGGGTGTGGTATTAAAACTACAACATTTCCATCCTTTGACTTTTTGTAACCTTGTGAGGTGGCGTCATTGTGCTGAGCAAGAATTCAGTGACTAGGAGCATATTATCCTAGTGTTTTAAATATTGTTTTTTTTAAATGTTTGTGAGATTGACTGATTTCTTGAGATTGTCAGTAACATTACTACAGAATCTGCACAGTACTACATTACCGTCTTTGCCCCAGTCGCTCTAATGTTGTGATACATGTCACCTTGCACGTTAGAAAGATTGTCCACCTGGTGTAGAAATGGAAGTTGGTTATCTTAACAAGTTTTTCTGCAGGCTAGCTTTTAAACTGTGAGATTGAGCTGATGGAATTAAATATTCCCAATAGCAAGACATGTCCCAATATCCGAAAGGTTATAGGGCAGTCATGTGAGCCATTCTACATAGGTTTTCAGAAAATACTCCTAGGATTATTCTTCCAGAAGAGATGCATCTTTTGGCCGAGATGTTAAGCACATCGATTTGCTTGAAACTGGGTTGCATATGCTATTCTTCCCTTTCATAGTGTTTATTTTAATAAGTTTCTTTTACGGTTGTGAAGAAGTGGGAATAGGATGACCTAGAAAGGATCAATCCCCTTTAATTCTGGTTCCTTATTTATTTTAGTTTTTTCCCTCCACAACAAACAAACATCTCCTGGAGCGTGGGACCTCTTCCAATCTTACTGGTGTAGAGGTAAACACATATCGAACGTAGTGTGGTGGTTGATGACGCTCTAGGCTTGTTACCGTGGATCTCTTCCGCGTCACCCCTTTGCAAAAAGATGGGCCTTAATTCATCAACACCCGCTATGTGTGGATTAGTGAAGTGGAAACTATGGAGCCTTACCTTGCCGATATCTGCACAATTCTCAGACAACCTGGAATATGATTTGTGTAAAGCTTCTCATTGTCAAAACATCAAATTAGATCAGGTAGACTTCACTCCTGGAATAATCTAAATAAAAAGAGAAATTGACATTGCTTTCAACAAAGATAGCAAAACCTTGGACTTTGCTAATGTGAAGGTTCTTGGTGAAAGATTCAATCCTTGCAGTGTTTGAAAA
Source organism: Ambystoma mexicanum (assembly GCF_040938575.1). Lineage (NCBI taxonomy): Eukaryota > Metazoa > Chordata > Amphibia > Caudata > Ambystomatidae > Ambystoma > Ambystoma mexicanum. Next base: position 573,007,334 of record NC_090921.1, on the reverse strand, counting down.
CTTAATTGATATAGATGTTAAGTTAGACGATACCGGGAACTCCCTTTAGAAGATGTCTGTAAAACTCTTGTGTTGTGAGGCTCAATTTAAATCTGCTAATAAAAACTATTTCCTACCGCTATTTTGAAATTGCACCTCAAAATGTACTTGACTGGTACATCAGAGGAATCCGCTCTTAAAATGCAGAAACATTGAATAAGTGTTCCAAATAGTACATTCAGGTGGATTCTGATTAAAGGAGAAGTTCTCTCAAAAATGTTAATGTTTTAAAATCTTGCCCATAATTGAAAATACATTTTTTTTAAAAAACAGTTCCTATGTAAAATGAGCAGCAAATCTGCTCTAAAGTCCAGATTTTAATCAACTTGGAGGCATCCATTTTGTGTACAGAAACAGTGTAATCTGTTAAGTGAATACTCTTGTGGCAGTAATTAAGCACCAGCTCTCTCCCCCCCCCCTTACTGGGAGCTTGCACTTGTTACTGCCTTAAAGCAGAGAATTCAACATGCCATCCTAAGACACCAAACCAACCCCTTTCAGCAAAATCATTTTGCTGAAAATGGTTTGTTGTATTAGGATGTCATTCCAAGGACTTTTTGCTATATACACCCAAACGTGACACTATTTTGGTACTGCAGGATCAATCTGCACAGAAACAAACAGTTATTTGTTTGTAAGATAGCTTTATTCAGTTGGCTGTCAGTTTATTTTTTTAAAGATTTATATTTTCTATTTTTTGTGCATAATTTTTATAAAAAAGCAGTGTAAAACAAGGTACAAGTTGGCAAATTAAGATACATATAAACAAACAAAAAGTGCAATTTGAAACCGACATTGATATAGCAAGTGCTTGGGACCGTCAAACAAATTACGAAAGGTCCGAAATACTCAATTTTTAGGCTTTTGGAGATACTAGAGACCACAACCCCAATGTAGATCAATTGTGCTCAGTTTACGTGAAACATATTCATAGGGTCAAGGCCTGTAGTCTAGCAGCACATGAAAGTAAGAGCTGACAAATCCATAGGTTTACGCCTGGCTGAGGCCTTACAGACTAAGGGATTATCCACACCTACACTCTTAGTACCTACCCCTCCTACCCCTCCTTACCCTGGGGTCATCCCCAGTTCAGCCCAATGGAGTGCGGAGGACATAGATAGGGTGATGTCAAGAATGACCTTTTTTGCAAATTGTTTAAAAAAAAAAAACCTCTGGATATCAAACTTTCGAATGACTCCCCCCTACTACTCAGGCTTCCAGCTCTCAGCCCCTGATTTCATCCCAGCCACCAAGATCTCGTACAACAGCTGACTTTTATGAAATTCATACAGACAGTGAAGGGGCTAATGAGGACTACCAACACTCCGATCAATACAATGATGATGATGATGAAGAGGCAGAGGTGTATACTATGTCTTCACCAATTCAACAGGATTCCACAGTGTCTGGTTCACCGGTAGATAATCTGCCCCTCTTCAACAACATGTTAATCAAAGCAGCTGAGCACTTAGGTATTCAAACACAGGAGACACAGCAAGACAAAGACTTTGTCGAAGATATCTTGGGAGACAAGAAAGCTGCCATCCAGTTCAACCCGATCTTAAAATCTGTCCAGCGAAGAATGCAACCTTCACTGGAAACACCCATTCAAACACGGGCAGTAAACCAGCGGGTAGAAAAAACGTTTCCGTCCAGCGCCATCTGACCCTCTGTATATCAGTGGACAGCTTAAGCCGGATTCACTCGTTGTCACAACTGCCTGAAAGAGGGTAGGTACATCACTAGCCTCTTCAGAGGCTCCGCCAGACAAGGAGAGCAAGAAGCTCTATACCATGGGAAGGAAAGTAGGGACCTTGGCAACGTTTCAAACTAGAATCGCCAACAATTCCACACTGTTGGCGAGCTATGATTGCCATAAATGGGCTGACATTTCTCCAGCATGGGGTCTGGCATGGATTCACATGCTCATGAATATTCCCCGTTGTCAGGCTGGGAATCCTCGGTAAAGAAAAAACCAGTATCAGTTTCGTTTCTGATCTGTCTTTCGTAGTAATAACCAATCACTGGTCTCTGCGTCATACTGACCACAGCCAATGACTGCCCTCTACCTAAGCACCGCCTCTGGCAGCCATCTTCAGATTTTTACCGCACGTTCATGTGTTGGGATCCTCGTGCTATTGCTCTCGAGCGTTAGTGCTAATTTTTCACGTTTTTTTCTCAAAACTTCGTTTTTTCCGGTCAAAAGAGCCTCAAGCTCCACCGACTCTCCATCCGATCAACGGGGACCCGTGTCGGATTCGTCTTCGCCCCTCAAGGGTGAAGATTTCAGGGACGACGCCCGGAAAGCTGTTCAGGGTCTGCCCTGGATGCCAGCTGCAGAACGTCTTTAAGGAGGACGAACACTCCTTTTGTCTCTACTGCTTACATGAGGACAAGACGCACGTGGAGAAGGACTGTGCGTTTTGCGGCAATATGTCGGAGCGGACCATGAAGGACCGCCACCAACGCCTCGCCAACTGACTGGAAGGGAAGAGCCCGTCAGGCGAGAAGAAGAGGAAGAAATCAGAGAGGTCTTCTAAGACCTTTGAGGACGCCCCGGCGACGGGGGTCCAACACAAGGCCAAGCACCGCGAGTCCGCTGGCACCGGGAGCGCCGAACGGTCGGTCTCTACGGGCGCCAGGCAGGGCGCACCCTCCCCGGCACCTTCAGCCACGAGCCAACGCTCTGGGTCGGGTAAGAGGAAGGGCGAGCACCCGGCGAAGCTCCTGGAGAGGCCCCGGTCGAGCTCGAAGGCCCCATAGGAGGGGGAGCGAGGCAGTGTCCCCCCCCTCAAGGATAAGGCTGTGAGCGCCCCTAAGGTGGTGAAGGCCTTAATCCATCCGGCCAAGCCCTCTATCGATACTGTCGCGGCGGCCCTGGCTCAGCCTGTGGAGGCTACACCAGTGGTGGCGACCTCGGGGCTCAGAGTCTCCCTGCCACCTCGGAGGGAGTCCTCTTTTGTGCCCATCGATAGGACCCCCGTGAAATCCCCGGCGGGGAAGAAAAAGGGGGGGCAGGGCGTCGTCGTAGATTCGGCTTCAGAGGAAGAGCTGATCGAGGTCTTAAGCCACGGCCTTGGCGTGGATGAAGACCGGCCCGTCGGGATGGAGCCCGACGCAGGTGACGACGACAGCGTCGAGGGTGCCGACGGGGCCCCTGATCGCCCGTCGGATTCCCCTCTGCCAGCGCCGCAAGACAACTCGGCGGCCATTTTGTTGGCTATACAGTCCTTATGCTCAGAAATAAGGACAAGACTACCGTTGCCGACGGAGGAGCCTCTCCCGTCGGGGGATCCTGAACCGGGACCTTCGGGTGTTCCCCCTCCCAAGAAAAGAAGGATTCACCGTCCGCCTCCTTTTCAGCCGTCGCGACCCGTCCAGCCCTCCTCCCCGTCCACCCGAGGGGATGATACGGGGACTGACACGGCAGCGACGGGTACGGACGACGAGGTATACAACGAGATCTCCCGTCGTCACCTCCCACCAGGGCCTCTCCGCCTGACGAGATTGGATCGTTCCACTCCATGATCGCCAGGGCATCCGAGCTTTTCCAACTCTGCCCTGAGGAGAAGAAAAAGGAAGGATTCCTTTATCAACGGCGCGAGGCCAAGAGGAAGACGGTCCTCGCGGTGCCTCTACTGGACGACATTTGGGATGAGGGCCTCGTCCTCCTCAAGAACCCTTCCACGACGCCAGCTAGAAGAGACCGGTACGAAAAGAAGTACCGGGTCCCGGACGCGGCCCCCCTGTGCCTCCGGGCGCAGCCTACCCCGGACTCCGTCGTCTCCGCGGCGGCCAGGAAGAAAGCGGGGGGGGGTTGCGGCCTCCACATTGAATTCCCTACCGGACGGCGAGGGAAAGAAATTGGACGCTATGGGACGCAGGGTCATCTCGTCTGCAGCGACGACGATTAAAGCGGCCAACGCCTTGGCTATCGTGGCCCGCTACGACAGGGAGCTATGGTACAAACTGGCTCCCCTGCTGGACTTCCTACCGGACGACAAGAGGGCGGATGCCCTGGAGATCCTACAGGAAGGTGAGGTGGCGTCAGACCACGCCATCACTATTGCGACGGACATCGCCGACACTGGGTTTCGCCAGTTGGGCAACGGCGTGTGCCTTAGGCGGCGTGGATGGCTCAAGGCTACGGACTTCCGTCAAGACGTACAGACCAGAGTCCTGGACATGCCGTTCGATGGGAACAACCTGTTTGGGAAAACAGTGGACGATTCCCTTCAGGCCATTAAAGCGGACACTGAGACGGCCCGGGCCCTTGGGGTTCTACAGCAACGACGGACGCCCTTTCGGAGCAGCGGAGGCAAGGGCACCTCCAAAGGTTCCGGCGGCGGTTTCTCTACCTACCGTCAAGCGGCCCGCTTGTCGTCTCAAGAGGCCTACAGAGGACGAGGCAAGTCTGGAGGACCCCGCCGTCGTCGCCAAGGAGGTCAAGGCGGCAAAGCCTCGTCGAAACAGGATTGAACCGGCCGTGGGGTCGGGCCCCCACCGAAGCACCCCGGTGGGAGGCCGGCTGGCGAGCTTCGTCAGCGTGTGGGAGTCCATCTCCACCGACCGTTGGGTGCTGGACGCCTTGGCCCGGGGCCACGCGCTCGAGTTTCAAAGAAGGTGCCCGCACGTCCCCCTGTGGCCAGGAGAGAGCTTCACGTCCCTCAGCTTCTCCTGGAGGTAAAGGCGTTGCTCAGGAAGGGCGCCATCGAACTCGTCCCAAAGAGGCTTCGGGGCTCCGGAGTTTACTCGAGATACTTCCTCGTGAAGAAGAAGACGGGAGGATGGCGCCCCATCCTAGACCTGCAACGTCTGAACAAGTTCATCAAGGCACAGAAGTTCCGGATGGTCACCCTCCAGCACGTCCTGGGTCAGCTGGAGGAAGGAGACTTCCTGTCGTCGTTGGATTTGGAGGATGCCTACTTCCATATTCCCATCCTAAAGGGGCACCGAAAATTCCTCAGGTTTGTGGTCCAAGGGCGTCACTACCAGTTCAAAGCCCTCCCCTTCGGACTACGGTCGGCACCCAGGGTATTTACCAAGTGCCTTGCACCGGTGGCGGCGCAGCTGCGCCGCGAGGGGATCCACGTCTACCCCTACCTGGACGACTGGCTCATCCGAGCCAAGACGAGGGAGCTCGCCGTGGAGCACACGGCAAGGACCGTCCAACTTCTCACGGACCTGGGATTCTCCGTGAACCACGCCAAGTCTCACCTGGTACCCGCGCAAAACGCACTGTTTCTGGGAGCGAAGCTCGACACAGTGTCCCTTCTGGCCTCCCCGTCGCAGGAAAGGACCAGGTCCATCCTGGGCAAGGTACAGCGGATGTTGGTTTCCGACGCGGCCAAGGTGAGGTCCATCAAGTCCCTCCTCGGAATGATGTCCTCTTGCATCTACCTCATTCCCATGTGCAGGCTCTGGATGCGCCCGTTGCAGGAGTTCCTGGACGCGCGCTGGATCCAAACGACGGGCGGCTTCGAGGAGAGGATCACACTCGACGAGAGTTTCCGCCGAGCGGTCCGGTGGTGGGGCACCCGCGCGCATCTGACGGCGGGCATGGACTTCCAGACCCCAGACCACCAGGAGACAGTGACCACGGATGCCTCCCTGGAAGGGTGGGGAGCGCACACCGAGAATCTGCACGCGAGAGGCCTCTGGCTCCCGACAGAGAAGTCCCTCCATATCAACGTCCTGGAGCTCCGTGCAGTGTTCTGGGCCCTCAGGTCCTTCCTTCCGTCCCTCAAGGGCAAGGTGGTGAGGATCTTCACCGACAACACCACCACCATGTTTACATCAGGAAACAGGGTGGAACCAGGTCCCCAGCACTGTCCGAGGAGGTGCAGGACCTGTGGCATTGGGCAGTCGCCCAAAGGATGTTTCTGGTGCCGTTTCATCTGGCAGGGATAAAAAACACCATCGCCGACTCACTCAGCAGGGAGCTGCGCTCGTGCCACGAGTGGGAACTACGGCAGGATCTAGTGGATCGCCTCTTCCGACGGTGGGGCACACCCCAGATCGACCTGTTCACGACGGCGACGAACTCCAAGTGCCGGAGGTTCGCCAGCAGGTTTCCCCAGGCGAGGAGCATGGGCGATGCTTTCTCGTTCCCCTGGGAGGGCATGTTCCTCTACGCGTTCCCTCCTTTGCCACTGCTAATCCGGCTCGTCAACCAGCTCAAGAGGTCACGGTGCAGGATGATCCTCGTCGCACCTGCGTGGCCGAGGCAGATATGGTTCCCGGACCTTCTGGACTTGTCAGCGTCCCCGCCAATCAAGCTGCCGGTGGACGCGGATCTACTCTCCAGGGAAGGAGGCGCCATCCTCCACCACGACCCGAAATCGCTGAACTTGCAGGCCTGGCTCCTGCAGCGCTAGAGTTTGGAGGATACGACATACCGGCCGACTGCAGAGAGGTTCTTGCAAAGGCCAGGGCGTCCTCGACTCTTAAATGCTACGGACACAAATGGAAGAGGTTCTCTGTCTGGTGCCACGCACAGAAGATTAACCCTCTACGGATTACGGCTCCCCAGGTACTGCCGTACCTGCTGACGCTGGCCAAAGCTGGACTGGCACACGCGTCCATCAAGATTCATCTTGCTGCGATCTCCCGATACACCAGAACCACGGGCCGGACGTCCCTGTGGTCTCATCGTCTGGTGAAAGAGTTCGTGAAGGGACTGTTCAGATCGTTCCCGTCGGTGAAGGCACCGGCCCCGGCGTGGGAGCTCAACGTGGTGCTGACCAAGCTCATGGGACCCCCGTTCGAGCCTCTGCACCCGGCCCGTTGAAGTTTCTGTCGTGGAAAACAGCGTTTCTTGTGGCCATCACCTCCGCACGACGGGTGGGAGAGATCCAGGCTCTTTCCTGCAAGGCCCCGTACTTGACTTTTCACGACACGAGGGTAGTGCTCAGGACGCACCCCTCCTTCATGCCCAAGGTACCGTCGGACTTCCATCTCAACGAACCCTTGGTGTTGCCTGTGTTCTTCCCGTCGCCTTTGTCGCCGGCTGAGAGGACTTTGCACTCGCTGGATGTGGCTAGAGCGCTGAAGTTCTACGTGGACCGCACGAAGTGTTTTCGGAAGACGTCACAACTCTTTGTGAACTTTGGACCTGTCAATCAGGGGAAGGCTCTCTCGAAGGCTTCCATTTCCAGATGGCTCTCCGGCTGTATCATGTACTGTCATCGGTTGGCAAACCGACCGCTGCCTGGCCGTCCGAGAGCCCATTCCACCAGAGCGATCGCAGCTACCACGGCGTTCCTTTCTGGTGTGCCCCTGCTGGACATATGCAGGGCTGCTACGTGGAGGTCGACGCACACCTTCACGAAATTCTACTGCGTCGATCGGGATTCCAGGGAGGAGTCCAGGGTCGGCCAAGCAGTGCTGCGCAACCTGTTCGCCTGAGGTGAGCCTGGTGAGGAGGTAAGATTCTTAATGTTGAGTTTGATGTAATGCTTAATGTTGAGCCTTTGCCACCTCCCGTGGTTGTGCATGTGTGTACTGCTATGTATTCTTTATTCATGAGCATGTGAATCCATGCCAGACCCCATGCTGGAGAAGGAACAAGTTACTTACCTGTAACTGTTGTTCTCCAGCATGGGTCTGGCATGGATTCACATGCGAACCCTCCCGCCTACCCCTCTGCGGCTCTTCACTTGGTCATACTGCCACTTCACGTGCTTCCAAATCTGAAGATGGCTGCCAAAGGCGGTGCTTAGGTAGAGGGCAGTCATTGGCTGTGGTCAGTATGACGCAGAGACCAGTGATTGGTTATTACTACGAAAGACAGATCAGAAACGAAACTGATACTGGTTTTTTCTTTACCGAGGATTCCCAGCCTGACGACGGGGAATATTCATGAGCATGTGAATCCATGCCAGACCCATGCTGGAGAACAACAGTTACAGGTAAGTAACTTGTTCCTTCTACCCTCATTGACTCTGCTCCAGAGCCTTTAAAGTCTAAACTTGCCCTAGTAGCAGCAGAAGGCAAAGCTACTGCCAGCTGCATTCTCAAGAATAACCTTGACGCTGCAGATGATGCGAGCCGCAGAAAACATTATCAAGCGCCATGCTTGGCTATGCCAATCTGGCTTTAAGCTTGAAACCCAGGTAACGTTACTAAACATGCCAGTGGAACCGACCGTGCTATTCGGCAAAGCGGTAGAGGGCGCCCTGAAATTGGCCAAAGAGGAATATGATACCCTCAAATCATTTAGGCAACTAACTAATAAACAACCTGGCCAAAGGGGCAGAAACAATTTTCGCCGTTTTCGTGGCCAAAATTCCCAAAGAGGCTCCGGATATGACGAGGTGAAAATTCATCATGGAAAAATAACCAGGGTGAAGCATCTCAGGGTTACCAGAGAGGCCAGCGCAGATCGCGCGGCCGGGGGAGATCCTCCACATCTAGAGGTGGAAAAACACCTCCCAGACAATGACAGCTTGCTACAGGTCCCCTCCGATGCCTCCCCAGTAGGGGGACAGATTTCACACTTCACCGATGCATGGGAGGGAATAACCACAGAGAAGTGGGTGCTATCAACAGTAGCGGGAGGTTGTGTGGAGCTCCTCCAAAAACCATTGAACTATCCCCTGCGCCAAGGGAAGACAACAAAGGAAGAACAGCTCTTCCTTCTGGAAGAAGTCAACGCGTTGCTTCTCAAGGATGCCATAGAGATCGTGCCGTCCAACGAGGTAAAGCAGGGTATTTATTCAACCTACTTCCTTGTGCCCAAAAAAGAATCTATGTGCCCAGTGTTGCCCTGCAATCACTTATGTAAAGCCACAAAAATTCTGCAGGACAACGCTACAAGAGGTTATCCCCCTGCTAAAGCGGGTGGGGGATTAGATGGCAACACTGGATATAAAAGATGCCTATTTTCATATTTCAAAATTCCCACCGCACAGAAAACTCTTGTGTTTCAAAATAGCAAACCAGCGCTACCAATTGAAGGTGCTACCCTTCGGAATTGCTTCAACTCCAAGGGTATTCACCAATGTTCTGGTGGTGGTGGTGGTGCCGCACGTGCGCTGGGAGGCAGTCCCAGTGTACCACTACCTGGACGACTGGCTGATCACAGGAGAAACACCCCAACTTTGCAAACAACACGCAAAGAACCATAAATCTGCTCTTCCAGTTGGGCTTCTCAATAAACGAGAAAAAGTCAAGTCTTGTACCAAACAAAAAACAGTGCCTAAGAGCTGTATTGGATACAAGAGCAGGCTTAACCTTTCCGTCCATGGAAAGAGTGCAAAACATGCTTCGGCAAATACCCCAGTATCAAGCCGGTCTCCAGATAAGTGTACACAAAGCAATGTGTTTACAAAGCTTGATGGCATTGTGCATATATCTAGTCCCACACACACGTCTGCGCATGCAACCAATGCAGGAGTGGTTTGGTTAGTTCAGAGCCTTCGCTGTTGGACAAAAGAAAACCTGTTAAAGAGAAAACCCTTCCACAAACTGGAAGTGCAAGCGATCATTACAACAGGCGCATCACTCTCTGGGTGGGGGGCTCATTACCTTCACCACACAGCTCATGGTCTGTGGACTCATATCACGGGACAGAACTACATGAACCTGCTTGAACTATTAGCAGTATTCAAAGCACTTCAAGGATTCGAAGTGCAACTAACGAACCAGTCGGTTCAAATTCTAACGGACAACACCACTGCAATGTTCTATGTCAACAAACGGGGGCACACACTGTCCAAGTTGGCACAGAGAATATGGAAATGGGCACTCAGACGGGGGATGTCCGTATGCGCTTAACATGTTCCAGGGGTACTCAACACTCTAGTAGACTCTCTGAGCAGAGATGCCCTACCAGAGGAACACGAGTGGCAACTAGACTCAAGTGTCGGAGGTCTCTCAGTGGGGTTTCCCCACACTAGACTTGTTCGCTACAGTAGAAAACAAGCAATGCCCAGACTTCGCGTCCAGGTTCCCCCAGCCAACCTCCAAGGGGAAAGCCCTATGGATGAACTGGTCAGGGAAATTTGCTTACGCTGAAACTAACAAACCCCCCCCACCCCCCACCGACCCGAATCCATTAATGAGCAGGATAGTGAACAAGATGCACAGAGAACAGATGACGCTCATCATAGTTGCTCCCATGTGGGCGTGACAGCCGTGGTTTCCACATCTGTGCAAGCTGGCAATGTACGATCCCATCGAACTCCTGTGTGAGGCCAACCTCTTAACCCAACACGGGGGATAACCGTGAACCCTCAACCACACTCAATGAACTTGGCAGCATGGCTCCTGAATTCATACAGTTCGAACACCTTAATCTACCACAGCAGTGTATGGATATCCTCAAAGAGGCACGAAAACCAAACTCTAGGCACTGTTACTTCGACAAGTGGAGGAGATTTGTAATTTGGTGCCAGTCTAAGCAAATGAACCCCATAGAATGGAATCCTTCACACATTCTACATTTTATGCTCCACTTATTAGACTCTGGGTTAATATTCAACTCCATAAATGTCCACCTGGCAGCTCCATCAGCATATACCACCTCTCAAAGTCAAGTATTGTGGTGGAAAATCCCAGTCATTAAGGCATTCATGGAGGGAGTAAAGAGACTCCACCCTCCAATTTCTAACCCACCACCAGAATGGGATCTCAATGTAGTACTCGCAAAGCTCATGGGGCTCCCATTTGAGCCTATGCATAAGTCAAGTCTTAAACACCTGATATACAAGACTGCCTTCTCAGTGGCTATTACTTTCATAAGAAGAGTTAGTTGATGGCAAGCATTATCAGTGCAGGACCCTTTCTTTAACATCCATAAAGATGAATTGGTTTTACGTACTCATCCTCCCCTAAATTAATTTCCAAATTCCACGTGAACCAACTAGCTCGGCTGATGTGGAACTCCACACACTGGATGTGGGAAGGGCGGTCCTTTACTACGTAAACAAGACCAGACAGCTTAGGAAAACAGACCAACTGTTTTTGTCCGTAGCACCAGGCAGAGGGGGAGACTGCATTTCCTAGGATGCCATCTCCAGATGGATAGTCAGATATATACAACTATGCTATTCATTATCAAACAAGGCACTGCCTTTTACACCAAGAGCTCACTCCACAAGGAGCACTGGCGCTACTCTGGCTTTTATCGCATATGTCCCCTTAGACAGCATTTGCAAAGCAGCTACATGGAGCTCAGTAGACACTTTCAGTGAGCACTGCCGCATTGACACCCATTCCAAAGCCGATACACAGGTGGGACAAGCGGTTCTAAAACATCGATTTGCTGCTGATCCTACTCATGACCCACCACCTTCTCCTGACACTGCTCGCTAATCTGTGCATAGCATGTGATCAAAGCAGATTCCACAAGCCTCAGAAGGGATACAAGCATCAGAAATACGATTACGGTGAGTAATGTATCTGCTTCACATGCGCCCACCCTTCCACCCCAGAGAGAAGGTGCATAGATGTTATGAGCTTTCTGTTATCTGTCTGCTTGGATACACCTGTACTCGCGCTACACTTCATGCCACCTCATGTCAGAACAAAACAATCTTGAGGGGCCTCAATACATGAAGGATCATGGGTACAGTGGACGTCACACTAGGGATAGTATTACTGGCATGCCCTGTCGACGTCCCTTTTCGAGTTTCGAAAACAACTGTAATACTCTGCAGCTTCCATTAGATGTTGGCCTATGCATAGCATGTGCATCTAAGCAGATACAAGCACCTCAGAAATGTGTATTTCTGAGGCTTGTGGAATGAATAGCATAGTTGTATACATCTGAATGAATATTTTTGTTATTGTATGTGGTTCCAAACAATTCATTAGAACCTTTACAATTTTTACTATTAGAAAACAATCATAAATAAAAAGGAACACTAAGCGGAAAGTAACCATAACTAGTAAAAAAAAAAACTTGCCCCTTGAATCCTTTACTAAAAACTATATCTCTAAAACCTAGGAGCACACTTATCGTTTCCCTGTCAATCTAGGTAAGCAGGTTCACAGTCTTCAGGAATTCTACCACTATTGCAGTTAACTTCACTTCCTGACCTGAGATCATTCTCTCCCAGAGGTGTTCTGATGCCACTCCTTCCTCTCTATCTGTGAATCTTCTTAACTTAGCCAATCTCAAAGTCTTGGTCCCTTCGCACTCCATCAGGATGTGGCGAAGCGATTGTAATTTTGGGTTGGCACAGATTTTACATGGTTTAATTGCCCCGTCCTCCTGTTTTCTTATGGTTAGGATCTCACCAGTAGGGAGAAGATTCAGTCTTACCCGTAAGAAATTCGACCTTATTCTTGGGTCGGAGTACTGTTCTAGATAACAGGGGAGTGCACCTACATTTTATTCCACCTTCAAGAATGCATTACGTGGGGGGGATCAGTTTTTCACCTTATCTATAGTTTCGATCCAGTCCATGCGTTCCAAATCTCGTTTAACTCTGTGAGTTGGCAATCAGGGTCTCACAATCCGATGCTATTTTTTTCTAAAATAGCACTTACCCTGGTTTCGGAACCCATCGGGGCATTTGATTTTGAGTTTTTTAAATGGGCTCCAATATCTTCACATAACGAGCCTGGTTTGGGATCTTTTATTTCTCTATAGAGTGTAATTAATTTCCATTCTGCTCAACACTTTAATGATATGAGACCGAGTTCAAACCGCAGGTTCCATCCCGGAGTGCTCATTGGTAGGTTGATAGTCTTTCCAAATTCTGCCTTCTATTTTGGCCCAGAGTGGTACTTTAGCTTCAAGGCCATACAAGATGATTGGTACTATTTTGGCTATATAGTATTTTAGCATCGGCAGAATGGTAAACCTACAGTACTTCCCTTTGATCTTTTTCATGTGGGGTATCAGCCCCTGTACTTTAGAAAGGATGTCTGACTCCTGATTGGTTGGGCTGCATAGATTTTATATCCCAGGTAGAATAGTTCATCTAATTGCGGCATTAACTGTCCGTTCAGGGAGCATCTCTTGAAACTTATTTTTTTTTTCTTGGGTGTTTAAAAACTAAGATCTTTTATTTCAGTGGGTTTATAACCAGATCATTTTTCTCCGCATATTCTCCCACTTTAGATAGTCGTTGTTGGAGGCCTATGGCTGTTTTGTCCAGCAGGACAATGCCATCTGCATAGGCCAGCCAAAATATCTTTTTTCCGTTAAGGATTGGGCTGGCCAGTGCTGCCGGTTCAAGTTCTTCTCCCATGTCTGACAGGAAGAGATTGAAAAATAATGGCGCTCCCAGACATCCTTGCCTTACTCCTCACTCAACCATCACTCAACCCTCACTAGGTCTGATCGGTTTCCTTTCTCGTCTAGTCGGACCCTCACTAATGTGTTTCGGTGCAACTCTGATCAGTATGGCCAATAAGGCCTCTGGGACTCCCTTTTGCCTGAATTTTGCCCACTGTTTGCCTCTGCTGATCTGATTGAAGGCTTTAGGGAGGTTGATCCAAGCCCCATATAGCGGCAAGTCCCCCTTTCCTGTGGGGATCTCACATACCAGGCTCAGGATCACCCCGTTAAGTGCTGTGGACATCCCCCGTCTAAACCCTGTTTGAAATCTGGAGAGTGCACCCTCATTTCCTACCCATTGTGTTAGTTCTTAAACTACCAACCTCATAAAAACCTTGCTTTCTATATCTAGCAGAGTAATTGGCCGGTAGTTAGTTGGGTCTGTCCTGTCACCCTCCCCCTTAAAAAATAGAATTAAGGTGGTTTTCCATGACGGGGGAAATTGTTTGGTGGCAAGAATCTCTTTAAAGAGGTGTCTCAAGAACCTGGCCCAAAGTTCTGGTTCATTCTTCAAGACAAGCAGGTCCAGCTGCTTTTGATGTTGATGAATAACTAATTATCTCCTTCATTTCTTCTTCGTCCAGGTTCACTGTCCATTCAATATCCTGCAGCTCTATCATCTTTTTTTCTCTTGGCTTTTTAAAGGTTTTTGAAAGATGTTCAATCCATTTGTTTTTCATCGACCAAATTGCACAAGGAGCTATTTGATTGAGAGGCCAATTGGCCCATGACCGACCAGAATCCTCTGATGTTTGTCTCCTCCAGGAGTTTTAACATTGGTTCCCTGTCATTTTGTAGACAAGCCAGTGTGTGGTTTTTGGACCAGTATCTGTAATTGCTCCTGATCCCATTTGCTTCCTTTTTATATGCATCTGGGACCAAGTTCAACCTTCTCAATCTGAGTAGATCTTTTCTCATTTCCCTTTTCTTAGCTCTTGACTCTTCGTCAAACTCATGTTGGTGGTGCTGTTTAGCCCCAAAAGTTGGCATTTTTGGGGGTACAACTGACCAGATAAAGTTGATGTATTTATCTGGCCGACAATGGTCTGTTAGGATAGATTTTGGGAGTCGTTTTAGTTCTTTCAGTTTTTCACCCCATAGACCATATTTGGCAATCCTCACTCTTCCTTTGTTCCCCTCCAGTTTTTGCTTATGTTCCATTTGAGGATATCCTCATAGATCAGGGAAGGACAGTTCTAATCTTGAGTGGTCACTGCCACCCTCTGATTTTATTTCCAATGTAGATGTTAAAGAGAAGAGACTTTGGCTGATGAAAATATAGTCTAATGTAGACGAGGAACCACCCCCACCCCACTTCCAAGTTGTGGTAATAATTGTGTCTCCCTCAGAGCACCCATTTAGCATTTTGAGGTCCCATATGTTCATGAAGGGCAGCCATTGTGCCCCTCTCCTTAAGACTTTTTTTCTCTCTAGTCTCTTTCCCTCCTTGCTGCTGTACACATACTGATTTGAAATCCCCTGCCACCATTATATGGGCACTCCCCATTTCTGCCTTGATTGTCATCAGTAGTGTGCCTAAAATGGCAAACAATGCTTCAAGTGAGCAGGATGCAGGATTCCAAGACACGTCTATCACCACACCAAACAACCACAAACCAAAACAAGGAACAACTAACAAGTAAAACCACACCAAGAAGATCCACTGCAACCTCATCAATGCAAGGTCAATGTCCAAACATGCCACCGAAATATACGATCTGCTCTGCTATGGAGGGATCGACATCCTGTTTGTAACAGAAACATGGCTAGACGACAACTACAAGATTACCTTCAACATCTGCCTGCCTGAATACTTCAAATGCATCAAAGCAAATAGAAAAAACAAAAGAGGAGGGGGGCTGGCAATCATTCACAAGGAATACCTGGATATCAATTTCGAAGACCCACTAAACATCCTTAAATACGAATCCCTAATCATACGTCTAACAGTAAGCCCCAAAACAAACATGAAATTCATACTAATATATAGACCGCCAACCTACGATGCAGTCTTCGTAGACGCCTTCACAGAAGCAATCAACGTCCTAGCCATCAAACACAATAGCCTGATATACCTCAGAGATTTCAACATCTGGTTTGAAGAAGAAACCAAGACCATACAAAAATCGCTAAACGGCCAACTAGCAGCAATGAATCTGCAACAACTAGTCAAACGGGGCAACCCACTTGGCAGGGCACACACTTGAATCAATCTTTGCGAACAAACTACTCCTCTCCACGGCACCACCAATTCAAATACCCTGGAGCGACCATCTCGTCGTCCCCTTCGTAATCAAAATGACCACCCCAACAAACAGGCAACCAGACAAAACTTCGAACACCATGAAAAGAAATTGGAGAACCACCAAAAACTCCAACTTAATTGAACTCCTGGAGCTTAGCAAACCACACCAAACATTCATGGAAGATGATGACCTGGACAAAAAAGTAGCCCTGCTGCATTCTTGGATTATAACTACTATAGACAGCATTGCCAAAGAAAAACCCTTCACTCCTTCTCATAAACGGGCAATGGCAAAATGGTTCACCCCACTGCTTAGCACCATGAAAAGGAAAAACCGAAGACTAGAACTTGATAGGAGAAAACAAAACGATGATGCCAAAAAAAATTCCTCCAGTACAACCGTGCATACAAAAAGCCAAGAGGAAACACCACGACAACCGACTCTTTGAAGCACCAAACACCCAAAATTAACTCTTCAAAATCATAAACGAAATCAAAAACCCTCCGGGATGTAACACACCAACTCCGTCCACGAAATATGCAATGACCTTGCTGACCACTCCAAAAACAATCGCCAGCAATCAACAAACCAAACAAAGCAGACTGCCTGATCTGACCACGATCCCCACCTACACCCAGGAGGAACACCCAAACAAACTACGAGGCTTTCCGGAAAGATCACTGGAGACATTTGTTAAACTGGTGAATGAAAGCAATAACTCAGGGTCTCCCGAAGACCCCTGCCCACCAGATGTATACAAATCGATTCTTAAACAAAGAACGCCCCTAGAATATCACAGGAACGTCCTCAACCATTCTATCGCAACTGGGAAAGTGCCACAAGCCTTCAAAACTGCATGCATCAGGCCACTAATCAAAGATACAGCTTAAAACGTAGAGGACCTCTCCAACTACGGACCCATCTCTAACATCCCGTACACAGCCAAACTGCTCGAAACATACATATACAAAATGACCCAAGACTTCATAGAAGAGCATGGCCTACTAGACCAAGCACAAGTTGGCTTCAGACCAATGAGAGGAATGGAATCGGCTCTACTCTCAATATGGGACGATCTAAAAATAAACGCGTACTCGGACAACAGCACTGCCTTGATACTCCTAGACCTATCAGCAGCATTTGACAGTTAACCACAACACCCTCATAACAAGATTAGAAGGACTGGGAGTAGCAGACACCGCATTACTACGGATCAAATCTTTCCTATCAAACAGAAAGGAAACCGTTTGGATGAAACCCATCAAATCTAGTCCGAGAGATTCGACCTGAGGGGATCCTCCTTCTCCCCGCTACTATTCAACATCTACCTGAATCTACTTATCAGAACCATCAAAAGCCACAGCCTCACCTGCTACAACTGCGCTGACGATACACAATCTTCAAAATACAAGACAACCCGGAAATAAACAACGCTAGAAAACTGCCTCTGCAATGTATTCCTCTGGATGAACTCCAACAATCAACCCAGGCAAAATAGAAATAATGATGGTCACAAAAAGGGGAGCAGAAAACCACTTCATCCCTTGGCCAAGGGAACTCGGGACAACCCCAGCACCCTCGCTGATTGTAAAAGCCTGGGGGTCCTGATGGACAATAATCTCACGCTACAGCCTTAAGTAAACGCCCTTCTCAAGAAAAGCTTCTTCCTCCTGCGCGCAGCAAAGAGGATCCTACCATTCCTATTGTTGGCCAACAAAACAACCACCATCATCGCCCTAGTCATGCCCTGAGTAGACTACGCCAACAGCCTTTACTTAGGCATGCCGGAACGATAAAAAAAAAAAAAAAAAAACTACAACGCATTCAAAACGCGGCAGCCAGACTGCTTCTGAAACTACCCCGGAGAGAACACACCACACTGGCACTCAAAACACTACATTGGCTACCAATAATACAGATAAAATTCAAAACAATGCGCATCACGCAGAGTGGTACACAAAGGTGCTGAGTTTCTGAGAGACAAACTGCGTCTATACCAACCAACAAGAAGGCTCAGATCAAGCATTGACATCCACCTGGAATCGAAACCCTACAACAAAAGAAAACTTGGAGGATCCTCTTTCTCTCACCAAGCCCCGAAAAACCTGGAACAACCTTCCAAAGTACATGCGTAACACAAGAAACCACCTACTATTCAGGAAATTACTCAAAACCTGGCTCTTCACGTGGTAACTAGAAAGACCAGCTACAGGGGCACACACACAACTATAACAACTATGGACATAGAGAGAGACCTGGACCCACACCAAGACACCAATGGGGAAAAACCCTCAGGAAAATATGCCACAACATACTAAACGGCTAACGGGGAGACAGCCGCAATACAACCAAATACCATATACATAGCAAGACAAAGACAGAAACACTAGGACGAATCATCAAGAGGACCATGACTATAGTCATTCCCAACAGACCTTCAGGACAATAGACAGAGAGGGAAATTAAGCTCTACACCACGATCCCCCTACCCGGTGGGTGAGAAACAGAATACTTCATCATTACACAATGTCCACCTACCACACAGCGGGAATGACAATGCCCCATCTCAAAAACTACAACTAACAAGATCCCCAAGGATGTTCACCCGACAGAAACCAATGAACCAACGGAAAGAAAGTCATGATGAGGAAATGCACGACTGAATACACAGGCTCACAAAGACGGAAGCACTAGAACACCACATCAACACCACTCAGACCCTGAACCATTCAAACCTCAACTGACCAGTGTCACACCAGATAACAAGAGAATAGAGAGATTACCAACCCAGTCCAACAACAGAAGAAAGATTCAGATGCACCTATCAATCCAAACAATACTCACTATGATACAGCGGGGTCAGCGCAGCACCAACAAAGCGAGTCAGCCCATGAGGAACCAGCATCAACCCAACCCACAGGGATGCATCTCTAACGGAATCAGAAAGTACCTAAATCAGGACACAGACCCGCCTAACCCAACCTCAACCTTCTGCATACTTAAACCACACAAAGCCACACAACCATCTCTCTCCCAGCAATCTGCACACACTTTACCACACCGCATCAACAACACAGAAATATCACTTGCACCCCTCGAGGTCACGCCCGATCCTATACTAGCACCAAAGCACAGCAATTGGTGTATACCGAGCTGAAGCTGCCAACAACACATCACTTCTCCCACTCTCCTGCTCCCCTCCTCCAGACTAACCATACCCATCCTTCCTGTTTACAGATCCGCCAGAGCGCCTGGGGACCAATTCCGTTGGTGATGGTGCGCTATATAAGTACCTTTAACATAACTTGGGTTTGGTATCTCTAGGTTCAGATGGATCCTACTGGCCAAAATGCACAATCCACAGTGCAGATTGGACACCGCCCACCGACCTGCGCTGAAGAGATAAACAGTATTTGGCTGTGACTAGTCAGTTTAAGAGAAAAAAAACTCCAGCAGAAAGTTGCGGGCACGCCGACGAGCAATGATAGCTTAATGGCCACGCGAGAAATGCAGCCACGTTAGGAATGTTTCCCCTTCCATCATCTCCGACAGCTGCAGTCAGCAAATTGTCTTTAGAACAGTTGATGATTTGCAGCTACTCAAATTCTTTGGGTGCTTGTCGCTATTAAATGTTTTTCAGCAATCATTTTGTGATTTTAGGGTTTTCTTACCTAGCGAATATGTGGCCACGGAAGTAACGCCCATTACAGACACAACTACGGGCGGCTCATTAATAATTAGCTACAGCTGCCGTCATGCCAGAGATGCTGGCAATCATGTGACATTGCTCTCCACCTATCATGGGCGGGCTCCATGGATGCCTTGCCATATTTAAATAGGTTTCGAGCACATGATGTATGCACCCAGAGCCACGCCTACGCCTGTCCCGGAGGAGTGTGCATAGCAGAGGGTGGAATCGCGTCCAAAGGTACGAGTGAAGCATAGTTAGAGACCTTTGCTGATACCACAGCCCGCCTAGTTGCCAAGACTTTGCCAGAATGATAAGACCGGAGAGGCATTTTTCTGACATGCCCCTTTCTCCCATTCTGCAGCTTCGATAGGTTGCCTTGTATTGGCTGCCTTGCTTACTCGATCTACGAGACACGGTTGAGTGAGCCCACCACTACAAAGAAGGTGCTGCGTAGCTGAATGAGTTTTGCAGCCCCAGATTATATGGAGACCCCAAGTACCCATTTATTCACTTTTGTGAATCTGTCTCGAGGTGGTTTTAACTTTCACTCGCTCTTCGATTTGCCGTTCACTGACCTTTGGTGTCTGGTTCCTGTGTCTCCCTCCGAAGTTTCTTTAGATTTCGATAACATTAGGAAATGTTAGGAGACAGCGTTAACAGCACCTGTTGTCCTGTGTGTGTTTTCTCCCTTTGACTCAGTCAGCACCTCAATCGTCCTGCCATACCACAGCACATTATTAACAACTAACACGAAATGTAAGGAGACAGAGTCAACAGCACTCAGTTGTGTGTGCGCCTTTCTTTTTCCTTCAACTTAGGCAGTACATAGATCCATCTGCCACAGATATAGTTCTGTAACTTAGTACAGAGCCGGGAAGAAACATTCGGCTATAGAGTAATCCTCAACAGAGCGTCCCCCGCTGGATTACAAGATTCGTTCACATAGACTATCCATTAGATGGTAAGTCATCCCCGCAGGTTGAAAAATAGTAATTAACCTCATGCATTTGGGAGCATTGAATCCCTTCCATCGGTACTTGGTTCAGATTGTATTATATCTGAATAATGCCTTTTAAATTGTCTCGAAGGGAAAATCTTCGAAGAGCGCCTCAACGCCCTCGAAGCAAACCCTGTCGACGACCACTGTCATCGACGCCGTCAACGCCCTTATCGACGTCGACGCCCTCAGCGCCAAAGGTTCCAGCCACGCCAGGGCAGCCAGAAAAAGGGAAAGATAAGGTTACAAGACCTGTAATATCCTCGGAGCCCTGTAATACACCTCTTCCTCCTCCTCTCCCAGAGAAGGTTTTCAAGCCTCTCCCCAGGAAGGAGTTTTTCAAGTCCCTGACCTCAATTTTTGAGGAACAGGAGAGATCTGATGAGGAGAATGTACCTTTTCGGCTAGAATATGGCACCCAAAATGTCCCAGAATGCTTGATTTCAGAAGAAAGCAGAATGAGGGACTTGGTGGAATCATTACACAAGGCAAGTGGCATTGACACATCTCTTGAAAATGACTTTGGCAGACCAGAACCAGGAGAGCATGCCAGTCCATCATACCATCAATTAATGACGAAGGTAGTAGATTACTTAGGATGGGCTAGACCATCAGCCCAATTCATCCAGAATGATTTAACAGATATATTGGACCATGGTCCCACCCAAGACCCAGTACTACCCTTTCATGTAGCCCTGCAAAATAGGGTGGCCAAGAATTGGGAAACTCCGGATTCTATTCCTCTGGTAAGTTAATCCCTCACCTCAAAATACTGCCCGGCCAGTAGCGACCCCGGCTATCTGTCCAAACATCCAACTCTCGAGAGTCTGGTCATACAGGCAGCCACAGCTTATAACAAACTTGCGTACCCTTCTATCCCTCCAGACAGGGAAGATAAGCGTGTGGATGGCTGGGCACGGAAGTTATTTTCAGCTGGGAGTATGGCTTTAAAATCTGCCAACTCCACATGTGCCTTGGCAAAATTTTCATACACACTGTGGGAGTGCATCGCAATGGCGGCGGAGCACATACCAGAAGGGGAAGAAAGGGAAGGGTTCCTAGCCATCGTTGGAGATGGAAAGGAAGCCATGCAGGAATCTCTTCAATCTGGATTGGACAATGCGGATAGTGTAAGCAGGTCCATGGGCACTAGCACGGTAATGTGCAGATTTGCGTGGTTACGGAAGTCGGGTTTTGCACCGGACGTACAGAACCGCCTTTTGAACATGCCTTTTGACGGGTCTCACCTTTTTGGCAACAAGGCTGACGAGAGCCTTGAGAGGTTGCAGACCTCAAAAGCAGCTGCCAAATCTTTAGGAGCTGCTATTAGGCAACCTCAGCCTTTTCGTGCGCAAGGACAATCGTGGAGGGGACGATCCTATCATTACTACTCCTCATATGGAAAGGCAAGAGGAATGGCCAGTCAAAGGGGCCAGAGAAAGGCCCTCTCAGTGGACGAGGAAAACGTGCAAAGCCAGCTCCATCTGCAGCCTCTTTGCCATCAGCGGCTGCAACAACTGCCAAAAAACCACTTTGAGGACTTGCATCACAAAACACCTGTAGGAGGCAGGCTGTCACAGCATCTGCAAGAATGGCGAGCCATTACTTCAGATGTTTGGGCTCTAGAAATAATAGCCCAAGGCTACTACCTTCCTTTTCTAACGCAACCTCAAAGCAATCCACCAGGGAGACGCCCATTGAAGTTTTCGGACCCGCTCCTACAGCTTAAAGTTCTAATCCTGCTGGAGAAAGGTGCTATAGAACCAGTACCTGCTGCGGAGAAGAACAAGGGATGGTACTCCCCGTATTTTTTGATCCCCAAAAAGGACGGAGGACTGAGACCCATCTTGGATTTAAGAAACTTGAACAAGTCCCTCAGGAAGGACAAGTTCAAGATGGTTACCCTTTCTCAGATCCTTCAGACCCTTCAACTTCAGGACTGGTTGGTGTCATTGGACCTCCAGGATGTTTATTTTCATGTGCCGATTCATCTCGAGCACAGAAAATACCTGAGGTTCGTAGTTGGCGACTCACACTATCAGTTTCGAGTCCTGCCATTCGGATTGACCTCTGCCCCGAGGGTCTTCACCAAGTTAATGGTAGTGGTGGCAGCGCACCTCAGGAGAGGGGGGATTCATGTCTACCCCTACCTGGACGATTGGTTGATCGGGGCACGTTCTGCCGAGCAAGCACTGGATCATCTGAAAGTCACTTGCCACTTCCTCCACAGACTGGGCTTCTCCCTAAATTTCAAGAAGTCTCAAATGACACCTTCCCAACAGCTCCAGTACATAGGAACTGTATTAGACACATCCTTGGGAAAGAGCTTGCCTCCCAAGTCGAGGGCTCAAGACATTCTTCAGATGGTTTCCAAATTCCAAAATGCCCAAAATCTCCAGGCTTACGACTTTTTAAGGTTGCTCGGCCTCATGGCATCCTGCATCTTCCTGGTGCCAGAGGCACGCTTGAGGATGAGATCTCTTCAATGGGCTCTAAAGACTCGGTGGTCCCAGTTCTCGGGTCAAATGACGGGTCTTCTCCAGATTCTGAACAAGGTTCGACAAGATCTTCTGTGGTGGACTTGTACAGAGAACATCCTAAAAGGATAACCTTTTTGGCAACCATGGCCAGAGATCACAGTAGTGACGGACGCCTCACTCATGGGGTGGGGAGCTCATGCCAACGATTTGACAATCCACGGTCGTTGGTCTCCATCGGAGTCCAAACTACACATCATCCTTTTAGAGCTGAGGGCAATCAGACTAGCGCTGAAGGCTTTCCTGCAATCTGTCGGGAAAGAATGTCCCGATAATGACGGACAACACAGTGGCCATGCATTATCTAAACAAAAGAGGTGGTGTGGGGTCACTACCTCTGTGCAGAGAGGCAATGCAGCTCTGGTATTGGGCAGTTCAGGAAGGAATCTCTTTAACAGCAATTCATTTAACCGGGGAGGAGAATATGACGGCAGATGAACTGAGCAGGCAGCACGGTGTCCCACGAACGGGAACTAGCTCAGAAAGTCATTCAAGAGATCTTCCCCCCTTGGGGAGTCCCTCAAGTAGACCTATTTGCAACCGGCATCAACCGAAAGTGCGAAAGGTATTGCTCAAGGGAATTTCCCCCGAGAGGAGCCCTGGGGGACGCTTTCGTGGTGGAGTGGAATTTCCCACTATTGTATGCGTTCCCTCCGATTCCCATCATTCCTCAGGTCATCAGAAGGCTGAGACGCTTCGGGAGCCGCATGATCCTAATTGCCCCAGATTGGGCCAGGAGAACGTGGTACCCAGACCTTCTAGACATTTCCATCTGTCCTCCAGTATGTCTTCGTCAGAGAGAGAACCTTCTCTCTCAAATGGAGGGTCAGGTTCTCCATCCAGAGGTCAAAACGCTCAACCTTCATGCTTGGTATCTGAAAGGCTGAGATACAGGGATTGGAACCTTCCGGATGATGTTATGTAGGTGTTGCTTTCGGCAAGAAGGTCAGCAACAAAGTCTCTATACCGTTGCCGTTGGAAAAAGCTTTGCAACTGGTGCAGTGAAAAGAATGCCGATCCTTTTCTGTGTTCTATTCCGGAAGTACTATCTTTTCTTCTGACCCTAGCACATAGGGGTCTGAATGTTGGAACAATAAAAGGTTACCTTGCGGCGCTTTCCATTTTCAAGCTCTCGTCGGAAGAATGCTCCTACTTCAAAATTCCTTTGATAATGCAATTCTTAATAGGACTCACTAATGTGTTTCCTCCTCACCCATTTCAAGTACCGATTTGGGATCTCAATTTTGTCCTAAAATTCTTAGTGTGCTCCTTTTGAGCCTATGCACACATACTGACATGGAAAACTGCCTTCTTAGTTGCTTTAACATCTGCAAGAAGAGTGAGCGAATTGCAGGCACTGTCTTCTGGGCCACCCTGTACTGTGTTCCATAAGGACAGAGTTGTGTTGAGGGTTAAACCATCATTTTTACCGAAAGTAGTATCTGATTTTCATTTAAGTCAGAAAATTGTTTTACTCGCATTCTATCCTCCACCCCATCCTACTGAAGAGGAGGAAAATCACACAGGTTGGATCCAAAAAGAGCTTTAAGCTTTTACATCTCTAGACTTTCCAGACTTGGAGTGGACAACCAGCTGTTTATAGGTTACACAGGAATGAAACTGGGTCAATCGGTGACAAAACAGACAATTTCACGCTGGATTGTGCTTTGCATTTCAGAATGCTACAGATTAGCACAAAAAGACCCACCAGAAGGGTTAAGAGCTCATTCCACCAGAGGCATCACCTCTTCGACAGCCCTTCAAAGAGGTTTTCCAATAAGGTCCATTTGTGAAGCAGCAACTTGGTCTTCACTACACCTCTTTTCAAAATTCTATAGCTTGGATGCTTCCCAGTGTAAGGAACTAAGTTTTGGAAAAGCAGTGCTTTATTCCGCCATCTAAGGGCATTGAAAAATCTAACCCCTCCTCCAGAGAAATTATACATACTGCTTTGGCAGTCTATCTAAAATGAGGAATATGTTGGACACAATCCACTCGAAGAACAAGTTACTTACCAGCTGGTAACGTTCATTCGATTGGATGTTCCTCCAACGTATTTCTCATCGCCCTCCCAGTCTACCCCTCTGTAGATTTTTCCGGGTTATTGTCAACTCAAATCTCGCAAGGCTGATACCTGTCTGCCGGCACAATCTACACAGTACAAAATCGAAGATAAAAAGGGGAAAAACAGAACTGAGGCCAACCGGCGCCTCGCGTGCTACTTATATACCCGATGACGTCACCCTCGACGGAGGCCTTTGAGGGACCATCGACTCGACGACATCGACGCACGGCGTCCTCTGCCGAAATATATTTCCGAAGAGCAGCAAAGCTGGATGGAATATATCCAAGATGAGGAATACGTTGGAGGAACATCCAATCGAAAGAACGTTACCAGTTGGTAAGTAACTTGTTCTTTTGTGTGTATTTCATTACTGATATTACAAAACTCAAAGCACTAGTTTGAGGGGCTTGACTTTTCCCTAAAGCAGATATGCACAGTGCTTTAGTTTGACACAGTGTTAAATTATTTGTTGTTATATTAACTTGACTATCCCAGACAGTTCCCTGACGAATTTCCCTACACTTGGTTTACACTTTTTCTGTTTGTTGGAAAGAAATGTTGGATGAATTGTGTTGAGAAGGGTGTGCATGTAGTGTTGTGGAGTGAGATAGTGAAATGTTGTATGATGAACCTTGTTTTTAAAGATTTGCTTATTTTGCACAGCATACACTTTCTGTAGACACCACAGACGCAAGAGGGGTGTTAAACTTTTGAGCTCCCTACACCTATTAGGCTGACTGTCTGTTTTGTGTACACTGTTGTTTTGATGGTAGAGTTGGAATACAGGAAAGTTACAGTGCAGTGGAACAAAACCACATTGCTATGTACTTATAATTCCCCATGATCAATTGTCTGCCAGTACAACACCAAATTTGTATTATGGTCTTTTGACTGCATATGTCTTTTTTATAGTTGAATAAAAATGTTATTTTTTTATGAGTTGATACTACCTAATTAATGTAATAAGAGGTAGTTTTTCCATAAACCAGCCTCTGTGTGGCCTGTGTGTTACTGTTGAAATTTGGAATTTTGATTCCTGTTTGACCCTAATGTTGTTTACTAAAGGTGGTTGACCTCCTGAGGGTTGGTTATTTATGGTTTTTCCTTCCCCTCTACCTCTCGCTGTGTTGTTGGCCAAAATGCCTATTTGTCTTAAATATCAGTGTGGCGGCATTCACTGAGCTGTTTTTGCATGCCAGTAGGAGCCCACCTGCTGGTCTACCCAGCGCTTTTTGACTAGCTGACAAACCATACGTGGTGAAGCCTTTTTATCTCTATAGCGTTTACCAGCCAGGTTTCTTGTAGAACCAGAATGTCCATCTTACCCAGAAGGTAGTCTTTGATATTTTTTTATCTAAAAGTAGTGGGTCCCTGTGTGTTCCGACTCACCACGTGAAAGCATATTTGACTAAAGTTGTCTCACTCCCTGTTCTATACTCGTTAAGACTTGGTTTAGTATTTCCGGGAGTGCGGCTAGCATTTTTCCTTCTTTTGATGGATCTCCCAAATCCCCCAAATTTTCCGTTCCATGACCCAATAGATCTCTTTCTTTGCTGTGTGATCTTTATTTCTAGATTCTTGCTGAGGGTTGGCTCTATCCGAGGTTTTTTCGCTAGGATTTCTATCCACTTTTAGGCCTTGAGATTCCAGACCTCTTGCTGCTTTTAAGCTCAGTCCCAGCTCCTCCCCTCTACTTAGTGACTTATATTGAATGCTCTTTTGTGTGGATTGTAGCCAGTTTTGGCTTCCTCCATTTCCTCCCTTTGTGTGGTTTTTTTGTATCATCTCCTGAGCATTCAGTCTTTGTTTGTCTAATCTCTTTCGACGTTCCAGACCCATTCCAAATGCCCTGGATTTTCTGGGTTTTACCTTCACCTTTTTTTTTACGATTGTCACCCCATTGGGGATGGCTGGGTCGCTGTTTGCCAGTTGGCTTGATGTTTTTTTACGCACTGCGGAGAAGATCAGTGCTATTTTCAGTTTTACTAATTTTGAGTACATGTCTGAACTTTTGGTCACCATGCCTCTCTTCAATTGTTTACTTTATAGGAAAATTGGGGCTAGTTTCACGTTCTTCACTTTTTGGATGTTTTTCTCTTGCCGGGTTAGTTGGATTACTTCCCCTGATGCTGCAATGGGGTGACCCTCTCCCCTTGTTTTGTTGCCGCTCTTGTTGTTGGCTTTTTGGGCTGGGTCCGGTTGTTTGTAGACCTATGCTCACCCGCTGAATCTCAGGTGAGTTTTTGAGTTAGGTCCCCTGCTGTTTCTCACACGCCAGAGTTTGTCCTGACCTTGACTGCCTATTGGAGTGTGCGCCAGGTTCCATCACAGACTTAGATAGTCCGTGAATAAGGCTGCCTGTATGTCCTTCGGTAACAAGTGTTGTAATATTGTTCCGGAAATTATGTTTTTCTTTACCTGCTCATCAATCAATAGGGTGTTCATCATGACTTTCTGGTCCTTTTTTCCTCCTTTTCTTTTCAGTCTTTTTCATCTCTTGGAGGTTTGATTACTTGCCACGGTCCACTCTTGAATTTTGACAACTCAATTTTCCTCATTTTCATCTTGGTTTTCCATAGTTGCACTCCTATTTTCACTTGGCTCCGTTTCCATTATGATGCTTCTATTTCCACTTGATCGTCAGCCACCTGGACTAGTCTCATAAACTCTTCCAAGGAGGATTATATTAGTGGGGTGTCGTCTCCAATTTTTGAACTTTCTACTGCATCAGCCCCCCCTTTCTCTTGTTGTCTTCTTTTCTATTCGCTAGAGAAAGTCTCTGGCTAGAGCAGATGTTGAGGCCCTGTTTAGTTGTTTCGATTCTGATATCGTTTACTGTTGGAATTATGATGGAAGTTATTACATTCTTCAAGCCCACCATGGAGAAGTCACATTTGATCACTTCATCTGTTAATTCGAGGAGGATCCCTGCTTGGCTCTGGACCTCCCCCTTCAAAAGTTCTAACACTGACACTAAGGAGTTTAATAGGAAATGTAATGACTTTAAGGTGGATTAGTCTGCGCAATGACCTTTCTGGCACTCCTTTTCTCTTTCTGATGCTGTGCTCTCTTTCTCTGCTTCTTTTCTTGAGTTGTAGTTTCCTCCTTTGGCCTCTATCTCTTCCTCTAATTCTGGGTCCGATCTCCCCTTTTCGGGGTCCCCTGCAGTTGAACTGTACTTATAGCTTGGGGCTGCTCAGCCTCTAGTCTTGGTGTTAAGGTAACCCAACTATCCTCTCTTTAAATTGTGGCGTCATTTAGGCTCTTATGTCTCTTCCTGCCAAAGTACTTTTTAATCTTTCTTTGAATGTTCTTTGTTGTGACTGTGTATTCCAACCCTCCTCTCCATTGGTTGACTATTTCTGTATGGTCTGATTGGGCTTCATTCTCTACGGTCTCTTGATCAAAAGTGCCATGTATCTGTGCTGTCGTTATCTTTAATAGGGCACAATGTATGGATCTTGAGCCTTCTGGCATTGGGGTCTCTAGTGTCGTCACGCTTATGACTGGTGTTATATATGAGCCGTTCCATTTATGGGTTCCAGTAATGCTGTGCTTCGCAGGTTCATTTTGGTGAAGATGTATTGTGATCTGTCTGTTGCGCTTCCAGTAGGCTACTCAGGGGTACTCCTCCCAAACCCCCCACCCCCCCCGCAATCCCCTCAACTGGGCCCACTCAGCTGGTAGCGTGATGAGGGTCTGCCACGTATGTTGTTCTGTACTTAACTCGTTCTTCCTTTTTTTATCTTGTTACAGGGGTGGGCACCTTGCTTCTAATTCATTAATTTGTAGTCCCAGTGCCGGTCTCTATTTGGCTTCCTTAGTTCAATGGTGGGCAGTGGGAAGTAGGGGTCTCTCTCCCCTCTCCTCCTTCCCCCGCTTCCCTCTGTCTTGGAGCCCGGGGCTAGACATTAATGTATATGCCCCTTTTCTTACACTACATTCGCCTAGCTGCCAGATCTTTTAGTTATGGACAAGATCCCCTTTAAATTCTGCCCCAAATGCAATTGGAAATTTCCCTGGGAGGATAAACACCTAGTCTGTAACTTGTGTCTCCCGAGAGACCACATCGAGGGTTCTTGTCAGGTGTGTACGCTGGGCCCACTACGCCAGGCAACTCGAGGCCACGGAAGTAGAAGGTGCTTTCAGTGATGGCAGCAAGGCCGCAGTTTCTGACGGCAAAGGTGATGGGGTGGCTTTGGCAACCCAAGCGCTGGCCACTGACCCCGGAAGACAAGCCGGCTGCCTTTTTATGGGGACAACACCCGGCGGCGGAGGCGCTAACACTTCATCCACCACTAAGCACACAACCCGAGGCCGGGACTCGAGACACGAGTCGAGCGGACGGCAACACACAATGTCCAGGGAAAGGTCTTTGGAAACTCTGTCCTCTGGACACACTCGTTCGAGATCGCAGCATGACAGATCCTGACCACCGAAGGACGCTACAGATGTTGTGTGAATAACTCCCACCGAAGGCCGATCGTCCGCGGACGAGGGTCCGGTTCAGTCCGCACCTGAAATTCAAAGTTCTACGTCAGGCCAAGTGCTAGGCCCCAATCAGCCTGTTAAACACACTTCAGGGAGCCAAAGTAGGGAGAAAGAGCCCAAAAGAAAAGTCCTCAAAGACCCATCATAGGGAGAAAACCCCTGATGGGGAGAAAACCCCTCGTAGGGAGAGATCTCTGGAGCCAAAGGCCACCCCTCAAAATGAAAAATCTCAAGAGGCTAGGCCTAAAGATCCTGTATTACTTCCTCCAACTGAAGAAGATCTAGGGCTCCCTTCCCAACCATTGGTCATCCCTAGCTCGGCGCAATGGTCGGCAGAGAATATAGACACGCTCATGAAGATGTCCTTCATGGCCAACTACTATGAGAAGGACCCTGCCTATTTTCAAAGTTTTCACTCCACTCCCCCCACTACAGCACCCTCTGGGTCGCAGATCCCTGTTCCACATGCTCAGTCCCCTGCTAAGAGGTCTCGCCCCGAGATTCCAGTGCAAAGCCCAGTCATTTATCTCAATGACACGGACTCTGACCATGAAGACCGCTCTATCCAAGAGGCAGCAAACCCGTATTACGGGGATGATGAAGACCCTGAGGTTGACCCCGAAGCAAATATGTATCTCATAGACTCACCCGTTGATCAGGACCCACCGGTCATGGATTCACCAATTGACAACCAAACCTTTCTGAATGAGGTGCTAGTCAAAGCGGCAGAGCATTTTCAGATAGAGACTCGAGAGGTACAACAAGATAAGGATTTTGTAGAAGAAATCCTTGGGGATAAGAAAGCTGTTAGTTTATCCCACTCCTTAAATCCATTCAGCGAAAAATACAGCTATCGCTTGAGACCCCTAATCTTAACGCGGGCAGTGAACCCCTGCAGAGATAAACTGTTTAGACATGCCCCTTCTGACGCACTGTATATCAGGGGGCAACTGAAGCACGATTCATTGGTTGTAACTACAACAAGGAAAAGGGCTGGCACTCTCCTAGCTTCCTCTGAGGCCCCACCTCACGAGGAAGGCAAAAGAATTTACACCATGGGCAGAAAAGTTGCCTCCTCCGCGGCTTTCCAAACTAGAATTGCTAACAATTCTACTCTGTTGACCAGTTACAACAGCCACAAATGGGATGAAATCTCAGCCTTACTGGCATCTGCCCCAGAACCACTTAAATTCCAACTTGCTCAGGTAGCCGCAGAGGGCAGAGTAGTGTCAAGCTGCTTATTAAAGACCATTCTTGATGCCGCGGACAACGCAGGCAGAATAATAGCAGAGGGTACTACCATCAAGCGTCATGCTTGGTTGCGCCAATCTGGTATTAAATCAGAGACGCAAGCTACCCTTATCAACATGCCCGTTGAGCCCAATGTGCTCTTTGGCAAGGCTGTTGAAGACGCCTTAAAAACAGCCAAGGAAGAGTACAAGACTCAAGTCTCTAGGACAAATCACCAATAAACCCACTGGCTAGAGGGGAAATGGGAATTTTTGTCATTTTCGCTGCCAAAATTCTCAAAGGGGTTGCACTTCTGGGCAGAGCTAAGGTACTACCTGGGGAAGCAATCTGGGTCAGTCCTCCCAGTACTCTAGTGGAGCGCACAGAGCCTGCAGATGCGGTAGAGGCAACTCCTCCCGAGGTGGCACTCCACCTCAAAAACAATGACTATCCACTTCAGGTACCCTCCCAAGCCTCTCTAGTCAGAGGGCACATATCCAGCTTCACCCATGCATGGGATAGGATCGCCACAGACAGATGGGTGTTCTCAACTATAACAGGCGGATACTGCATAGAACTCATTGAGCAACCCCAGAACCACCCACCACGGCAAGACACATTCCAAAGAGCACCAGCGCATCCTCCTTGAGGAGATCGCCACTCTTTTTCTAAAGGACGCCATCTATGTCGTTCCGGCCAACCAGGTAAAAAAGGGTATTTATTCAACCTACTTCCTTATGCCAAAGAAAGATCTAGCAATGCGCCTAGTATTAGATTTGCTCCCTGCAAACAAATTTGCCAAGACACACAAGTTCCACATGACTACGCTACAAGAGGTAATCCCCCCGCCCCTTCAAAAAAAAGGGGGACTACATGGCAAAACTGAATATGAAAGATGCCTATTTTCATATTTCAATGTTCACAGCGCACAGAAGATTCTTGCGTTTCAACATGGCGAACCAGCACTACCAATTCCAAGTGCTGCCCTTCGGAATAGCATTTGCTCCAAGGGTATTCACAAAGATACTGGCGGTAGTGGCAGAACACCTGCGCAGGGAGGTAATCCCAGTGTATCCTTACTTGGACGACTGGCTGATTACAGGAGAGTCTCCCCTAATTTGCAGAAAAAACATTGAAAGAACTATCAACCTTCTTTCAATTGGGCTTCTCCATCAACGAGAAAAAATCAAGCCTAGTGCCAAGCACGACCAAACAGTTCGTACAACACCTCCAATGAGGAAGGTAGTGAATGAGATCCACAAAGAACAGATGATGCTCATCCTAGTTGTTCCTATGTGGGCAAGACAACCCTGGTATCCACATCTGCGCAATCTGGCGATGTGCGTTCCCATCACACTCCCGTGCCTGTACAATCTGCTCACTCAACCCGGGGGCCTAACAGTGCACCCTCAACCTCACTCAATGAACTTGGCAACATGGCTCCTGAAGTCAGATGGATATCCTGAAGGAGTCAAGAAAACCTAACACTATGCACTGTTAATTTGACAAGTGGAGGAGATTGGTGATTTTGTGCCAGTCCAAACAAATGAACCCCATAGAATGTACCCCTTCACACATGCTAACCTACATGCTCCACTTGCTAGATGCAGGGTTAGTATTCAACTCCTTAAAGGTCCACCTGGGGGCTTTATCAGCCTATACCAGCTCCCACAGTAGAGTTTCACAGTGGAAGGTACCTGACATCAAAGCATTCATGGAAGGGATAATGAGACTTTACCCTCCAATTTCAAACCCGCCGCCAGAATGGGATCTCAATGTTGTACTTGCTAAGCTCCTGGGTCCCCCTTTCGAGCGGATGCATAAGTCTAGTCTCAAACACCTGAATTATAAAACTGCCTTCTTAGTGGCCATCACTTCCATAAGAAGAGTTGGTGAAATACAAGCATTGTCAGTGTAGGATCCTTTCTTTGTTGTTCACAAAGACAAGCTGGTTTTACGTACTCGCCCTAGGTTCTCCTCTAAATTAATCTCCAAATTTCATGTAAACCAGTCTATTGAGCAACCGGATTTCTTCCAGGAACCCACCAGTTTAGCTGAGGTAAAACTCCACACACTAGATACACGGAGCGCGATCCTCTACTTTGTAGACAAGACCAGGCCGCTAAGCAAAACAGATCAACTGTTTGTCTCCATAGCGCCAGGCAGAGAAGACGATTGCATTTCAAAGAATGCCATCTCTAGGTGGATAGTCGGATGTATACAATTGTGCTATTCCTTATCAAACAAGACACTGCCTTTTATGCCCAGGGCTCACCCCACAAGGGGGACAGGAGCCACTCTGGCTTTTATTGCAAATGCCCTTCAAGGCAGCTACATGGAGCTCAATACATACTTTCACTCAGCACTACTGCATTGACACGCATTCCAAGCCAGATACACAAGTGGGACAAGCAGTTCTAAGAAATCTGTTCGCCGATGAACCTTTTCACATCCCACCACCTTCTTCTAACATTGCTCGCTAATCTATGCACAGCATGTGATCTAAGCAGATTCTACAAGCCCCGAAGGGATACATTACTCACCATAATCGTATTTCTGATGCTTGTATCTGCTTAGATTCACATGCGACCCACCCTTCCTCTCCTCGGAGAGAAGGCGCATGGATGCTTACATGCTTGTCTGATACTTATCTGCTTGGATACAACTGTACTCATGCTATACCTCATGTTAGAAAAATAACAATCTGAGGGACCTCGACGCGTGAGGGATCATGGGTACAGTGGACGTCACACTAGGGATAGTATTACTGGCACTCCCTGTTGAAGTCCCTTTTCGAGTTTCGAAAACAACTACTGTAATAGTGTGCAGCTTCCACTAGATCTTGGCCTATGCACAGCATGTGAATCTAAGCAGATCCTGGCCAGAAAAGCTGGGTGCAAAATAACACTGCCACTTTAAGACCTTTTGAAGGGGTAAGGCCTACGTCACGCGTGCCTCCTTCCGCATGCCACGCCCACACCTTACCCCTACGTCACCAACATTCCACAATCAGTTCCTGTTTTTCCACCTTTCTGGGCTGGTTGGAATTTTGCTGCCCTGCAACGCCCTCCTTTTCCGGCGTTACTTTTGCTGTCCATCCCTTTTTTCTAGCAATTGGTTCT
This sequence comes from Ambystoma mexicanum, assembly GCF_040938575.1. Classification (NCBI taxonomy): domain Eukaryota; kingdom Metazoa; phylum Chordata; class Amphibia; order Caudata; family Ambystomatidae; genus Ambystoma; species Ambystoma mexicanum. The sequence continues at coordinate 572,973,625 of NC_090921.1, read as the reverse complement.
TCATTTTTATTTTTTCAATTTGTGGTGCCTCCCACTACGCATGCCGTATGCGACAGGATTCAAGCAGTGCATCAGTTGCAAGAAACATTTCTCTGTGGCTGACCCCCATCATGCCTTTGTCCGCTGTTTGGATTTACATCACCCAGTGAGTACGTGTGTCTCTTGCTGTGGGATTCACCCGAGGTATCTGCATACTAGTGTTCTTGCCTTGTCACAGCTGGGACCGGTAACAAAGACAACTTGGGTGGTCGATATCTGTAAGAGGGAGACAGTAACTTCAGGTGAAGTACAGGTTTATGCACTGGCCTTCAGTACTCGAGGGAAGTCTGCCTCCTCAGTTCCGGAGTCTTCACAGAACCGTTCAGGGGTAAACCCCGGGCGTGTTCACCTAAAAGTACCTCTGGGCGGGAAAGCACTAGTACCTCCTGGTGGGAAAGGGTCTGAAAAGATCCACCCAGTACCGGAAGAGTTATTTACACCAGACAAACCCTCTAAAGCCTTGGTAATCCGAACAGGCAAGGGTTCATGCAAAGAGGCCCTCTCCTGCAGGGTTAACTCAGTCCTTTCCTATTCCCCTGTACCGGATAAAGCCAAGTCGGCATCTGCATGTAAAGCTTCTGGTACTTCGGGAAGTTCTTTCCTCTGCTACCGGTAGGGACCGGTAGGCGGTACCCTGTGGATCCTACGGAGAGGATAGAGGGGTCGAAATATTTTGGCACCAAAATTGCACGTGGAAGGCAAGCCTGCACCCCACTGGAGACATGTGGACCCGAAGGGGCGTGTCATGCCTTCTTTCTCTGAGGCAGTTGAGGTGGGGGATTGGGAAAAGCCCTTGCCCCCCCCTCCCCTTTTAATGTTTGCTCCGGTGCTGACTCTGGGAACGGTCAGGTTACCTGGACCTCCATTCTCAGAAGCCCCAGAACCCTCAAGACGCCCCCCCCCCCCACTTGTCGGAGCATTGATATGACTGAGTGTACGCCTTGAGCGTGTCCTTCATAAGAATAGATAGATGCGATGCAAGCTGTTCTTTTTATCTAATTCTTCATCCGTTGTGTAGTGGAAGAGGTCCCTACCCTCGCAAATGGAAGGTCCAATATGGGTTCCTGGACGTCAGGGTTAAACATAGTAGCCCGAAGCCAGGCAGTCCTCCTCATGTCCATGGCGATGCATATGGCCTGGCCAGAGGTATCTATGTGGGCCACGGTGGACTCCATGATGTCCAGCACCACCTGTTTGGCTTCTGCTAGGCCCGCCTTGAAGCGCACTTGGCTCTGCACCGGAATCTCTGGAAAAAGATGGCTGTTTTTTCCCGCCAAAGCCTTTGGTTAATGGCTGCCAGCATGGCATCCGTGTTACTCCTCCTCCTCTTCCCCCCCCCCCCCTCCCCTCCGAGGACGAGGTGGCCGAGGACAACCGAGGCATAGAGTAGCGTGATGCAGCAGGGATCACCGAAGAGTGGGATTGTGGGTGTGCCGACAGAAAGAGTGGATCCCTCTATCTGCCTATACTTGGCGTCGAGGCACTGACTGACTGGTTGGGCCGAGTGTGGCTTGAGCCACCCCTTCTTGGTTAAAGCAACTACATCCTTCTGCATCGGAATCCCCATTCTGGTAGGTGGTCGTTGGGTGAGGACTTCTGCCAAAACCCCATCTTCGGGCTGCTTGACCTCTGGTTGAGGAAGGCCCAAATATTCTGCGAAACCTGCAAGTCATTTGTCGAAGGCCCTGGCTGATAACAGCATGTCGGGGTCCTCCGCCTCAGCTGTGTTCAGAGTGTCAGGTTGGTACGGAGCGAGTGGAGGAGTGCTGGGCACCATGGGCTGCGGTGTGGAGACCAGAGCCAGGGGCTGGTGCGGAACCGCCTGTACTGTGGGAGGTAAAGGAGCCGGCATCTAAGGCGCCGGCAGGGGCAGCAGGGTCTGCACTGGGGCCTTTGGAATATGAGGAATCACTATTGGTGCGGTGGAGTGAACAGAGGGAGCAAGCCACTGACAGCATCGCGCAGGATGGCCACCATCTGAGGGGTTTGCATCATAGCCCGGAACCTTTCGAAGTACCTGTCTTCAGAGGCTGAAGCTGATGGATAAACAGTAGGCCATGTACCTGGCTGACACCAGTCCCACCTTGAAACTCATTCTCCTACCTGCTCTGTTCCTAGGAGTGGCATCGGACAAGCAGCTATGTTATCTGGCGCGGCAGCCAATTTGTCGTGCCAAAGTCATGGTGCTTGGCTCCCTGTGCCCAGCCTCCTCCAAGACTCTTGCCGGTGGAGCATGCAACCTACCCTTCACCTCAGGCCGGGGCATGGAAGACTTAGTGCAATCGGCTGTGTCGCTGGTAGCGCTGCAAGCAGGCGCTCCCTCTGACATTAGGCCAGTACTAGGGTTTTACCCCTCGGGTTTACACCTGGTAAAAGAACCTTGCGGTCCCTCAGCACTGTGTTCAGAAGGATCTACTGACCACCTCGGCCGTGAGGCCGGTAGCTGGACTAACCTCGGTACATGCGCTAGTGCGAGAACCAGAGAGGTTCCTCCCATTCAGGCGTTTCCTAAGGAAGTAGTTACCCTTGCGGGGTGCGATGGAACACTGCAGCCCTCCCATGGGCATCAATCTCTGTACCGAGAAAATCACAGAAGTCCTCTCACAAGAGGCATGAACACTCGAAATGCAGTCCGGTACTGACTTCTCCAAAAAAGCACAAGAGGAAGAAATCTCCCTTGGTATCTGTCTCGGACCCGGTACTGCTGAGTTAGAAAGACCATTCTACTCTAAATTCTCACTCTGAAGACTTTTATCTTCAACATTTGTTACAGTTCCACTGGAAACATTATTCAGCACTCCTGTGAGTTAATCCTCCTAACATTTAACACAATTGTCTCTTCAGTCTGAGGACAATTTGGGTCAACCTACTCGGGTACCAGCACAATCTGGATCACAGCTGGTTTTAACCAATATCCAGGTGCCTAGGACCGTGGTTTTCAACATTTACTATCCAAACCAGCCACCTAACATGGCTGACTTCTCTACTTCCCCTTTGACTTGAGGAGCCTCAACCCAGCCCTTCTAGAATGGCTAACGACATCACGAATACAGTGCTGGAAACCCTGCTTTCGGAGCCCTTCATAGAAGTTCTGGCTCAATGCATTAAAGACAAAATATCACCTACTTTACTGCAGGGATCAGTGCCTACCGATCCTACCCCTTAGCTAATACTGGTGTCAATGGACGAGGACTCTGCTCCTCTGCCCCAAGAAACAAAAAATTGCCAGAGACACTGACTCGGATTCAGAATACGACACCACTCAGTCACGAGCTTAAATGTTTCCTGACATCGTGACAAAAGCCATGCAAGCACAAGAAATCCTCCCTAAGAATAAGCCTGAATGGCAGGTGTTTTGGGAAAACTGCCATTTCAGCAGTCAAAAGTACCACTTCCCATGGAACGTCTGTTCCAGAGCAAGCTCTAGCTTGCTTGGGTAAGCCTAATTCCGATCCACATATCTCCAAAGCTATAGACAACAAATACAAGATGCCTAAAGAGGAACCCTTCATACTTCTGGGCAATCTTCCTGCAAAATTGGCAGTAGTTTCTGCTGCTCTTGGCACAAAGGGTAAAGGCCCTGCTCCATCTCCAGCTTCAGTACTGGACAAAAATGCCAAAGCATGGGAAACTCAAGGTAAGAAATCTTAGACTAACTCTCCTACCTTTCAACTAAGGCAGGTAAACACTGCTATAGTTTTAGTGGGATTTAATATCCTTAATTGGGAAAATCTTGAGTGCTTTACTGACCTGCTCCCTCAGGAGTCTGCAGATGAGTTTGCCTTCTGGATTTCAGAGGTTAGAGAGGCGACTATCCAGCAGCTTCAATTGGTTAAAGACCTCACTGACACAACTGCAAGAGCAGTCACTAGTGTAGTCTGCATGCCTAGACACACATTTGTCAGCCTCTTCCCTTCACCAAGATATCCAGGAGAAGGTGCTTGACCTTCCATTTGATGGCAAGACACTGTTGGATCCATCCACGGATGAGGTTCTCCAAAATTGTAAGGCCAGTGTCACGGCCGCTAAAACACTAAGCTCAATTCCGGTGAAACAACCCTATCACCAAAACATGAAATCATTCAAACCACATCCTCAAGGAAATAGTGGTTCAGCCTCTCCTGTGAAGTCTTACTACTGTTCTAAAAAGAGAAGGTATAGACCTAAGTCGGGACCTAACATCAGCTGTAACCGCCGGCAGGCGGATCACGCCGGCGGCCAGCTCCAAGGCCACTCTAAGGCCTGTTGGGTGCCTGCTCACCCCCTCACTCCACTCTTCCTCATCGTGGGGCGAGGGCAGGAGCCCCCCCAGCACCCCAGCCCAGCAGAGGAACCACGAGGAACACGGACAGGGCCTGCCTGACCCTGTCCCCACACGCCGCCTGACTCGCGCATGCCGGGCGCAGCGCGGCCTGAAACCGAGGCTGAGCCTCGTTAACATCAGCTGTAACCGCCGGCAGGCGGATCACGCCGGCGGCCAGCTCCAAGGCCACTCTAAGGCCTGTTGGGTGCCTGTTCGGAGCCACAGGAGCCAGGGGCCAGGAACTCTGCCCTTACCGCTCCAGCCGCAGCAGCACACCTCGGATCAGGGGCAGGAGCTCTAGCCTCCTGAGCCGAGGAGCATCTCCAGCTACACACGGCTCGGCCGTGCGTCTGATCACCCTGCCTCACCGATTTTCCCTCAAGGGCTAGGGTTGCCATTGATCTCCAGTTGCTCGCCGATTGCTAAAGCGCAACGCTTCTTGGAATCGACTGACTCCGTCAGACTCTTCCGCCTGGCCCAGCAATGGCGGGCGCATCGCGGCACCAGAGCGAGGCTCTGGCCGCACGAATCAGCTGTTGACCTCCCCATTCATAATTAGCCCCTCCGCCGGCAGGCGGGAACGCCGGCCTCTCAACAAAGGCCCGCACTAAGGCCCCTGTTCGCCTCCGGAGCCTTGGAGCCAATGTCTACTCGGACCTCTAATCCATTGTGAGTAGAGGGGTTACCCTCAGTCTACACTACTGTGCTTTCTGGTATGTCTTCTGCTACTCCGCAATCACATACACTTAGACTCGGTTTCTCTTCACCTCGATAACTGTTTGCTACATACACTTATGCCGCCAACTCTGTTGCCTCTTTGCGTTACTGCCACCTCTCATTAGTTCAGTCACTTTCTGCCCCTAATGTGGTATGTCTCATGACTGATACTGGCTGTGCCCTTTGGTCGTTAACCAACCACTGCAACTGTGTTGTGCCTTATGGTCATTAACTGACCACTGCCATTGTGTTGTGCCTTATGGTCATTAACTGACCACTGCCATTGTGTTGTGCCTTATGGTCGTTAACCAACCACTGCCATTGTGTTGTGCCTTATGGTCGTTAACCAACCACTGCCATTGTGTTGTGCCTTATGGTCTTTAACTGACCACTGCAATTGTGTTGTGCCTTATGGTCATCAACTGACCACTGCCATTGTGTTGTGCCTTATGGTCATTAACTGACCACTGCCATTGTGTTGTGCCTTATGGTCTTTAACTGACCACTGCAATTGTGTTGTGCCTTATGGTCATTAACTGACCACTGCCATTGTGTTGTGCCTTATGGTCGTTATCTGACCACTGCAATTGTGTCGTGCCTTATGGTCGCTAACTGACCACTGCAATTGTGTTGTGCCTTATGGTCATTAACTGACCACTGCCATTGTGTTGTGCCTTATGGTCATTAACTGACCACTGCCATTGTGTTGTGCCTTATGGTCTTTAACTGACCACTGCAATTGTGTTGTGCCTTATGGTCATTAACTGACCACTGCCATTGTGTTGTGCCTTATGGTCGTTATCTGACCACGGCAATTGTGTCGTGCCTTATGGTCGCTAACTGACCACTGCAATTGTGTCGTGCCTTATGGTCATTAACTGACCAGTGCTACTGTGTAAATGTCATATGGTCGCCCTCGCTCTCCCTACCATACTACGCGCGCTTAGACTCTACCAGGTCAACATGCCCCCCAACAGTCTAACTACTGCAAACTCACCACTGTACTCTTTCAGTACACTACTGACCAGACTGCTGCCTACCCTTCTCATCCTTATACTGCACCCTGGCTGCACCGCACCATACCATACCACCACCTCTATTTACTACTCTTACTTGCATCTTACCTCAACTATGCCATCCCACACTCACCACACCAACCCTTATCTTAACAACCCAGCCCTCTGGATCCAGCACTTCGCCACCAGACCTTTACCTAACCTACCTTGCTCTATCTCCTTGAGAAATGCTAGACTTGGCTCGCGTCTCACCCACGCTTCCCATCACTCAGCTCACCGCATCAAACTGCCTCTCCCTCTGTCACCACCTACACTTTCACCTAATCTACCACCATCTTCCAACTCCCCTAACTTAAACAACATCAAAGGCGCGCTAATCAACGCCAGATCACTCCCGGCTCACGCCCTAGAAGTAGCTGACTTGATCCTTAACCTTGACCTCGACTTCTTAGCAATCACTGAAACCTGGCTCCACCCAGCTTCAGGTCCTCTTCTCTCCCTCGCTATCCCTCCTGACTACAACATTATCAGACATGACCGTAACTCCATCCAATCTAAAGGAGGTGGCATCGCCATCATCCACAAAAACGCTTTGAACTTCCACCTCTCAGCCACACATCACTCCTCCACTCTGGAAGCACTGACTGCTAAACTAGCTCTCACACCCAACCATTCTATCACCTTTCATCTACTCTACCGGCCACCCGGCCCACTATCTACCTTCGCGGAGGACCTCTCCAACATCTTCACACACAGCACCAAAGTTACCTCCCAGGTTATGATACTGGGGGATTTCAATTTAGGCCTCAACGACCCCAAGGACACCGCTGCTTCGTCTATTGACAACATCCTCACTAATGCTGGATTCACTCAGTTCCTAAACCAACCTACCCACAACAAGGGCAGAACCCTTGACTGGCTAGCCGCCCTCAACTGTCCCATCAACATCACCTCTAACCAACAGTGCGCCTGGACAGACCACAACTTAATTACATTCAATATTGAGTCCAAACCTATCAGCCTCCCTCACAACATTGCCCCGGCTATGGCCACCCGTAACAAACGCAACATTACCTGCGATAGACTCCTACCCCTCCTCCTTCCAGCTCTTAATGTTCTGGATCCATCATGCTCTGACCCTACGGCCCTGGTCGACACCTTCAACCGGGCCATGCTTACAGCCTTAGACACCATTGCACCTTCGAAACTGAGAAAATCTAAACCTCGAGCCCACCTAAACTCCTGGTTTACTCCCCATCTCAGAGCACTACGCAAAGAAAAACGAATTGCAGAATCCCACTGGAGAAGCAATCACTCTCTAGCTAACAAATCACGCGTACTCCTGGCCACCCTTAACTACAAGGAAGCTATATTCCAGGCAAAAAAAGACACACATAACAAACGCATCGAGCAAGCCAAATCTAACACCAAAGAATTGTTTAAAATTCTAAAAGAACTTGAAACTCCTGTTACCCCACCTGACACATGTACCAAAGATAGCACCTGGTGCTCCAAAATCCAAGAAGCTCTCCTAGGTAAGATTGCCACTCTCCAAATTAAAATTAACAACAAACAATCTAGCCTTCAATCCAACCCTCTACAGATCCCTATACCTACCACAAACCCCTCTATCACAGACTCTCTGACTCCTTTTAGCTTCTCTCCACTCTCCATTCTCGAAGTGGAAAAGATTATCACTAGCCTTAAACCGTCCAATTGTCAGGGTGACCTCTGTCCTGCACCTATTATCAAGGAAGCTGCTCACGACCTAGCACCTTTCATCACTACGCTCATCAACTCCTCCTTTAGCTCTAGGATTGTAGCGGACAATCTTAAGAATGCATGGGTCATCCCGCTTCTGAAAAAACCTACCCTCGATCCCAGTATACCCACAAACTACAGACCAATTACCACTGTACCTTTTTTACTAAAAATCCTCGACCGCGCGGCCTACCTACAAATTCAGGAATACCTTGAATCTAATAACCTTCTGGGACTCAGGCAATCAGGCTTCCGGCCTCGCCATGGCACTGAGACCGCCCTTATTGACTTAAAAACGCAGATCGAAGATCTCAAAGACAAAGGCAAACTGGCATTATTACTTCTCCTGGACCTCTCTGCTGCTTTTGATCTCGTCAATCACAAAATTCTCTGCCATCACCTCAAATCAGCCGCACACTTCTCAGAAAATGCCGCCACTTGGATCAGATCCTTCCTGGATAATAGATCTATGCGTGTATTCTCCCCACTTGCGGCCGCACCACCCGCTCCGGTCGCCTGTGGTGTGCCTCAAGGGTCTTGTATCTCGCCCACGTTATATAACGTGTTTACCAAACCCCTTTTCGATATTTTGGATCACTTGGGCGTCACGTATACCAATTACGCTGATGACACACAGATACTCATCCCCATCACAGGCGATTACACAACTGACTCCCTTGCCATCAACGCCATCTACCAGGTCATCCAAGCGTGGATGGCCCAGCACGGCCTCTGCCTAAATGGTGAAAAGACAGAGCTCCTCATTCTTGGTTCACCACAAAAACTCACTAAACTTAACCCTGCCTTCAAGTCTTTCACCATCGATGGGAATACCATCCCGATTGCTAAGGACACGAAAACCCTTGGGATTTACATCGACTCAACCCTATCCTTGACTAGACAATCCAACGCAGTCTCATCTGCAGCAGCGCTTACTTGCAAGCTCATCACCGCCTGTCGCCCGTTCCTAACCACTGCCAACTGCGTAACCTTGGCCAGGACCCTTGTTCTATCCAAGGTTGACTACTGTAATGCCCTCTATCTAGGTACTAATCTCCGCAACTTAAATAAGCTACAAATTGTCCAAAACAATGCGATCAGAGCGGCCCTTAACATTCCTAGGCGCCAGCATATATCTGACACCAGGCGCAACCTGCACTGGCTCTCTATCCCACAGCGCATCTCCTTGAAGTCCTTGGCTCTCACACACAAATGCCTCCACAACCAAGCCCCTCGCTACCTGGCTAACAGATTCTCTTTCCACAATTCCACCAGACCTCGCAGAGCGGCCCAAGCCAACTGCCTTGTCATCCCGCGCTTTAATCTCCTAAGATCTGGTGGAACCAGCTTCCCCATCCTGGCAGCCAAACTTTGGAACTCACTCCCCAATGACCTTAGAGCAGAACCTTCCTTCCTGAAATTCAAATACCTTACCAAAGCATGGTTATCCGCCCAAGACTGCTAACATCAGCTTACTGCCCTACTTGCACTTTGACCTACTCGGCATCCCTTATTAACTATCCTGTAAATCACTGCCTTATCGATATTCATTTGAATGTATATGTTGTAAATTTTGTATATCTTCCTGTAATAATCTTGTAATACTCTGTCACATTGCCTTGTCATGCTTTCATCTTGTTGTAACTAAGTTAAGCGCCCGGATGCCCCTGGGCCTGGTGCGCTATAGAAATAAATAAAATACTAAAAATACCTTCACTTTCCTCAAATTCTGCTCAAGAACAAAAGAAGTCTATTTGACTTTCTTCGGGGCATGTACATACCTTCCACTCCTACTATCATCATGGAGCATAGAACCCTGGTAGCAGGAAGGCGGTCCAATTTAATTCCCTTTTGTTATTATTTTACTTGTAAAGCGCAAAGGCCCTATGGCGTCTAGGCACTGAACAGAGGGACAGAACTACAGAACAGGATTCCAGAATTCTGTTTTTTTTTTTTACATAAACAGCCTGGTCTTCATCAACTTTCTAAAAGCAAGATGGTTTTCTTGCTTCCAGAATGATTATGGTAGCTCATTCCGGGCCACCCGAACCGGGAAAGAGCAGCCATTACCCAGACTCTTTTGAATCGATTTACTCTAAGGAAGCATGCCTTAGCTGAATGAAGGTTCCTAGTGGGTTGATGGATTACTACCTTCTCTTTAAAATATTGAGGGGCATTCCCAAAGATACACTTGTGTCCTAAGGTTAGCAACTTAAAATGACCCTAGCTGCCCCCGGGAGCCAATGCAGTTCTCGCTGAGCTGCTGTCACTGGTTCCTTCCATGCCATATGGTGAACTATACGCACTGCTTCATTTTGTATTTTCTGCAGTTTTTGTGTAGCATCCTTACTTGGCACCCCGCAGCAGGGAGGTAAAATAATAGAGACGCAGTAATGTAATAGCCTGTGCCAATTTTGCACGGTTATCCTTTGTGACCATGGGACCAAGCAATCTCAGTACTCTGAGGTAGTATTTAGTGTTCCTTGCATAAAGTCCACATGGGCGTCTGCATTAAGGTTAGCCTCCATGTAAGTACTAAGAGTCTTCACCTTGGTAGTCACTGGGAATCAAGCTGCCCTCGATCAGGAAGCTGGGAAAGTCCTGACCTAAACTCTCCCATGCATGCTTGGACCCATAAATCATCAGCTCGGTTTTCCCGGCATTTAAGCATAGCCAATTCATGGACATCCAATTTTTGATAACCAGGTAGATATTATTTAACCTCTCCTGGTCCTTTGCATAATTTCTGCTAAATTCCATTGATAGCTGAAAATCATCAGCATAATTTGTGAAGAAAAAGCTCAATCTCTCCAATTCCAAGCACAGGGGCTGGATCTATATGTTACAAAAAGAATAGACATGCCCCCTGCGGGACTCCACAGACGATGGGTACTGAATCAGATGAAACATCTCCCCAATTAACCCTCGACCTACGTCCCTCCTGAAATGACTTCATCCACTGTGACCACCTCCCCTGAGAATCCCCCTGTGACAACCAATCTCTCTAACAAAATGTTATGGTCCAGTAGATCGAAAGCTGCTGATAAATCAAGTAAAATCAGCAGCCCCCATCCACTCCAACACTGTCAACATCTGTGTTTGGAGGTCGATCACGGAAAACCCGGTTGTTTCTTGTGTAACATGTCTATGGCGTCCATATGTTGTTGGAGCTGCACGGTAGCCACTTTGTTGAACAACTTAAGAAAGTAAAAGTATTGGATATGGGTAGCAAGTTTGCTGCATAATTAGGATGCAAACCTAGTTTTTTCAAAAGGGGCGACACTGCAACATCTTTAATTTGGGGTATGGCGCAATGATTAAAGAAGGCATTTGCAAATCTGCAAGGAATGGTGCAGAAACGCCATAATGTTCCAGGATGACCTTCGATGGCAATAAATCCTCAGGGCAACTTGTGGGTTGCATATCCTTTAGAATTGAGTTGAAAAGCTGAAGTGCAGGGAAGGCGCCACCTGGTTTTGCTCCTTGGGATCAGAGGGCATTTGGTCAGCCACCATTTTTTGTTGCCCATTCCCTGTGATGTCACCCGCCGTTAAAATCTTCAACCTGTCCAGCTCTTTTTTGCCTCCGTGAGCACAAGCTTTTGAATTCTTGTGCAATCTTCCTTTTTAGGTTTTATATTTTGGTTTAGTACTTTAAGATTTTCCCATGTTCTAAACAGTTTAAAAAGTTCCTTAGTTTGATTCCCTGCCCTGCTTATTTGTTCATTATAATGGTTGCATTTGGCTTCTATGATCTTGTCTTACTCTTACGTCCCGTCCCCTGTCCTCCATTCTGCATGGGTGTTCCTCGCTAGGGACAGGAGACGGAACCTTTTTCACCAGAAAAAAATCCTACGTCCCCTTTAAATTTAGAGGTGCACGGTGGCGCGGCCCTGGGAGCATGCGCTCCCCTGACTCTGCCCACTGGCGCCACTCCTCAGTCCCTTTTCTGCGTTGAAGGAACCGGGCCGATTTCACCTGCGCTCTTGGGTTTGCCTTTGGCCATGTAATACCACACGCTCTTCCCCGGATACTTCTATCTTTTTGTCTTCTTTTTGTCAAACAGGTGCTTGGTCCTTCGGCGCCATGCTCCTCCCCGGCGCGTGTTGACTTCAGCAGGTGTACAGCCTGCGAGGGGCTTTATCCCACTTCCGACCCCCAAGCTCCTTGCCTCTGCTGCCTTGGCCCCGACCACAGCTTGGAAGGTTGTACTGCGTGCAACGCACTGACGAACAGGCTACCTAGGTGGAGAGGGCTCTTCGAAAGGTCGCCTCCAGAGGACTTGAAGGACTTCGTCAGACAGAGATCGATGCCCATGGGAGGGCTGCAGTGTTCCATCGCACCCCGCAAGGGTGACTACTTCCTTAGGAAATGCCTGAATGGGAGGAACCTCTCTGGTTCTCGCACTAGCGCATGTACCGAGGTTAGTCCAGCTACCGGTACAGGGCCGAGGTGGTCAGTAGATCCTTCTGAACACAGTGCTGAGGGACCGCAAGGTTCTTTTACCAGGTGTACACCCGAGGGGGAACACCCTAGTACTGGCCTAATGTCGGAGGGAGCGCCTGCATGCAGCGACACAGCCGAGTGCACTAAGTCTTCCATGCCCCGGCCTGAGACGAAGGGTAGGTCTCATGCTCCACCGGCAAGAGTCTTGGAGGAGGCTGGGCACAGGGAGCCAAGCACCATGACTTTGGCACGACAAATTGGCTGCCGCGCCAGATAACATGGCTGCTTGTCCGCTGCCACTCGTAGGAAACGGAGCAGGTGGGAGAATGAGTTTCAAGGTGTGACTGGTGTCAGCCAGGTACATGGCCTACTGTTTATCCATCAGCTTCAGCCTCTGAAGACAGGTACTTCAAAAGGTTCCGGGCTATGATGCAAACCCCTCAGATGGTGGCCATCCTGCGCAATGCTGTCAGTGGCTTGCTCCCTCTGTTCACTCCACCGCACATATAGTGATTCCTCATATTCCAAAGGCCCCAGCGCAGACCCTGCTGCTCCTGCCGGCGCCTTAGATGCCGGCTCCTTTACCTCCCACAGTACAGGCGTTTCCGCACCAGCCCCTGGCTCTGGTCTCCAAACTGCAGCCCATGGTGCCCAGCACTCCTCCACCTGCTCCGTACCAACCTGGCACTCTGAACACAGCTGAGGCGGAGGACCCCGACACGCTGTTATCAGCCAGGGCCTTCAACAAATGACTTGCAGGTTTCGCAGAATATTTGGCCCTTCCTCAACCAGAGACGAGCAGCCCGAAGATGGGGTTTTGGCAGAAGTCCTCACCCAACGAACACCTACCAGAATGGGGATTCCAATGCAGAAGGATGTAGTTGCTTTAACCAAGAAGGGGTGGCTTAAGCCACACTCGGCCCAACCAGTCAGTCAGTGCCTCGACGCCAAGTATAGGCAGATAGAGGGATCCACTCTTTCTGTTGGCACACCCACAATCCCACTCTTCGGTGATCCCTGCTGCATCACTCTACTCTATGCCTCAGTTGTCCTCGGCCACCTCGTCCTCGGGGGGGGGGGGGAGGAGGAGGAGGAGGAGGAGAAGGAGGAGGAGCAGGAGGGGAGGAGGAGGAAGAGGGGGGGGAGGAGGAGTATTCCAACGCCTCCCTGCACTTGCGTCAATCCAACACGGATGCCATGCTGGCAGCCATTAACCAAAGGCTTTGGAGTCCACCGTGGCCCACATAGATACCTCTGGCCAGGCCATATGCATCGCCATGGACATGAGGAGGACTGCCTGGCTTCGGGCTACTATGTTTAACCCTGACGTCCAGGAACGCATATTGGACCTTCCATTCGAGGGTAGTGACCTCTTCCACTCCACAACGGATGAAGAATTAGATGAAAAGAACAGCTTGCATCGCATCTATCTATTCTTATGAAGGCCACGCTCAAGGCGTACACTCAGTCATATCAATGCTCCGACAAGGGGGGGGGGGCGTCTTGAGGGTTCTGGGGCTTCTGAGAATGGAGGTCCAGGTAACCTGACCGTTCCCAGAGTCGGCACCGGAGCAAACATTAAAAGGGGAGGGGGGGCAAGGGCTTTTTCCAATCCCCCACCTCAACTGCCTCAGAGAAAGAAGGCATGACACGCCCCTTCGGGTCCACATGTCTCCAGTGGGGTGCAGGCTTGCCTTCCACGTGCAATTTTGGTGCCAAAATATTTCGACCCCTCTATCCTCTCCGTAGGATCCATGGGGTACCGCCTACTGGTCCCTTCCTCTCCTCCCTCTTCCCCTCTTTTCCCACAGATTGGGACCGCAACTCTGTTGGCAGAGATCCGCTCGCTCGTTGAGAGCCAGGCAGTGGAAAAAGTCCCTCCCTCCCTGGGAAGCTCGGGCTTCTATTCCAGGATTTGCACCATACAGAAGAAGAACCAGGCTGGCCTGTGAGATGTTGGACCTTTCCACCCTGAATCTCTCCCTTCCTCTACAAGACATTCTAGATGGTTACGCCAGCACTCATTACAGAGACACTGAACAGGGGAGACTAGATGTGCTCCCTGGATCTGAATGATGCGTATCAACACGTCCCTATTTGGCAGCCGCATCAGTCCTTTATGCGCTACAGGATCATGGGCTGCCATTTCCAATACAAGGTGCTACCCTCCGGCCCCAGTTCAGCCCCCAAGGTATTTACCAGATTGATGAATGCGGTGGCAGCCCTCCTCAGGGCCCAGGGCCACCACGTCTTCCCATACCTGGACGACTGGCTTGTCTGGGCTTCATCTCCATACCTCCTCCACGCTCATGAACACACTCCACGTCCTGGGGTTTACCATCAATCTCAAGAAGTCTCAGCTGCAACCCACGCAGAGACAGACTTTCCTGGGCTTCATCTGGGACACCAGATCCGAGAGAGCCTTTCCCTAAGAGGACAAGATCACGGCCATCAAGATGGCCACGGCTCACTTCCTCTCCAGCACTGTGACCTCTGCCTGGTGGTACCAGCATGTGCTGGGTATTATAACGGCTGTCCTTTTGGCTGTACCCCACACAAGACTCCAGATGAGGAGATTACAGCTGCACTTCGCAACCTCATGGAATCAAGAGAAGGGCTCTCAAGCGGAGCCAGTAGACATCCTACATCTCTCCACCCGGACCTCAAGTGGTGGTCTGTGGAGCTCAACCTGCGGCAGTTCAGGCCCTTCCGGCAGCCTCCCCCTCAGGTTACAGTCACAATGAACTCCTCCCTAGTGGACTTGGGTGCCATTATGGACAACCACAGCGTCCATAGAGTCTGGGCCCGGCAGGAGCTGGAGTCCCACATCGAGTTGAAGGCCATATGGCTGACTCTCAAGGCCTTCCTCCCTCTCATAGAGGGCAAGACAGTATTTATCCAGACGGACAACTCCACCAGCATGTACTATGTCAACAAGCAGGGGGGTACCAGGTCCTCCCCACTATGTAGCCTAGCGGTCAGCATGTGGGAATGGGCTCTGGAAAACATCTACCTCACTGCTGTCCACCTCCCAGGGGAGTCCATCCTGGAGGCGGACAGGCTCAGCAGACTGGGGGTGGACAATTACGAGTGGCAATTGAACGACCTGGTACTGAAGGAGATCTTCCTCAGGTGGGGTCATCACCAAGTGGACCTGTATGCCTCCCCGGACAGACAATGCCAGCATTTCGCCTCCTGGCAGGGGCTGGGCCCCGGCTCCGTTGGCGATGCATTACAGATACAAGGTAACTACATGTCGGCATACGCCTTCTCACCCACCCCCCTGGTTCACAGGGTGATCTGCAGAATAAAGCAATCTTATCACCTCAGCATCATTCTGATGGCTCCCTGGTGGCCAGCGAGACCATGGTTCTCTGAGCTGCTCAGGCTATCGGACAGGCCTCCCAATCACCTACCGCTGGGCCCAGCTCCACGCCTGACCTAGCAGGGGGGGTACTCCAACCCTCTCCTCACAAACTAGCCCTTGCAGCGTGGTTCCTGAGCAAGTCACTCTGAAACACTTGAACCTATATCAGGCTAACCTGGAGATCATCCAGGGCGCCAGAAGCAAAGCTGCCAGAAGCCAATATAGGAGCAAATGGTCTAGATTCTGTCATTGGGCCAACGCTAAGCAGATTGACGCCTACTCTGGAGTACAGGTGGACACATGCTGCATCCATCTGGCGGCCATAGGAGTCTACAGGAATTCAGAGGAGGGTCTCTTCTCCTCTGCTAACCCAGTGGTCAAGCAACATCTGGCAGGCTTCCACAGACTCTATCCACCTTTTATGGAAGCCACACCCGGTGTGGGTCCTCAATGTAGTGTTGGGTGCATTGGCGCACAGACTGTTTGAGCCAATGGCGTCCGACATCAGGCTGGTCACCCTAAAGACAGCTTTGTTCGTAGTCAGCGAAATACAGGCTCTGGTGGCATCAGAGCCCTACACCACTTTCCACAAGGATAAGGTGGACCACCCAAGGTGCCATCCTCCTTCCACCTAAACGAGAAGATAACCTTACCCACCTTCTTCGCGACCCCAAGGATGAGCTTCAGAGGGTCTTGCACTGTATGGATGTCGGACGTGCTCTGAAATACTACCTGGATAGGACCAAGGAATTCTACAAGTCAGATGCCTTCTTTGTCACCTCCGGGGGCTCACGACCAGGCTATTGGGCTTCCAAGACTTCCATTGTAAGGTGAATGGTCGCGGCCATCAAGGAGGCGGATGAGGGGCAGCGCAGGCCAGCTCTGGCTAATTTGCATGCCTATGAAGTCGGACTCAAGGCCACGCCCATTGCGTTCCAAAGGCACGTACCTTGGCAAGTCATCAGCAGGGCGGCCACCTTGGCCACCCCTTCGCTTACTGCAGGCACTACTGTCTGGACGCCGCCTCTTGGTCAGATGCGGCCTTCGAGCAGGCGGTTCTAAGAAACCTATTCTCTTAAGGAGGTTCTTCTTTCCACCCTGGGGCTACATTCAGTTGTAATTGTCCATACAGTATGGAGGAAAGGGGACTATGGACTAAGAGTACGCTAGTCAGTATGGTGAGCAACTATTAATTTTCCAACCATATAAAACTGGTTGATGCTGTTTTTTTTAAGTTGCTCTTTCACGATTTATGCCGCTGTGCTCTTATTTGGCATTCTCCATCTCCCAAGTAGGGGTGGGTGAAACAACTGCCCGTGAAGTGCAAAGTGCAGGATTTGCACTGGAATTGGCTTCTGCCCTCAGCATTTACGGTTCTGCAGCAACTGAAATTTTGCCCGGTTTTGGATGGAGCATGGTGATTTGTTTACTTGTTTGTTTTCTGTAGGGAGATGAGACTTAACGCAGATTTTCAAATCATGCTAGGTTCATGCAATGACACAATAAACTTTGTGCCTGTCTTTTGCGATCTGTGCTACTTTTGCACTTTTGCGCAGCGTCATGAAGAACTTTGCACGGTTATCCCTGATCCATGTTAGTTTGCCACAGTGACACGAGAAACTTAGCACTCGCCTTTTTTTCGATCCGTGCTAGGTTTGCGCAGCGACACAAGACACTTGGCACATTTTGTTTCAATTTGTACTCAGTTTGTGATGCAGCCTTTCCTTCAATGAAAGTAACTCCTTTGTGCCGTCAAAGGAGCAATAATGGCGCTAGGCTGCGTTCCAGCAAGGGCAGCGCTGGAATGTGGACAACTGCCACCTGTCTGAAACTTTCGAGCCGCTCTTTTCGATTTGTGCAGGGTTCGCGCAGCGGCATGAGAAACTTCACGCCTCTTTTCAGTGCACAGGGCTGGCAAATTAAATTTGACAGAATTCACTTCCACGGCTGGCGGAACAGAATATAACCATTTCACCCAGCCGTACTCCCAGGCACCTAATGTGTATTGGAGTCGGCAGTGGGACATCTCCTTACTTCACCACATAAATTGTTTGAATTTTTCCTGTGTAAATTTTAAATCTGAAAACAGTTCAAATGTAGCACTGTCCTTTTTGTAGGTGAAATGTTATCAAATTGAAAATCACAGTAAAATCCTTATAGGCAACTTTATCAGTTCTGAGCAAAAGGGTGCTGTGATCATATCCCCCATGTATAAGAAGATATTCAATGTCTCAGCCTCCTCTCCTCTTTTGCTCATTTCTGACTGTCTATCCGCAATTCAGGATTGGTGCGCATCCAACTATCTCTGCCTTAATGCCAGTAAGATGGAGATCCTTCTCATTGGAACCCCTGCCCCTGCTTTCCCTCTCTAACTCTTGCTGGCTGCCTTCAGCCCTTTTCCTACACCTTCCTGTGAGGCAAAAATGTGTCCCCTTCGATTCCACTCTTTCTCTCCTCACATCTTGGACGTTGCCAAGAAGTCCTACTACCAGCTACACCTCCTCAGTGGGACTCTTCCCTTTCTCACTTTCCCCCAGAAGCTCACTGTCTCCAGAGCCCTGGTTCTATCTAGGCTGAACTACTGCAACAAGCTATTTCTCAATCTGCCTTCCTCTACTCTCTGCCCTCTGCAACTAATCCAGAACAGGACTGCAAGACTTATCTTTGGCCTCAAGCCCAGGGATTGTATCTCTCCAGCCCTGAAATCTCCCACTGGCTCCGGGTGGCTGTAAGGATCAACTTCAAGACCCTTTGCGTTGTCCAAAAGACTTTCTGGGGCTGGGCAGCACTACAGCCAATACTCTCTTCCAAAATACCTTCCTTCTTGAGCCCTTTGCTCAGATACCTCCAGTTAGATGTTTCTACAGGCAGAGAGTGGGGGGCAGATCTCTCTCCTCTGCAGGTGCCTCACTCTGGAATGGCCTCCCTGCCCCTCTCAAACTTGAGCCGGACCACCTGAAGTTCTGGAACCAGCTAAAAAAATGTCCTCTTCGAATGGATTACGTCTTCCAACGTATTCCACATCTTTGACATGTAATGTAAACAGCTGTGCACTTCGGAAACTTTTTCAGCAGAGGGCGTCCAGCGTCGATGACATCGGGTCGATGTCCCTCGAAGGCCTCCGTCGAGGACGACGTCACCGGATGTTATAAATAGGACGCACGGCGCCCGCAGCCTCAGTTCTGGGTTTTCTACGAATGTGTTGCTTCGTGAAACTCAGCGAAACCGTTGCAACCTCCTAAGGGCTCGATGCCGGTGTCGACTCGGTTGGCACCGTGTCCATCTGATTCGGATGTCGATGCTTTGCCATCTAATCAGCCCACGCACCGTCGGCACCAGTGTCGAAGTAGACTCCAAAGCCTTCGGCGCTCACGACGTCGAGGCTGTCAACGCGCCCGGTGTCGAAGCCTTCGGCGCTCTCAGCGCCTTCAGGTATTTTTGCTCTAAATTTGCCTTTGGAGTACCCCGATGTGGTGGATCCATCTAGGAAGGCTACGGCTAAGTCTGTGGGGCCAGTTTTGGACTCCAGGCCTTCTTCTGTCACCAGGCCTGGTTTTCATCTTCCTCTGGCTGACATATATGAAGAAGAGGAAAGATCTGAGTTTGAGGACCCTGGTGAACTTGATGAAGCTCCACTTTTTTCTGGATACAGTCAGTTGGAGGAGTTGAGGCAGACCCTCCATGATGCCAGTCAGTTGGACACTTTTCCGGAAGTATCAGGGCTGGTCCAGTCCTCCTGAAGACTTTGTGCAGGATGATCGAACGGACATCTTGGATCAAGGTCTGTCCTCTGACCCGGTTTTACCATTCATTTACCTTACAGAAAAGGGTGGCAGCTGCTTGGCAGTCCCCGGAATCTCTTCCGGCTGTTAATAAATCATTGACAAAGAAGTACTGCCCTTCCGTTAGCGACCCCAGCTATTTATCTACTCACCCCACTACCGAGAGTTTGTTGGTTCAGGTGGCTAAGGCCACCTCGAGGCAGGAGGCGTACCCTACCATCCCTCCGGATAGGGACAAGTGCTTCGAAGGTTGGGCCCGGAAGGTATTTTCTGCTGGGAGCATGGCCTTGAAATCCGTCAACTCCACTTGTACCTTGGCAAGGTTCTCACACACTCTGTGGAACTGTTTCTTTAGCGGCTGAGCATATTCCCACGGGGGAAGAAAGGGATGGGTTCCTTGCTCTCCTGCAAGACAAGGATGCCATGTGCGAATCCCTTCAGTCGGGTTTGGATACGGCCGACAGTGTTAGCCAATTCATGGCTGCGAGCACCGTTATACGCAGGTTTGCTTGGTTGCGGAAGTCGGGGTTTTGCGCCGGATGTACAGGCCAGTCTTCTGAACATGCCCTTTGATGGAACACATTTGTTTGGCAGCAAGGCTGACGAGAGTCTTGAGAGGTTGCAGACCTCAGAAGCTGTGGCTAAATCTTTAAGCGCAGCTGTGCATCAACCTCTTCCTTTTTATCCTAGGGGACAGCAATGGAGGGGAGGTTCTTTTCATTACTACTCCTCCTTTGGTAGAAGGAGAGGGGCCGTCAGTCAAAGTCCTGCGAAAAAGTACCTGTGGTGGTCGGGGAAATTGTGGTGCCAAAGCCGCTCAGGCAGCTGCCTCTTTGCCTTCAGGCACTGGCGCAGCTGCTTCCAAAGAGTCATGAGGCCATGTCCCATAGTTCGCCGGTTGGGGTTAGATTGTCTCAGCATTTCGAGGAATGATGTCATGACCATTGCCCCTGGCTCTCAATGGCAAATCAGCCTTCCAGTTAGGGCCAGGTCAAAGGCCTTAAAGCCTCATCCACGACTCTCTTGGAGTCAGTCCTGGTGCCTTTTGCGCCATGCTCATAATCATTATGAAGACCAACATTAGAATGGGACTATTTACTTGGGGAATTTGGGGGGGTGGGTTCAGCCAACAAGGAGGCACACACACAGCTCAGTTACAAGGAACTTAGCTATACAGTCTAGTCTTTTGGGTGTAGCAGGCCTGGGACTACTTTACCTGGACTACTTTGGGTGTGGCAGGCCTGGGACTATTTTACCTGCACTACTTTACCTGAGACTATTTAAACCACACCCAAAAAGCAGAACATGCTTTGCGTTATTCTGCTGTGGGCAGCGTAACGCTCACCGTGTCCAGTTCTTTGATGCCAGCTTACCTGAAACCAAGGAGCTGCACAGAGAGAAAGAACACTACGAAACTTACCTGGAACAGGATCCTGTCTTCAATCCATCGCTGACTTCAGTTCACTCACCTGAAGGTACGAACTCCATCATGCGGCACCGCATGCGTCCTGGAATACCATAACCTGGAAAGAGGAGAAAGAAAGACAGCATTAGTAAGCGTTTACTCACGTTTCCTCCCGAATGAAGAAAGCCACACAATTCTTACCTGGGTAGTTATCTCCTGGTCAGTATCATTGCTGGAACATTACGGCGCTCGGCGAGGACCATCGCAACCTGCAAGGAGAGAAAAGACACAGGTTAGCAATATAAAAGGCAAAACAGCACTGCGCATCGCGCATTACTCACTGGACAGCATTGCGCACACCGCGCTTTTGCCTACCGGCCCATGCTCATCTTCAAACTGCATGACAACACCAAAATACCTTTCCATACCTAAAAGCAAAGAAGCAAGACATTATTATTCGAACTAAGAGGAACATAAGAACTGCATATAAAGACTGTAAAGCAGCAAACCTACGGAGTCGCAGCAGGCCTGGATTCCCACAGGGGGGCTTGCACCAGTGAAGTAACTTGGTCGCTGCTCGCCCCCCACATCTACGCGCCCCTGCCTCGAGGAGCAGGACAGAGAATCCACCTTTTACAATATTAAGGTGAGGAGAGGGCCCAAGGGGGAGGAAGGAGTTGAGGCCAAGGGAGGTGGGAAAACATAGACAATCTGGTATTGAATCCAGCTCTCCTATATTGCAGACCCATCTTTAACCAGAGGCCTTACCAAGGGACCGGGAGAGAGTTTGAGAGTGCAAATCATCCAACCAGGGCTGGGTGGCGTCCCTGTGGGATACCAGGTGAGCGTAACAAATGGCGAGCCATTACTTTGGATGCGTGGGTTCTGGATGCCATAGCCCACAGCTACTGCCTTCCTTTTCTTCAGTGGCATTATGACAATCCACTGGGGAAACTCTTTGAAGCTTCCGGATCCGCTCCTTGCGCAGGAAATCCTAACCCTGCTGGAGAAAGGCGCTATGGAACTGGTGCCTGTAGCGGAGAGGAACAAGGGATGGTATTCCCCTTATTTTTTGATTCTGAAGAAAGATGGGTGGATTGAGACCCATCATGGACTTGCGTTGGTTGAACAAACTTCTCAGGAAGGACAAGTTCAAGATGGTTACTCTTTCTCAAGTCCTCCAGGCCCTTCAACTTCAGGATTGGTTGGTGTCTCTGGACCTACAGGATGCTTACTTTCATGTGCCAATTCATCCCAAGGACAGAAAGTACCTGAGGCTTGCGGCTGGTGACTCGCACTTTGTTTCGGGTTCTGCCATTCGGATTGACCTCCGCCTGTGGGTCATCACCAAGCTAATGGTGGTGGTGGCAGCGTACCTCAGGTGGAGGGGGTGGGGGGGGGCGGTTTCACGTCTGCCCTAACCTGGACGACTGGCTGATCCAGGCATGCTCTCCCGATCAAGCGTTGGATCACCTCGGTCTCACCTGCTGCTCCCTCCACAGGCTGGGCTTCTCCCAAATTTTAAGAAGTCACATCTGACACCTTCCCAACAGCTCCAGTACATAGGGCTGTGTTGGATACATCCTTGGGAAAATGCTCGCCTCCCAAGGTGAAGGCTCATCACATTGTGCAGATGGTGGACAAGTTTCAACATGCCCAGTGTCTCCCGGCTTTCAGATTCTTAAGGTTGCTCGGCCTCGTGGCATCCTGCATTTTACTGGTGCCAGAGGCCAGACTGCGGATGAGTTCCCTGCAATGGGTTCTCAAGATGCAGTGGTCACAGTTCTCAGGCAAGATGTCGGAACCCATTCAGATTCCATTCTTGGTGTCCCAGGATCTTCTGTGGTGGGCCAACGAAGGGAACCTGAGGAGGGGGGAACCGTTTTGGCAACCATGGCTGGAGGTGACAGTAGTGACGGAGGCTTCCTTCACAGGATGGGGCGCTCGTGCCAACGATTTGACCGCCAGCGGTCGTTGGTCTCCGTTGGAGTCCAGACTCCGCATCAATCTGTTGGAGGCGAGGGCCATCAGGCTCTTCTGATCATGATGGACAACACAGTGGCCATTCATTACCTCAACAGAAAAGGGGGGGTGGGGTCACTCCCGTTGTGCAGAGAGGCAATGCAGCTCTGGTTCTGGGCCATCCAGCAGGGAATTTCGATCTCGGCAGTTCATCTGGGCGGAGACGAAAATGCGGCGGCGGACGCTCTGAGCAGGCAGAGCACGATCTCTCACGAGTGGGAGTTGGCTCAGGAAGTCCTTCAGGAGATCTTTGCCCTTTGGGGAACCCAGCAAGTGGATCTCTTCACCGCCAGTGTCAACCAGACGTGCGAGAGATTCTACTCAGGTAATTTCCTTCGAGGGGATCCTTGGGAGACGCGTTCGTTGTTGATTGGTCATTCCCACTGCTGTACGCAGGGGATGGGGGGGTCGTCAGGTTTTCCACCCAGAGGTCAGGACTCGCAACCTTCATGCTTGGTATCTGAAAGGTTGAGGTATAAGGATTGGGGACCTCCCTTATGACGTGATGGAATTGTTGGTTTTGGCCTGTACCGGCGCTCGTCTGAAGAATGTTTTACTTGAAGATTCCTTTGATTTCTCAGTTTCTTAAAGGACTGACTAATGTATTCCCACCGTCCCCTTTCCAGGTGCCGATTTGGGATTTAAATTTGGTTTTGAACTTTCTCATGGGTGCTCCGTTTGAACCTTTGCACTTTTGTCCTTCAAGACTGTGTTCTTGGTTGCGGTTACTTCCGCTCTGAGTGAGTGAATTGCAGACACGTTCATCTAAGCCACCCTTTACTGTGTTTCACAAGGACAGGGTTGTACTGCGGGTGCGTCCCTCTTTTCTACCTAAGGTAGTGTCTGAATATCATTTGAGTCAGAAGGTGGTTCTTCCATCTTTCTACCCTCCTCCTCATCCTGGTAAGGAAGAGGCGTGACTCCATCGGTTGGATCCTAGGAGAGCTCTGAGCTTTTACATTTCTAGGATGTCCAGGGTCAGAGTGGACAATCAACTTTTTGTAGGACACGCTGGACACCAATTGGGCCAGGCTGTTACCAACCAGACCTTGTCCAGGTGGATTATCCTCACCATTAGAGTGTTCCTGATTGGCGGGTAAGGATCCTCCTGATGGGCTGCGAGCTCATTCCACTAGGGGCGTGCCTGCTTCCACAGCACTCCACCGTGGGGTTCCTATTAGGAATATTTGTGTTGCAACCACATGGGCTTCAATCCACACCTTTGTTAAACATTACCCCTTGGATACAATCCATGGTCAGGTTGTGGCCTTTGGAAAGGCGGTTCTTTATTCCGCAATCTGATTGGGTACTCAATTATTTTCCCTCCTCCATTTACTAGTACTGCTTTGGGAGTCTGTCAAAGATGTGGAATACGTTGGAGGACACCATCCATTCAAAGAACAAGTTACTTACCAACTGGTAACGTTCTTTCGACTGGATGTTCCTCCAACGTATTCCACATCGCCCTCCCAGCCTGCCCCTCTGGAGAATTTCCTATTCGATTGCAGCTTACGTTTCTGCAAGGTTATGTGCAGTCAAACAGGCATGCGACTGGGTGCCACACGTTCTGAAGGGAAAAACTTAAACTGAGGCTGCGGGCACTGTGCATCCTATTTATAACATCCGGTGACGGAGGCCTTCGAGGGACATCGACCCAACGTCATCGACACAGGACGCCTCCGCTGAAAAAGTTTCCGAAGTGCACAGCTGTCGACATTACATGTCAAAGATGTGGAATACGTTGGAGGAACATCCAGTCGAGAAAACGTTACCAGCTGGTAAGTAACTTGTTCTTCTCTGCTTTCTCTCTATCCCTCCCATGCTGACCTACCTGACCTACCTGTCTGCTGTACCGACTGATTGGTTGGCTTCCCTCGAGAGTCTCACTGGGTATGAAGCTCTTTCTTGATCAGTCACTCTTTTACTGCTTCTGGGCCTACCACGCATTTAGGGGCTGTAACTGTAACCCTACAGTCCCTTGTTCTCGTTGCACTACACAGAGCCGTGCTGCCTTGGCTGCACTTACTCAGAGCATTGCTGCCCTGTTTTCCCCTCCTCTCTCCCTTGCACTTTCCCTTTGAAGTTTTCGTTCTCGCACTTTCACGATCTGAATGACACAAGTCCTAGTAAGATAGTTTGTCTTGTCCTCCCTCTGTCTTCCCTCCCTTGTCTTTCACTCCTAGAAACACTTTTGTTCAGGCATGTTATAAATGACTTGTATCATATGAATTCCATGAAGGTGTTGATGGCCTATCATTGCAATAGAAACGTATCTTTACAAAGCAAACAACAAGGCAATTTAAAAGGAAAGCTGCATGCATATAAGTTTACAGGCTCTGCCTCCTGCCACTTCTGGCAGCCAATACCTCTAATGGATTCCTGCCTGCCACAGATTCCTCATCTTTGATATCCATCTCCCAGTACAGCTCCTCTTCTGAAATGGGTCCACCACCAGTTGGCTCAACCCGATTCCTCCACATGCCCAGTGCCATACAAAATGTCAGGGGCAGTATATATTGGGGCACTGTGACCTTGGTTCCTTTTTTTCCACGCACTCTGCTCACGTGAGGACCATCACTTCAATGAAAGTAATTTTTCTTCTCATTTTGTCCTGTGGCATAAAATTCCTTGGGTTTTAAAACCTGCGTCAACTGCAGGCGTCAGATGCCCATCTCCAACCCACACAAAATTTGCCTGTATTGTCTCGGAGAGGAACATCACTTGCAGGACTGCGGGTCGAGCAAGTCTGTGCACCCCAAAGCACTTCCTGAGCAGACGGTAAAACTCACCATTCATAAAGAGAAGGGCGTCAGACCAATTGAGAACAGTACCTGTTCTACAAATAAGCACAGCAACAGTTCTCGTTCACTCAGCGGGTCTTCAAACACCATTATTCTTACTCCTAGGGGAAAAGTAGTCACTGCTGCCAGGACTCCTGAGGAACAGACGGAGCTGGTACTTTCTCCCCCTGACACGGAGATTGCTGCATTCAGCAGCATTATTTGCATTTAGCAAGGATAAATACCTTGCAGGCTCAGAATCGAGCCCCAAAGCCCACTTTCGCCCCCCCATTCTGTGGCCACCATTTGAACACACGAGGTGTTCCCAATCGAAAATGGCCGCAGGCACCCTCACTGCGTCCACATGACCTGGGGCGCCTGATCCTATTGGCCCAGCCCCTGCTCATCAGGGCCAACCACACGCCGGCAGGCGAACGCCGGGCTTCTCACTAAGGAGCTTCTCAACAAGGGGCGCTTCCTGTCTGGAGCCGGAAGCAAAGATCGCCAGGCCCCCGGAGGTGCAGGAGCACCCACCACTGCAGGAGCAGTGCGCCAACAACCTCAGCCACCTTTGAGACTCAAGGTAGGCACCACTGCCTAATCCCAGCCTCCGTCACCATTCTCCCCCCGACACAGAGATTGCTGCATTCAGCAGCATTATTTGCATTTAGCAAGGATAAATTTCTTGCCGGCTCAGAATCGAGCCCCAAAGCCCACTTTCGAAAATGGCCACAGGCACCCTCACTGCGTCCACATGACCTGGGCCGCCTGATCCTATTGGCCGAGCCCCTGCTCATCAGGGCCAACCACACGCCGGCAGACAAACACCGGGCTTCTGACTAAGGAGCTTCTCAACAAGGGGCGCTTCCTGTCTGGAGCCTGTCCGGAGGCTTCCGAGGCCCTGGCCACAGGACTCTGCAAAATACCGGGTAAGCCTCCCCTGATCTTAGAACCTAACCAGAACACTATAGATCCGACTAACCCGAGACATTACATGCGCCATTCCACGTGGGTGCATTTACGCCCCTCCATCCCTGGATATTTGCTCGCATATACACATCATTACTTATCGCAAAGTAATATTGTTCTGTTTCCACTATGTGCGCCAATAGCAATGCTGATGATTCTATAACGCTATCACGTGTGCAAATTCCAACTTTAATCCATGCACGCTCAGTCCAATGCGCAACCTCGCCCTAGCACTAATACGCTCTAGCATTTATCCTGATTGCTCTGTGTTCCAATACTCTGAATGTGCATTAGCACCCTCACCTGATTGCATTGTGTTCTAGTACTCTGAATGTGCATTAGCATCCTCACCTGTTTGCTCTGTGTTCTAGTACTCTGAATGTGCATTAGCACCCTCACCTGATTGCATTGTGTTCTAATACTCTGAATGTGCATTAGCACCCTCACCTGATTGCATTGTGTCCTAGTACTCTGAATGTCCATTAGCACCCTCACCTGATTGCATTGTGCTCTAGTACTCTGAATAGCCCTATCGCATCTCCACTACGTAAATGTACTAAAATGAACTTCCCAGTAACCAGTGCTTTAGGTCTCTGTGCTAAAGTCGATTCTAGATGCCAGTTTGCTTAAATATCTTCACTGCTTCTCCACAACGTAAAGGTACCAATTGTTAGCTCATGGCACCTCCCAGACAATAACGACTTAGGTACTTCACCGAAGTAACTACTTAATCTAGCCTCTTGTGCAGCCTGTGTTTAAATTTGCTCCCGGCCCAAACTGTGCAGCTTGTATTAAAATTTGCACACTGCTTAACTGCCCACCTAGCCATCCGCTATGTCATCCTTCCATAGAGCCACGCTAGTACTTGCCTCCATCCTTCCTCTAGTCCACACAGGGACACCAGCACCCCCCAACCACTCCCACGCTACCCTACCCTTACCCAAACCCCACTCTCCCTTCACCATCAACCCCACAGTCCATGTCGCCCCACTCAGCCCTTCTGAATGGATATTACGCTACGCCACACATCCTACACCTCTTGTCCCACCCCCATTCCACATACGTAACCAAAGACTAGGCACTCGGCTCACCAAACCCCAAGCCTTTGCCAAGCCCAAAATCACACCCAGCCCCACCCCTCACCATCCACCCCACAGGAATTCCAAAACCAGCAATCCCCCACTACTACCTCCTAACCTCAAAGGAGCCCTTATCAACGCTTGGTCTCTTGTGGCACACGCCCCAGGGATCTCGGACATTATCACCCTCAACAGTTTGGACTTCCTAGCAGTAACCGAAACCTGGCTCCACCAGGCAGCAGGCCCTGCTCTCTCATTAGCCCTACCAGAAGGGTACTCCATCATCAGAGCAGATAGAACTTCCAACAAAGGCGGAGGACTAGCCTTCATCGCCAAGTCCCACCTAGCACTTAGAGCCATACCCCAAATAAACTTCCACTCTGCATAACTCTTATCCGTGAAACTCTCACTGACACCAACCACCACAATACTCATGCACCTTGTCTACCGGCCCCCCGGCCCATTGTCCACTTTCGAGATCGATATTCTTGACCTCCTCTCCACACACACCAAACTCGCTTCAAAAACCATCCTCCTAGGTGACCTAAACCTTGGCCTCCATGACCCCAACGACCCACACGCCCTATCCCTGGCCAACTCCATATCCAACCTCAGTTTTGCACACAGAATCTCCAAGCCAACCCACTCCAAAGGCAGGACCCTGGACTGGATCGCTGACCTTAACTGTGCCATCACCGTTCTCCAGCATGGGGTCTGGCATGGATTCACATGCTCATGAATATTCCCCGTCGTCAGGCTGGGAATCCTCGGTAAAGAAAAAACCAGTATCAGTTTCGTTTCTGATCTGTCCTT
Source organism: Ambystoma mexicanum (assembly GCF_040938575.1). Taxonomy (NCBI): domain Eukaryota; kingdom Metazoa; phylum Chordata; class Amphibia; order Caudata; family Ambystomatidae; genus Ambystoma; species Ambystoma mexicanum. The sequence continues at coordinate 572,945,127 of NC_090921.1, read as the reverse complement.
CGTAGTAATAACCAATCACTGGTCTCTGCGTCATACTGACCACAGCCAATGACTGCCCTCTACCTAAGCACCGCCTCTGGCAGCCATCTTCAGATTTTTACCGCACGTTCATGTGTTGGGATCCTCGTGCTATTGCTCTCGAGCGTTAGTGCTATTTTTTCGCGCTTTTTCACAAAAACTTCGATTCTTTCGGTCAAAAGAGCCTCAAGCTCCACCGATCCTACATCCGATCAACGGGGACCCGTGTCGGATTCATCTGTGCCCCTCAAGGGTGAAGATTTCGTCGAGCTACACTTCGGAGGACTCCAGAAGCTTCTCAGGCCCGGTCTCGGAGATGGCCCAGGAGAAGGGAAGCTCGACGCCCGGAAAGCTGTTCAGGGCCTGCCCTGGATGCCAGCTGCAGAACGTCTTCAAGGAGGACGAACACTCTTTCTGCCTTTACTGCCTTCATGGGGACAAGACGCACGTGGAGAAGGACTGTGCGTTTTGCGGCAACATGTCGGAACGGACCATGAAGGACCGCCATCAACGTCTCGCCAGCTGGCTGGAGGGTAAGAGCCCGTCTGGCGAGAAGAAGAAGAAATCTGAGCGGTCTTCTAAGACCTTTGAGGGCGCCCCGGCGACGGGGGCCCAACATAAGGCCAAGCACCGCGAGTCCGCTGGCACCGGGAGCGCCGAACGGTCGGGCTCTACGGGCGCCAGGCAGGGCGCACCCTCCCCGGCACCATCAACCACGAGCCAACGCTCTGGGTCGGGTAAGAGGAAGGCCGAGCACCCGGCGAAGCTCCTGGAGAGACCCCGGTCGAGCTCTAAGGCAGAGGAGGAGCGTGGCAGTGCCCCCTCCCTCAAGGACAAGGCGGTGAGCGCACCTAAGGTGGTGAAGGCCTTGATCCATTCGACCAAGCCCTCTATCGAAACGGTCGCGGCGGCCCTGGCCCAGCCTGTGGAGGCTGCACCAGTGGTGGCGGCCTCGGGGCCCAGAATCTCCCTGCCTCCTCGGAGGGAGTCTTCTTTCGTGCCCATCGATAGGACCCCCGTGAAACCCTCCGTGGGGAAGAAGGGGGGGCAGGGCGTCGTCGGAGATTCGGCCTCAACCTCAGAAGAGGAACTGATCGAGGTCTTAAGCCACGGCCTAGGCGTGGAACAAGACCAGCCCGTCGGAATGGGCCCCGACGCAGGTGACGACGACGACATCGTCGAGGATACCGACGGGGCCCCTGCTCGCCCGTCGGATTCCCCTCTGCCAGCGCCGCAGGACAACTCAGCGGCCATTTTGTTGGCTATACAGTCCTTATGCTCCGAGATAAGGACGAGACTACCGTTACCGACGGAGGAACCTCTCCCGTCGGGGGATCCAGAACCGGGACCTTCTGGTGTTCCCCCTACCAAGAAAAGAAGGATCCATCCACCGCCTCCTTTTCAACCATCGCGCCCCATCCAGCCCTCCTCCCCGTCCACCCGAGGGGATGATACGGGGACTGACACGGCAGCGACGGGTACGGACGACGAGGCATACGACGAGGATTTTCCGTCGTCGCCTCCCCCCAGGGCTTCTCCGCCCGACGAGATTGGATCGTTCCACTCAATGATCGCCAGGGCATCCGAGCTTTTCCAACTCTGCCCTGAGGAGAAGAAAAAGGAAGGCTTCCTTTACCAACGGCGCGAGACCAAGAGGAAGACGGTCCTCGCAGTGCCTCTGTTGGACGACATTTGGGATGAGGGCCTTTCCCTCCTCAAGAACCCTTCCACGACGCCAGCGAAAAGAGACCGGTACGAGAAAAAGTACCGGGTCCCGGACTCGGCCCCCCTATGCCTCCGGGCGCAACCTACCCCGGACTCCGTCGTCTCCGCGGCAGCCAGGAAGAAAGCGGGGGGGGGTGCGGCCTCCACGTCGACTTCCCCGCCGGACGGCGAGGGAAAGAAATTGGATGCCATGGGACGCAGAGTCATCTCGTCGGCGGCGACGACGATTAAAGCGGCCAACGCCTTGGCTATCGTGGCCCGCTACGACAGGGAACTCTGGTACAAGATAGCTCCCCTGCTGGATTTTCTGCCGGACGACAAGAGGGCGGAGGCCCTTGAGATCCTGCAGGAAGGTGAGGTGGCCTCGGACCACGCCATCACCGTGGCGACGGACATCGCCGACACTGGGTTCCGCCAGATGGGCAACGGCGTTTGCCTTCGACGGCGCGGATGGCTCAAGGCTACGGACTTTCGGCAGGACGTCCAGAACAGGGTCCTGGACATGCCCTTCGACGGGAACAACCTGTTTGGGAAGACAGTGGACGATTCCCTTCAGGCCATCAAGGCGGATACGGAGACGGCCCGGGCCCTTGGAGTGCTGCAGCAACGGCGGACGCCCTTTCGGAGCGGCGGAGGCAAGGGCGCCTCCAAAGGTTCCGGCGGCGGTTTCGCTTCCTACCGTCAAGCGGCCCGCTCGTCGTCGCAAGAGGCCTACAGAGGACGAGGCAAGTCTGGCGGCCCCCGCCGTCGTCGCCAAGGGGGCCAAGGCGGCAAGGCCGCGTCCAAGCAGGATTGAACCGGCCGTGGGGTCGGGCCCCCACCGAAGCACCCCGGTGGGAGGCCGGCTGGCGGGCTTCGTCAGCGTGTGGGAGTCCATCTCCACCGACCGTTGGGTGCTGGACGCCCTGGCCCGGGGCCACGCGCTCGAGTTTCAAAGAAGGTGCCCGCGCGTCCCCCCCGTGGCCAGGAAAGAACTTCACGTCCCTCAACTTCTCCTGGAGGTGAAGGCGATGCTCAGGAAGGGCGCCATCGAACTCGTCCCAAAGAGGCTTCGGGGCTCCGGAGTCTACTCGGCGGCGCAGCTGCGCCGCGAGGGGATTCACGTCTACCCCTACCTGGACGACTGGCTCATCCGCGCCAAGACGAGGGAGCTCGCCGTGGTCCACACGGCAAGGACCGTCCAACTCCTCACGGACCTGGGATTCTCCGTGAACTACGCCAAATCCCACCTGGTGCCCGCGCAAGTCGCACTGTTTCTGGGAGCGAGGCTCGACACAGTGTCCCTTCTGGCCTCCCCGTCGGAGGAGAGGACCAGGACCATCTTGGGCAAGGTGCAACGGATGTTGGTGGCCGACGCGGCCAAGGTGAGGTCCATCAAGTCCCTCCTCGGGATGATGTCTTCCTGCATCTACCTCATTCCCATGTGCAGGCTCCGGATGCGCCCGTTGCAAGAGTTCCTGGATGCGCGCTGGATCCAGACGACGGGCAGCTTCGAGGAAAGGATCAAGCTCGACGAGAGTTTCCGACGAGCGATACGGTGGTGGGGCACCCGCGCGCATCTGACGGCGGGCATGGACTTCCAGACCCCAGCCCACCAGGTGACTGTGACCACGGATGCCTCCCTAGAAGGGTGGGGAGCGCACACCGAAAATCTGCACGCAAGGGGACTCTGGCTCCCGACGGAGAAGTCCCTGCATATCAACGTCCTGGAGCTCCGTGCAGTGTTTTGGGCCCTCAGGTCCTTCCTTCCGTCCCTCAAGGGCAAGGTGGTGAGGATCTTCACCGACAACACCACCACCATGTTTTACATCAGGAAACAGGGCGGAACCAGGTCCCCAGCGCTGTCCAAGGAGGCGCAGGACCTGTGGCATTGGGCCGTCGCCCAAGGGATTCTTCTGGTGCCGTTTCATCTGGCAGGGATAAAAAACACCATCGCCGACTCACTCAGCAGGGAGCTGCGCTCGTGCCACGAGTGGGAACTACGGCAGGATCTGGTGGATCGCCTCTTCCGACGGTGGGGCACACCCCAGATCGACCTGTTCGCGACGGCGACGAACACCAAGTGCCGGAGGTTCGCCAGCAGGTTTCCCCAGACGAGGAGCATGGGCGATGCTTTCTCGTTCCCCTGGGAGGGCCTGTTCCTCTACGCGTTCCCTCCCTTGCCTCTGCTAATCCGGCTCGTCAACCAGCTCAAGAGGTCACGGTGCAGGATGATCCTCGTCGCACCTGCGTGGCCGAGGCAGATTTGGTTCCCGGACCTTCTGGACTTGTCGGCGTCCCCGCCAATCAAGCTGCCGGCGGACGCGGATCTACTCTCCAGGGAAGGAGGCGCCATCCTCCACCACGACCCGAAGTCGCTGAACTTGCAGGCCTGGCTCCTGCAGCGCTAGAGTTTGGAGGATACGACATACCGGCCGACTGCAGAGAGGTTCTTGCAAAGGCCAGGGCGTCCTCGACTCTTAAATGCTACGGACACAAATGGAAGAGGTTCTCTGTCTGGTGCCACGCACAGAAGATTAACCCTCTACGGATTACGGCTCCCCAAGTGCTGCCGTACCTGCTGACGCTGGCCAAAGCTGGTCTGGCACACGCGTCCATCAAGATTCATCTTGCTGCGATCTCCCGATACACCAGAACCACGGGCAGGACGTCCTTGTGGTCTCATCGTCTGGTGAAAGAGTTCATGAAGGGACTGTTCAGATCGTTCCCGCCGGTGAAGGCTCCGGCCCCGGCGTGGGAGCTCAACGTGGTACTGACCAAACTCATGGGACCTCCGTTCGAGCCTCTGCACTCGGCCCCGTTGAAGTTTCTATCGTGGAAAACAGCTTTTCTCGTGGCCATCACCTCCGCACGACGAGTGGGAGAGATCCAGGCCCTTTCCTGCAAGGCACCGTACTTGACTTTCCACGACACGAGGGTAGTGCTCAGGACGCACCCCTCCTTCATGCCCAAGGTACCGTCGGACTTTCATCTCAACGAACCCTTGGTGTTACCTGTGTTCTTCCCGTCGCCTTCGTCGCCGGCTGAGAGGACTTTGCACTCGCTGGATGTAGCTAGAGCGCTGAAGTTCTACGTGGACCGCACGAAAGGTTTTCGGAAGACGTCACAACTCTTTGTGAACTTTGGACCTGTCAATCAGGGGAAGGCTCTCTCGAAGGCTTCCATCTCCAGATGGCTCTCCGGCTGTATCATGTACTGTCACCGGTTGGCAAACCGACCGCTGCCTGGCCGTCCGAGAGCCCATTCCACCAGAGCGATCGCAGCTACCACGGCGTTCCTATCTGGTGTGCCCCTGCTGGACATATGCAGGGCTGCTACGTGGAGGTCGACGCACACCTTCACGAAATTCTACTGCGTCGACCGGGATTCCAGGGAGGAGTCCAGGGTCGGCCAAGCAGTGCTGCGCAACCTGTTCGCCTGAGGTGAGCCTGGTGAGGAGGTAAGATGCTTAATGTTGAGTTGATGTGATGCTTAATGTTGAGCCTTTGCCACCTCCCGTGGTTGTGCATGTGTGTACTGCTATGTATTCTTTATTCATGAGCATGTGAATCCATGCCAGACCCCATGCTGGAGAAGGAACAAGTTACTTACCTGTAACTGTTGTTCTCCAGCATGGGTCTGGCATGGATTCACATGCGAACCCTCCCGCCTACCCCTCTGCGGCTCTTCACTTGGTCATACTGCCACTTCACGTGCTTCCAAATCTGAAGATGGCTGCCAGAGGCGGTGCTTAGGTAGAGGGCAGTCATTGGCTGTGGTCAGTATGACGCAGAGACCAGTGATTGGTTATTACTACGAAGGACAGATCAGAAACGAAACTGATACTGGTTTTTTCTTTACCGAGGATTCCCAGCCTGACGACGGGGAATATTCATGAGCATGTGAATCCATGCCAGACCCATGCTGGAGAACAACAGTTACAGGTAAGTAACTTGTTCCTTACCCAAAATGAGCCTGTTGCATGGTCCGACCACCACCTCATCCAGTTCTCCATCCCGGGACCACCCCCCACAAAAACCAGCACCGAACCTCCATCGCTAGCCAGAAACTGCCGTAACATCTCCATAGAAAGCCTCCAACCACTCATTAAAAATATTCTTTGCAAACCAAAAGCTAACAACCTCGACCCAACATACCTAGTGGACCTCTACAACAACACCCTCAAGTCAGCCTTAGACACTGTCGCACCCCTCAAACTCAGGAAACCTAAACCCGAAGCACACCTCAACAAATGGTTTACCCCTGAGTTAAAAAACCTTAGAACCTTAAAAAGAGCTGCCGAAACCACCTGGTGAAAAACACGCTCTATCTCCAATAGAACAGCGTTCACGCTAGCATCCGCTACTTACAAAACAGCCATCTTATCAGCCAAAAAACATACCTACGATACTAGAATCCAAAACGCCAATTCCAGAACAAAATAATTATTTAACATTCTAAAAGAGCTAGAGTCCCCAGCACCCTCTACCCAAGACTGTATCAAAAATGCAGACTGGTGTACCAAAATACAGCAAGCCCTAGCAGACAAAATTACCCTCCTCCAAAACAAAAACAAAGCTAAAAAGGCTACCCTTCAAAAAGACCGCCAAGCTGCTAACCTCCACCTCGACAGAACCCCCACCTGTCCACCTTTCATTTTCTCCCAAGTAACACCTAAGGAAGTCGAAAACATTATTAAAAGCCTAAAACCCTCTCACTGCCAAGGTGATGTCTGCCCAGCCACCATCATTAAGGATGGAGCCAAACTCCTTGCCCCCTTCATAACCACTGTGATCAACTCCTCCTTCGCCTCCAATCAGGTACCCCAAAATCTTAAGGAAGCCTGGGTCATGCCACTACTAAAGAAAGCCAATCTGGACCCGAATATTCCCACCAACTACATGCCTATCACCACAGTCCCCTTTCTCCTAAAGATCCTGGACCGTGTGGCATACTTGCAGATCCAGAAACACTTAGATGTGAACAACCTCCTCGGCCTCAGACAATCCGGATTCAGACCTAGACATGGGACTGAGACTGCTCTCCTAGACCTAAAGATTCAAATGGACGAGGCAAAGGATAAAGGCAAACTTGCAATCCTCCTATTACTAGACCTATCCGCAGCTTTTGACCTTGTCGACCACCAAATCCTGACCAAACACCTCTCCACTGCCGCAGCTTTCTCTTCCAATGCATCTGATTGGATCAAATCTTTTCTAGCAGACCGCACCACCAGAGTCTTTTCACCCTCAGCCTCTGCAGACCCAACTCCAATCCTGTGTGGCGTCCCGCAAGGATCGTGTGTGTCACCCACGTTATATAACATCTTTACGAAGCTCCTCTTCGACCGACTTGACAACCTGGGTGTAGTCTATACCAACTACGGTGACGACACCCAAGTCCTCATCCACCTCACCGGCTGTTACGACCATGACTCTAAATTACTCAACAGCATCTATCTCGAAATCCAAGCCTGGATGGCTAACAACGGTCTTTGTCTCAAGGACGACAAGACAGAGCTGATGATCGTATGCTCTCAGGCTCGCCTGAACAAACGACCGCAGCTACTCGTCTTTCGCCATTGACAACACAATCAGCGTCTCCAAGGAGATAAAAACCCTGGGGGTCTACCTCGATTCAACCCTTTCCCTCAGAAAACAGGTCAACAGCATTGCATCCTCCACAGCCTACACAAACAAACTTATATATAGTTGCAAACCCTTCCTATCTACAAGTAGCTGCCTAACTTTAGCCAGAGCACTCGCTCTCTCCAAAATTGATTATTGTAACACACTATTCTTCGGCACTTCGGAACATAACCTCAACAAACTTCAGGTGCTCCAGAATAACTCATTAAGAGCAGCTCTCAGCCTCCCGAGATCCTGCCACATCTCCACACACAGACAAAACGCGACAGAATCACCCTTCGCACCCTGGCCATCACGCACAAATGCCTCACCAATTCCGCACCGAAATATCTTGCAGACAAACTCTGCCCCCACCAACCCACCCGCATCACCAGATCTTCCAATTCTTCAAACCTAATGATCCCAAGATATAACCTTAAATCAGCAGGCGGCGCCAGTTTCCCAGTTCAAGCAGCTAAACGCTGGAACGCCATCCCCATCACCCTCAAACAGGAACCCTCCTTCCTCACCTTCAAAGCCAGTATAAAAACGTGGCTAACCAACAACCCTTCCCAGTAAGGGACCAGCCACCTCCGTTACAGATCCCAATACAACCATCGTACACCGTTGCCTATTATCTGTGTATCTTGTAAACCGACCCAACTGTAACCAGGGTCATTCCTTTTGTTATTTATTGGCATAACCTTTTGCAACCTGTAACCTACATTCTCAAGCGCCCAGTTACCCCTGGGTTCGGCGCGCGATACAAGTAATAAACAAATACAAACAAAATACATTTTCCCACTCATTCATCCACCGCTGAAGAATGGGGGGCCTTTTTGCCTGAAGATGCGCAACATCTTAGCCAATGCCCGTGAGGCTTTGCCTCAGAGGCACTATCGTAGGCCACTACGCTCAGACCAGCCAGAATGGACTTCACCATATTTTGTGACTGTATGCCCTTGGGCCCTGCCATGGCCGAAACTGACAATGATCCGTCTTCCGACATTGGGTCTTCCCGTGCTGAGTCATCTCTCTGCAGTGCCGACCAGAGCAAGTGTAGCCGCTGTTCCTCTGGAGTATGCTCTGCTTTCTATGGAGCATTTATGTCTGCAGTCGTGGATATTTATGACAAGGAGGGTGACTTCCTCCCATTTGTGTTTGAGCCACTATGACCCAGGGAAATTGGGGATTACCCTGAGGAATTTATTGGAGAGGAAGTTGAATTGGTGGATCTTGCAACTTCACCAGAATTCAACGTGCTCCCTGCTCCTACTTTGGGTGAGCCTCAGCCCGTTTTTAAATGCCTAATGTGGTTAAAACAATATTGTAATTGGCACCTTCTTAGACCTAAGCTGCAGATCGAACTTGCAATTCTGGATGAAGTTCCTTAAACAGCGACCCTACTCCCTTTAACCCATCAGTCAAAGCACCAGTCGTCGTATTCTAGACAAAACTGGCCTCTGTCCAAACTGTAGACCGGAGTCTGGCCAAGAAGCACAGGATGACCCAGTTTGATCTGCTATTCCTTTCTTCTCAAGTTTCCCAAGTGGCCTGGTTATCCAGGCGGCCACAGTGTCTTTTCTCTGTATCAAAGACCCCAGACTGGGACAGAAAGAGGCTGGATGCCTGGGAAATAAATGTTTTTGGTTCAGGCAGCCTGGACATGAGGTCCATCAATTCCTCTTGTAGCTTGGAAAAATTGTATTTAACCTCAGAGGCAGCGGAGCATCTTCCTGTAGGTGACATGAGGGAGGCCTTTGAAGCCCTGGTAATTGATGGCAAGGCGTCTTCGCCTTAAATCCTCAAATCAGGTCTGTATACTGTTGACTGTGTGGTTAGGACAATGGCTACTGGAACATTGTTGAGGAGGTACTCCTGGTTTTGACCCTGATGTCTAAACCAAACTCGTTCACATGGCGTTTGACAACAATCTGTTCAGGGCAAAGGCAGATGAGTCCCTCCAAAACGTTAATACTTCAAAGCTGACTGCATAGTCCCTGGTTTTAGTGCTTCAGCAGCAACAGCCCCCGACTCGCCAAGGCAGGGGTAGGGGTAGGGGTTTTTGTCACTTCACCTCTATACTCACAAGGATGGAGAACAAACTCCTTCTGGCAAGCAAGAGCAGCACCGCCCAAATTGGGGACGGTAACAGGTGCTCCTAGAGGAGGTTTATCAGCCTCCACTGTGCCCACAGCAGCCCTGGGTGTGAAGCCCATGTGAGTCGGACCTCCGCTGCTCTTCCCCTGTGGGTGGCAAGAATTCCCAGCTCGGCAAGGAGTTAACCATGGATACGGTCTTCCCTTTGCTCATCCTACTCCAAACCATTCACCAGCCAACTAGTGCCCCCTCCAGACAATCTGGTGGTTGAGGTTAGCCAGCTACCAGCGTACAGGTCCATAGATTGATTCCCTTTTCAGAACGAGGCACATACTGGTACTCAACTGATTTTCTGGTGCTGAAAAAAGGACAGAAGCCCCCATCCTATTGTGTAGCTTTTGAATCTGTACTTAAGCAAGGATGGGTTAAAGTTGGTTAGTTTGGCCCAGATCCTTTAATCCCTTAACCTGCAAGACTGGGTGATCTCCAGGACACCTACTTCAGCGTGCCCATCCACAAAAGGAATGGGGCATTACCTGAGATTGACAGTGGTGCACTGTAACTACACGTTCAAAGTCCTACTGTTCGCTCTATCTTCAACCCCCTGTGTCTTCACCAAGCTGCTTACAGTGGTACTAGCTCATCTCAGAAGAGAAGACATTTCTCCAGCATGGGGTCTGGCATGGATTCACATGCTCATGAATATTCCCTGTCAGGCTGGGAATCCTCAGTAGAGAAAAATCAGTATCAGTTTCGTTTCTGATCTGTCTTTCGTAGTAGTAACCAATCACTGTCTCTGCGTCATACTGACCACAGACAATGACTGCCATCTCCCTAAGCCCCGCCTCTGGCAGCCATCTTCAGATTTTTAACGCACGTTCAAGTGTTGGGAGTCCTCGTGCTTAGCTCTCGAGCTTTTGCTGCGTGTTTCGCGCTTTTTTCAGGTGAATTTTCATATTTTTTCGGTTAATCGAGCCTCAAGCTCCACCGTTTCTACTTCCGTTAACGGGTACCCGTTGCGGGATTTTCCTACGCCCCTCAAGGGCGAAGATTTTGTCGAATCAACCTCCTTGGAGGATTCCAGAAGATTTACGGCCTACTTCGAGATGGCCCAGGACGCGAGTTCGTCACCCGGACCCAAGCTGTTTCGCAGCTGCCCTGGATGCGGGCTGCAGAATGTGTTTAAGGAAGACGAACATTCGCGATGCCTCTGTCTTCATGGGGACAAGACTCATGTAGAGAAGGACTGCCAGTTCTGCAAGAACTTGTCGGAGCGGACCATGAGGGACCGTCGATCCCGTCTCGCCAGCTGGTTGGAGAAGGGCTCAACGGGTGAGAAGAAGAAGAAAGGGTCCGAGCGGGCTTCTAAGTCATGTGGGGGCGCCCCGGCGACGGGGGCCCAACACCAGGCCAAGTGCTGCGAGTCCGCTGGCTCCGGGAGCGCCGAAAGGTCGGGCTCTTCGGTCGCCAAGCAGGGCGCACCTTCCCCGGCACCGTCAACCACGAGCCAGCATTCCGGTTTGGGGAAGAGGAAGCCAGAGATCCCGGGTAAGCTTCGGGAGAAGCCCCGTCCGATCTTGGGAGAGGGGGAGCGAGGCGTCGCCCCTCCCCCTAAGGAGAAGGCCCAGGACGCACCTAAGGTGGTGAAGGCCCCTACCCAGCAGGCAAAGGCCTCTATCGAGGCGATCGCCGCGACTCTGGCCAAGCCGGCAGAGACCCCGCCAGCAGAGACTGCCTCCGGGACTAGGGTTTCCCTGCCGCCAAGGAGGGAATCCTCTTTTCAGCCCATCGTCATGGCCCCCGTGATGGAAAAAGGTAGCCGCCTCGAGCTCAGAGTCAGCCTCGGAGGGGGAACTGACCGAGGTCGTGAGGAATCTCGAAGTCCAATTCGAGAAGGTTCGATCCCGCAAGGAAGATCCTCGGGAGATAACCGAGGAAGACGACGATGGTGAGGAAGAGCAGCCTTCCCTTCCGGCGCAGCCGGAACCTAGGCCTCAGGATAGCTCGGCGGCCGTTTTGTTTGCGATCCAGTCCTTATGCTCTGAGATAAGGACGAGATTACCACGGCCCAGGCCGGAGGACCCGCAACCTGGCCCGTCGGGAAGTCCTCCGACCAAACGACGGAGGACCCAACCCTCTCCGCCGCTCGCCCCCGTAAGGCCTGCAGTTCCCTCCTCATCCTCCCACGAGTCGGGAGATGACGGTGCGGTGGGCTCGACGACGGTTTCTGAGGGCGACGACGGAACGGGTCTCCCGTCTCCCGTTGCACGGGCCTCTCCGCCCGACGAGATTGGCTCATTCCACGCCATGAATTGTTCCAGCTCTGCCCGGAGGAGCAGAAAAAGGAAGGTTTCCTCTATCAGCGCCGGGAGGCCAAGAGGAAGACTGTCATTGCGGTGCCTCTAATCGATGACATCTTGGAGGAGGGCCTGTCGGTACACAAGAACCCCTCCACCGCACCATCCAAACGGGACCGGTACGAGAAGAAGTACCGGGTCCCCGAGACCGCTCCCCTGTGCCTCAGGGCCCAGCCAACGCCAGACTCGGTCGTCTCGGCGGCGGCGAAGAAGAAAGCGGCGGGGTCAGGAGCCTAAACGTCGAATTCCCCTCCGGACAGCGAGGGAAATAAGTTGGACGCCATGGGGCGACAGGTCGTTTCGTCGGCGGCGACGACGATCAAAGCGGCCAACGCCCTGGCGATCGTGGCCCGTTACGACAGGGAGCTCTGCTTTAAGCTGGCCCCCATATTGGACTTCCTACCGGACGACAAGAGGTCCGAGGCCCTGGAAATACTTCAAGAAGGTGAGGTGGCGTCGGACCACGCCATAACGGTGGCAACCGATATTGCCGATACCGGGTTCCGCCAGCTGGGCAACAGAGTTTGCCTACGACGACGGGGTTGGCTCCGGGCGACCGACTTCCGTCAGGACGTCCAGACCAGGGTGTTGGACATGCCGTTCGACGGCAGCAACTTGTTCGGGAAGGCAGTGGATGAATCCCTCCAAGCCATAAAGACGGAGACGGCCCGCGCCCTAGGAGCCCTTCAGCAACGACGGCCCTTTCGGAGCTCCGGAGGCAGACAGGGGGCCTCCAAGGGATCCAGCGGTGGCTCGTCGTCCGACCGCCAGGCTCCTCGTCTCAGGAGGCCTACAGGGGTCGCGGCAAGCAGGGAGTGCCTCGCTGCCGTCGGCAAGGTGGCCAGGGTTGCAAGGCCACCACCTCCAAGCAGGACTGAACCGGCCGTGGCCTCGGGCCCCCACCGAAGCACCCCGGTGGGAGGCCGGCTGATGAAGTTCGTTGGCGTGTGGAAGTCCATCTCCACCGACTGTTGGGTGCTGGATACCCTGGCAAGATGACACTCTATCGAATTCCTGAAGAAGTGCCCTCACGTTCCACCTGTGGCCAGGAAGGAAAATCACGTCCCGCAACTGCTGTTGGAAATACGGGCGATGCTCAGGAAAGGCGCCATCGAGCTCGTCCCGAAGAGGCTCTGGGGCGTACTCAAGGTACTTCCTCGTCAGGAAGAAGACGGGCGGCTGGCGCCCCATCCTGGACCTTCGTCATTTGAACAAATGCATCAGGTCACAAAAGTTCAGGATGGTCACGCTCCAACACGTGCTGGGACAGCTGGAGGAAGGCGACTTTCTATCGTCGCTGGACCTGGAGGATGCATACTTCCACGTTCCCATCCTCAAAAGTCACTGAAAGTTCCTCAGGTTCGTCGTCCTGCCGTTCGGATTGAAGTCGGCCCCCAGGATCTTTACCAAGTGGCTAGCACCTGTGGCGGCGCGGCTGCGCCTGCAGGGGATTCACGCCTACCCCTACCTGGACGACTGGCTTATCCGCTCAAGGACGAGGGAACTCGCCGTCGAACACACTGCAAGGACCGTCCAGCTACTCACAGACCTGGGATTCGCCATAAATTACCCAAAGTCCCACCTGGCACCGTCGCAAGAACGGACGAAGACCATTCTGGGCAAAGTGCAGCGCCTGCTAGCCACGGACGTGGCCAGGGTGAGGTCCATCAAGTCCTTCCTGGGGATGATGTCCTCTTGCATCTACCTGGTGCGCTTCTGCAGACTACGGATGCGCCCTCTTCAAGAATTTCTCGACGCCTGTTGGATGCAGGCGACGGGCACCTTCGAAGACAGGGTCCCCCTCAACGAGGTGTTCCGGCGGGCGATTCACTGGTGGGGCGTTCGAGCGCACCTCACGGCGGGCAAGGACTTTCAGATGCCGGCGTACCAGGAGACGGTGATGACGGACGCTTCCCTGGAAGGTTGGGGCGCCCACACCGGAGATCTCCACGCAAGAGGCCTCTGGCTCCCGAGGAGAAGCTCCTGCACATCAAAATCCTGGAAGTCCGAGCCGTGTTCTGGGCTCTCAAATCGTTCCTCCCGTCGCTCAAGGGCAAGGTGGTGCGGATCTTCACGGACAACACCACGACAATGTTTTACATACGGAAGCAGGGAGGCACCAGATCCCCAGCCCTATCCAAGGAGGCACAGGATCTGTGGCACTGCGCGGTCGCCCAGGGGATGTTCCTGGTCCCCTTCCACCTGGCAGGAGAAAGAAACACCATCGCCGACTCGCTCAGCAGGGAGCTGCGCGCGTGTCACGAGTGGGAGCTGCGCCAGGATCAGGTGGATCAATTCTTCCGACGATGGGGCAAACCCCAAATCGATCTGTTTGCAACCGCGACGAACTCGAAGTGCCAGAGGTTCGCCAGCAGGTTTCCCCAGCCGAGAAGCATGGGCGATGCGTTCTCGTTCCCCTGGGACGGCCTATACCTGTATGCGTTCCCTCCGTTGCCGTTGCTGCTTCGACTCATCAACCAGCTCAAGAGGTCCCGGTGCAGGATGATCCTCGTCGCACCGGCGTGGCCGAGGCTGATCTGGTTCCCGGACCTTCTGGATTTGTCAACGTCCCCATCCATCAAGCTGTCGGCGGACGCAGATCTTCTCTCCAGAGAAGTAGGCGCCATCTTCAACCACGACCCGGCGTCGCTGAACCTGCAGGCTTGGCTCCTGCAGCGCTAGAGTTTGGAGGGTACGATATACCGGCCGACTGCAGAGAGGTTCTTGCAAAGGCCAGGGCGTCCTTGACTCCCAAATGCTACGGTCACAAGTGGAAGAGGTTCTCTATCTGGTGCAGAGCACAGAAGATGAACCCCCTACGGATTACGGCCCCTCAAGTGCTGCCGTACCTGCTATCGCTGGCAAAGGCTGGGCTAGCCCATGCCTCCATTAAGATTCATCTGGCGGCGATCTCCAGATATACCAGAACCACAGGACGGACGTTCCTGTGGTCCCATCGACTGGTAAAAGAGTTTATGAAAGGACTGTTCCGGTCTTTCCCGCTGGTGAAGGCCCCGGCGTGGGAACTTAACATGGTGCTGACCAGGCTCATGGGGCCCCCATTCGAGCCGATGCACTCCGCACCAACGAAGTTTGTGTCGTGGAAGACAGCATTCCTGGTGGCCATTACCTCTGCACGACGAGTGGGAGAGATCCAGGCCCTATCCTGCAAAGCACCGTACTTGACTTTCCATGCTTCAAGGGTGGTGCTTAGGACGCACCCCTCCTTTATGCCCAAGGTGCCCTCGGACTTCCATCTTAACGAGCCCCTGGTGTTACCTGTTTTCTTCCCGTCTCCTTCGTTGCCGGCCGAGAGGACTTTGCACTCGCTGGATGAGGCTAGAGTGCTGAAGTTCTATGTGGACCGCACAAAGAGTTTTCGGAGGACATCACAGTTGTTTGTGAACTTTGGACCTGTGAATCAAGGGAAGGCTCTCTCGAAGTCTTCTATTTCCAGATGGCTCTCCGGCTGCATCATGCACTGCCACCGGTTGGCTAACCGACCGCTGCCAGGCCATCCGAGAGCCCATTCCACCAGAGCGATTGCAGCTACCACGGCGTTCCTATCTGGTGTGCCCTTGCTGGACATCTGCAGGGCTGCTACGTGGAGGTCGACGCATACCTTCACGAAATTCTACTGCGTCGATCGGGATTCCAGGGAGGAGTCCAGGGTCGGCCAAGCAGTGCTGCGCAACCTGTTCGCCTAAGGTGAGCCTGGTGAGGAGGCAAGAATGCTTAATGTTGACATTTGGATGTAATGCTTAATGTTGAGCCTTTGCCACCTCCCGTGGTTGTGCATGTGTGTACTGCTATGTATTATTTTATTCATGAGCATGTGAATCCATGCCAGACCCCATGCTGGAGAAGGAACAAGTTACTTACCTGTAACTGTTGTTCTCCAGCATGGGTCTGGCATGGATTCACATGCGAACCCTCCCGCCTACCCCTCTGCGGCTCTTCACTTGGTCATACTTCCACTTCATGTGCTACCAAATCTGAAGATGGCTGCCAGAGGCGGGGCTTAGGGAGATGGCAGTCATTGGCTGTGGTCAGTATGATGCAGAGATCAGTGATTGGTTACTACTACGAAAGACAGATCAGAAACAAAACTGATACTGATTTGTCTTTACTGAGGATTCCCAGCCTGACAGGGAATATTTATGAGCATGTGAATCCATGCCAGACCCATGCTGGAGAACAACAGTTACAGGTAAGTAACTTGTTCCTTATGCCTTTCTCTGTCTGGATGAATGGCTCACCTGAGCTCGCTCCCTAGACCAGGTTGTCAGATCTGTTTCGCTTGGGCTTCTCACCAAACTTATAGGAGTCTCAGGTTTTCCCTTCCCAGCCCCTCTGTTTTATCAGGGCAGTCTTGTATTTTCACCTGTAAAGGGCCTTTCTGTCCGAAGATCTAGTGGCAAACATCTCTGATGATCCATGTCCTACAATCTCAGGAGAAGGCTCTGGCCTGGCCTTTCTTGTACCTGCAGGGTCTGGTTTTCCTGCGTTGTTGTAGTGCCAGAGGCTCAGCTGAGCATTAGGTCACCTCAGTGGTTTTTCAATTACCAGTGGTCTAGGTTTCAGGGATGAACCTCAGATAATCTTCAGGTTTCAAGGAAAGGATCACTAGACATGGAGTAGTGGTCACTACTAGAGAACCTGTTGAAGAGGGTTGCTGTGTCAACAACCCTGGCCCAACTGACACTGGACACAAATGCATCATTAAAAGGTTGGGGTGGCTCACAAGCAAGATCAATCAGTAAGCGACTCGTATTGTTCAGAAGGCTGAGGATGCATCAATTTTCTTGAATTGGCCCTGGTCACCTGCCCTCCTTCCGTATGGGGCAAGTCTGCTGATCCTGACTGAAAAGACAGCAGCGGTGCACTAAATCAGCAAACCGGGTGGTGTGAGTCCTTCCCTCTATGCATGGAAGCAATACAACTCTGATTCTTGGAGCAGGAGAACGCTGCATCTGTGACTGTAGTTCACCTGCCTGGGAAGGCGAACGTCCTTGCAGATGCCTTGAGCAGATGAATTTGGCCTCCTTCGAGTGGTGACTCAGTCAGTTTTCTCTGGTAGGAGAAAGGGGTCCAGGGGGGACAATGGACTCCTCAGGTGGAACTCTTCACTTCCAGTGTGAACAGGAAGTGCAAGTGGTTCTGCCACAGAATTTCCTCAACGGGAAGCTCTGGGGAACACACTATTCTATTCAGTGTGCATTTTTATAGCACTTGCAGACAGCATATAAGTGCTGAACCATCAATGATTGGGAAAAGAAAGATGATTCCGACAAGTACATGAACAGCATAGTTCGATAACTGTTTAAACGTTGAAGATCAAAAGGCATAGAATTCCAGTGGAGTTGCTGGACATATCCATCTGCCGTTCCTGGTGCCTTCCGCAGAGGGAGTATCTGCTATCCCATTCGGTAGGACGAGCCCTCACCTCCCCCCCTCTGAACCTAAACAGCCTCAGCCTTCATGCTTGGATGCTTAAAGGTTGTGGTGTAAGGAGTGGGATTTGTCAGATGTCATGGATGTGTGCTTTTCTGCCTGTAGGTGACCTAAGTTTTCACCTTCGTCCTTGGAGAGGGATCTGGTCCCTCTTACTTGATCCAAATCCTCTGTTTTGCATCTCCTGCTTTCTTTAGCCTGGACAGGTCTGCAGATTGGCACTGTGAAGGGGTATTTTGATGCTATTTCTGTTTCCAAGAGAACCCCTGAGCAGGCCTTGTTTTTCACAATTCCCTTAGTCCTGCAAATTCTGTGGGGGATTGTGTAATTGGTTTCCCCCACACAAGTTTGTTCCAGCTTGGAATTTGAACCCTTGTTCAGCTCTTTTAATATCGATGGCAACTCAAAGTATCCAGAGATACAAAAACCCTGGGAATCCACTTAGATTCCACACTCTCACTTCACAGACAAACCAACGCAGTTGCTTCTGCATCAGATTACACATGTAAGCTTATCACAGCCTGTCGCCCATTCCTCTCCTCGCATAACTGCACCACTGTCGCCAGGACATTGGCTATGTCCAAATTGGACTATTGTAACGCACTGTTCCAATGCACCAACCAGTGTAACCTCAATAAACTCCAGATTACTCAAAACAACGCCATTAGAGCAGCCCTCAACATCCCTAGATCAGCACACATCTCTGAAACTAGGAAGAACCTTCATTGGCTTCCAGTCTCCCAAAGGATCTCACTCAAATCACTTGCCCTTACCTACAAATGCTTACACAACCAAGCCCCTACCTACCTAGCTTCGCTGTTCACTCAATACATCCCGCCACGGCCACTCATAACGGCTCATAATCAAAGCCTTGCCATCCCTAGATTTAAGCTCCAAACAGCTGGTGGTGTTAGCTTCCCCGTCTTGGCAGCCAAACTTTGGAACACTGTGCCTCCTCTATTAGAAATCTTTCATCTCTCAACCTATTCAAACTCAAGGTTAAACACTGGTTAGCCACATCAGACGTCCAAATACCTTCTGAATAGCTGACTTCTCAGAGTTATGTATGCCCGTTTAATTTGCATTTGATCCTGTATGCCTATGCTCTCTACTATGTTCCTGTACATTTTGTATCTATTACGTATGCTCTTGTATTGCTGTAACCATTTTTTGAAGATATGTGCCCTGTTGCCTCCGGACCTGGTTTGCGCTTTATAAATAAAATAAATACAAATACGTCCCGTCCCCTTTCCTCCATCCCTGTGGGGCATTCCCAACTTGGGTCCGGTACCGGAACCTTTGGCAGCAAATAATTTAGCTTCCCCTTTAAATTTAGTATAGCGCGCAGGGGCATGGGGCTCCCCTCCAAAGCTCCGCCCTCCGGCGCCTCACCTCAGTCCCTTTTCTGCACGGACCCTGTCAGACCTGGCAGTCAGCACAGAAACTATTTTAGCTTTCTACTTGCTCCCCATTCGTTTTTTCAATTCTTATTTCACTTCCCTTCGGTGCCTCGCCTCACCCGCGCTTGTAGGCCGCAGGAGGATTCAGGCGATGTGCCTCATACAACCGCTCATTCCTGGCCTCAGAACCCCATGCACTCTGTTTTGAGTGTTTGGGGGCCGACCACCATTGGCACTCATGTTCGACCTGAAGCGTTCTCGGTCACAGGCTATTGAAGAATTGTTTGTCGCAGTGGAGGGAGATCTTCCATACTTCTCCTCCGCCCCACCTTAAAGTCTTTGTCTCCAGTACCTCTCGCCAAGACTAGGTAGGCCCTCGTTTTAACACGGCTCCTCAGCGCAGACACTCCTTCCCCGGGTTACCGCGGATTGGGGTTCCTTGGATTCAGGTTCTTGCAGGACGGGGCCTCTAAGGCTACTGGCTCCAGAGCAGAGGGGACTCTTTAGGGCGGTCCAGGGACAGACCTGAGGCCTTCCAGGTTACCAGCTCCCAAGCTGAGGGGCTCGGTGGCACTACCAGGCTGTCCTCGGATGGACGATCAGACTCGTCCTCTTCTTCTTCCCCAGGGGGTAAGGGAGTGTCTAGTGCTACCTCCAAGAGTCTGTCCTCGGCTAGATACAGCACGGCTACCGACATAGGTGCCGAGGGCTTCCAGTCTACCGGAGCGTGCTCTGAGGCCATGAACCATGGTGCTACAACTACTGGCAGTCCGGCTGAGGGCTCAGCGCCTTCAGAGGGATCGCTGAGGTGGACGCCTCTGCATCGGGTGCAAGACCCAAACAGTATCCTCTCATGTCTGAGGCCTCCTTTGGCTCAGGGCCTCTGCGTCCTCCCACCCAGGGCGTAGCAGAAGGCTTCAAAATGGTGGAGCGTGGCAGGCAGACAGCCATCTTGGATCCGGCTCAGGGACCGCCAGTGCTTTTGCCCATCGAGTGGACTTTGCAGGATGATCCTAGCCCCCTCCCCTATGGAACTGGCAGCGGATCCTACAGTGCAGGGTTTTGGTCCTCTCAGGGGTAGGTCTACCCATCAGACGTACAGCTACACACACCAGGTGCCTCAGCGCTTTAACCAGGAGCAAAGGTTCGGCCGGGCAGGGCCCCTGTGGACTGGGCGGCTAGTGAGTACTGCTTCTTATAGCACTTCCTCTTCCATATGCGTTCCCCTCAGATGAAGGGGCTACTGAAGGACATTGTGAAGGTCATCCACCCTGGTGGCACTGCCACAGCCCTCTCCACTGGGTACTTATTCCGTTCTACTTGCGCTCCTGGTGACGGTCCCTCCACCAGTTCAGGCCCCACCGGTTGTACTGACCCCACGGGATCCACCTCCAGTTGCCACTCCAAGGAGGATAAATTCCTCGATTCCTTGGGAAAGCGCTTTTTCTCCATCTCAGGACGACATCTGCGGCATGCCAACACAGACGCCCTCTTAGCTGCGGTTAACGAAAAGCTGTGGCGGGAGCGCTGGGAATTTCTGCCTGACCTCCCTTCGGACAAACCATCCTCCTTCAAGGCAGGTCTGGCAGATGCGGGATCTATTGTGCAGGACCACATGGAATCGTCGGTCCCCCACATCGACACAGCTAGCAGAGGGCTGTACCTTGGGGTCGATATTAGAACAGCGTGGATGCATGCCACAAAGTTTAATCTGATGTGCAGGAGCGGATCCTGGATCTGCCCTTTGAGGGGATGGACCATTTTCATACGTCCACCAATGACGAATTGATGAAGAAAATCTCCACTCAAACTGCCAAGCCCTTGGCCATCCTGACAAAACCAGGTCAGAAATCCTTCTCTCAATTCCAGGGTTAAGCCGGAGTTCAAACCCTGCGGTTTCTCCGGCTTCAAGGGGTTACAAGACTGCGGTACATGGAGGCCTGACAGGTCACCCAGCAACAACAGGAGGAAGCAGCAGAGGACGTTGCATGGGTTTTTCTGCTCCCCCTCCTCTGACGCCAAGAAGCAGTGACATCAAGGTCGGGCAACACAGCTTGCATGTGGGGGGCGGTGTGGTGGCTTTGTGCCAGGACACCTGAAAGCGTCTCTTAAGCAACCCGTGGATCCTCTGTAGTCTCCATGGACTTCAGTCTGCCTCTTCCATCCTCGCCTCTTCTTTGTCCGATCCCCTGCTCTTTTACGGGAGATCTTTTCACTCTTGGAGATGCAGACGATAGAACCAGTTCCTCTTGTAGACAGGGGCTGCGGTTACTATTCCAGGATCTTTGTGGTACCCAAGCACAACCAGGCTGGCCCGATGGTAGTCCTTAGCCTGTCATTTCTAAATCTGTTTTTACCGCTGGAATGCTTCAAGATGATTACTCCAGTGCACATAACCAAGTCTCTGTGTGCAGGGGACTGTATTTTTTCACTGGACCTCTGTTAGGCAGAAACCTGTGCAGTTCCCTCTGGGACCACTGCAAAAGATTTAAGACTACAGGTGGTTGGCAGTAAACCCAATTGGTAGCAGTCTGTACCAACCAGATGTACCTGGTAGCTGTGGCTGAGCAGTCCGACTTCTCTCAAGAAGAGTTAGGCAGTATACAGAGTATTCACGATGGGTCAAAAGAACACAGTAGAACAAGCAAACTCTGACCAGAGCTTGGTGTAAAAGAGATATAGTTATTTATTTAAAAACACATCTAGTTAAACACACTCGCACTAATATCAAGCAGTTCAAGAACACGGTCACTAAAAGATATACACTCCCTTCAACGATTAGACAAGTCTTAAGTAAAGCAACACTCATTTTCAGACAGCGGTGAGCGCTTAACGAAGATGGCACTCTAATCAATGTTACCTTGTAGCAATCTTTAGAAAGGGAGGCCTGGCGGACAAGGTACCTTAAAATGGTGAGAACGCTCCAGCGAGGGCAGTTGTTCCTGCCACGGGTGCAAGTCGGTGCTTCGTCCGGTGGAAGAGAGGATCTCGTCGGGGAGGAAAGCAGGGGTCCGTTGCACTGTCAGGGAAGAAACCAGCCGCGGAGTTCTCAATTAAAAGGAGCGGTCCTTTTATTTGCGGTCCAGTGATAAGTGGCTATCCGGTTGCCGGGGTGCTTGGCACTGGCAATTCGACCACAAGACATCCTGGGATGCGAGCAAAGAAGGTAAACTGGTTGTGCCCACCAGTCAGGGGAAGAAGACTCTCCAGCAGGGAGATCTCCTCTGTCGTTGGGAAGTGGTGAGTCGGTTCAGCAGGGCTCCACCGGTGGTGTCGTCGTAGCAGGTCGGCTCAGCTTCTCCCTCGTCGGATTTTCAGGTCCTGTGGCGACTTCTGAAGTTCCAGTCCCAAAAGCCCTGCTTTTATGCAGCACACCAGCATTCACTCAGCCTAGCTGTCAATCAAACATGCTAAGTGGTGAGCCGGCCGGCTCACCACTTTGGCCATTCACACAAGAGTGCGACTTGAGTTACCAAGGTAACTCAGTCCAGGATGCCTAAACCCCCGCCCACACCCCCTGTGGTACCCAGACAGAGTGGCACCACTTTTGGAGGCTTCTGTGGAGAAGCCTGCCAAAAAGTGGAACAAAGGGCTCAACCTTTGGTTTGGAGTTACAGAGGCGAGCACAAACGCCATTTTAAAACCGAGTTCTGGCAGAAAATACCAACCGGTGAATTAATATTAAATAAATAAACCGGTGGTATGTTAGAGGCTATGTTAAAAAGTATTAGCCTCGAACAATGGGAAAATCTCATAGAGATATATTCGCGGTTGAATATAAAAAGTAGTATCCACTGCCACCAGCCAAAACTCGACGAGAGGGGGACGGGACAGTGCCCCCTCGAATAACAGACCCGGGGGCAATCGAATTGCCCCTACCAGTACGTCCACAATATGATGGTTTATACTGGTTCTGTTAGTAATTTGGGACTATTAAAGCCAATGGTCACTTTACATGCCCTGGGAGACAATAGTCAGTCCCAGGGTATTGAGTCTATGGTGGGGGGTCACTATGACACGGTGTTACTGCACGGAGGGTGCGGAGTAACACACATAGAAAAAACATGAGACCCTATGGAGTAAAAGACCCCATAGCCCATGAAACACATTAACATTCAAAGGAACACCACAAATCATGTCCAAGAGTGGGAGAAAGAGTCTCACTCTTGGCAGGAGAAAAAAAAATCCAGCAAAGCTGCTGGGGGACTCACTAGGTTAGGAAATTCAGCCTAAACAGAGAATTCTCCCTAACAACCTCAATGATGCGTACCTGCATTTACCCATATATCAACCGCATCAGAGGTTTCTGCGGTACACGATTGTCGTACCACTTTCAGTAAAAGGTGCTGCCCTTTGGTTTGAACTTGGCCCCTTGTGTCTTCACTGCTTGGATCGTCGTCGTCTATATCCTTACTTGGGTGACTGCCTGGTGAGGGCGGGGTCACTCGAAGGGGTGGTGCGCTCCTGCCAGAGACTGGCGAATATCCTTCATCATCTGGAGGTTTCAGTTGTGCTCATCTCAGGAATTGGTCTTCCTAGGTGTGAGTTGGAACACTACAGTCCAGCAGGTGTTTCCTTTGAGAGGCTTCTGTCCCTGCGCAAGGTGGTGGGGCACTTTCTGGCCAACACGACCACCATGGCATGGTGGTTCCAGCACATTCTGGGCCTTATGGCCTCCTGCGTGATCACAGTACTGCACGCTGGCTCAGTCGGACAGGATCCCTAGACTGCCGTTCCTTCTGCCCGATCTTCGCTGGTGGCTGATGGAATGCAATGTTTCAGTGAGAGCCCCCTTCACACAGCCGGAGCCTACCCTGGTGGTGACAACAGACTCCTCTCTTTCAGGCTCGGGGAGGCACTCTGGAGGGCTATGCTTTCAATGGGGCATGGTCCAGGATGGAAGGCGTCCTACATATCACTCTGCTTGAACTCAGGGCAGTGGGCCTGGCCCTCAAGGCATTTGTGCCCCTCATCAGGGACAAGTCTGTTCTGGTCAGAACTGACAATTCTACTACAATGTTTTACCTGAAGAAGCAGGGTGGCACCCGTCCCCCCTCGCCCTCCCACTTAAGTGTTTCAATCAGTGGTTTCGATCTGGGAATGGGCCCTGATGGAGGGGATTTGGATTTCGGCAGTCCACCTGCGAGGGGTCAGCAAAGCTGAAGCAGACCAGCTGAGTTGTTTGGGGTTCAACACCTACAAGTGGCACAATGACTCCTTGTTGCCCCTGTTCCAGCGTTTGGTGTTCACAGACCTGGATTCGTTTGCATCTCCCCCCCCCAATGCCAAAATGCCCCCAGTTTGTCTCATGGGCAGGTCACGGTCACTGGGAGACGCCTTCCAGATCTGTTGGCTCGGCCGCAGGGGTTATCGCTACCCACCCCTCTGCTCCAACAGACCATCCGCAAGTTCCGGGCCTCTGTGGGCTGCAGCCTCATCCTGGTCATCCCCTACTGGCCTTCGAGACCCTGGTTTTCGGGTCTGCTGCAGTTGTGTTGCCAGAGTCCTGTCCATCTTCCGATCCACAGCGGAGGTTTCCGGACACAGCAGGGCGGGACAATGGCTCATCCGTACCCGGCCAAACTGGCTCTTGCGGCCAGGTCCCTGATCAGTTGCAGCATGCTCAAATTTCAGATGACTGGGACATCATTCAGCTGGCCCGGAAACCCTCGACTCGGTCCCAGTGTAAGAGCAAATGGACTAGATTCTGCCATTGGACTTGCAACAAAGTTCTAGACCCTGTGCTCTGGATGACGTACTGGCCTTTTCAGCATACCTGGCTCGCTCTGGAGTTCAGGTGGAAACTTGTTGCATGTATTTGGTGGCCGTTGGGGTTTACAAGAATTCACCTGCGCATGTTTTCGCTGGCCAACCCAGTGGTTTAGGCCCACCTTAGGTGGTTGTCTAGGCTTTTTTCTCCAGTGCCTAGGCCGCATCCAGTCTGGGACCTAAATGTGCTTCTTGCAGCTTAGCAACGCAAGCCTTTTGTACCAATGGCCTCTGTGGACATCCTCTTGGTGACACTAAAAACTGTTTTATTGGTGGCTCTCACCTCTGAGGGTTAGTGAGCTGCAGGCCTTGTCTTTGTGCGAGCCCTGCACCACGTTTCACAATGACAAGGTTGTCTTGCCTACTCACCCAAACTTCTTGCCCAAGGTGGTCTCTCCCTTCCATCTGAATCAAGAGATCTACCTGCTGGTGTTCTTGCCGAACCCACAGTCGGAGGATGAGAGGGCCCTATTGCCTTGCTCCTCAAGAGGGTTCTCAAGTTTTATCTCTCTCGGATGAAATCCTTCAGGAACTCTGAGGTATTTTGACTTTTAGGGGCTCCTCACCAGGTTCTCAGGCTTCCATGGCACATTGGATGGTTCAGGCCATTTCGGAAGCGTACACTGCCGTTGGAAAACCTGTCCCTGAGGGGATTCATGCCCATGCTGTCGGAGCCAAGACCACAGCTGTTGCGTTTCAGAGACCTGCTTCTTGGGATGTTATCAGCAAGGCAGCAATTTGGCCTGTCCATAGTCCCCTTTCTTCCATACGTCCCACCCACAATCCCCTGCTAGTATTCCAAGAACTAACATATACTAAGAGTAGCCAGTTATCTAAGCGTCCAATGTGTTCAAAGGGGACTGAGGTGAGGTGCCAGAAGGCGGGGCGTTCCCACGCCCAAGGCTGTGTCCCTGCACTGCGTTCCCACGCCCGAGGCCGTGCTCCTGCGCGCTATACTAAATGTCAAGGGGATGCTCAGTTTTTCGCTGTCAGTGGTTCTGGTACCATCCACATGTTGGACGCCCCACAAGGATGGAGGAAAGGGCACTATGGACTATGCATACTCTAGTCACTGCAGTGCGTAACTTGAATTTCTTGTGCATTGTTGTTGCTCACCCTTAAGGTGATTTTCTAGGTCGCCATCACTTCCTCTAGGCCAGGGATGTTGCTAGGTCTGGGAAAGACCTGGGGCTACGCTAATGACGGAACTGTTTGGACAGTTCTGGGGGGCTAGGGGGCTAGCTAGCCTTTTGGTTGTAGCTCCTGAGATTCTATCCGGGGCTACAACCAAAAGAACAGGGGCTATAGCCCCCTTAGCCCCCATCCCCCTAGCAACACTTCTGCTCTAGGACAATGAATAAGCTCCAGGTGTTTAAATATCCCTAATTCCTTTCTACAAAGAGGTGATGCTGAGTGAGGCTGTGCCTTCCCTCTGAAGGTGGTCTCTGATTCTTTTCCTCCACCTCATCCTTCCAAAGACAGAAGAACATTTAATTCTCCTTGACTGTCAGTTTCTATGTGTCGCAGATGAATGAGACCAGGAAATATTAACCGCATTTTGTTGGTTATGCTGGTGCCAGTGCTGGCAACGCTGTGACCAAATAAACCCTGTTTAGGTGGATCGTTCTCTGCATCTCAGAATGCTATGATCTGGCTGGTACGGATGTGCTTGAATGTCTCGGGGCTCGTTCTACCACTGGGCTGGCTGCCAT
Source organism: Ambystoma mexicanum (assembly GCF_040938575.1). Classification (NCBI taxonomy): domain Eukaryota; kingdom Metazoa; phylum Chordata; class Amphibia; order Caudata; family Ambystomatidae; genus Ambystoma; species Ambystoma mexicanum. The sequence goes on along the minus strand of NC_090921.1, from coordinate 572,918,986 downwards.
CTCTGCTCTGCAACTTGGAATCCCTGTTCTGAATATTTGCCAGGCAGCTACGTAGGCTTCTTTGCACAAGTTTGCTGAACATAACTGCTTGGTTTCTGTCTGGACAGGATGCTCGTTTTGGTAGTGTTCCTTCAGAGATTCTGGTTTATGTGGTGGTCTTTTTCTCCCTCATGGGGCCTGGCATGGATTCACATGCTCGTGAATATTCCCTGTCGTCAGGCTGGGAATCCTCGGTAAAAGAAACAGTTTCACCTTCATTTATAAACCGTCTTTCTCCTATAAACCAATCACTGAGATGAGTCATACTGCCCCCAGCCAATGACTGCCCTATCCCTAAACCCCTCCTCTAGCAGCCATCTTCAGGTTTTGACCGTACGTTCAAGTGTTGGGGGTCCTCGTGTTTCGCTCTTTGAGCTTTGAGTTTTTCTCACTTTTTTGACTAGGAAACCCCTATTTTTGTTCAATCGAGCATGTGTGCTTCGTTTATTCATTGCATTAACAGGCATCTGTTTTCCGGGATCTTTCATCGCCCCTTAAGGGCAAAACCATCGAGAGTTTTCTTCTTGGAAGTTTCCAGAAGACCATCAGGCCTACACCGCGCTGGATCATGTCGTCGGAGGAGGATGACAGAGCTTCCCTCTTCAAGCTGTGCACCAGCTGCAGTTTGTGGAATGTTTTCATGGACGACAAGCATTCGCAGTGCCTGTATTGTCTTCACCCAACGCACTAGGAAGAAGATTGCGAGATCAAGCACACGATGAAGGATCGGCACGTCCGACTGGCAGCGTGTCTCAAAACCAGGGCCTCTACCCAGTGTGGTCCACAGAGGCATGCCTCATCTGGATCCAGCCAGCCAGAGCAGGCTTCTAAGTCCTTTTGAGGGCGCTCCATCCGTGGGGGCCTAAGACAAGGCCAAGCACTGCGAGTCTGCTTCAGATTTGCCGCACAAGCGGGTCCCGCGACGGTCAGGGTGCGTTCATCTCCATCAACCTCAATCTCCAGCCATCGCTCCAGCTCTTTGTCAAATAGAACGTCAGCTACCCCGGGGAAGCTGCGAGAGATGCCGGAGAAGGCCAAGCAAGACAAGGTGTCCATCCTGCCAGTTAAAGCCCAGGTGATCCAAGCCAAATCGTCTAATTCTATTGAGCTGGTTGCTGCTGCCCTCTCAAAGGCGAAAGGGGCTGACCCGGTACTGGATACCGCTGTGGCGGTTAGGTTGGCTCTTCCGCCCCGGTGGGAGGTTTCGGGCAAACTAGTGGATAAGACCCCAGAAAGGAGGATGCCGGACCTCAGCCCCAAGCAGACCCCTCAGGACCCAAAGAAGGGGGGGCTCTGGAAGCAAGACATAGTTTCCGTCCACACCATCCAGGACGAGATTGGGGACGACGGCGTCGAAATTGCAGCCACGAGGTAGGCGGGTGTGACGACATAGGCGATTGGCCCAGCGACACTGTTCCCCTGGCACCTCCCAGATATCTGTCGCAGGAAATTCTCTCGACCCTCCACACACTGGTGTCGGAGATTCCAAAGAGGATGCCGACGGCACCACCAGCGACCCCACCAGCGACAAGCCCGTTGACACTGGGGCCTCCACCGCTTAAGAAAAGGAGAATTCCCTACGCCTCCACTCCAACCGTCACTGCCCCCCCAAACCTCCTGGGACACGGGGGACGAACACGGCGATGGACACTGACAGTAGAATCTCTATGCCACCAATGGCCTCTCCGCCAGACCAAGTGGGATCCTTCCACTCCATGATCGCCCATGCATCGGAACTCTTCCAGCTCACCCCAGAAGAGAAGGAAGGCTTCCTTTATCAGCACCGGGAGCAAAAAAGAAAGACCTTTCTGTCGGTACAGCTCCTGGAAGTCGTCTGGGATGAGGGGCTGGCACTGCTGAAGAACCCCGCCTCAGCCCCGGCGAAGAGGGACTGGCTAGAAAAGAAATACTGGGTGCCAGAGTCTGCACCCAAATGTCTGTGGTCACAACTATCACCGGACTAGGAAGAATTTGTCCAACCCACCATCAACCTCTGTCCCCCCCTGAAATTGGACACCGTGGGATGGAAGGTCATTTACTCAACAGCGGCGCCGCCGCCTTGGCGATCGTGGCCAGGTACGACCGGGAGCTATGGTACAAGATGGCTCCGATGCTGGATTTCCTCCCCGAGGACAAGTGGGTAGTGGCAATGGAGATCCTTCAAGAAGGTGAGGTGGGGTTGCCCCACACCCTCACTGTGGCCCTAGACATTGCAGACACAGGGTTCCGCCAGATGGGAAACAGGGTTTGCCTACGTCGTCGTGGCTGGCTGAAGGCAACCAACTGCAGACAAGAGGTCCAGTCGAGGGTTCTGGACATGGCGTTCGACAAAGACCATCTTTTTGGCAAGGCTGTCGATGAATCACTTCAGGCCATGAAGACTGACAGTCAGCCCATGCCCTGGGCACTCTGCAACAGTACCGTGCATCTTTTCGTCCCTCAGGAGGGAAGTCTGGTAGATCTTCAAAGAGTTTCGGCAGTGGATCGTCCTCTTACCTCCAACCCGCCCATTCCACGACCCAGGAAGCCTACAGGGATCGTTCCAAGGCCTTCGAAGGGTGGCGCGTCAGCCTCCAAGCAGGACTGAAATGGCAGGGGTGTCTGGCCCCAACCACTGCACCCCGGTCGGAGGCCGGCTGACTAACTTCATTAGCGTGTGGGAAACATCTCCACCGATTGATGGGTGCTGGACACTCTTGCCCACAGACACACTTAGGCGTTTCAGCTAGAGCGTTCGCGAATACCACCGTTGGCCCGGCAAGAACTGCTGCTGGAGGTTTGGGCCATGTAAGAAAAGGTGCACTAGAGTTGGTTCCGAAGCGACTCTGAGGCTCCGGAGTTTACTCAAGATACTTTCTAGTAAGAAAGAAGACTGGAGGATGGAGGCCCCTTCTCAATCTGACAACTCAACAAGTACATCAAGTCCCAGAAGTTCAGGATTGTCATGTTGCAGCACATGCTGTCATGATGCCTACCCCCGGGGAACCAGAGCAGGTCCAGCAACCCCGGAAGCAGGCATCAAGTTATTTTGAGCAAGCCCAAAAACCCCTGCTAGGGGCTGTTTGGGTGCGGTCGTGGCGCCTATGGCGCCAGGCTCATATGGAGAGTCAGTCCTGGCACCTATGGCGCCAGGCTCATAGAGTAGAACTTACCTGATGCAGACCATGCTGCAAGCTTACCTGATGCAGACCATGCTGCAGAGCTTCAAGCCAAATGAGGCTTGGAAGGGACTATTTTACCTAGGGACTATTTTTTACTCGGGTGGGGCTGGGGAGGAATACTTACCTGGGACTAGTTTGGAGGCTATTTAAACCACGCCCGAAGAGCAGCACACGCTTCCCGTTATTCTGCATCCAGCAGCGTAACGCTCACCGTGCTGCAAGCCTGCATCCAGTCTTCTGCCACGCCCGCCTCGAGTCTGCAGCTCTTAGAAAAAGGGAGGAACAGAAGAAGAGTTTAGAATAAGAGCAAAACCTTCGATCCTTACCTGAATTCCAGATCCACCGCGCCTTCGAGCTGGAAGAAAGAAGCATTTTACGCGCGCCGCCTCGCCTGCTGCAGCGCTGCGCTGAACTCACCAGCCTTCGCGGCATCCTCACGATCCACCGCATCCTTCTGCACATTCCCGCTGCACCTAAGGAGAACACAAAAACAGCAAAGGTGAGCCAAGGGAATAAACAGAGGCAATAATAACTACCCCCATAGACTTACCTGATTACTGCCGGGGGTACTATTCCTCTTCACGGGTCGGCGCAGTCTCCATTGCATCCTCGCCGTACCCCGGCCCCTAAGGGAAACAAAAGGGCAACAAGGTGAGACGAAGGGACAAACAAGGGGAACTCTTCTCACCACAGTAGACTTACCTAATTTTACCGCCGGATGCATTATTCCCCGAACTTCATATTTTCTAGCCACACCTGAATAAGGGAACAAGCCACAGGTTACATTCTGGCCTTATTTTATTGAACTGTGTAGGATAAGCCAAATCCTTACCTGAACTTCGTCAGCTACCATGAGGAACTCTTCGCTGGGGTCAAGCTGCAAACTGCAAGGAATCGGACAAGAGTGAGTGTCAGACATGTGAACTCTTACGAACTACATAATTTTCAGAGTCAATATTGTTCTGGAACTCACCAATTCCTTCGAGCCAGTGAAGCAACTGGTTATCAACGCGCCCCTGCGCTCAATGCAGGATGGAGAGCTCATCTTTTCAAACCATCAGGTGAGACTATAAGAGGGGACATCAAAGGTGATCTGTGGGGAGAACAGCGGTGGTGGGGGGGGGGGATTTACGCTCAACCCCACGGATGGTTAATTCCCTTTCTCCATTTACAGGAGAATATTCCTACGGGCCAAGCAAACGAAGCTAGGTGGGCCAGTCCAGTCTGTCATCTCAGCAGCTTTCAGAGACGAAGATACAGTGATGATTCCCAAACGGGACAGTGGTGATTTCTTCACTCCTGGTGGATGGATCAGGCCAGTTTCACTGCAGCAGGCTTCAGGGGCGAGAGGGGCACAAATGCAGTGCACCTGCGAAGGTTGTCACCACGGCTGGGCGACAGTAAACACGTATACTCCGGTTCGGGTGCACTCGTCTCACTTCAGACCTGGGAACGCCAAGTGTACGAAATTCGGTGTGAGGGTGCCGCGAACACAGAGCTAGTGATATACCAAGTTTTGAGGGCCCCCTCGAAACGGCAGCGGTATCAGGGCAAAGAGTCTGCGTAAGCTGGTCAGCCCACTGGTTGGCCCAGGGACACTTCTGCGAAGGCTTGCTTGCATGGTTTGTTGAAGGTGCCGAGAATAGTTGGTCCCACTTTTCCAATGGGTCGAAGCTTCTTCGCAGACGTTCTAGGACGACCAGATGCAGAGGGGTCCCACGGGACAGCGGGCTCAGGGTGCCAAACCTTCCTGCGGGTCATCAGCGGGTCTTTGACTCCGCTTCTTAGTTTCAGGATACTTGGATCCTATCCTTCGTTCAGTGAGAACTCCAGAGATCGACATGGTATGGGTGTTTGGGGCCTTCTCTTTTCCAGAATCTCCTTTGCGCCAAAATGAAGAGGACCCAATGGGAGATCTGCTCACATACAGGCATACCATACGTGGATCAATCAGGGACCACAGTGGTCGCAGGCGTTCCCAGCACTCCAGACTCTCTGGTACCCAGGATGTGTATTGGAACCAGACGTTCCAGCCCACATCCTGGAGGCACACACACAAGGCATGCCAGACACATGCTGGAGAAAAACGGTTACAAGTATGTTCCCTTTCCTTTCTCCTCAAGATCAATGTACTGCTGTGGGAGTCCTATCATCGATGAGGAATGCACTGGAGGAATAAATCCATTAAGAAGACACAATTACTTGCCTCTCAGTAATGTTTTATCTGATGGATGCTCCTCCCACAGGTAACTCTTTGCCCGAACTACTGACCCTTCCAGAGTGCCATGGAAAAATATGTACTGGCACCCAACGTAAGGTTAGGCGAGAGGCATGGGAGATTTCAAAGATGATGAATCTGTAGGAGGAACACGCATCAGAAAGAAAATTACCAAATAGTGCAGTAATTTGTTCTTTAGTCATGTTTCATGGTCTGACCATGGGAGTTCTTGAATAAAGAACGTGTGGTGGTTCATGTTTGTTTTCTTCTGCTCTCTGTCTTTATCCTGCTGCTTCTGACGACACACTGGTCTCTGCTCAAGGTGTTAACCAACAATGTTCAAAAATGTTAGGAAAGATGTTCTTGTGGCTGCTTTCCCTCCAGTCATCTATGGAACACCCAAATCTTTACTGTTTTTAACCTGACCTGACCTTTAGTATTAAACCTTTTTGCTTCACCTACCTTGCTAAACTCATCTGTTTTGGGGACACTGATCCATCACTATGGCCATCAGTAAAGAGGGAATCTGATCTCCATTAAAATAAATCCCTGTTTGTTTTACACACCACACACATTCCCTTACAGTGAAGTGTGTTGGGGGTATTGTATATGCATGTTTTTGATTTTGGTAACTTTATAGTTACATGAATGTGTCCAGGATGTGCTTTTAGCAGCAGATATTTTACTATTTTGTATTTCTTTTTGTATTGCGTCTGTTTGCCATTTACAGCTTAATTCCTTTTAGATTACCATATATGATAAAATGGCTGTGCCACAAGATTTTTCCCTGACCTTGTCCACTTAGGGCTGAATTTACCATATATGGTAAGCTGTTTCCAGGGCAAAGCACAGTGCGTTTGTGGCAGAATGTTGGGGCTGGTCCACGGTCACATCTAGGCAAAAGTGTCTGTTGCTAGGCAGATGTAGCTCTCGTTTAACATGACAGCTCTCCTAGCTTTCATAGATGAAAGAAACAGAGATCCTCTACTAAACAATGAAGCTGTCGTCCAGGTGCATCCACCCCCAGTAGGGGACAGACTCTGCACCATCAAGGCTTGCGTGGCATTTCTTTGGTCCTCTCCATTGTATCTTTGGGGCATAGCTTACTGATCTCTCCAGTTCCTTCACCTCTCACTCCCCTTCTGTTTTTGTTAGGGAGAATTCTCTTATAAGGCTAATTTCCCAAACCTAGTGAGTCCCCCAGTAGCTTTGCTGGATTTTTGTTTTTTTTTTTTCTCCTAAGAGTGAGACACTTTTTCTCCTCCTCTTAGGCATGATTTGAGGTATGTCTTTGACTTATTGTGTGCTTATGGGCTATGGGGTCTTTTTACTCAATAGGGTATCATCTGTTTTAGTGTATGTTACACAGCACCCTCAGTGCAGTAACACAGGGGTGTCATAGTGTCCCTCAAACATAGACTCCATACCCTGGGACTGACTACTGTCTCCCAGGGCATGTAAAGTCACCATTGGCTTTACTAGTCCAAAATTGTGAACCGAACCAGTACAAACCATCATATTGTGGAAGTACTGGAAGGGGTTAATTCGATTGCCCCTGGGTCTGTTTCCAAGGGGGCACTGTCCAGTCCCCCCTTGTCGAGTTTCTGGCTGGTGGCAGTGTTTACCACGCAAAATATTCCACCGGAATATTTCCTATGGGATTTTCCCATTGATTTTAAACGCACCACTTTTTGGTGCAATGTTAAAGATACCGCCAGTTTATTTAATATAAAATCACCGCGGGGGTCTTATCGCCAGAACTCTTTTCCAAAATGGCGTTTGTGTCCGTCTCTGTAACTCCAACCAAGGTCGGGCCCTTTGTTCCACTTTTTGGCAGGCTTCTCCATAGAAGCCCTCCAACTGGTGCCACTCTGGGTTCCACAGGATTTGTGGGTGGGGGAATTGGCACCCTGGACTGCGTTGCCTTAACAACCCAAGTCACACTCTTTTCTGATTGGCCCAGTGGTGAGCCGCCCGGCTCACCACTTGGCACGTGACAGCTAGGCTGTTGAATGGGGGTTTTTCTGTCATAAAAGCAGGGCTTTGGGGACTGGAACTTCAGAAGTCGCTACAGGACCTAAAAATCCGAAGAGGGGAGAAGCTGAGCCACCTGCAACGATGACACCATCGGTGGAGCCCTGCTGCAACGGCCTCACCACTTTCCCGACAACAAGAGAAGATCTTCTGCTGTAAGAGTCTTCTCCCATTGAGCTGGTGGGGACAACCAGTTCGCCATTCGCCTACCAGGACGTCCCTTGGTCGAATCACCCGTGCCAAGCACCCCGGCGGCCGCATAGCCAAGCTTCACCACTGTGACCGCGAATAAAAGGAATGCACCTTTTAACCGAACGAACTCCGCGGCTGGTCTCTTCTTTGGGCAGTGCAACGACTCCAAGTTTCCTCCTCGACGAGATCTTCTCTTCCCCTGGTGGAGACCATGAACTGCACCCGCTGGCAGGAACAACTGCCACCACTGGAGCTTCCTCACTCTTTAAGGTACTGTGTTCCGCCTGGCCTCCTTTTCTGCGGATTGCTAAAGGTGACCCTTAAATCCTTGGCTTTCCAACTGGGTTGGCCCCAGATCTAACTTTATCTTTCGCGTCAAACCAACCTCTTTTGAACATTTCTGCAAAGACTTGAGTGCTTTTTAAACTGTGTGATCTTGGGCACATTTTGCCTTGCTCCATTTAAAGTGGGCTTCGCCTATGAATGTTGGCTCTACAGTAGACTCTGCTTTCACTAACTTGCTGTGGTCTTAGAAAAGTGTTGGGAACTGTTTTATTTTCATGACCTGCCTTTTTCTCTCCCTTTAACTTAATTATTGGAGTGCCATCTAAGTTACGCGGTCGCATCTGTTTTTACAAATAGTGGTGTTTTGACCTAGACTTGTCTAATAATTATTAAGGGAGGTGTGTATACTTTTCTGATTGTGTTTGAACTTGTTTTGATTTAGAGTGCTTAGTGTATTTCCTAAAGTGTGTTTTAAATAAATAATTATATTCTTTTGATACTAAGCTCTGGTCAGTGTTTGCTTGCTCTACTGTGTTTTTAGCCCTAGTGTGTATCCTCTGTATACTACCCTATTCATCTTGAGAGAAGTCTGACTGCTCAGCCACAGCTACCAGGTAAATCTGGGTGGTGCAGACTGCTACCAATTGGGTTTACTGCTTACTCCTGTAGTCTTAATCTTCTTGCAGTGTTTCCCAAGGGAACTGCACAGGATTCTGCCTAACAGTTTTCTAGAATTTTCCATTCTTCTTCAAATCAAGGCAGTGGAAAGAGGAAGCAGGTTTTATTTTCTGCGTTTTACTTTCCCGAAATTGAACCAGGTCGGCCTGAGGACAGTTTTAGATGTTTTCTTCTTAGATCTTTCTTTTCTGAATGTCTCTTTGCCCTTAGAAAAATCTAAGATGGTTTCCCCAGCATAAATCTTAAGGGCCCTCTACCGGGGATATAGGTTGTGGGCTGTGCATCTTAAAGATGCTTACCTGCATGTTTCGATCGCATCTACGCACAAGACATTTAGGGATTTTAATTGAGGGTGTCCTTTTTAGTACCAGGTTCTCCCCTTTAAAAACGGCTCCTCTGGTGTTTTGTGAAATAGATAGTCCAGTGCAGCTAAGTTGCAAGCGCAGGTGTTCCATATTTATCCATAACTGGAAGACTGGCTAGTCATGATAGAGACTTTTTCACCAGGCAATGACTTTCAGCTATTGCTAGTCGTCTTACTCAGTGTAGGTCTGTCTGTCAATCTGAAGAAGAATAAAAAAAAATCCCTCTTCTTGCTTTCTCAAAATATCAAGTTTATCTGGTTCAATGGAACAATGCAGATGATTCAGGGCATCAGATTGTCCACGTGTCATTTCCTGAAGCATCAGATTATCTCAGCTTGGTGGTTCCACCACCTGCCGGGTATCATGGCAGCTTCCATAATATATGTTCCATTTGCCTGCCACAAAATGAGGCTCCCCCAACTTCATCTCTCAGCTTGCTGGGATCGGGGACCAGACAACCAGTCAATCAAAATATTGATGCTGCTGGAATTGAGGGTGGTGGAACAATGAATACAATTTGCAGTTTGGAGTTCCTTTCCAGGATCTTTCTCCACGATATATGATAACATCTGAGTCATCCCTCACAGATTGGAGAGCAACTCGGGATCAGTAAAAAAGGCAGTATCTTTGGTCCACATAAGAGGAAGAGTTCCATATGAACTTCCTGGAACTCTTGGCGATCTTTAAAATGTTGATATCTTACCTGCGTATCATACATAACTCCTCTATACTGTGGGAGAGAGACATGTTGAAATTCTGCAGCTTCCAAGGTTGTTCTCTAATTTCGATAGATCTAAATTGGCACTCATCTGATACTCAAACCTTCTGGGGCTAAAGCGGTCAGGTCCCCTCATCCTCCTGTTATTGTCAGATTGTCTCAACCAGCATGATGGGTCAAAGTACTCCATTCTTTTCTTTGGTCGCTGAGCTTAGCGTCATGGTTCCTGAAGAACTAGCTAATGATGATTTAGGATTTACTGAACAGAATTTGTTCATTTAGGCAGCCAGCAAGCCTCTACTAGGAAGCAGTATAAAAGCAAGTAGACACGCTTTTGCCACTAGATGCTTTAACACTTTTCAGATCTGTGCTCTGGTTCTTTGGATTATAATCTATCTATCTTACCTTTGCTTCTTCATGGGTCAAGATCCAATCTTGCAGATCATATTTATTAGCCATTGGAGCCTATTTAAGCTCTAAACGTTTGTCAATCTCTGCAGCTAATCCTGTTTGAAGAGGCATTTTGAAGGCCCCCTACTCTTGGATCCACCAGTAAATGGCCTCATCCATCCTGGTTCATTAATGTGTCGTGTTGGCAGCCCTCGCTCACAAGCTGTTTGACCCTGTGGCTTCAGTTAATATCAAAACAGTTCCTTGGAAGACTGCTTTTTTTGGTTGCGTGACTTCAGCTACAAGGATTAGCCAAATTCAAGCCCTGCCGGCTATTGAGCCATACACTTTTTCGGCAAGGTCAGTTGGTCGTTGGGGCTCATTCATTAAAAAAATATATACATTTTTACCCCCAAATGATTTCTTCTTTTCACATAAATCAAGAAGTAGAATTACAGATGTCTTTTTCTTCTCAGACAGAAGGCAAAAGAACTTTACCTTGTCTGGTTGTGAGAGGTTCTCTAAAATTCTATTTAGACTGGTCTACAGAGTTTAGAAGGTCTGACAGCCTGTTATGTTTGGGGGCAGCTGCCAGGGTTGCAGGTAACCCGTTGGATTGGCTTGTGCAGAAAACACCCCCTTAAGGCTTTCACGCACATGTGGCCAAGGCTAAAGCAGTTGCATTCCTGATAAATGTCCCCTGGATAATCCGTAAATTAGCTACCTGGCCCACTCTGTTTGCTTTTTGCAAACATTACTGTATGGAGTCTGGTTCCAGGGAAGACTGCAGATTTGGCAGGTGGGTTTACATAACTTGTTTGGTTAGACTTTAATTCCATCCTCACTTGGTTGTTGCGGTTCAATCTCCCATAAGTATGAAGGAAAGAGGACAGGATAGTAAGTAGTAAGAAAAATGACTCCCCTTAATGACTCCTGTACTTCTGGTCCATAGTCGGTGTTCCTCCACACACATCCCTAGGCCCGGCCTCCTATAAATACGAATATAGTTTAAGTGACCCGTCTTGCGGCTTCAATGACTAATGGGTGTTGCTGGTAGGCAGGGTCAGTGCGGCTATCAATGACCATTCTGCAGCACCCCAGTGTGCAAAACAAAATTGTTTTAAAGAGGAATCTTTTTTTATGCTGTGCAAGAAGAACTTCAGTCCCGTCCCCTTCGCTAGACACCCATAAATATGGCAGAACGGGGACAGTGGACTAAGAGTACAGATGTCACTACAGTAAGTAACTTGATCTTTTTTTGGGGGCATTTTATCCGACATTTTATGCCATTAATATATTTAGAGTGTTCTTGGTGTATCTTCATAGACAATCACAAACATAATAAATTAATGTTGGACAGATATATTTGTACGACTTCTGTAACTTTATGGCATGTATTGAGCTTGAGAGTCAAAAGTAGATCTTGGTTGCAGTTGGTGTCAAGCTAACCATGCTCTTAGTGATTACATGCAGGAGTTCAATAGATGCCATTTTCCAGCGATTTCAATGCCTGCAATGGAGGAAATTAATGCATAAAGATTTAGACTTCTGAGATATTGAGAATGCATATTTTTTCGGAATATTTTCTTGCACTGTGTGAACCATAAAACCTTCTCTAAAAAGGCAGATATTAGGAAAAAGCAAGCAGTAGTTAATCCTCAGGGAATATAAGTAAGTTACATTGTTAAGCATGTTTAAGCAGAGAGGAGGCTGTTCATTACCCACTGTGTCCTAAAAGTGTGTAGTTTTGGAAATTAACGATGCAAACTAAAGACGTTAATCAAATAACTATGAACATCTGATCATGCCACTTTAGCTCTCATCTAGTACACAAAGCATATCATAAACTCTTACCTCCTCTGTTTGGTTTGTGTTTTCAGGGGTTCAGTCTGCAGCAGTGAACGTTATTTGTGAGCTAGCAAGGCGCAATCCCAAGAACTATCTGTCTCTGGCTCCCTTATTCTTTAAACTGATGACATCGTCGACAAACAACTGGGTCCTCATTAAAATTATAAAGCTGGCAAGTATACACATTCTTCTGCTGACACTCTGTGCGAAGTCTCATTAACATTCCATGCATGCAGGAAAATATCTTCTCACTTAGAAAGAAGAGTAATTGCACAAGTAATGTGGGAAAGGAGCGGAAATGGTTTGTCAGTGAATTATTTAGCAGCTAGATTAAAAAATGCTTCATGGGTAAGCATGTGCTCTTATATAACTGGGAGAAAACATTTTCTACAGTTCTGTGATTTCTTATTTTTTCTTTTCCAGATTTAATTTATATCCAGTTTGGACTGTGTCCACTAACCAGCATTCCCTAATGCTAAACATCTGTTTCACTAATATTCACATTATCCAGGATCTGTGTGGAAAAAAACCCTGTGCGTCAGTTAGCACACTGAGCATTAAACAAAAAGGAATACATGTTTCTGAAATATCGGACAGGTGTATAATAACTGTATATAGTGCACAAATCACCCTTAGCAAAGGTTGTAATTAAACTTTGGTCAATCGTTACACTTGATAATCTTATTTTCTTTTTTAGTTCCTATAGATGAAATCAATAAAAACCTCTGATTTGAAAGGGTGACCACACAATCATTACTTCAGCTTTTCAGCAGCTGTATTAGTCCACTGAGCTATATTTCTTGTTTCTTTATCAAATGTAGATCATACATTTCACTGTCTGAATTTCTTTCTAAACATTGTGATCATCGGACAGACATCCTCAAAATAACTGTCATTGTTAAAAAAAATGTTTACATTTTGTTTAGTTTAGCAACTTTTCAGGTTTTCGCTCTCTGTAACTAAAATAGAAATTTGAAAAAAGCATGGCCCAAAAAGCATGAACTTGGCTAAGGTGGGTGTAGAAGAGGGATGCAACTCAAAGTTTTTTTCTTTTTTTCTTTTGTTTTTTTTAACCTATTATTATTATAAATTTTGTACAGCAGCAACTAAGACCCATGGGCATCTAGGCGCTAAGCGAATCGGAGGGCAGGCTCACATAGACTCATAGGTGCCAAATATTCTGACGGAGAGGAAAAAAGAGATTAAACGGACGCGTCTTCAGGGCTCAGGGTGGGCGCCAGAAAGGAAAAGGAGCGACCACCTAGCCGCTTCCACCGAAATTTAGAATCCTGAGAAGCTGATGAGTCCGACTGCAGGTTTCTCGTTGGGTAGCATCTGTGTGAATTTTTCTCAAGCGTGGATAGACTAGAATAACTCCAAAGAAGAAAGAGAACAAAAAGTAATGGGCACATCGAATTGAAGGAGGTATGGACCTAGAGAAGGCAAGAAAGATGAATAAGTGAGTGAAAGAATAAAATTATCGAAAGCCATAAAAAAGAAGAAAATGGAGAATAACAAAGAAGAGAGGGGTACACAGCAAAGAAGTACGAGAAGAAAAGTAGACAATGAGATAAGGAATCGGGTGGGAAGTAAAAAAATCAATGCAAACAAGAAAACCCTGGTAAAATGAGCATCGAAATAGAATTATTAATGCAGTACTTTCCTGAATTGTTTGCATTTCAGAGTTAAAAAGCAGTGAAGTACATGAATGATACTCTGTGACAGGAACCCTGACCACCTCCGATGCAGCAGGAACTACGGATGCCTCAGTTAGTTGGTTGGAGGGATGATTTCTGGAGGCAATTAACGTGGATTTTACACGTTTTCTGCCATTTTCCATTGTGTCACTGCTGATAACTTCTGTGTTTTTAACGACATATTATCCCTCAGTCTCCCTTTGAAGTTGTACACCAAAAAGTACTTTGTGAAAGCTGTGACAGTGTGGTTTTGTATTTGGTATAATTTTGCATCGGAGTGAGGTGGTTTGGTTCCTGAATTATCTTGACCACAGTTTTGAACATGCCTGGCTGCTGAATCCTTTGTTCTCCCCAGAGAGTGTGATCCTTACTGAGACTTATTTGCATGCTCAGTTGCTGGTGTCACTGCTGTGGATCCCTCCTTGCCATGATTCATTTTGACAGGTCGACTCCTCTTTACAGGTTTGTCATCCTAGTACTCCTGCTGCCTCTGCTTCAAGCAAGCAGTGACCGCACATACCCCTATCAAGCCCCAATCATCATGCAAAAACCTTACTGTGCACACACTCCCTGAGCTGTTCCCACTGTGAGAGCTTTGGATCTCTGCCAACGTTACTTCAACTGCTACTTATTTGTACTTTGCCATTTTTCCCTGGTCCCGCTTTGGGCCCTAGAGTTCATGACAATAGAGAAACGTTTTGAGGTCTATTAGTGACTTTGTATTAATTGAGAAAGAACACATGACTGCTCTTCACGCAGAATGTATTGCATATTGTAGCTAAATTGTTAATCTGTGTATCTAACTGTTAGTTGGTTTTGTGTGCCGATGAACTGGGTCCTTACTGAGAGAATACTGTTCCATTTTTATTTACTTACCTGATGTGGCCTATTTGGTCAGCCATACTCTGTTAACCCTTTTTACTCCCGAGAATATATATTGTATTTTTCTGTTAGGCGCTGTCTTTTTAAACCCACCATAATTTAACTGGTGTGTGTATTTTCAAAGTTCGAAAAGGGACATCGACTGGGCGTGATTGTAACACTATCCCTAATGTGATGTGTACTGCACCCATGATTCTTCATGCGTCGAGGTCCCTCACATTATTTTTTCCCGCTACTCTGGTCGCATTAATGCAGAGCTCATAGCTACGAGATATATTGATATAAATGTATATTGAATATCATTGCGTCCTAGAAGCACAATTTCAATGTTTCTTCGAACATTTCCAGACTACCGTCTGAAGAATTCCACGACTGAACTCTTGACGACGGCCTGTGGCTTTCTTCGGGCTTCAACCTTTGCAGTAGGGAGAGTGGGGGTCGGGAAAGGTTCTTACCTTTCCTCACTCTTTCTCATACTTTCCTTTTTCTGGTTGCCCTTTCGGTTTCTATTAACCATGGAAAGAACATCTTTAAGTAAGTTCTGTCCTTCCTGCAACAAGAAATTTCCTTGGAAAGACACTCATAAAGAGTGCAATAATAGTTATCCTCAGAATCATGACGGACTGCGTTGCAAGTCCTGTCAATTATTTTACGCCTAAAACTCTTAGATTGGCGCACTAAGCGGTGGGCAGCCTACGTCATGAAGGTCGAATCCCTTTCCCCCACCGGCGCGGTTGCTAATGACGAAGACTACAGCAGCAGCAGCTACAGTTCGGATGCTGAAGACAACCCGGTGTAGTCTAAAGTCTCCTGCGTGTCCGTCCCGGGCCCCACTTGGCATGCCGAAAGCATTGCTACAGGGGTGTCCTCTGGCGACAACGGAACACACGTGCATGCTCAATCCCATAAGCACAAAACCCATTGGCACTCTTCGAAGGGATTGTCAAAAAAGCCAGCGGCACGAACAGGTACGTTGAAAGCTTCGGCAAAACCCGGAAAACATCCACATTCTCTGGTTCTGAGTCTGTTCATAGTCAAGGTGCCTCCCCTAAAACTTTGAAGGCCGTTTTGCATACGTTGAAACTTAAGTCAAAATAGCATTATCATCCCATATTAAGGGAAAAACACAATAGAACACCTCAACAGCCTAGTAGTATGGGGGCCCAGCCTACCTCTCCCTCTGTATCCAGGGCTACTGAAACTTTGTCTCAGTCCCTGCAAAGTCCCTCTAACGCGGATCAAATGGCTGTCCCTCTTCCACAGACACCAGGACTAGGAAAGGGCTTGAGCAGACTATGGACAAAATGTCTGAGTTCATTTCTTTTTCAGAACAATTTTCCTTAAGAAAAATAACTGTTCTTAGAAGAGGAGCTAAATACCTAAATCTCCCAGGCTTCAAGCCTCTCCTATTCAGCTTGTTTCACATATTGCTTATGAATCCGCTAATATTTTTCAAGATGATCAAAATCATCAGGCTGATTTTTACTATGATCAAGACCAAGGGGCCAACACTCAAAATCCAGACACATGTCTTCAGGATACTACTGATAAGAATACATGGCCAACTACTCCTACACATCATGACGCTGAGCCGGATGTAGTATTTGTGGTACTGATCAGCCAGGGGTTTCTCCCCCAATTGATGGCAAATTGCTTTTTCATAACATTCTGATAAAGTTACAGAACATTAAAAAATATATACACAAACAGTGTCTGACCCTGACTTTGGGGAAGACATTTTGAAATCAGTCAGTCCATGCCCTTCCTTAATTCTGTCAGAGATTTGCGCCTTCTTTGGGCACTCCCTCTCACACGTGCGGTTAATGCTTAAGGCATCCCCATCTGACCACCCTGTACCTTCAGAGTCATGCGGTCCCAGATTCATTGGTGTTCACTGCTACAAGGAAATGGGTGGGGTTCCCCTATCCACTACAGAAGCACCCTCCAAAAAGGAGTGTAAGAAGCTTTATGCCCTGGGGAAAAACGTTACAGCTTCAGCGGCATATTCCACTTGTATTGCAACCAACACCACTCTCCTCGCTAGCTATAGTGATGTTCAATGGGGCTTACTTTGAACCTACTAAATCTCAGCTGCGATCTATAGTTAAGAGGGCAGGCAAGTGAGACACAATAGTATAAAAAAGACTCTGGACTCTGCAGAAACTGCAGGCATTGTTTTATCAGTGTCCCCCTTACTTAAACGCCACGCCTGGCTTCCTAACTCAGGTTTCAAGCCAGAGACTCAAGCAACACTCATCAATAAACCGATACCTTTATTTGAGAAAGCAGTGGATGAAGCACTCTCAACCAAATATCTAATAAAACATTTGTTCAGCGCAGTATTTTTAACACCCTGTAGTCCTTTTGGCCCCAGTCCTTCTCCAAACATTCACAATCCTTTTTTATAGCACCTCATGATATTCTGCTGAAGGGTATTTGGCTGCATTGCAAACCACACAACAGCAAGGATTTTGCTGTGGGAAAGGTAGGGGTAGGGGCACAGCCACTAAAGACTACCCCACAAATCCCCCAAAACAAATGACTCAGCAGTCAGGGTTCCCTTCCATGCATCTCCGCTAGGAGGTCAAATAATATAATTCACCCATGCATGGCAGGGAATTACCTCAGATCAGGAGGCGTTAAAGACTGTGGCCGAGGGTTATTGTATAGAATTCCACCAAAGACCCCTCCCAGCACAGGTCTCCTAAAGTGATCACCCCATTTGGCTCCCAATGGTGCCTTATGCTTTGAGCTCTGTTTAGGTACCCCCCCACCAACGGCTGCCAGAAGAATATTGGGGGAGTACGGATGTTGCTTACCTACCATCTTCAAGTCTTTGCCACAATTTCCGCCCCAGTGCTACCAGTCGGGACGTACCTACCTGACCAGTTCCCTCTGCCCAAAGCACCTCTTTCAGAAAGTAGGGTGTGACTTTGTTGCGCAGCAAGTAGGTATCTAGAGAGGCTTCATCCGCCAGCCGGGCCATGATAAACTGCAGCTGACCAGCGAGGTAGTACACCTTGAAATGTGGCACTCTGTCACGGCCCTCGCCCAAAACCCCCTCTAGCCAAACCCATTGGCCAGGTGGAGTTAGGACTCGGGCCTCTAGAGCCTGGCATCCTCTTCAAAAGGCGCCAGGCTCATACTCCATGAAAAACAATGTGCTTGGGAACTACTTTATTGTATTGTCAGCCAACATGGAGGCATCCACATAGTTTTGTTCCTAAGAACCAAGCTATGCGGTCTAGTGTTTTGGATGTGGTAGCCTAGGGATTACTTTACCTGGACTATTTTTTTGGGGCTATTTAAACCACACCCGAGCAAGACAACACATTTCGCATTACTTTGCAGCTTGTAACGTGACGCTCACCGTGTCCAGCTATTCCCTCGAACCTCGGAGAAGCAGAAGCTGCAAAGAGAAAAAAGGAACATCATTAGCAGCAGTATCTTACCTGCAGTCTTCATCTTTAAACACATGCAGCTACTGAGAACAGCTTCCTCGAATCTGCATGCCTCCCGGACAGAACAACCTGAAAGTGGAAGATAGAGGCAACATTAAAGAAAGCAGTAGAGACATTTAAAAATTACGAACTGCTCAAAAGGCTTACCTGGCTGGTCACCTCTCGGCTGGCACTACTCCAGACATTCCACTCGCACTGAAGAACACCGCGACCTACAAGGAAGGAAAACACAGGTTAGCAAAGGCAAAACTTTGCAGCGCTGCGCATCGCGCTTACTTACCGCTTCATAGCGCTCTTAATGCGCCATCATTTACCAGCAGGGCTCAACCAAGCCAGTTCGCCGCGCTGAAGCTCTGCATACCTAAGGGAGAAATAAGAGACATTTCAAACAAAGAAAGGCATGCAGGATAGCAACAAAACTAAAGAACAGCAATAAGACCTACCTGAACAATATCAAACAGGCCGACGTCAGTGAAGTAACTGGACCACACTCGCCCATGAAAAAGAACGCGCCCCTGAAAGAAGGCAGGATGGAGAGCACGCCTAATTCTACCACAAGGTGAGGAGAGGGCGCCAGAGGGACTGAAATCATACGGGGGTGGAGGGAGGATACTTACCCCAGTCGGTCAGTCTTGAACACAGTCCTCCTGTATTTTCAGGCAGAACCTTTCCCGCAGACCACATCGGGGCAAAGCTGAGAAGCATACCAGCGAGTTACCTGGCTGGGTGGCGTCCCTGTGGATACCAGGTGAGCGTAACACTCTTTTCTGATGTTTGTTAATCTGCTTAGAATCACATGCTGTGCATAGGTCCGACATTCAGTGGTCACTGCGGAGTATTGCATTTTGTTTTTCGTAGTCGAAAAGGGACGTCGACAAGGCGTGTCTGAAACACTATCCCTATAGTGACGTGCGTTGTACCCACAATCCCTCACGCGTCGAGGTCCCTCAGATTGTTTTTTTCCGCCCAGCTTATGGTCGCCTTTACGCGGAGCTCCTCGAGAGACATTGCAGATTTCATCTCCTCGACCTTTGGTCGTTTTCCTATATTAATATAGAACATATCGATCCCTCCCTCGACGCTGTTGTGAAGCTGTCTCTGCCGAGCAAGATCTTCGACAGAGGGGACGAGCGGAGGAGATCCTTCGGCGTTGCCGAACACGTGGCCTGGCCTCGCAGGCCATATACAGTAGGGAGAGTGGGGGTCGTGGGACATCTCTGGTTCTTTTCTGAGAATGCCTTTCCTTTTCCCCTTGGGGTGGTTATCACGATTTATTGCCTCGGCTATGGAGAGGACACCCTTTAGGTTTTGCCCGCTTTGCAAGGGCAAGTTTACTTGGAAGGACAAGCATTCACGGTGTAACCGCTGCTTGCCCCTCGATCACAAAGAGGAAGGTTGCACGGCTTGTCGGCTTCTTAAGCCAAAGACTCTAAAAGACTGTAGGGTCAAGAGGTGGGCGGCTTACGCTATGTCGAAGGCCGACGCTTCACCCACCGTTGCTACCACCGACAGTGACGAGGAACGTGATAACACGACCTCCGCTACGGAAGTCGAAAACCCCCCTAAAGAGCGCACACGCGCTTCGTCTGTCCCCGGCCCCGACGGGCTCGGCTCACGCCCTACTTATGGGGATGAACACCCCGGCGACATTGACGCACACAAGACCACACATAAGCACACAACCCATGGCTCTTCTTCGTCGAAGGCGAAGAGAGCATCAGCGCCCAAGGAGACGCAGGTTCCACCGGCGGCCTCCTCGGACCGTTTGGGTTAGAAGCCCCTCTCGCAACCGCAGCCGCGACCAGCAACTGGGCTTTCGGCAAATAAGGGCGCCGCCCCCAAATCATCGGCCGGCGCGCATCAGCAGAAAGCGCATGCCGCCGTAGAGCGATCGACACCCATAACGTCGAAACCACAGCCCTCTGCTGACAAACGAGTCGCTGAGAGCTTGGCGAGGATCGTGGTAGCCGACGCCCACAAGCGTACGCCGAAAGACACGTCGAGCGCTACGCAGAGGTCGAAAGACACGCCGAAAAAGCCCGAAGAAAGGCAGGGACTACCCCCTTCAGTCGAGGGGACCCCCAACACACCTGAAGGCTTTTCGGAGGGCGACGGGACACTTTCCTTGACGTTGTGGGAGAGGTTGAGCCGTTTTCAGCTACAAGACACTATTTTTCCCCCGCTAGACCGCTCAGGGGTACCCCATGAAACCATGGAAAGGCTCCATCTCTGCATGGAAAGAATGGAGAGGTTTATGAATACCCAGAACCCTCCCACTCCCAAGAGAATAAGAGAAGGGCCTCAGGAGGACCCCAGGGCCAAAATTCTGAGACTAGTCAATCCCCACCAGGACACAGCCTCAGACCTCCATAGTGTGTGTGACCTCACTGGGGAAGAACATTACTTTGAGGAAGAGGATGATTTTATGGACGATGAAGAGGGACGGAACCAGGAGGAAGGTCTGGAAGACAGCCCAGACTTGGTAGGAGAAGGCTTGGGAGAAAATCCAGAAGAAGGACCTTCTCACCCCTGGCAATCCCCATCAATATATTCCGACACTGATGTCCTGAACCTAAATCCTCCTGACAATTCACCTATTAGAAACACGTCTCCCATTGACGATCAGCCCACTTTCAATGCCCTGTTGCGCAGAGCAGCAGCACATTTCGAACTGGACACTGGGGAGCTCTCTCCTGAATTAGACTTTGTGGAAAGAGTAATTAAGGAGAAACCCCCGGTCAGTCAGACCATTCCCCTCCTCGCTTCGGTGAAGAGAAGAATCATCCCTTCGCTTTCCACACCTGCACTAATCAGAGGGGTCAATCCTAGAATTGAAAAACTTTTCACTCCTTCACCCTCAGACCCGCTGTACATCAGGGGACATTCCATTCCGGATTCCCTGGTAGTAACCAATACAAGAAAGAGGGCAGGGGTACCACTTTCCACCAGTGAGGCACCACCTGACAAGAAGGGCAAGCGGTTATATGCCCTTGCAAAAAGAGTTACATCCTCGGCTGCCTTTTCGGCAAGAATTGCGAACAACAATTCTTTGCTCGCTAGCTATGCGGACGCGCAGTGGGCCAAACTGCGCAGAGACGCTGAAGAAGCGCCGGAACCACTACGTACACGCCTGCTTACAACTATTGGCGAAGGAACCCAGGTCAACCAGAGTATTGTAAAGAACTCTCTGGATGCTGCAGAAACAGCGGGACGTTCCCTGGTTCAGGGAATACTCCTAAAACGCCACGTATGGCTGCGCAACTCAGGGTTCAAACCGGAGACACAGGCGTCTTTAATAAATAAACCTGTTGAAGACTCAAACCTCTTCGGGAAAGCGGTGGATGAGGCTCTGGAGATGGCTAAAAAAGAGTTTGATACTATCAAAACTCTTGACCAAATCTCTAAGCCCTCTACCAGGCGCGGCTATGGCAACAAACGCTTTTTTCGTGGCCAACGCCAACAACAAAACCAGCAGCAACAGTACCCTGCCACCAATTTCCAGACCAATAGTGGGCATTACAGCCAAAGAGGCCAGCGCCGGGGCAGAGGAAGAGGCCGGGGGTCCACCCCCAGAGGCTCCCAAGCCCCCAACAACTCCAAGTGACGCGAAGATTCGCGTCCCCTCCCATGCAACACCGGTCGGGGGCCGGATAACATCCTTTCTTCCAGCATGGGAGGGTATAACGTCAGACCGCTGGGTACTTTCCACCGTAGCCCACGGATACTGCATCGAATTCAACAGTTCCGCAACATACAAACCCCCGAGGGGACGACGCATG
Source organism: Ambystoma mexicanum (assembly GCF_040938575.1). NCBI lineage: Eukaryota > Metazoa > Chordata > Amphibia > Caudata > Ambystomatidae > Ambystoma > Ambystoma mexicanum. Next base: position 572,897,239 of record NC_090921.1, on the reverse strand, counting down.
ACACCGGAACATCTTACCATCCTTCTCCAAGAAGTACAACAACTGCTGGGAAAAGGAGCCATAGAGGTCGTGCCTCTATCTCAGGTAACGGAAGGTATTTATTCAGTGTACTTCCTTGTACCCAAAAAGGATCTAACCATGCGCCCTGTATTAGATCTGCGCCCAGCGAACAAGTTTATCAAACCCCAAAAGTTTCGTATGGTGACCTTACAGGAAGTGATCCCACTGCTATCACAGGGAGATTACATGACAACATTAGACATGAAAGATGCTTACTTTCATATTTTAATGTTGCCAGCGCACAGAAAATACCTCAGGTTCATGATAGAGGGCAAACGCTACCAGTTCAGAGTGCTACCCTTCGGCATAGCATCAGCACCAAGGGTATTCACGAAGGTGCTGGCAGTGGCAGCGGCCCACCTGCGCAGGTTGTCCATCCCAGCTTACCCTTACCTCGCCGACTGGCTCATAACAGGGGATTCTTACGAAACATGCTTCTCCAATACCCAAAAGACTGTAGACCTTTTGTTCCAGTTGGACTTCTCCATCAACGAAAAGAAGTCCAGCCTAGACCCCAGCCAAATCAAACAATTCCTAGGGGCTCTAATTCAAACAAAGGACGGCCTCGTCTTCCCCTCCAAAGAGAGGGTCCAAAACATGCTGTTTCAGATCCCTCAATATGTGACCGGTCGAGAGGTGACGGTACGCAAAGCAATGCGCTTGCTAGGCATGATGGCGTCGTGTATTTATTTGGTACCTCACGCGCGCCTGCGCATGCGCCTAATGCAAGAGTGGCTCAACAGCCAGTGGTGTCAGGCCAGCGGACTATGGGACGATCTAGTGGTGGTCTCGCAGGCCTTAGTTCTCGCGCTACGGTGGTGGACAAAGGAAAACCTGGGAAAAGGGAAACCCTTTGCCACACCCGCGGCGGAAGCCACTCTAACCACAGACGCATCCCTCACAGGATGGTGGGCTCACCTATCCCATCAGACTGCTCACGGAGTGTGGACTCCGAACGTAGCATCCAAACACATCAATCTTCTGGAGCTACTAGCGGTGTTCAAAGCGCTAAAAGCCTTCCAGGAACACCTACAAGGCAGGACAGTGATGGTCCTTACAGACAGCACCACAGCCATGTATTACATCAACAAGCAGGGGGGAACCCACTCTCCAGGACTGTCCAAACTGGCCCAAAATATATGGAAGTGGGCTCTCAAACAAAACATGTTCCTACTGTCACAACATGTACCAGGGGAACTCAATCTGCTGGCAGACAAACTCAGCAGAGATTTCCCCCTGCCCGAAGAGTACGAATGGCGACTGCACGAAAACATCGTCCTCGATGTCTTCACACAATGGGGATTCCCAGAAATAGACCTGTTCGCAACCCTGAAGAACTCACAATGCCTAAGTTACGCCTCCAGTTACCCCCAGAACCAATCCAAGGGGAACGGTCTGTCGATACAATGGTCAGGGAAATTTGTTTACGCTTTTCCCCCCCGACTCCCCTTCTCAACAAGGTGGTGCACAAGATGCACCAGGAACAAGTAACCATGATACTGGTGGCCCCAATGTGGGCCCGACCGCCATGGTTCGCTCACTTGATGGAGATGTCTCTATCTCCCCCAGTGAAACTCCCCTGTCCGTACAACATGCTGTCACAAGACAAGGGCGGGACCCTACATCCATGCCCCCCAGAACATGAACTTAGCAGCTTGGCTCCTGAGATCATAGAATTCGGACATCTACAGCTCCCGCAGAGATGCATGGACATCCTCAGGGAAGCCAGAAAACCTAACACTCGCCACTGCTATTCTAGCAAATGGAAGAGGTTTGTCATCTGGTGCAGGGGTAAGAGCATGTCATGATCTCTGCTTCCAAAACGTCAGGGTTTTCCCAACTCCCTTGGAAGCAGATCCATAACCCAGGTTCCGAGTGCCAACCAGTCCCAATTGGGACCTTTTGGACCCAGTCCTGGCGCCAGTGGCACCAGGCTCATAAATATGCCCAGTCCCAGCGCTGGAAGCGCCGGGCTCAAAATGCTTGGGTGGACTTACCTGCAGCAGACCATGCTGCTTACTTGCCTGCCAGTTGAGCCTCTGATCCTCTTCTGTTTGGAACTACTTTTCCTGTTGGGTGGGGCTGGAGCCACTCCCTAGATTCAGAACACTGGAACTCTTCTGGAAGGCAGTAACTCTTTTTTACCAGGAACTCTTTTCTTACTTAGGCGTGGCTGTGGAAGGAGACACCTAAGCACTACAGGAGGCTATTTAAACCACACCCGGTGGATGAATCTTGCTTTGCGTTATTCTGCACCCTCTGCAGCAGAACGCTCAACATGTCTTCTGCATCCGGTCCTGGGCCTAAGGAAAAAGGCTTACCATCCTGAATCCAGTCTTCAGCAACACCTATAAAGACAAGAAAGAACAGGTTAGCATTCCGGCATCTGAAAGGCAAAGGCTTACCTACTCTTCGTGCGCTCCGGAGGTCTTCACACTGCATTCTGGCATCTGACAGACAAAAGCTTACCAACTCTTCGCACGCTCCGGAGGCCGTCGGCGCTGCATCTCGCATCTGAAAGACAAAACAAGGTGCGTTTAAAGACATTGGGGAACTTTAATACTCACGTGCCATTACTCCTTTCCACATCTAACCCAGTGGGTATCCCGGCACCCTGCAGCCGCTCCGAACTTGTACCTGCAAAATAAAAAGACAGTTAGAGCGCTTTGTGAAGCTGGCAACAAGCGCTTACTTACGTGCTTCCAGGCGCTTCTATTCATCCTACGGGCTCCATCTTCACCTCACTTCAGCCCGTCATCCGCCATCGCCGGAACCCTGCAAAACAAGAGACATCATTATTAAAGACTTTAAAGACATTTGAGTTACTCGAAACTTACCGTTCGTGCAGTAAACGACGGACAGCAGTCCTCTGAAGTCAAGAGGCCTGCGCTACCTATCCAGTGAAGAAACTGGCTACAGCACCCTGCCCCGAGGCAGATGGAGAGCTCGGCATTCACTTACCTAAGGTGAGAGCGTTAACCTGTGGGGGTCTACAGGAGAGGAGAAGAGGAAAGAGATAGGGACACCCCAATAACCCCAGTTCATTAACCCCGTATTTTCTATCTGCAGACATCTTACTCTGCACTTCAGGCATACAGGGCACAGAGGTCCAGCCCAAAGAGCCAACCGGGTGCTGCACATCACCTTTGAAGATACGGTAGTCGCCCAGTCAAGACCGGCGCCTCTGCGAGAATCAGGTGAGCGTTACAGAGCATCAACCCGATTGAATGCTCTCCCACACATATTGTTCTATACCTGACCCACCTATTGGATTCAGGTCTAGTGTTCAATTCCATTAAAGTCCACCTAGCGGCACTTTCTGCATACACCACTTCCCAACTCAAGGTGTCGTGGTGGAAGATCCCTGTTATAAAGGCCTTCATGGAGGGAGTAAAGAGAATACACCCCCTGATAGCTGACCCAGCTCCCGGATGGGACCTTAATGTGGTACTTACCAGACTCATGGGCTCACCATTCGAACCCATGCACAAAGCATCTCTTAAACACCTCACTATTAAGACTGCTTTTTTAATAGCTATCACCTCCATCAGGAGAGTAAGTGAACTTCAGGCTCTTTCTGTTCTAGACCCCTTTGTTACAGTTCACAGAGATAAGGTGGTTCTACGCACTCACCCAAGGTTTGCTCCGAAATTCATCTCAAAATTCCACGTAAACCAGTCTATAGAACTACCAGCGTTCTTTCAAAATCCTTCCAACTTGGGCGAAAGGACTCTAAAAAACACTATATGTGCGCAGAGCGGTCATGTTCTACATGGAAAGAACCAGACCACTGAGGAAGACTAATCAGTTCTTCGTCTCGGTGGCAGCAGGAAGAGAAGGGGATGCAGTTTCAAAGTCCACTATTTCTAGATGGATTGTTCAATGCATCACTCTCTGCTATACTCTTGCTAAGAGAGAACTGCCCTTTAGGCCAAGAGCACATTCTACTCGAGGCACGGGGGCGTCCATAGCATTCATTGCAAATGTTCCCCTTGAGTCCATCTGCAAAGCGGCTACCTGGAGTTCTGTGCACACCTTTACAAAACACTACTGTCTAGATGCACACTCTAGATCTGACTCCCAGGTGGGACAGGCAGTATTAAGACATCTTTTCTCTACTGTTCCTTCTCATAACCCACCGCCAACTCCGGGTACTGCTCGCTAGTCTATGCACAGCATGTGATTCTAAGCAGATTAACAAACATCAGAAGACCATGCATTACTTACCGTAAAAGCATTTCTGATGGTTGTATCTGCTTAGATTCACATGCGCCCACCCTTCCTCCCCGCTCGGATGGAAGGAACATAGATTTCCTTTTATATCTCTCTTTTCTGTTCTCACTCACGTCTCGAAGGCTCCCTCAGGGCAGAAAAATACAAACAGAGGGACCTCGACGCGTGAGGGATTGTGGGTACAACGCACGTCACTATAGGGATAGTGTTTCAGACACGCCTTGTCGACGTCCCTTTTCGACTACGAAAAACAAAATGCAATACTCCGCAGTGACCACTGGATGTCGGACCTATGCACAGCATGTGAATCTAAGCAGATACAACCATCAGAAATGCTTTTACGGTAAGTAATGCATTGTCATCCCCCCCCATCCCTTTAATCCCTTCTCAGTGCTTCCAACGAGATACAGCACTTTTTGCCTCCCCAAATAAAACCTCCCACCGTTACATCCAGTTTTCGAAAGAATCATCTCGGAATCTCATGGGGTATGTTCACAAAGTGGTATAACAAATGCGGCAGCACCACCATTCTGAGCAACACAGCCCGGCCCATCATTGATAGTGGAAGCTTCTGCCAAAACTACATTGCGTTCTCCACTCAGTTGAACACTTTCAGTGTATTTGCCTTGTGCTCTTTCTTGGGGTTGTGGTGGATGTCCACCCCTAAATATCGAAAGGTGTCTGCAGCCCTGAATACGGGTGGTGCCGCCTTCCGAGCACCGCCAAGCTCGCAAGCAAGAACAACCTCGACTGCTCTCTACTAATAGTTATTCCGGACAACTTTGCAAATCTGTCCAACAACTCTAATAGGTATGGTCGGTTAATTTCAGGGTTCTGTATGTAGAGCAGCATATCGTCTGCATACAGCAAGACCATATATATATATTTATATATATATATATATCTATTCCCCTAATGTTGGTATGCGTGCCTCCCTGAAGTCTATCTGGAGGTTGCCCGTAGGGGCTCCAGCGCTAGGTTAAAAAGCATGTGGGAGAGCAGGCACCCCTGCCTTGTACCTCTTCCCAGCTCCCACGCCTCTGAGATGTTTGCCGGTGCACTCTCGGGCCAATGGTTTTTCATACAACAGGCACACCCACCGTGCGAAGCGCGGCCCTACTCCAAAGTGCCACATGCACCCAATCCCACCTTACCGAGTCAAAAGCCTTTATCGCGTCTAGTGAGGCTACGGCGTATTCTCCCTCCACTCCCCTGGTCTTGTCCATGACGTGATGCAGCCTGCGCAATTTCCAGGACGTGTTTCTCCCGGTAACATATCCCGCCTGGTCGGGGTGTACCAAAGTGTCAATCACCCCCCTTCAAGCTATTCACCAACATTGCTGCAAAGAGTTTGCAGACTTGGTTGGTCATTGAGAGTGGCCTATACGATCCACATTCAAGCTGCAGCTTGTCAGGCTTAAGTTTTGGCACCATGTTGGATTCCCGAAAACTCACCATCAGTAATCCCACCTCGATTGCCTCCTCAAGCATCTGCAACAAGTGCGGTGCAAGATCTCCTGCAAATTCCCTATAAAATACAGCCGGAAGCCCTTCTGCCCCTGGTGCTTTAACAGAGGACAAGGAGTGTATGGTCGCCCGCAGTTCTTACATTGTGAATGGGGCATGTAACGCCTCTGCTTGCTCGCTCTAGGTGGGGCAAGTCTATTTCTGTCCAGACATCCTCCAAATCTCTAGTGCACCCGTCCTTGCCGGCGTCATATAAACGTCGGATAAACCGACTAAAAGTTGCATTAATTTCACTTTGGGCTTTCCACTCTTCTCCACACTTGTCTTTGATGGAGCTAATCATACCCCTCCTCTCATCCACCCGACACAGCCAGGTAAGCAGTCTCTCTGTTTTATCTCCACCCTCGTGGAATCTCTCCACATATTTACTATAATCATGCTTGCCTAGACGCTCCCACGCATGCTTGCCAAAGCTCTTTCAAGTTCTTTTCATGTTGAAGTCCGTTTCTTGTAGGAGGGCCACCTATATCTTTGTTAACCAATTATGTCTGAACCCTGTTTCGCTGACATAGCTATTAAGCCCTCTTGCATTCCAGCAGATTACATTGATACTCATGGCTATTCAGCGTTCCACTCGCCCCCACCCTGACTGTGCCATCCCTTGCTCCATCTCTGCCCATGGGGGCCAGCGGTCTGCACACTTTCCACTCAGTAACATCCATGCACATACAAATAGAACGCAGTTTTTAGTCTAGTAGGTATGCTATTCAAACCAACATAGAACTCCCCTCCCACCTTCCCTGAACATCCCCAACAAATACCAAGCTGTTCAGGCTGATCCAGCTTGCGCTGAACCGCTACATCTCCAACTGCATGCAGCAGCGGAATGCCTTTTGACATTCACATTATCGAAACTGGGGATACTAGCGGGGTAGCCAAAGCCTGCTCCTGAGCTGCCAACGTGGCAGTCTTAAGAGTCAATATGACCTCTTCCTGCAGTACCAGCAAGGTATGCCATCTTCTCATCCCGACATTGAGCTATTGCATGTCGCCCTACTTGTGCTTACGAGGCTCAGCGTGTCGACTGCAATTTGGCTTCTCAGAGGGTTGCTTCAGACCGTCTGCGGAGGTGGAGAACTCCTGTCTCCACCTCTACCGTGCTCTTGGCAGACCCCCTTTCGATGCACCCCCCCCCCCCTCCTTGCCGGGAGAATATCAAGGGTCTCTGGGGTGCTCCTGGTGGGGTTCTCCTAGCCAGGGACCTGTGCACTCATTCTACTGTAAAGCCCTTCAACAGCGTTCCCGCTCAACCTCATATAGCAGCAGGTTTTCCACATAAGTCATGGGGTCTCTGCCCTCCGTTCCCTCAGGCAGACCGAGGATCCTTATATTGTTCTGCCGTGCCCTCCCCTCAGCGTCCTCCGCTCTGTTCACTCGCAGCCACCTTTCTTTTTTTTTTCCTCAGCTTGTGTCTCCACCGACTGCACCCTCTGCCAACGCACAGATCTCCTGCCGCTGCAACTCCACATCTATCCTAAAATCATCTATGCTCACCGTCGCAATGGCTTTCAGAATCATGTTCTCCTCGCCCTTTGCATCCATCTGCATGGAGCAGCCCCCATTCGGAGTCTTGCTGCCTCCTTCACCCTTGTGTGCAAATGCATCCATTTTGGTTTGTTTGGTCTTGTTTTTGTATTGCTTATGTTGCTTTTATGGCATGTGCCTGGTAGTATTTTTCGCTCGGTGCTGTGGCCAGCAAGTGGTCGCACACCTGGTTCCCCTCCCAACATGTGATTTCGTAAGTTCCGAGTTCGGGCCTATCTCACTGTGCCCACTGTCTTTTGGCGGGCGGGGGAGGGCGCTATTTAGTATTACGTGGCTGTATACAATCCAGCTCATGCTCTTCTGCGGAGTATTGCTACCCAAATCGGCTTGTCTTGGTTTATGGTACTGTGTGGTGCTCTAGGTTCTGTGAGGCAAATGCATTGTGTGGTTCCGGCCGGGCCGCCTCCACGTCTGGCCCTTTCCAGCACACTAGGGCACCAGGCCGTGCATTGCCTATGTCCCATGGCGTCTGATTGTTTTTTTCGGGTTGCTGTGGCAATGCGCCACTATACAGTGAGGTGCACCTGTGGCGCGTCAGCCGTCACCTCCAGCAGAGCTTAATCGATTGTAATGGGCCGCCTCATTCTCTAGGTTCAGAACTAATCTGCCTCAGCCAGGCACTCTTTGCCCCTCTTCAGCATCCCAGCTGCGCCAAGCCCTCCCCACTGTAGCCCCTACTACCAGGCTTGTCTCTATCTGCTTTGTGCTCAGAGTTCGCCACGCCTCTCCGTGCAATGTTGCTTTCCGGACCACTATAGCAGCTGTCCGTTTCAGGCAAGTCTTGGCTTCGTTGCTGTGCACTGTTTGGGAGCAGGGTCTCGTCTCCCCCAGTAAGGCAGGTATCTCTCACTTGTCTGTCCTTCGCGACACTCATGCATGCTGCCACCGTCCTGGGCCCAGGGGTTTCGGGTCTGTCTGTTCTCAAATGTTTGCCACCCATTCGTTGCCTCTGTATTCAGCGTGGGGCCACCTTACGGAGAAAATCAGCACTCCGGGCCCAGCAGCGCACGATCCCTCGCGGTTCCCCCAGCAGGCCAGCCAGCTCTCCGGGATCCCGTTCTCAGCATCACACTGCCCCCGTCCGCAGAGCCCAGTGCACACTGGGTGGCCAGAATCTCTCGCCTCTCTCGCTCACCAGTCTTCTCTCGCTGTGCTCGGAATGGCCCTGCCACAGCTGACCTACTGGACGCCGGATGCGCCGCAGCACGGGGCTCTCCTTCACTATAACGGGCTGGCCTCTCTAGCAATGCTCTCCGGTGTGCCTCCTCTGCACCCAGGACGCAGCCGCAACACCAATCCTGCTCCCCCAATTCGGGGTCGGCGGCCCTCGCCGTCCTCAACGTGTGCACCCTGCCCCACTTGGTCACTGCTGCTCCTTTGCTTTCTTTGGCTGGGAGTGCGCCCTTGTCAGTTTGCTTCCTCAACGCCAGGCTCACCTACAGTAACTGCTTCTCGCCCCTGGTTGTGCGCCCTTAGGCACTGGGATGCAGTCTGGTCTATTTTCTACGCTCCAACTCCCCTGCATGGTCCCTTCTATGCAGCAGTTCTACGTCCCCTTCAGCCTACAGACTCTCTCACTGGCGATCACTGCACCTCGGAATCCACGTTCCAGTGCTGTCCCGCATAGTTTTGTCGTTGCCAGGTAGTAGGGTTAGCGTGTCTACAAAACATCCTAGAAATAATAGACCTTCTTTCAATTGGGGTTCTCAATCAATGAAAAGAATGAAGTCTAGTTCCCACTCAAGTAAAGTTATTTCTTGGGGCTCTAATTCGGATTGGAAGACGGCCTTGGCTTCCCCACCAACGAAAGGGTATAAAACATGCTGTTTCATATCCCTCAGTATGTAGCCAGTTGCCAGATAACTGTGCAAAAGCCCATGCTCCTTCTAGGAATGATGTTTCCAGTATTTATATAGTGCCGCACATGCGTCTGCACCAGATGCAAGAGGTGCTATCAAGTCAATGGTCTCTCCAGCTAGTGGACAGTGGGATGATCTTGTGGTTGCCTCGAATCCTTGTACTATCACTGGGGTGGTGTACAAGGTAAAGCCTTTTGAAGGGGAAATCATTCACCACCCCCTCAGTGGTGGCCACCACAGACGCATACCTATCAGGGTGGGGAGCACACCTTCTCCAGCATGGGGTCTGGCATGGATTCACATGCTCATGAATATTCCCCGTCGTCAGGCTGGGAATCCTCGGTAAAGAAAAAAACAGTATCAGTTTCGTTTCTGATCTGTCTTTCGTAGTAGTAACCAATCACTGGTCTCTGCGTCATACTGACCACAGCCAATGACTGCCCTCTACCTAAGCACCGCCTCTGGCAGCCATCTTCAGATTTTTACCGCACATTCATGTGTTGGGATCCTCGTGCTATTGCTCTCGAGCGTTAGTGCTATTTTTTCACGTTTTTTGCTCAAAAACTGTTTTTTCGGTCAAAAGAGCCTCAAGCTCCACCGACTCTCCATCCGATCAACGGGGACCCGTGTCGGATTCGTCTGCGCCCCTCAAGGGTGAAGATTTCGTCGAGCTACGCTTTGGAGGACTCCAGAAGCTTCTCAGGCCCGGACATGGCCCAGGAGAAGGGAAGCTCGACGCCCGGAAAGCTGTTCAGGGTCTGCCCTGGATGCCAGCTGCAGAACGTCTTTAAGGAGGACGAACACTCCTTTTGTATTTACTACTGCTTACATGAGGACAAGACGCACGTGGAGAAGGACTGTGCGTTTTGCGGCAATATGTCGGAGCGGACCATGAAGGACCGCCATCAACGTCTCGCCAACTGGCTGGAAGGGAAGAGCCCGTCAGGCGAGAAGAAGAGGAAGAAATCCGAGCGGTCTTCTAAGACCTTTGAGGACGCCCCGGCGTCGGGGGTCCAACACAAGGCCAAGCACCGCGAGTTCCCTGGCACCGGGAGCGCCGAACGGTCGGGCTCTACGGGCGCCAGGCAGGGCGCACCCTCCCCGGCACCATCAACCACGAGCCAATGCTCTGGGTCGGGTAAGAGGAAGGGCGAGCACCCGTCAAAGCTCCTGGAGAGGCCCCGGTCGAGCTCGAAGGCCCCATCGGAGGGGGAGCGAGGCAGTGTCCCCCCCCCCCTCAAGGATAAGGCGGTGAGCGCACCTAAGGTGGTGAAGGCCTTAATCCATCCGGCCAAGCCCTCTATCGATACTGTCGCGGCGACCCTGGCTCAGCCTGTGGAGGCTACACCAGTGGTGGCGACCTCGGGGCTCAGAGTCTCCCTGCCACCTCGGAGGGAGTCCTCTTTTGTGCCCATCGATAGGACCCCCGTGAAATCCCCGGCGGGGAAGAAAAAGGGGGGGCAGGGCGTCGTCGTAGATTCGGCTTCAACCTCGGAGGAAGAGCTGATTGAGGTCTTGAGCCACGGCCTTGGCGTGGAAGAAGACCGGCCCGTCGGGATGGATCCCGACGCAGGTGACGACATCGTCGAGGGTGCCGACGTGGCCCCTGATCACCCGTCGGATTCCCCTCTGCCACTGCCGCAAGACAACTCGGCGGCCATTTTGTTGGCTATACAGTCCTTATGCTCAGAGATAAGGACGAGACTACCGTTGCCGACGGAGGAACCTCTCCCGTCAGGGGATCCTGAACCGGGACCTTCTGGCATTCCCCCGCCCAAGAAAAGGAGGATTCACCCTCCACCTCCTTTTCAGCCGTCGCGCACCGTCCAGCCCTCCTCCCCGTCCACCCGAGGGGATGATACGGGGACTGACACGGCAGCGACGGGTACGGACGACGAGGTATACGACGAGGATCTACCGTCGTCACCTCCCACCAGGGCTTCTCCGCCCGACGAGATTGGTTCGTTCCACTCCATGATCGCCAGGGCATCCAAGCTTTTTCAACTCTGCCCTGAGGAGAAGAAAAAGGAAGGATTCCTTTATCAACGGCGCGAGGCCAAGAGGAAAACGGTCCTCACGGTGCCTCTACTGGACGACATTTGGGATGAGGGCCTCGCCCTCCTCAAGAACCCTTCCACTACGCCAGCTAGAAGAGACCGGTACGAGAAGAAGTACCGGGTCCCGGACGCGGCCCCCCTGTGCCTCCGGGCGCAGCCTACCCCGGACTCCGTCGTCTCCGCGGCGGCCAGGAAGAAAGCGGGGGGGTGCGGCCTCCACATCGACTTCTATGGGACGCAGGGTCATCTCGTCTGCAGCGACGACGATTAAAGCGGCCAACACCTTGGCTATCGTGGCCCGCTACGACAGGGAGCTATGGTACAAACTGGCTCCCCTGCTGGACTTCCTACCGGACAACAAGAGGGCGGATGCCCTGGAGATCCTACAGGAAGGCGAGGTGGGGTCGGACCACGCCATCACTATTGCGACGGACATCGCCGACACTGGGTTTCGCCAGTTGGGCAACGGCGTGTGCCTTAGGCGGCGTGGATGGCTCAAGGCTACGGACTTCCGTCAAGACGTACAGACCAGAGTCCTGGACATGCCGTTCGCGGGAACAACCTGTTTGGGAAAACAGTGGACGATTCCCTTCAGGCCATTAAAGCGGACACTGAGACGGCCCGGGCCCTTGGGGTTCTGCAGCAACGACGGACGCCCTTTCGGAGCAGCGGAGGCAAGGGCGCCTCCAAAGGTTCCGGCGGCGGTTTCTCCACCTACCGTCAAGCGGCCCGCTTGTCGTCTCAGGAGGCCTACAGAGGACGAGGCAGTCTGGCGGACCCCGCCGTCGTCGCCAACGAGGTCAAGGCGGCAAAGCCTCGTCGAAACAGGATTGAACCGACCGTGGGGTCGGGCCCCCACCGATGCACCCCGGTGGGAGGCCGGCTGGCGAGCTTCGTCAGCGTGTGGGAGTCCATCTCCACCGACCGTTGGGTGCTGGACGCCTTAGCCCGGGGCCACGCGCTCGAGTTTCAAAGAAGGTGCCCGCGCGTCCCCCCCCGTGGCCAGGAAAGAGCTTCACGTCCCTCAGCTTCTCCGGGAGGTAAGGGCGATGCTCAGGAAGGGCGCCATCGAACTCGTCCCAAAGAGGCTTCGGAGCTCCGGAGTTTACTCGAGATACTTCCTCGTGAAGAAGAAGACGGGAGGATGGCGCCCCATCCTAGACCTGCGACGTCTGAACAAATTCATCAAGGCGCAGAAGTTCCGGATGGTCACCCTCCAGCACGTCCTGGGTCAGCTGGAGGAAGGAGACTTCCTGTCGTCTTTGGATTTGGAGGATGCCTACTTCCATATTCCCATCCTAAAGGGGCACCGAAAATTCCTCAGGTTTGTGGTCCAAGGGCGTCACTACCAGTTCAAAGCCCTCCCCTTCGGACTACGGTCGGCACCCAGGGTATTCACCAAGTGCCTTGCACCGGTGGCGGCGCAGCTGCGCCGCGAGGGGATCCACGTCTACCCCTACCTGGACGACTGGCTCATCCGAGCCAAGACGAGGGAGCTCGCCGTGGAGCACAGGGCAAGGACCGTCCAACTTCTCACGGACCTGGGATTCTCCGTGAACTACGCCAAGTCCCACCTGGTACCCGCGCAAAACGCACTGTTTCTGGGAGCGAAGCTCGACACAGTGTACCTTCTGGCCTCCCCGTCGGAGGAAAGGACCAGGTCCATCCTGGGCAAGGTACAGCGGATGTTGGCTTCCGACGCGGCCAAGGTGAGGTCCATCAAGTCCCTCCTCGGAATGATGTCTTCTTGCATCTACCTCATTCCCATGTGCAGGCTCCGAAAGCGCCCGTTGCAGGAGTTCCTGGACACGCGCTGGATCCAAACGACGGGCGGCTTCGAGGAGAGGATCACACTCGACGAGAGTTTCCGCCGAGCGGTCCGGTGGTGGGGCACCCGCGCGCATCTGACGGCGGGCATGGACTTCCAGACCACCAGGAGACAGTGACCACGGATGCCTCCCTGGAAGGGTGGGGAGCGCACACCGAAAATCTGCACGCGAGAGGCCTTTGGCTCCCGACGGAAAAGTCCCTCCATATCAACGTCCTGGAGCTCCGTGCAGTGTTCTGGGCCCTCAGGTCCTTCTTTCCGTCCCTCAAGGGCAAGGTGGTGAGGATCTTCACCGACAACACCACCACCATGTTTTACATCAGGAAACAGGGCGGATCCAGGTCCCCAGCACTGTCCAAGGAGGCGCAGGACCTGTGGCATTGGGCAGTCGCCCAAAGGATGTTTCTGGTGCCGTTTCATCTGGCAGGGATAAAAAACACCATCGCGGACTCACTCAGCAGGGAGCTGCGCTTGTGCCACGAGTGGGAACTACGGCAGGATCTAGTGGATCGCCTCTTCCGACCGTGGGGCACACCCCAGATCAACCTGTTCGCGACGGCGATGAACTCCAAGTGCCGGAGGTTCGCCAGCAGGTTTCCCCAGGCGAGGAGCATGGGCGATGCTTTCTCGTTCCCCTAGGAGGGCCTGTTCCTCTACGCGTTCCCTCCTTTGCCACTGCTAATCCGGCTCGTCAACCAGTTCAAGAGGTCACGGTGCAGGATGATCCTCGTCGCACCTGCGTGGCCGAGGCAGATATGGTTCCCGGACCTTCTGGACTTGTCAACGTCCCTGCCAATCAAGCTGCCGGTGGACGCGGATCTACTCTCCAGGGAAGCAGGCGCCATCCTCCACCACGACCCGAAATCGCTGAACTTGCAGGCCTGGCTCCTGCAGCGCTAGAGTTTGGAGGATACGACATACCGGCCGACTGCAGAGAGGTTCTTGCAAAGGCCAGGGCGTCCTCGACTCTTAAATGCTACGGACACAAATGGAAGAGGTTCTCTGTCTGGTGCCACGCACAGAAGATTAACCCTCTACGGATTACGGCTCCCCAGGTACTGCCGTACCTGCTGACGCTGGCCAAAGCTGGACTGGCACACGCGTCCATCAAGATTCATCTTGCTGCGATCTCCCGATACACCAGAACCACGGGGCGGACGTCCTTGTGGTCTCATCGTCTGGTGAAAGAGTTCATGAAGGGACTGTTCAGATCGTTCCCTCCGGTGAAGGCTCCGGCCCCGGCGTGGGAGCTCAACGTGGTGCTGATCAAGCTCATGAGACCTCCGTTCGAGCCTCTGCACTCGGCCCCGTTGAAGTTTCTGTCGTGGAAAACAGCGTTTCTTGTGGCCATCACCTCCGCACGACGGGTGGGAGAGATCCAGGCCCTTTCCTGCAAGGCCCCGTACTTGACTTTTCACGACACGAGGGTAGTGCTCAGGACGCACCCCTCCTTCATGCCCAAGGTAACGTCGGACTTCCATCTCAACGAACCCTTGGTGTTGCCTGTGTTCTTCCCGTCGCCTTCGTCGCCGGCTGAGAGGACTTTGCACTCGCTGGATGTGGCTAGAGCGCTGAAGTTCTACGTGGACCGCACGAAGTGTTTTCGGAAGACGTCACAACTCTTTGTGAACTTTGGACCCGTCAATCAGGGGAAGGCTCTCTCGAAGGCTTCCATTTCCAGATGGCTCACCGGCTGTATCATGTACTGTCATCGGTTGGCAAACCGACCGCTGCCTGGCCGTCCGAGAGCCCATTCCACCAGAGCGATCGCAGCTACCACGGCGTTCCTTTCTGGTGTGCCCCTGCTGGACATATGTAGGGCTGCTACATGGAGGTCGACGCACACCTTCACGAAATTCTACTGCGTCGATCGGGATTCCAGGGAGGAGTCCAGGGTCGGCCAAGCAGTGCTGCGCAACCTGTTCGCCTGAGGTGAGCCTGGTGAGGAGGTAAGATGCTTAATGTTGAGTTTGATGTGATGCTTAATGTTGAGCCTTTGCCACCTCCCGTGGTTGTGCATGTGTGTACTGCTATGTATTCTTTATTCATGAGCATGTGAATCCATGCCAGACCCCATGCTGGAGAAGGAACAAGTTACTTACCTGTAACTGTTGTTCTCCAGCATGGGTCTGGCATGGATTCACATGCAAACCCTCCCGCCTACCCCTCGGCGGCTCTTCACTTGGTCATACTGCCACTTCACGTGCTTCCAAATCTGAAGATGGCTGCCAGAGGCGGTGCTTAGGTAGAGGGCAGTCATTGGCTGTGGTCAGTATGTCGCAGAGACCAGTGATTGGTTACTACTACGAAAGACAGATCAGAAACGAAACTGATACTGGTTTTTTCTTTACCGAGGATTCCCAGCCTGACGACGGGGAATATTCATGAGCATGTGAATCCATGCCAGACCCATGCTGGAGAACAACAGTTACAGGTAAGTAACTTGTTTCTTCTCCAGCAAACCGTGCATGGCACGTGGCCACAATCAGTAGCAAAAAAGCTTATCAACCTGTTAGAAACTAGCAGTGTTCAAAGCCCTTAAAGCATTTCAAAAACAGCTAAAAGGGAAGACGGTCCTAGTCTTAACAGCCATGTTTTATATAAACAAACAAGGGGTGTGGGGCGGACACACTCTCCGGGGCTGTCCAAACAAGCCCAAAACATATGAAAGTGGGAACTCCAGTACAACATGTTCATCCTGTCACAATACGTTCCATCTGAATGGAATCTTCTGGCAGACATGCTCAGCAAAGACTTTCAACTGCTCGTAGAACTTGCGTGACACTTACAAACATAAATGTTTCACGTCTTTTCACACTGAGGGCATCATAGATGGACCTTTTCGCAACTCATGAAAACACACAATGCCCAGACTACGCCCAGGTATCCCCAGACAAAGTTCAAGGGGAGTGGTCTCTGGATTCAAGTGGTCAGGAAGATTTGGTTGCGCCCCCCAACACCTCAACAACAGGATAGTCCACAAGATGTACCAGGAACAAGTTACTCTAATCCTAATAGCACCAATGTGGGCTTGTCAACTGTGGTTCTCTCACCTCATGAAAATGTCGCTTTGTCCTCCAGTCAAACTACCAAGTCCCTACAACATGCTCTCACAATAGCATGGGGACAACACTATATCCATGTCTGCAAACTCTAAACTTGGCAGCCTGGCTCCTGAGGTCATTGTTTGGACATCTTAATCTCTGGGCTCGTCTTTAATTCACTAAACGTTCACCATGCTGCCGTTCTGCTTATACAACCTCTCAAAGTAGGATTTCTTGTTGGAAAGTCCCTTTAATTAGACCCTTTATGGAGGGGCTCAGATGACTTCACCCCCAATATCTAATCCAACTCTCGGATGGTATTTAAATGTTGTCCTTACAAAACATATTTATTGTTTATTTGTAATGTGCTTATACATAGTGTTTCAAAGCGGATTCTGAGAAACCTGAAGGTGTCTCATCCTCTAGTCCCCGGGGATCTGCCATCCAGGTCAGCAGGATCCAGATCCTGGGGGTGGACCAGTGCGGGAGGATCACCTGAGTGAAACACCGGATGGTGAGCTGCTGTATCCCCTTTCCTGTAACAACTTTACCCCATCCTACCAGGTAAGATTCTTAGGAACTCAGACCCCCACACCCCTTTCCCAACACAAACACTTTCTCACAGACAGCTCACTGTGAGAGAAAACGGATTAACACCTGAGCCGTATACCTGACATGTCCCAATACAATGGTCAAGCAGTGTCTGGCAATCACTGACCATTACACATACCTGACTTCCATCACACTTCCCCACATTGATAACAGGCAGACTCTGAGCAAGGCAAAGCACACGAAGAAGCAGTGGTTCTAGAATGGTAGTTTAATACAAGGCAAAAGACTGCAAGGCCGAAGAGGATTGCAAGTTGGGAAGTGCCCTTTACTTTTTCAACGGAAGACCATTACTTCCAGGAACCTTTGAGAATGGGGAAACGTTAGAAAAGGAATTGAGGCTGAAGAACGCAGCATTGTGTGTCTGAGGTACCCAGGGCTCTCCTGTGCCGATAGTCAAGGTGGGAGAATAGTTTTCCGCTGTGGTGCTGTCCTTGGCTCCTACAACAAAGCAGCACCAGTGATGTCGGCACAGCCGGTGAGTTGGGGAGACTGATACCAGACCGGTCTTTGTTGAAGTCAAGGTTGCAAGCAGCAACATTCTATAATGAAAACTGAAGAGAACCATGTCTGAAGCTTATGTGGCAAGCAATCAGTGAACTTTAAAGCCAAGATATGGTACTGTAGACAGTGGTCTGGCACCACGTGGATGCTCATTCGAAAGTCTTGTTGGGTATCCAGGTGAAAGGTGACAAATGTGAAGTGCTAAAAAATTGTGAAATCGAATTGGTCCTGCAACGGTTCAAGCAAAAAACCCTTTGCACATTCGAAAGTCTTCGATAGTTGATGAAATCGTATAGGAAGTTGCACCAAGCCCCGCGGAGGGAGATCAACTTAAAGCAAGTTTGTGTAACATTGTGTTAAAAGGAATCTGAGCCCTATCGAGGGGGATCCGACAAAAAGAGAGTACAAAAAGAGCAGCAGGACATGCTCAACAGCACAAGGCTGGAATTATTAAATATTTAAACATCTATGTGTGAAGGTACAGGTAGGAAAATGAAAATTCAGTACTTAAAGTGCAAGATCACATAAGCAGGTAACAGGTAAATCAAAGCATAAAGTGGTTAATCCATGCCACAATGAGTGGGGGCTAGATCAGGTATACATGAGGCAAAATTAGGGAATGCACATGCTGGAAAGCCATGCCTCTGTGCAGATGGCTACATCAGATGTACAGTGAATGAGTAGCTGAGCAGGCAAGCAGAGCAGTGAATCAGTATATAAGAATTGAACAAGGGGCTGCATGTGCAAAACATAGAAAGTCAATCCTGTGTTGAGGGAAAACGGATGAGTACAACAGTGCAAGTGTGCGGGGAGTCAATCGGCTGTTTTGGGAAGGCAAGATGCAAATCACAGCACAAGGCTGTACTAAGTCAATCTAGTGTAAACATGTGTATTGAAAAAGTCAACACTGTGGTTAATGAGGTGGCTGAAGCAAGCACGACGCAGGGCTGGGAAAGGACAGCCAAGAGGATGCAGGCGGCTGGGAACACAAAAGTTAGTTGGAGAAACTACTTTCTTAGCTTTCAAGGAACACCTGGCAGGGGAGGCGGGTAGAACTACAAGATATGGCAATGGCCGGCTATGTGCAGGAGGCGCATGCCGGCAGAGCAACACCCTGCAAGGCTATGGCCTGCAACAACCGAAGCAGGCAAAAAGTGGGTGTCGGACCGACCAAGTCCCACATTGGAGATCGAAGGTGGCGCCAAGCCGCTGGTGGAATCAAAGCCACATCAGGTAGAATGGGAAGCAGAGACAAAATGGGTGGGGGTTTTAAGAGTGAGAAGGGGTGATGAGAAAGAAGGCAGTCGAAGGACTTACCTGCCAAGAGGTGAAGCAGCAATGGCAGGATAGAATTGCAATGTAGGCCGGTGTTAGGCAGAAACCTGTGCAGTTCCCTTGGGGAACACTGCAAAAGATTTAAGACTACAGGTAGAGCAGTAAACCCCTTTGGTAGCAGTCTGTACCACCCAGATTTACCTGGTAGCTGTGGCTGAGCAGTCAGACTTCTCTCAAGAAGAGTTAGGCAGTATGCAAAGTATACACAATATGTACCAAAACACAATAGCACAAGCAAACACTGACCAGAGCTTGGTTTCAAAAGAATATAGTTATTTATTTAAAAACACACATAAGTAAAAAACACTCTAGCAACGAATATGGTAAAAACTCTTCAACACAGTTATACTGAAAGTAAATTCAATCCTTTCTCCTATCTAGACAACTCTAGGTTAACACCACTTAATTAAAACAGAGGTGAGTGCTTAACGTTAGATGACACTCTAGTAGTTTCCAAGAAAGGGAGAGAAAAAGCAGAGATAGGTTAGACACACCACTCTAAGGTCCAGAACACTTGCAATAGGCTTAAAGAAGAATAAAGTCACAGGTGAGCAAAAGTCACTAGGCAGGGCCCACTCTTAGAGTAGCCGGAGCGAAAATGTGCCCAAGATCACACTGTTAGTTAGAGATTCAAAGTCTTGCAAAGAGTCAAAAAGAGTTTAGAGTGGCTCAGAAAGTTTAGCCAAAGTGTCCCAGGCACTCCCAGGTTCGAAAGCCGGGGACTAAATCTACCCCGTACAGTCGGTAGCAAGGGAAGCCAGGCGGAACACAGTACCTTAAGCGGAAAAGGATCCTCCAGCGGGGGCAGTTGTTCCAGGCAGTGACAGCAAGGCTCGACGTCGGTCAGGGGAGAAGAATATCTCGCTGAAGAGCAGAAGAGAAAGGTCGTAGCACTGCCCGGGAAGAAACCAGCCGCGGAGTCCTCCGGTTAAAGGGTTGGTACCGACTTTCGCGGTATGGGGGTAAAGTGTGGTATTCCGGATGCCGGGGTGCTTGGCACAGGCAAGGCGGCCACGAGATACCTCAAAAGAACGGAAAGAAGGCGAAAACTGGTTGTCCCCACCAGTCAAGGGAAGGAGCCACTCCGTTAAGAGTTCTCCTCGGTCGTCGGGAAAAAGTGGTGAGACGGTTCAGCAGGGCTCCACCGGGTGGTGTCGTCGAAGCAGGTCGGCTCAGCTCTTCCCTCGTCGGATTCTTGGTCCTGTGGCGACTTCTGAAGTCCCAGTCCCCAAAGCCCTGCTTTTATGCAGCAAGCCCCCATTCACCCAGCCTAGCTGTCACTCAAACATGCTAAGTGGTGAGCCGGGCGGCTCACCACTTGGGCCAATCAGGACGGAGTGCGACTTGAGTTACCAAGGTAACTCAGTCCAGGGTGCCTAAATCCCCCTCCACCCCTCCTAAGTACCCCAGACAGAGTGGCACCACTTTGGAGGGCTTCTGTGGAGAAGCCCGCCAAAAGTGGAACAAAGGGCTCCACTTTGGGTCAGAGTTACAGAGGCGAACACCAACGCCATTTTAGAATCAAGTTTTGGCAAAAAGTCCCAACCGGAGTTATAAAAATAAAGATATAAACCGGCTGTATGTTTAAGGCTACCGTAAATAAATAATTAAATGTGTTAGCCTAAAACAATGGGAAATCCCATAGGAAAATATTCGCGGTCGAATATAAAAAGTAGTTTCCACTGCCACCAGCCAAAACTCGATCAGGGGGGACGGAGACGTGCCCCCTCGACTAACAGACCCTGGGGCAATCGAATTGCCCCAGCCAGTACGTCCACAATATGATGGTTTGTACTGGTTCTGTTCAGGATTCAAGACTAGCAAAGTCTTTGGTGACTTTACATGCCCTGGGAGACAGTAGTCAGTCCCAGGGTATGGAGTCTATGTTGGGGAGTCCCTAGGACACCCCTGGGTCACGGCACAGAGGGTGCTGTGTGACCCACATCACAAAAATACATGAGGCCCTATGGAGTAAAAGACCCCATAGCCCATTCAACACAAGGTTTAACCAAGAAAACACACTTCAACATGTCCAAGAGTGAGGGTAAAAGAGTCTCACTCTTGGCAGGAGAAAAAAAAGAAACCCCAGAAATCCAGCAAAGCTGCTGGGGACCGAAGCAGGCAAAAAGTGGGTGTCGGACCGACCAAGTCCCACATTGGAGATCGAAGGTGGCGCCAAGCCGCTGGTGGAATCAAAGCCACATCAGGTAGAATGGGAAGCAGAGACAAAATGGGTGGGGGTTTTAAGAGTGAGAAGGGGTGATGAGAAAGAAGGCAGTCGAAGGACTTACCTGCCAAGAGGTGAAGCAGCAATGGCAGGATAGAATTGCAATGTAGGCCGGTTCAAGCGTAGCTAGTGGCAGGGCCCCTCCACGCCCACACCGGCAAAGGGTCTTATATGGTGGCCCTGAATGGAGACGCCGGCCCAGCCTGCCTGCTAGGAAGCGTGTGAGCATTTTAAGGCTACCATCAATCGGAGGGTCTGTAACGGCACCATATAAGCACCCTCAGCTGGTAGAACATGGAGAGCTGCCATTGGAAGCAGACTATATGGTTGAGGCTGAACGAAGGTGGCCATCTTCCAAAGGAGGTTCTTCTCCAACGATTCGGTGTCTATTTCCGCACGGCCGCCTCGTGCTGTGCGGTGAACAGCAGGAGGAGGCTGGTGTTTCACTACTGATGTTGCTGGAGAAAAATGTATGGGCCCTCCTTTAAAGCATGTCTTAAATGTCTTACTCTTAAGTCTGCTTTTTTTCTATCAGGGGGGTAAGTGAACTGCAAACCCTTTCATTTCAAGATCCTTTTGTTACCATCCACAAGGACAAAGTGTTTTTGCGCACACATCCACACTTCTCAAAAAAATTAATTTCTAAGTCCCATGTAAATCAATCCATAGAACTTTGCTTTCTTTCAAAACCTATAAATTATCTCCACACACTTGATGTTGGGTGAGCAGTGATGTATTTCCTTACTAGGACAAAAACCACTCAGAAAGAGGGATCAATTCTTTGTCTACTGCTGTTGGTAGAAAAGGTGATCCTGTCTCTAAGTCAGCAATCTCTAAATGGATTGTTAAATCCATTGTATCCAAATATGTTACTATCTTTCCAAGAGAACTTTGCCTTTCATGCCTAGAGCACAATCTACTCGAGGCACAGGGTCCAACTGTAGCTTTTATTGAAAATGTACCTCTAGATGCCATTTGCAAAGCACCTACCTGGAGTTTTGTTCACACTTTTACACAACACTATTGCTTAGATACTCATTCTAAAACAGATTCACAGGTGGGTCAAGCGGTATTACAACATCTATTTGCGGCTGTACCTTTGAACATCCCATCTCCTGGTACTGCTTGCTAGTCTGTGCACAGCATGTGATTCTAAGCAGATACATAAGCCTCAGTAGGCATGCGTTACTTGATTGATCGCAATTTTTGATGCTTGTATCTGCTTAGATCCACATGCGCCCATCCTGCCTCCCCTCTTGGAGTTGATTGTACATGGACACAGGCCTCCAAATAAGGGTCATACCAGACCTTTTTACGCATGAAAATCTTGTATATACGACATTATTTTGTTGTGTACATTTACACACAGGTTTATAGCAGAGGGCAGTGCAAAGGTCAGGTTACTTGACAGAAAGCAGAACGCTTCTTTTGATTTTTTTTTTACATGAATGTAATTGCAAGCCATGGGGAAAAGCCTCTGAAACATATATTTTTTTTCTCTGAAGCCTTTCAAAAAAGGAACCGAACACTGATAAAAGGAATGGTTTCTTTCCGTTCATCTTCTGCTGTGTTGTGTGTAGGTGCTCATGGAGCAAACAGAAGCACTGTGCGTAATTATTTTCCTAGCATTTTAGTATTGTAAAATTGATATGATGGAAAACTAAATTGCAATTGAGAATTAATCTTTTGTAACAAATGCTTCATCTTTCCAGTGAAAGCAAACCAGGAGTGCACAATTTTATTTTTCAGAGTTCCTGTGCTGTGTGCATAATCATGCGGAGGCAGATCATTTTTACACTTTTTATTTACACTCCAATTATAAAAACAGTGTGTAAAATGAGGAGTATGCAGTCTAGTTTACATTCCTTCAACCTTGCAGTCAATGAGGTACATTACTATAAATGGTCAGTGGCAACAGAGTCTTTGCTCAAGGGTGCGTGATTGTCATTTCATCAATCACCGGTAATATAGCCTCTCAAATCTTCAAGACTAAAATTAAAACCTCCAAAACCTGCCTCTCGAGGAAGTGCAAGCGCTGTTCAAAAGAAAACACATGGAAGTTACATTTGTAATTGAAATAGAAAGTCAGCAAAGCCTGTCCTTGTGATAATACCGATAGGTATTTAACCTTATGTAACGCTTCATGCATGGTTTGTCCAACATCTAGGCACTATGATTATTATACTTCAGTCCATACTCAGTTTACCAACCTTTGAAGGATGTTGGCCAATAAGATTGCTCAGCCGTTTGAGAGCTCATTGCTGCCATCTTTGCGTGACCTGTAGGTTTCCGGTTCGATTGACGGCAAGGCCAACTCCTTTCATCCTTTTGAGGTTGATGGAGTACCAACTTCAGTTTGGTGTTCACTGTGCTAAATATGTTCAATGTACAGCGTTTTGCCAAAAGCGCTATATAAATAACAATTACCATGAGATTAGGTATAGATTTTAGCATGGCGTCCTTGTCGCTCTGCACTTGTATCATAACATTGGCATACCATTGGGTTGTAATAGTTCCAGGAAATTAAAACGTTCATTAAACATCAAGACAATTCTGCAATCGAACCTCAAAACCGACAATACAATTCAGGTTTGCTTTACTATGCATTCGGCTAGGTTTTTGTGTTTTCAACATTTAAATATATACATGCGAGATCAAATGGTCAGACCTTGGAGAAATAATGAAAGGTGTATTCTGTGTCGATGCAGAAATCTGCTGCATGGTAATAATTTCCATACAGTTTTTGCACAGGTTGGCTGGATGTTTCATGCAGTTTACTCTCTTGCAAAGGGGAAAACTCTTTAACCCTCTTGAAATCACATTTACTCTCAAAGTTTAAAAATGGGGAGTAAAATTGCATGGACGTTTTAAACCTTCACTTTATTTTCTGTACTCACTCATGTTTTTTCTTCAGGCTCCCTCATGGCAGAAACAAATAATTACAGGAACCTCACGCATGAAGACTCATGGGTACAGTACATGTCACATTAGGCATAGTGTTACAGCCACACCCAGTCGCTGTCCCTTTTGAAATTTGAAAACATGATGCAATGCTTCGCAACTTCCACTAGATTTTAGTTTCATATGCTTTGCATAATAACCAGGCAGATATAAGCATCAGAAATATGATTACGGTATCTAATGTATAACATATTTTGTATATATATATTTTTGAGGCTTGTGGATCTGCTTAGAATCTCATGCTTTGCATAGGCCGACATATAGTGGAAGCGGCAGAGTATTGCACATGACATTTTTCGAAGTTTGAAAAAGGGACGACAAGGGCGTGTCTGTAATACTATTCCTAGTATGGTGTACCCTGTACCCATGATCCCTCATGCATCGAGGTGCCTCAGATTATTTTTTCCACCATTGTGGATAGTTGTATAAACGCAGATTCCCATAGCAGATGCTACTTTGGCAACTGCTGGTTACCGATCTACAAACCTTGACGGCTCCTTTCAGAACCATCTCAATGCCTGATTCTGGATACTGAAACAGACGTGTGTACCGACAATGATCTTCGGTCTACACCTGGCTCTGGCCTACCATTAGTGAGAGTGGGGTGCGGGGGGACTGATCCTTTCTGTCTAGAGAATATCTGCCCCATCCCCTGCCCCTAATTGCCTTTGTCTTGCTGCCTCTTTGTTAACCTTTCATTATGGAACGTACTCAGTTAAAACTTTTGCCCCAAATGCAATTGGAGGTTTCTGTGCAAAGACACACTTAGCGTGTGTAACCACTGCCTTCCCCATGATCGCTTGGAGTCCCACTGCGCACCGTTCAAACTCTTTAGGCTGAAACCCTTACGGAGCAGCGAACAAAGAGGTGGGTGGCACACGCCATCATGGCAGAGTGGGAGACCGCTGCAGCCATCTGAGAATCGGCTCACGAAGGCCGAGGCAGCCAAGACTCTGATTCAGAGTTTGAGGAACGCTGGAGTTCCTGCATGCCTGTACCCAGCCTCGAAGGGCAGTCGGAGGGTGCAGCAGTGAGGAACTACTCTGACGATGCTGTATACACACACACACACGCGCCTACACATAAGCACACACCGCAAAGCCGTTCCTTGACGAGAGGCTGCATGCTGACGGTTGGCATCTCTCGACCTACCGATCCACCGCCGGCATTCACGAAGGCACTCTGTCAATGGGCGTGCGTAAATGCCATTCGACGGAGGAGGCGGAGACACCGAAACAGCCGTCGGAGACATAAATCTCATTCTCCATCGGAAAAACATCACAAGGAGCCTAATGTTCATGGTAAACAGACCCCTGGTGCTTCTGAAAGCTATAAGGAAGGATTGTCACCTGTCATCTACTGTTCACAAGAAACATCCAAGGGAAAGCCCCAAGGATACACCTAGGGAAAAATGTTCTGTAGTAGGCCCATCAGAAACCCCCAGGGCAACCTCTGATGTGATAATGGCCCCCCTGTGCAGATACTCCACTTATTGGCCCAAGGACTCAGGCGAAATTTGAGGAAAGCATGGGAAAAATCTATTTTTGGCGACTTCACGAGCAAGTTGCCTACTCCACAAAAACCTGTGTAGCAATCTCCAGGGCCTATGGGACCTACACAGCTCCAACGTCGCCCACGCCTCATCCTACTATCAGACCCGAGAGGCTTCTCAGAGTTCTCAGCAGGGTGACCTGCATTTGGATCAGGCAGACCAGCGCATGTGGATCGTCGATCAGGATGATCCCAACCAAGATGCAGATGACCCCTACCTGCAAGACCAGGATGATCCAGATCTTACCTTTTATAGGTCCAAATGACACCACAGCAGTTGAGAGCGGTCATACCTCAACCATAGCGGACCAACTTCTATATAATGATTGCATAAGAAATCCGCTTACCATTTCTGTATACAAACTGAAGACACAAGTGATTAGGGAACTGACTTGCTGAGGATATCTTCAATGAGACAAAGCCCACTAGTCAGGTCATTCCCTTACTAGAATCCATCAAAAACGGGGTCTCTCAATCCCTTTTGACCCCCTCACTGGGGCAGTCAACCTGAGGGTGGAGAAAATCTTTAAGCAACTGCCATCAGATCCTCTTTATTGGAGTTCGTACAAAACTGGATTCTCTGGTGGTCACGATCACCAGGTAGAGAGCTGGTGTTCCACCACCACCTTTGAGGCGCCTCCGAACAAAGAATGTAAAAAGCTGTACACGCTGGGCAAGCGTATCGCCGCTACCTTTGGCACAGTCATGACCAGAATAGCCAATAATACCACGCTGCTTGCCAGCTATAACAGCACCCAATGGGATTACGCATTGTACCATCTTTTTTTTTTTTTAAACTGTAGTTTTTATTGGCATTTTTAACTTTACAAACAAGAAATAACTGTGAAACCCCTTACCCCCCCCCTTCCCCTCCAACCTGCCCCACCCCTGGATCCCCTCCCCTCCCCCGTGTCCAGTTAAGTGTGTCCACCATAGGAGACTCACGGTGTTACCTCCGTCTCCCTTATCTCGGAGATGTTGCGATGCGTGGCCGTGTCATCAGTTGACTTGCTGCCGCCGTTCCCCAGGTCTTGGGGTGCCAAGTCTGGCTGACCTGCGTAGTGGGGTTAATCCCGCCATCTCCGGGGCGGGATTCATTCTGTGGGTTCAGTGAACGTCCCATCTCCAGGATTGCTGTACTCCAAACCAGTCTGTGAGGAAAGAGCTAGTATTGTTCACCATGGCTGTCAATTTATCCATCAAAAACATATTTTTCACTTTTTTCAGCCAGTCCTCCTTCGAGGGAGCCTCAGGACTTTTCCATTTCTGGGCCAATGCCACTCTTCCGCCCTTAGCATGGTTTCCCACATCCTTGGATATCGGTGCAACTCTGTGTCCTCCGGGGGGAGGCCCAACAACATCGTCAGGGGATTAAGTGGTAGACGGTCTTCAGTCACTTCCGCTATCCAGTCCCTCACTTGTTCCCAGTATGTTTGAACCTTCGGACAGTGCCACCACATGTGGCCTCTGGACCCATCTCCCCGCATCCCCTCGGGCACCTTGGCGACACCCCCGGGAACATCTTTGACAGTTTTACGGGGTCTCTGTGCCACCCCTGTAATATCTTAAAGTTGTGCTCCATGTCTCCGGTGAAAAGGTTTCCGTGAAATCAGATTTTGAATATTCTGGCCCAGTCATCCTCTGAGATTTCGGCACCTGCCAGGTCATCCCAGAACAAGCGGAAGCTCCTCCTGCCTTGAAGGTTGTATGTATTTAGAACCCTGTACATACTTGAAACCGGCCCCTTCCTGGAGGCCCCTGAGTTGAGGAGTTTCTCGAAAGGGGTCAACTGTCTTCTCAGATTGGTGCCCCATGATTGGTCGCAAACGATGCCCTTTAGGCGGAGGTATTCAAAGATGGATATTGAATCACGACCTAGTGCTTCCCTGAGGTCTTCGTAAGATAGGAATTCGCCGTCCCTGAACATCTACCCCGCCCATTCCATCCCCATGTCTGACCAGTTCTGGGAGTGTCTGAACCCTCTCCCTCCCAGGTTGATGGGGTGGCCCCAGAGAGATGACATCGGAGACGGCCATGTGGTGAGGTGAGCGGTTTGGGGGCCTTCTTTCCAAATGTCCCATAGGACTCCCAGGATCGGTGAGATCGTAAGTGTGTCGGGATCTCCCTGCGAGGCGCCCATAGGAGGTCGCGGACCTTCTGGGGGTGGGCATCCATATCCTCCAGGTAAGACCAATACGTTCTCAAGCCCTCTTTCATGTGCTCCAGGAGGACGCGCAGTTGGGCAGCACAGAAGTAAAGGTGAAAGTCCGGCAGCCCGAATCCCCCCTCCTCCCTTGGTAGGGTCAAGGTGGCCTTTCCAGTTCTCGGTGTCTTCCCTTGCCATACAAAGTCGCGGACCCCATTTTGTAAGTCTCTGAAGTTCTGCGCTGGGACTCTGGTCGGGAGTGCCGTGAACAGGTACAGAAGTCGTGGCAGAATGTTCATTTTGACAGCCGTCATTCGGCCATACCACGAGAGGATCATTTGCCCCAACTTCTCATATCGGAAGTGATCTCTGCCATCATGGGGCCGTAATTGGCAGGGCCCAGATTCGAAATGTTTCTGGTGAGGAGTACCCCCAAGTATCGTATGGCGACCTTCTCCACTTCAATCCCATGAAACCTCCTCAGAGGGTCAAGCACTGGGTCTGTTGTTCGCATTGGGAGCAGGACAGATTTTGCCGTGTTTATTTTTAGGCCAGAGAAGTGACTAAATGCTGACACCTGGGTCAGAGGTGAGGGAGAGAGGAGCCCAGGTCTACCAGGTAGGCCAGAATGTCATCTGCAAAAAGGGAAAGCTTGAATTCGATCTCCCCTCTTCTTATTCTCTTAATGACTGGGTGAGCTCTGACCGCTATTGCCAAAGCCTCCATTGTGAGGACATATATCAGGGGGGAGAGTGGGCACCCCTGCCTCGTCCCTCGGGAGAGGGGGAATGACCCGGACAGCGTCCCGTTCACCTGTACCCTAGCCGTGGGAGCTCTGTAGAGTGCAGTTACCCAGCTCATGATGTGGGTCCCAAGGCCCATTCTGTGAAGGAGAAGCTCCATGTAACGCCCCTCGACCCTGTCAAAGGTCTTCTACGAGTCCAGTGAGAGGACACATGCGTCGAGTTCCGATGTTTGGGCAAAGTGGACCAAGTGCAGATGTTATCAGACCCCTGTCTTCCGCTTATGAAGCCCACCTGATCCCGATGGATTAACTTCGGCATTATACCTTCCAACCGCTTCCCCACCACCTTGGCCAAGATCTTAACATCGATGTTTAACAATGATATGGGCCGATGGGAGGAACATTCCGATGGATCCTTTCCCTCTTTGGGCAAGACTGCTATCACGGCTCCCATCATAGACTCGGGGAGTATGCCCTTCTCCAATACCCCTTTAAAGACCCTCACCAAGTATGGGATCAGGGAGGACCAGAATTTTTTGGAAAAGAAGACTGTGAAGCCATCCTCCCCGGGGGAAGTTCCCACCTTCATTCCACTAATCACCTTGTCCACTTCATCTTCGGTTACCGGGCCCTCTATCCCCTCTGCCATTTCCCTCGAAAGGGATGGGATCTGTATCGAATTAAGGAAGCTTTCTATCTGGGCATCAGCCCCATCATATTCAGAGGAGTAGAGGGCTTTATAATATTGGCAGAAAGCCTCGTCGTCATGGGGGGAGTCGTTGCCAAGGAGCCCCTGAGCATCCCTCACTTCCTTCACCCTCCTGCTTCCCTGAACCTCCCTCAACTTCCAGGCTAAGATCCGATCTGCCCTGTCCCCTTTCTCATAATATTTTTGTTTAACCATTTGGAGGCTCCTTTCTGTTTTGTGTAAAAGTAGATCTTTTAGCTGTAGCCTGCAGTCTTCCAGAGCGGCCACCCGGTCACACTCTAATGGATGCCCCGGGGAGCTCACTGGTTGGAGACGGGCTATTCTTTGAGTTTACTCCTGGATCTCCCTCTCCCTTTTCCTTTGGGCCCCTATTTTTATGAGGACCCCTGGCGGGGTAGCCTTGAAGGCGTCCCAGAGCGTGTGAGTGGCGACCTCCCCATTATCGTTAAGCTCAAAGAACTCTATTATGGAGTCCAAGACCTCCTGAGCAAGGACCGCATCTTTTAATAGGGCATTGTTACACTTCCAGTGCCCTCTGCGTTCTCTGCACCACCCCATCGCTACGGTAACTCTGGCCATGTCGTGATCTGACCAGGGAACTGGGTCTATCCTATAGCCTGACACATCTACCAGGACATTGTCTATTCTGGAGAAAGAGTTGTGTATGGCTGAGTAATGGGTGAAGGATGGGATTCCCACTCTGGGAGAAGGAATTGTATCGGTTAGTCCCAGGTCCTCATTTACCCTCTGGAAAGACTGTGCCATGGCTTCTTCTGCTGCTCTGGGAGTAAGGGAGTCTACCCTTTTCCTGTCCATGGTTGGGTCGAGGACCATGTTGAAGTCTTCCCCCACCACCAGCGGGCCTTGCATGAATAGTCTGATCCTATCTCTTATTCTTCGCAAAATAGGGCCTGTCCTTCGTTCGGGCCATACACTACAGCCAGAGTAAGGGGGGGAGCCCTGTAGGGTGCCTCAAACCAACAAATATCGCCCCTCGGGTCTTTTAAGATGTCTTCCTTCTCAAACCCCATGTCCCTTGCCACCAAGATGGCCACCCCTCTTTTTTTAGTCCTGTGGGATGCATGAAAGACCTCCTCGATTTCCCCCCTCCCCACCCCCCGCAACCTGGGCTCTTTTCCCCTTGCCCAGTGTGTTTCTTGCACGAACAGCAGGTCTAGTTTAGCCCTCCTAAACTCCCTGCAGATCAGGGACCTTTTCGTAGGGATATTCAGCCCCGCACGTTCAGGGTACCCACTCCCAGGGCCGGCAAGCTATCAGCCATAGTCTATGATTTCCGTTCTAATGGTCAGCAGCATCGCAACAATTCTCCTTTCTCGCTCTCCATGAATCGACTTTTGGACACTATTATAACGTTTCCCCAACTGACCCCCAAACCCCTTCCCTAACAAACAAACCCCAACTCGTTCCTGCCCCCCCACCCCCTACCCCGGCGTCCAGCCAGATAGTTCAGCCATCTCTGGCACTTTGGCTGGACCATGAGCCTGCCCCTCTCGGCCAGGCGATGGTTACCAATCACATTATCGTGAGCCCCCCCCTCGACCTCCTCCCTGCTATTGGTCCCGCTAAACTTGCTTTTCATGGGGATTCTGGCTTCCTCTTTACCTCCTGTCTTTGCCGAATCACCATCCCGCGGGTGAACCAAAGTCCATTGGGAAACTCAAAAGACCACACTCGCTCTGGGACTCCCTGGCGATTACCCCTCAGAGTCATTCCGTTCCCCCTCTTTTGCTGGGGAGGGCGTGTTCATCCTCCTAAATTTCCTTGCTCCTGATTTCTTCGGTCTTTCGCCCGGTGGGCCTAGGCCACCCGATCCACTCCTGGCCGGCCCCAACGGTTCTCGTCGGGGTGTTGGGTCAGACACATAGTCCTGGATGGCTCCCTTGATATCTTCCTCCGAGATCAGTGTCGTTCGCTGGCCTAGGTATTCAAATGTTAGGGAGAAGGGGTAGCCCCATCTATATCGCACTCCCTACTCTTTCAGCAGCTGTGTGAGGGGGCGGCACATCCTGCGTTTAGCCAGGGTGTATGCCGAAAGGTCCTGGAAAATGGAGATTTGGGAGTATTTATACGTGATCTCCTGGACTTTCCTGGAGGCCTCCAACACCTGCGTCTTTTCCAGGTAGCAATGGAACCGGACTAGGATCGACCGGGGGCCCCCTCCCCGTCCTCCCGCTCTATGCACCCGATCAAATGAGTTCAGTGGTCATTTCTTCTTCAAAGAGGAGGGCGATTATGTTCCGCACCACTCGGGCCAGCTCTCTCTCCGTCTCCCCCTCCGTCTCCGGAACCCCAAAAATCCTGAGGTTGTTTCTCCGCTCCCTGTTCTCGAAATCATCCATCTGTCTTGACCTCTCCTCTCTTTTTTCAAGGGCAGATAGCCTCATGTTTACCTCTACTTCAAGGGTTGCCGATGAAGATTGGTTGGATTCAACCTGAAGGAGTCTGTCCTCAACTTTGTGGACCCGTTGGTCCATTTTTTCAAACTTTTGGGCAATGTCCGCGCGCATATCTCGAATTTCTTGCAAGATGGAAGCAAAGCCCCGCTCCATTGCGGCCGTTGAGGGTGCTGAGGATTCCGGATGGGCCATTACCTTACCGTGGGGCGGTTCTTTTGCGGGGGGGTCGGGGTCTTGGTAACGATATTTTTGCAAATTCCTTTGCCAGTCCATCAGGTTCCCCCCCCCCGGGGCTCTCTGTCAAAGGTACCTCAGATCCTAGTGGGCCACAAGCACACATCGCGGGTCCGTTGGTGTCTCTTCGGTGGAGGCCCTCTTCAGGGGATGGAGGCGGTGGCCACCCCCTAACCCTTCAACGTGACTCTGCTGGATCTTGGTAGTTGCCCCCGGGCGGGCACAAGCCCCACCAGCCTCAGGCGGGGGCCTCACACCCAGGGCGGCGACTGCAGTGCCTCCGGTGCCCCTTTTTATCCTCTGGAATGGGGGAGGGGTGCTTTTGCCACCACGGGGTGGTGGACTGCTGGTCTTTTCAAAGTGTTGTGGGGCCCCTCTTGGCAGGGTACACTTTCCCCACACCTTCTGCGTGATCCTGCTGGATCTTGGTAGTTGCCCCTGGGCGGGCACACGCCCCCCTAGCCTCAAGCGGGGGCCTCACACCCAGGGCAGCGACTGCAGTGCCTCCGGTGCCCCTTTTTATCCACTGGGGTGGGGGAGGGGTGCTTTTTGCCACCACGGGGTGGTGGACTGCTAGTCTTGATGTGATGTTGGGGGCCCCTCTTGTCAGGGTACACTTTCCTCCCGGCGGGATAACCCCCCCCACCCCCCCACGGTGGTGCCGCCGAACGGGCTCCGGCGAGGGGGGGGAGAGGGAATGGGCACCTCTCTTGCAGGCGGGGGGGGGGCTCTCCAGGGAGCGCTCCGGGTTGCGTCTCCTTCCCCAGTGGCGGCGTGTTTCTCCCGCGGCCTGTGCTGGCCTCCGTGGGTGGTGAAGGGAGGCTGCCTCGTCAGTCCGCTTCGGCGGGCCCGACCGCCCTCCCTCCGAGTCCCGTACCTGGCGGGCCGTGGCCCAGAGTCTGGCCTCGCGGATTCCTCCGGCGATCCTGCTGTGGTGGGGGGGGCCTCTCCGGGGACCGCTCCGGGTGAGCGTCCCCTCCCCCAGTGGCAGTACGCTGTTCCTGCGGCCTGTGCTGCCTTAAGCGGGAGGCGAAGGGAGGCCGTTTCCTCCGCCGGGCCTGCTAGCTCCTCCCCGAAAACCACACTGAGTGATCTTGCGTCCTCCTTCGGCGATCCCGCTGCGGCAGCCGTGTCTTAGGTTCTCTGCCTTCCTGAGGTCTTCAGACCCCGTTGCTTCGCTCGATGGGGGACCTGGGGGGGTCACAACATGATCCGGCCCACTTGCGCACCGTGGGGGGCTTCTCGGGGGGGCTCAGACCCCGCTATGACCTGGTCTCGGGAAGAGCTCGCAAATCAGGCAGCCATTGCCTGTGCGCCCCCTGGTGGCCTCTCCATTGTACCATCTTGACTCCATGCCCAAACCTACATGGTCACACCTGCTTAAGGTGGCCAGAGAGGGCAAACAAGTGTCATAGAATATTCTGAAGAAAACAGGGAAGGCTAAGGTTTCAGAACCTACCCCAAAAACAAAAACTGTTCCTCCCACTGCTGAGGACATGGGCACTGATGAGGAACTAGAACCTGTTATTCCAAGCTCCAAAGAATGGAGCTCAGCAGACATTGATAGGGTCATGAAAAGATTAACATTCATGGCTAACTTTTATGAGAAAGACCCTAACTACTTTCGTAGTTACTACAACACCCCTCCTACCTCTGCCCCTTCTGGGTCCAAGGTAACACCCGAGTCCTCTCAGCCCACTGCTAAGAAACTCTGGTCTGACGCCCCGTTTCAGGGCTTGGTCACAGACCCCTTTGTGGTGGAACCTTACCACCCCGATTCATATTGTGATGAAATAGAACATCAGTTGATTGATGACCAGGCGGGTGACCCTTATTATGAGGATGAGGAGGATGAGGCTGAAGCCTACAACAGTGATGCACTGGTTGCTAAAGACCCACCGTTGCATGACTCACCTGTAGATAACCAAACCCTCCTCAATGAGGTACTGGCAAAGGCAGCTGCCCATTTTTTGCTGAAGAAATCCTAGCAGACAAAGCCATTACTCAGGCTATCCCTTAGTTGAAATCCATCCAGCGCAGAATTTATCCCTCGCTGCAAATACAAAATAGAAAATTGTTCCGTACCGCACCCTCCGATCCCCTGTACATTAGGCGCCAATTAAAGCCCGATTCCCTGGTCGTAACAACCACCAGAAAGAGGGCAGGTACACCGCTTGCTTCCTCGGAAGCACCTCCTGATGAGGAAAGGTAACATATATATGATCTGGGGAGAAAGGTGCCTCCACTTCAGACTATCCGGTACGAATTGCCAACAGTGCCACCCTTTTGGCAAGCTACAATTGCCATCAGTGGGAGGAAGTGTCCGCTTTGGTGTCCTCCGCACCCGAACCCTTAAAGAGCCAGTTGGCTCGGCTGGCAGCAGATGGAAGGCCTATATCAGGCTGGATGTTAAATTCAAACTTTGATGCAGCAGTAAATGCTGGGAGGTTAATCGCCGAGGGCACTGTAATAAAGCGTCGCGCTTGGCTAAGGCAGTCAGGGTTCAAGCCTGAAACCCAAGCAACCCTGATAGATATGCCTGTGGAGCCGAATGTACTATTCGGCAAGGCAGTGGAGGAAGCTTTAAAGACGGCAAAGGATGAGTACGATACCCTAAAATCTCTTGGCCGACTCACCAATAAACGCTCTGGACAAAGGGCTAACAATTTTCGCCGCTTTCGGGGCCAAGGTTCCCAAAGGTGTTCAAATTATTACCAAAACCAGGGAACCTCATGGGGTAACTCCCAATCCTCAAAAGGCTACCCAGAGGTCAGTACAGGGGTCGCAATAGGGGTAGAGGCAACCCCGCCAGAGGTAGTATGCCACACAACAAGCAGTGTCGTTCCGCTCCAGTTCTCCTCCCATGCATCCCCAGTAGGGGGGGCGCGTTTCCACCCTCACCCACGCATGGGAGGGGATCACTTCGGAAAGATTGGCGCTGTCCACAGTGTCCGGAGGATACTGTATAGAGTTGCTAGGACGCCCCCACGACCATCCTCTGCGACAGAGTACACTCGTTGGAACATCAGAAGATCCTCCTCGAGGAGATCACTGTTCTACTAGCAAAGGACGCCATAGAAGTCGTCCTGGTCAACCAGGTAAACAGGGGTATTTATTTAACCTACTTCCATGTGCCAAAAAAAGATCCGATAATGCACCCAGTATTAAATTTGCACCCTGCAAACAAGTATGTCAAGCCACAAAGATTCCACATGACCACACTACAAGAGGTGATCCCTCTACTAAAAAAGGGGGATTACATGGCAACATTGGATATGAAAGATGCCTATTTTCGTATTTCAATGTTCCCAGCGTACAGAAGATTCTTGCGTTTCAAGGTACACAACCAGCACTACCAATTCAAGGTGCTGCCCTTTCGGAATAGCCTCAGCTCCAAGGGTATTCACCAAGGTACTGGCGGCAATCATTATCCGGCAATCCTAATAGCTTGCTCAATCAGGAGTGTTAGGGTGTATTCTTCAGATCAAGCTGATATTGTGAAAATGATTAAATCTTCCAGGGCACCCGGCTGGTTGGCTTGTGCAATCCACTAATACAGGCAGATTCAATCACTTGGGCAAGTGCATTGAATTGGCAATTTCGGTGGATTTCTGTCACACAAAGACTGCCTTCCACATATAAAGAAAGTATCATTGTCCCAGTGTTTAAGAAGGGGTGCCGACGGGACCCTCCAAATTAGACTGCTTGCTATGCTTCATGCCTAACAAATATTTTTCCTAGGGTTATCTTGGTGGAACTTGGATTGAGGAAAAAACATTGCACTCAGACTGGTTTCGGAAAGGGGTCAAATACCACTAATAATGGGCTAGCTCTTACTACTATCATTCAGTAGACCTAGTTATTCTGCAAGCATCCTGTCTTCATGGCTTTTGTTGATTTCAGTGCTTTCGACTTGAATTGGCAAAGGCTGTGGAACAAGCTGATCAACTGGGATATAGCTAGGGGCTTGTTGCCTATGATCATTGCTCTTCACTTAGGCACCAGAGTTAGGGTTCACATGAATCAACAAGGGATTATGACTAGGTGGATCGAGACTCACTGGGGCCTTAAGCAGGGCTTTGTTCTTGCCCCAACCCTGTGTAACCTTCATCTTGCAGAGCTCGGTGAGTCTGTTGATAACTCAATATCTATTCCCCCTAAATTGGTCAACACTAGCATCCAATTGCTAGCCTGTGCTGATGATCTTACTTTGCTCGATTTGATCCCTGGGTGGTTGTAGGCTTTGCTGGATAATCTAGATTCTTATGCTTCTCACTAAAGATGAACTCAGCTAAATTTAAGATCATGGTTTTTGTCCCAATGCTAAAACTCTGAAGATATTAGTGGGGTGAAAGTGGCTGCTTAACCAGGACAGCATTCAGGTTGTTAACTCCAAAAAAGACTAGGGAATTATTCTGGATTCCAAACTGAATGGCTGGCTGCACTTGGAACAGGTGCATCTTTAAAACCTCATCAGTCACTGGTGTCATTAAATCTTTTTCTTATCGGTGTTGCGTTTATTCACTTGGAGTGATCACTAGATTATACCTTATTAGATCCTTCCGTTATCTATAACCGTATATATACGGGGCCGAAGTATGGGCTATTAAGGAGGTATCTTTCCTTGCCAGATTGGATTGATGTATTCTTAGGAGATTATTACGCCTGGTTCAACATACCCCTGTGTAGTTTGCACTGCTTAAATGTGTCATTAAGAGCATTACTGTGAAGGTTTATCTGTGCTGTCTATTCACTTACTGAAAATTGGACATTGCTCTCCCGGGTTCTCTCCAGTGGCTTCTTTGGTATGCCCTGATATCACGGAAAACATATATGAAATTAAGTGTTAGCACTCTTGGGGATATTGCTGAGCTATGGTTTGCTTTAGCTCTTGAGGATCTGCTAATACTGCCATATTATGGGTATCGTTTTAGGGTAGGTGAACATTTGTTCACTTACTGCAGGGAACAATCTCTAGTCGATTTGTCCACTAACTCTACAGTTGGTACTTAACGTTGCTTACTATCTGGGGCAGGAAGCGATTCCCAGGTACATAAATAATTTCCTTGGTAGCTATTCGATTTGGTAATAACCCCATGCCTACTTAACACAGTTCGGTTTAGACCTTGAAGACCAAAATTTATGGGGGAAGTTCAACATTTAATGCAGGCCCCTCTGAGTAAAACTACAAATCAGCTAAATAGACGGGCACGGATAATTGGGTCTTTCCAGGAGGAGCTATTTAAGCTCTAATGTTTTAATTTTTTTAAGGCGTTCTTCGAGGGGATTGGGTCCTCCGACGTATTCCATATCTTTGACAGTAACCATCACAGCTGTGCTGCTTCGGAACATTTTCTGCGTCCTACGTTGACGACGTCGATGTGCCGTCCCCGATGACCTCCTCCGACAGCCGACGTCACCCGATGTGATAAGTCGGACGCACGATGCCCGTAGCCTCAGTTCTGTTTTTTCCGCGAGCGTGTTCGCTTCGTGAATCTCGGTACGCCTCGACTCTGGAGTTTCTGTTGTAATCTTCTCGGTTCTTTGAACTTGTTCGGTTTTGTGAAAAAGCCTGTTCGTGACGATGTCTACCTTGTCTTCAACCCCGCGTCCAGGCTTCAAAAAATGCAGGGACTGTGGGTCCAAGATGTCGGTAACGGACTCGCCCGACGCCTGCCTCTGGTGCCTCGGGGAGGCCCACGACACGGACGACTGTGTCGACTGCCAGTCGCTCACGGGCAAGGCCTTGCGGGAGCGCAAGAAGTTGTTGTCGGTAGGTAGGGTGTCTAAGCCCCGGAAGTCGAGGTCTGCGGGGCTTCCGACAGATGACTCGAGAGGCGACTCTCCGCGCCATCGTCGGAGGTCCAGTGGGTCTCCTTCCAGGAGTCGGTCTCGGCACTCCTCTGCCTCTTCGAGGCATTCCCGGAAGCGCCAGCATCAGTCGCCTTCCCTGTCCTCTTCTGAGGACTCCGCCCGTCGGCGGGTCGCTTATCCCACCATTCAAGCGACACCGGAGGAATGGGCTTCCTTTGTTAAGATGTTAGCGATTCTCGAATCGCAGGGCACCGGTCTGTCCTTACCTCCGAGTGGGGTCAGGCGTGATCGGTCGAGAGACACCGCTCGCACGCCTTCGGGCTCGGGTGGTCGGCACGGTTCGTGGAGAGGTCCCGCTCGGACAAGGGTAACGGTTCTCACCGTGCCCGTTCCAGGTCCTAGTCCTCGACGCGCTCGAAACTGCGAGGAGAGGCAGACGTCAACGCCTGTGGCGCCGAGGTCGTCGACGGCCTCTCTCGAGGCTCTGCCTCTGAGGGGTTGTCGATGCTGTCGGCGCCTAGGTCGTCGGACACGCTCGGAGCTCTGGCTTCGAGGCCTGTGTCGACGCTGTCGATGCTGGCGGCGCTACGGCTGACGTCAACGGCTGACGTCAACGGCGATTCTCTCGGCGCCCTCGACGCCTTTCGAAGCGGTGGTGTCGGAGGGGCCCTGTGGCACGGGGGAAGCCCCTAGAAAGGCTCTGGCTAAGGTCAGGCATAGCTTTGGTCCCCAGGTGCCTTCCTCTCACCGCCTGGAGTACATTTCAGAGGTTGATGAGGGCTCTGATGAGGGCTTGGTTCCGGATACAGTGCCAGATGAGCTTCTCTCGGGCCATAGCCAATTTGAAGACCTGAGGCAGTCACTGCATGATGCCAGTGGACTGGACACCTCTCCGGAGGTGGAGTTTTGTAGGCCTCAGCCTGGCACTCATGCCGATTCTTCGTACCGGCGCCTTATGTCTCGGGTCACCGAATACTTGGGATGGTCGGCTCCCCAGGGGAGTTTATTCAGGATGATCTTATGCACATCCTCGATCTTGGTCCCCCCACTGACCCGGTACTGCCATTTCAAATGGCTATGCAGAGAAGGGTGGCGGCGGCTTGGACTGCTCCGGAGAGTCTCCCGGCAGTCGGCAAGTCTTTGTGGCGAAAATACCATCCAGCCAGTAGCGACCCCTGCTACTTGTCCAGGCCCCCAACTCCGGAGAGTTTGGTGGTGCAGGCGGCGCTGGCCGCGGCAAAGCAGGCGTCGTATCCTCCCATCCCTCCGGATAGGGACGACAAATGTTTTGATGGCTGGGCGAAGAAAGTGTTTTCTTCAGGGGGTATGGCGCTTCAGGTGGCCAACTCCGTATGTGTCTTGTCTCGTTTCACACACTCTGTGGAACAGTGGTGCTTTAGCGGCTGAACATATTCCCGAAGGGGGCGAACGGGATGGTTTCCTTGCTATGGTCCAGGATGGCAAGGATGCCATGTGTGAGGCCGTTCAGTCAGGTTTGGACATGGCAGATTGTGTCAGCCGGTCCATGGCGGCGAGCACTGTAATATGCAGGTTTGCGTGGTTGCGGAAGTCGGGGTTCGCTCCTGATGTACAGTCCCGGCTCCTCAACATGCCCTTTGACGGTGAGCATCTTTTTGGCAGCAAGGCTGACGAGAGCCTTGAGAGGTTGCAGACCTCCAAAGCTGCAGCAAAGTCGTTGGGCGCTGCAGTTCGACAAGCTCTGCCTTTTCGTCCTAGCGGACAACAATGGAGGGGAGGTTCCTTTCGTTATTACTCATTCTTCAGTAAAGCGAGAGGAGCTGTCAGTCAAAGAGCCCACCGTAGGAGTACCAGAGGTGGAAAACAGGGTACTCGAGGTGCCAAAGCCGCTCGGGCAGTTGCCTCTTTGCCCTCAGGCAACGCCGCAGCCGCTACCACTCAGTCATGAGGCCATGTGCCATGGTTCGCTGGTTGGGGGAAGGCTGGCGCAGCATCTTGTAGAGTGGCGTGGCATTACTTCAGATATGTGGGTTCTGGAGATCATAACCCACGGCTACTGTCTTCCCTTTCGGCAGAGGCCTCACGACAATCCACCTGGGAACCTCTTTGAAGAGTCCGGATCTGCTCCTTGC
This sequence comes from Ambystoma mexicanum, assembly GCF_040938575.1. Lineage (NCBI taxonomy): Eukaryota > Metazoa > Chordata > Amphibia > Caudata > Ambystomatidae > Ambystoma > Ambystoma mexicanum. Next base: position 572,857,723 of record NC_090921.1, on the reverse strand, counting down.
GCAGGAAATTCAAGCCCTGCTGGAGAAAGGCACCATAGAACCGGTGCCTGTAGCGTAGAGGAACAAGGGATGGTATTCCCCTTATTTTTTTGATTTCGAAGAAAGACGGGGGATTGAGACCCATCATGGACTTGCGCGGTTTGAACAAACTCCTACAGAAGGACAAATTCAAGATGGTTACTCTCTCAAGTCCTCCAGGCCCTTCAACTTCAGGACTGGTTGGTGTCTCTCGACCTCAAGGACGTTTACTTCCATGTGCCGATCCATCCCAAGCACAAGAAGTACCTGAGGTTTGCGATTGACGACTTGCACATTCAGTTTCGGGTCCTGCCGTTCGGATTGACCTCCGCCCCGAGGGTTTTCACCAAGCTCATGGTGGTGGTGGCAGAGCATCTCAGGAAAGGGGGGATTCACGTCTAACCCTACCTGGACGGTTGGTGGATCAGGGGGAGCTCTCCCGAGCAAGTCCTGGATCATCTGTCCGTCACCTGCCACTCCCTTCATAAGCTGGCTTCTCCCTCAATTTAAAGAAGTCCCATTTGACGCCAACACAGCGGCTCCAGTAAATTGGAGCAGTGCTCGACATATGCCTGGGGCTGTTTTATCCTCCCCAGGTGAGGGCTCTTCACATTCAGCAGATGGTGCACAAGTTTCAACTTGCCCAGACGCTCCCAGCGTTCGAGTTCTTGAGGTTGCTCGGCCTCATGTCATCCTGCATTCTTCTGGTGCCAGCTCGTCTGCGGATGAGATCTTTAAAGTGGGCACTCAAGATGCAGTGGTCGCCATCTTCCGGCAGGATGTCGGACCCTGTTCAGGTGCAGCCCTCGGTCGCCCAGGACCTTCTGTGGTGGGCCGTCGAAGGCAATCTGATGAAGGGGGCTCCGTTTTGGCTTCCCTGGCCGGAGGTGACGATCGTGACGGACGCATCGCTCTCGGGATGGGGAGCTCATGCCAACGAGTTGACAGTCCGCGGTCGTTGGTCTACGTCGGAGTCCAGACTCCATATCAATATGTTGGAGCTGAGGGCCGTCAGGCTAGCCCTGAAGGCTTTTCTGCCGACTCTGCGAGGAAAGAGTGTCCTGATCCTGACGGACAACACGGTGGCCATGCACTACCTCAACAAAAAGGGGGGGGCAGGGTCACTTCCTCTGTGCAGCGAGGCGATGCAGCTCGAGTTCTGGGCCATCCAGCAGGAAGTTTCGATCTCGGCTGTTCATCTGGCCGGAGACGAACACGTGACGGCGGACGCTCTGATCAGGCAGAGCACGATCTCTCGAGTGGGAGCTGGCTCAGGAGATTCTCCTGGAGATCTTTGCCCTTTGGGGGACCCCTCAAGTGGATCTCTTTTGCCTCCAGTGTCAACCGGAAGTGTGAAAGGTTCTGCTCGCTGGAATTTCCTCCAAAAGGAGCCTTAGGAGACGCGTTCGTGGTGGAGTGGTCATTCCCACTGCTGTACGCCTTTCCTCCAGTCCCCGTCATCCCGCAAGTACTGCGGGGGTTACGGAGGTTCGGTTCCCAGATGATCCTCATTGCTCCGGCGTGGGCCCGGAGGACGTAGTACCCGGACCTTCTCGACTTGTCCATCTGCCCTCCACATCGTCTTCCCTACCGAGACGATATGCTCTCACGGGAGGGGGGTCAGGTTCTCCATCCAGAGGTCAGATCCCTCAACCTTCACGCTTGGCTTCTCAAAGGTTGAGGTATAAGTATTGGGACCTCCCTGAAGACGTGTTGGAGGTGTTGCTCTCGGCCAGACGGTCAGCAACAAAGTCTCTGTACCATTGCCGTTGGCGTAAATTCTGTGACTGGTTCAGAGTTAAGAATGTGGATCCTTTTGAAAGTGACATTCCCATGGTTCTGTCTTTTTTGCTTTCTTTGGCTCACAGGGGCTTGCAAGTAGGTATCATTAAAGGTTATCTGGCGGTGCTGTCCATATTTAAGCGCTGTTTATTTAAGCGCTCGTCTGAAGAATGTTCCTATTTTAAGATTCCTTTCATTTCTCAGTTTTTGAAAGGGCTCACTAATGTGTTCCCTCCGTCACCTTTTCTGGTGTCCGGTTGGGATTTGAACCTTGTTCTTAAGTTTCTTATGGGTGCACCGTTTGAGCCTTTGCATTCTTGCCCTTTGAGACTGTTCTCTTACTGTGTTTTTGGTTGCGGTTACTTCCGCTCGCAGAGTGAGTTACAGGCACTTTCAGTTAAGCCACCCTTCACTGTGTTTCATAAGGACAGGGTTGTCCTTCGAGTTCGTCCTTCCTTTCTTCCGAAGGTGGTTTTGGAATTTGATTTGGGCTCCATAGGCTTGATCCTAGGAGAGCGTTGAGCTTTTATATTTCACGCATGTCCCGGGTCAGAGTGGACGATCAACTCTGCATTGGTAACGCTGGAAAGCGTTCGGGACAAGCTGTGACGTAACAGACTTTCACGTTGGATTATTTTGGCTTTCTCTGAGTGTTACTGCTTGGCGGGTAAGGACCCACCGGCTGGCTTGCGGGCCCATTCTACCAGGGGTATGGCTGCACTATTCATATATAGTGTTGATCCAAAAAAGACAAGAAACTGATACCTTAATTAGGCTAAGTAAGTCATTTATTTTCAAATTTACATAATCTTCAGATTACTTCATTAGGCATAGAAGATTGAGGTCCTTGGAATAGCATAACAGCTCTAGGATTCACCTCTGGAATGTCTTCATCTGTTCTGATTTGTTTCCTTCATAAGGAGCTTTACGCTTCAGAGGTTCCTCCACGCACAACAAAACACTTGACATTCAGGTAATGTGGCAAATTATGACCACTTTAACTGCCCCCTCTTTACACAGCCCATTAGCATGAACATAATATTGCAGAAGGGATGCAATACTCCACGATTAGCACTAGATATCGGACTATATGCACAGCATGTGATTATAAGCAGATTCACAAGCATTATAATCTATAATATAAATATATACAATTACCATATGTTCACTTACTAAACATCAAATACCTTATCAAGCAATGCAGGTAAGTACTGTAGATGCAATAAAATTAGGGGAATCAGTTACAAGTACAATATTCTATCTTGGAAGTCCAACTCACAATGATTTTTGTCCTGCTTAGAATAACATTGGGAACAAGTCCCTTTGTCTCGTCTCCCCTCCACTCACTTTTTGTCGTCAAACCTGGTGTTAGCTTTGTCCTGGAAGAAAGAAGAGAACTTGCCTATCCTTGGGTAAATCGTGGTTGAACTTTTAAACCGTTATAAACGTACCACCACTACAAGCCCATTCATCCTCTTTAAGGAGAACTCGTACCTGTGAGAAACATTGTGTTCGACTGTGTGACTTTTGGGCACAAGGCACCATTTATCTTAGAGTTTGGACTTCCAAGATAGAATATTGTACTTGTAACTAATTCCCCTAATTTTATTGCATCTACAGTACTTACCTGCATTGCTTGATAAGGTATTTGATGTTTAGTAAGTGAACATATGGTAATTGTATATATTTGTATTATAGATTATAATGCTTGTGAATCTGCTTAGAATCACATGCTGTGCATATAGTCCGATATCTAGTGCTAATCGTGGAGTATTGCATCTTTCTTTGGAAGATCTTAACGGGACGTCGACATGGGCATGACATGCAGTGTACCCAAAATCCCTCACACGTCGAGGTCCCTCAGATTGTTTCTTTCTGCTAACCTAGTTGGTCACCTCGTGGGCTTCCTGCTGCCGAAGACATCCACAACTGCATGACTGTCAACCGCGTACCTTCTGCCCTCCGACCAGGCCTGTACAGTAGGGAGAGTGGGGCTCTGGGTTTATTCTTCTACAAGAATGTATTTCCTTTTCCCTTCCTTTCTCTTTCTCTATTTGGTCTGGCTGCCTTCACCCTCTGGTATGGAGAGGACGTCCTTTATATTTTGCCCGTCGTGTAATGGCAAGTTTCCGTGGAAGGACACCCATCGCTGTTGCAATCAGTGTCTGCCTCGAGACCACGACGAGTACTCATGCAAGTCCTGCAAGCTGTTTTGACCAAAAATGTTGAAAGACAGACGGACTAAATGGTGGTCGGCCTATGCTATGTACGCTGAAAGCCATTCCCCCGTAGGTGCCGTCGCGACGGACGAGTAATCTCTGAAACTTGAGGAGAATCATCTCCGGGTCCGGAAGCACCTCAAGACCTTACTCTCTGCTTCTGCCTTTGCCCTCCCCTTCTCCCCTGGTGATCTGTTTTCACTCTCTGAATTGTGCACCTGGTCACTTTCTGTCCTCTGGGCCCAGGTACCTGCTCACCCTGCCACCCTCCTGCACTGCCTTTGGCCCACCCCTTGCACTGGGGTCTGTATCTGTGCCCATACAGTCCCCCTCCTGTTTCTCTTATGCACTTATCAATTATACTCTGTCGGCTAAACCCAGCACTTGCCACTTGCTGGCTCCACTACCACCATTTATCACCTCTATTTATTATCTGCTTTTCGCCTCTGTTCCGCACTTTCAACTTCGCCCCCCTCTCTATGCACTTTTCCCCTTTTTCCCTTTCCCATGCACGTGCGCGTTCTCAATGTCACTGGGCCTAGTAAGATTGTTGTTTTTGTTCTCACCTGTTCCCCTCCCCTCCCCTGCCTTGTCGTGCTCTGAAACGTGCATGAGCGCGATATAAATAAATTATCAATATCGGCAGCCATGGCTCCTAATTCCAAGCCATCGACCTTACAGCAGTACCTTCAGGCTCCCAAATACCTGTCCCGGCCCCGACAGACAGGCAACCGGCTCTGTTATTTGGAGTTCACAGCCCAGCGACATGGGCGCACACGCACCACAAATAACTAAATACACAACCCCTAAGGCCTCCTCGATGGAGTCTAAGCATGCAACGCCAACGGGGCTGCCGAAAACATAGACGCGCCTCCCGAACCTCGTGGTTCGGCGCCCTCCACGCAACCTTCACATCAGACCAGTCGGTGTTAAAGACCGTACCCACGGTTACTGCATCGAGTTTTACTGACCACGTCGATACCACCCACTGAAAAGCAGACACCTGTCACCAGAACACTTGCGCATCCTGATGGAAGAGGTTCAAGTCCTTCTGGAAAAGGGCACCGTAGAAGTCGTCCCCATTCACCAGGTAAACAAGCGTATTTTTTTAAAATTTAATTTGTTTTTGGTACAGTGCACCTTTACAAATATTTGTTACATCCTTTAAAACAGCAGTATAAACATATATCTTTGTCTTATAACTCATAAAAGTATTAATATAACATGAACATCGTATTCTAACAATAGATTAAAATTAAATAAGGATACAAATCTCTTAAAATTTAGAGCCATCATGAAATCAGTTAGTTATATCGTTTCATCATTCATACAGACCTTGTTCACTAGTATGTCAACACTTAAGTTTTTCCTCAAGAGCAACAATAAAGCGTATTAATGTAAGTATCGGCATCTGCGATTTCCCCCACATGCATTGTGACCATAGCAACTCTCTAGACAGAGCCAATTTACTGTTGTAAAATTTGCCCAAGGAAAACTTCTAATGTTTTCGAGCTGACTGCAGTATATGACCAGGTGTTTAAGCGACTCAGGGCTATCTTTGTTACCACAAACACTGCAACACACTCCTTCTCTAAGATTAGAGGCTTCTGTCCAATACTTAGTTATTTATCCCGTGTGTATAAGATTGAATTTAATTCTCCAGCATGGGGTCTGGCATGGATTCACATGCTCATGAATATTCCCCGTCGTCAGGCTGGGAATCCTCGGTAAAGAAAAAACCAGTATCAGTTTCGTTTCTGATCTGTCTTTCGTAGTAATAACCAATCACTGGTCTCTGCGTCATACTGACCACAGCCAATGACTGCCCTCTACCTAAGCACCGCCTCTGGCAGCCATCTTCAGATTTTTACCGCACGTTCATGTGTTGGGATCCTCGTGCTATTGCTCTCGAGCGTTAGTGCTATTTTTTTCGCGCTTTTTCACAAAAACTTCGATTCTTTCGGTCAAAAGAGCCTCAAGCTCCACCGATCCTACATCCGATCAACGGGGACCCGTGTCGGATTCATCTGTGCCCCTCAAGGGTGAAGATTTCGTCGAGCTACACTTCGGAGGACTCCAGAAGCTTCTCAGGCCCGGTCTCGGAGATGGCCCAGGAGAAGGGAAGCTCGACGCCCGGAAAGCTGTTCAGGGCCTGCCCTGGATGCCAGCTGCAGAACGTCTTCAAGGAGGACGAACACTCTTTCTGCCTTTACTGCCTTCATGGGGACAAGACGCACGTGGAGAAGGACTGTGCGTTTTGCGGCAACATGTCGGAACGGACCATGAAGGACCGCCATCAACGTCTCGCCAGCTGGCTGGAGGGTAAGAGCCCGTCTGGCGAGAAGAAGAAGAAATCTGAGCGGTCTTCTAAGACCTTTGAGGGCGCCCCGGCGACGGGGGCCCAACATAAGGCCAAGCACCGCGAGTCCGCTGGCACCGGGAGCGCCGAACGATCGGGCTCTACGGGCGCCAGGCAGGGCGCACCCTCCCCGGCACCATCAACCACGAGCCAACGCTCTGGGTCGGGTAAGAGGAAGGCCGAGCACCCGGCGAAGCTCCTGGAGAGACCCCGGTCGAGCTCTAAGGCAGAGGAGGAGCGTGGCAGTGCCCCCTCCCTCAAGGATAAGGCGGTGAGCGCACCTAAGGTGGTGAAGGCCTTGATCCATTCGACCAAGCCCTCTATCGAAACGGTCGCGGCGGCCCTGGCCCAGCCTGTGGAGGCTGCACCAGTGGTGGCGGCCTCGGGGCCCAGAATCTCCCTGCCTCCTCGGAGGGAGTCTTCTTTCGTGCCCATCGATAGGACCCCCGTGAAACCCTCCGTGGGGAAGAAGGGGGGGCAGGGCGTCGTCGGAGATTCGGCCTCAACCTCAGAAGAGGAACTGATCGAGGTCTTAAGCCACGGCCTAGGCGTGGAACAAGACCAGCCCGTCGGAATGGGCCCCGACGCAGGTGACGACGACGACATCGTCGAGGATACCGACGGGGCCCCTGCTCGCCCGTCGGATTCCCCTCTGCCAGCGCCGCAGGACAACTCAGCGGCCATTTTGTTGGCTATACAGTCCTTATGCTCCGAGATAAGGACGAGACTACCGTTACCGACGGAGGAACCTCTCCCGTCGGGGGATCCAGAACCGGGACCTTCTGGTGTTCCCCCTACCAAGAAAAGAAGGATCCATCCACCGCCTCCTTTTCAACCATCGCGCCCCATCCAGCCCTCCTCCCCGTCCACCCGAGGGGATGATACGGGGACTGACACGGCAGCGACGGGTACGGACGACGAGGCATACGACGAGGATTTTCCGTCGTCGCCTCCCCCCAGGGCTTCTCCGCCCGACGAGATTGGATCGTTCCACTCAATGATCGCCAGGGCATCCGAGCTTTTCCAACTCTGCCCTGAGGAGAAGAAAAAGGAGGGCTTCCTTTACCAACGGCGCGAGACCAAGAGGAAGACGGTCCTCGCAGTGCCTCTGTTGGACGACATTTGGGATGAGGGCCTTTCCCTCCTCAAGAACCCTTCCACGACGCCAGCGAAAAGAGACCGGTACGAGAAAAAGTACCGGGTCCCGGACTCGGCCCCCCTATGCCTCCGGGCGCAGCCTACCCCGGACTCCGTCGTCTCCGCGGCAGCCAGGAAGAAAGCGGGGGGGGGTGCGGCCTCCACGTCGACTTCCCCGCCGGACGGCGAGGGAAAGAAATTGGATGCCATGGGACGCAGAGTCATCTCGTCGGCGGCGACGACGATTAAAGCGGCCAACGCCTTGGCTATCGTGGCCCGCTACGACAGGGAACTCTGGTACAAGATAGCTCCCCTGCTGGATTTTCTGCCGGACGACAAGAGGGCGGAGGCCCTTGAGATCCTGCAGGAAGGTGAGGTGGCCTCGGACCACGCCATCACCGTGGCGACGGACATCGCCGACACTGGGTTCCGCCAGATGGGCAACGGCGTTTGCCTTCGACGGCGCGGATGGCTCAAGGCTACGGACTTTCGGCAGGACGTCCAGAACAGGGTCCTGGACATGCCCTTCGACGGGAACAACCTGTTTGGGAAGACAGTGGACGATTCCCTTCAGGCCATCAAGGCGGATACGGAGACGGCCCGGGCCCTTGGAGTGCTGCAGCAACGGCGGACGCCCTTTCGGAGCGGCGGAGGCAAGGGCGCCTCCAAAGGTTCCGGCGGCGGTTTCGCTTCCTACCGTCAAGCGGCCCGCTCGTCGTCGCAAGAGGCCTACAGAGGACGAGGCAAGTCTGGCGGCCCCCGCCGTCGTCGCCAAGGGGGCCAAGGCGGCAAGGCCGCGTCCAAGCAGGATTGAACCGGCCGTGGGGTCGGGCCCCCACCGAAGCACCCCGGTGGGAGGCCGGCTGGCGGGCTTCGTCAGCGTGTGGGAGTCCATCTCCACCGACCGTTGGGTGCTGGACGCCCTGGCCCGGGGCCACGCGCTCGAGTTTCAAAGAAGGTGCCCGCGCGTCCCCCCCGTGGCCAGGAAAGAACTTCACGTCCCTCAACTTCTCCTGGAGGTGAAGGCGATGCTCAGGAAGGGCGCCATCGAACTCGTCCCAAAGAGGCTTCGGGGCTCCGGAGTCTACTCGCGTTACTTCCTCGTGAAGAAGAAGACGGGAGGATGGCGCCCCATCCTGGACCTGCGACGCCTGAACAAGTTCATCAAGGCGCAGAAGTTCCGGATGGTCACCCTCCAGCACGTCCTGGGTCAGCTGGAGGAAGGAGACTTCCTATCGTCGTTGGATTTGGAGGATGCCTACTTCCACATTCCCATCCTAAAGGGGCACCGAAAATTCCTCAGATTCGTGGTCCAAGGGCGTCATTACCAGTTCAAAGCCCTTCCCTTCGGACTGCGGTCGGCACCCAGGGTTTTCACCAAGTGCCTCGCACCGGTGGCGGCGCAGCTGCGCCGCGAGGGGATTCACGTCTACCCCTACCTGGACGACTGGCTCATCCGCGCCAAGACGAGGGAGCTCGCCGTGGTCCACACGGCAAGGACCGTCCAACTCCTCACGGACCTGGGATTCTCCGTGAACTACGCCAAATCCCACCTGGTGCCCGCGCAAGTCGCACTGTTTCTGGGAGCGAGGCTCGACACAGTGTCCCTTCTGGCCTCCCCGTCGGAGGAGAGGACCAGGACCATCTTGGGCAAGGTGCAACGGATGTTGGTGGCCGACGCGGCCAAGGTGAGGTCCATCAAGTCCCTCCTCGGGATGATGTCTTCCTGCATCTACCTCATTCCCATGTGCAGGCTCCGGATGCGCCCGTTGCAAGAGTTCCTGGATGCGCGCTGGATCCAGACGACGGGCAGCTTCGAGGAAAGGATCAAGCTCGACGAGAGTTTCCGACGAGCGATACGGTGGTGGGGCACCCGCGCGCATCTGACGGCGGGCATGGACTTCCAGACCCCAGCCCACCAGGTGACTGTGACCACGGATGCCTCCCTAGAAGGGTGGGGAGCGCACACCGAAAATCTGCACGCAAGGGGACTCTGGCTCCCGACGGAGAAGTCCCTGCATATCAACGTCCTGGAGCTCCGTGCAGTGTTTTGGGCCCTCAGGTCCTTCCTTCCGTCCCTCAAGGGCAAGGTGGTGAGGATCTTCACCGACAACACCACCACCATGTTTTACATCAGGAAACAGGGCGGAACCAGGTCCCCAGCGCTGTCCAAGGAGGCGCAGGACCTGTGGCATTGGGCCGTCGCCCAAGGGATTCTTCTGGTGCCGTTTCATCTGGCAGGGATAAAAAACACCATCGCCGACTCACTCAGCAGGGAGCTGCGCTCGTGCCACGAGTGGGAACTACGGCAGGATCTGGTGGATCGCCTCTTCCGACGGTGGGGCACACCCCAGATCGACCTGTTCGCGACGGCGACGAACACCAAGTGCCGGAGGTTCGCCAGCAGGTTTCCCCAGACGAGGAGCATGGGCGATGCTTTCTCGTTCCCCTGGGAGGGCCTGTTCCTCTACGCGTTCCCTCCCTTGCCTCTGCTAATCCGGCTCGTCAACCAGCTCAAGAGGTCACGGTGCAGGATGATCCTCGTCGCACCTGCGTGGCCGAGGCAGATATGGTTCCCGGACCTTCTGGACTTGTCGGCGTCCCCGCCAATCAAGCTGCCGGCGGACGCGGATCTACTCTCCAGGGAAGGAGGCGCCATCCTCCACCACGACCCGAAGTCGCTGAACTTGCAGGCCTGGCTCCTGCAGCGCTAGAGTTTGGAGGATACGACATACCGGCCGACTGCAGAGAGGTTCTTGCAAAGGCCAGGGCGTCCTCGACTCTTAAATGCTACGGACACAAATGGAAGAGGTTCTCTGTCTGGTGCCACGCACAGAAGATTAACCCTCTACGGATTACGGCTCCCCAAGTGCTGCCGTACCTGCTGACGCTGGCCAAAGCTGGTCTGGCACACGCGTCCATCAAGATTCATCTTGCTGCGATCTCCCGATACACCAGAACCACGGGCAGGACGTCCTTGTGGTCTCATCGTCTGGTGAAAGAGTTCATGAAGGGACTGTTCAGATCGTTCCCGCCGGTGAAGGCTCCGGCCCCGGCGTGGGAGCTCAACGTGGTACTGACCAAACTCATGGGACCTCCGTTCGAGCCTCTGCACTCGGCCCCGTTGAAGTTTCTATCGTGGAAAACAGCTTTTCTCGTGGCCATCACCTCCGCACGACGAGTGGGAGAGATCCAGGCCCTTTCCTGCAAGGCACCGTACTTGACTTTCCACGACACGAGGGTAGTGCTCAGGACGCACCCCTCCTTCATGCCCAAGGTACCGTCGGACTTTCATCTCAACGAACCCTTGGTGTTACCTGTGTTCTTCCCGTCGCCTTCGTCGCCGGCTGAGAGGACTTTGCACTCGCTGGATGTAGCTAGAGCGCTGAAGTTCTACGTGGACCGCACGAAAGGTTTTCGGAAGACGTCACAACTCTTTGTGAACTTTGGACCTGTCAATCAGGGGAAGGCTCTCTCGAAGGCTTCCATCTCCAGATGGCTCTCCGGCTGTATCATGTACTGTCACCGGTTGGCAAACCGACCGCTGCCTGGCCGTCCGAGAGCCCATTCCACCAGAGCGATCGCAGCTACCACGGCGTTCCTATCTGGTGTGCCCCTGCTGGACATATGCAGGGCTGCTACGTGGAGGTCGACGCACACCTTCACGAAATTCTACTGCGTCGACCGGGATTCCAGGGAGGAGTCCAGGGTCGGCCAAGCAGTGCTGCGCAACCTGTTCGCCTGAGGTGAGCCTGGTGAGGAGGTAAGATGCTTAATGTTGAGTTGATGTGATGCTTAATGTTGAGCCTTTGCCACCTCCCGTGGTTGTGCATGTGTGTACTGCTATGTATTCTTTATTCATGAGCATGTGAATCCATGCCAGACCCCATGCTGGAGAAGGAACAAGTTACTTACCTGTAACTGTTGTTCTCCAGCATGGGTCTGGCATGGATTCACATGCGAACCCTCCCGCCTACCCCTCTGCGGCTCTTCACTTGGTCATACTGCCACTTCACGTGCTTCCAAATCTGAAGATGGCTGCCAGAGGCGGTGCTTAGGTAGAGGGCAGTCATTGGCTGTGGTCAGTATGACGCAGAGACCAGTGATTGGTTATTACTACGAAAGACAGATCAGAAACGAAACTGATACTGGTTTTTTCTTTACCGAGGATTCCCAGCCTGACGACGGGGAATATTCATGAGCATGTGAATCCATGCCAGACCCATGCTGGAGAACAACAGTTACAGGTAAGTAACTTGTTCCATCTCAAATACAGATTTCTTGCGTTGGGACAGGGAAAGATAAGTAAATATTGCAATCTAGGCGATTTTTTTGTGACAGAAATAGTGATCATTGTACGATTTATATTTTGCATTGACCTCTAGGATGTTCACCCAGTCCATTTGGAAGAATTTCCTTTTTACCACATTCTGTCATTGGTATAATTCTTTGTGATCCATGGCTATAGTTAGTAATATCTCTTCCATCTTCTTAGTATGATTGATTGATATTGGGTTTTGCTTCATAACCATACAACAGAAATCTTGGTACAGTGAATTAGGAGGTGGATACAGCGTTTTACTATAATTCGTTACCTTGCGCCCCCAAAATTTTGAAGCCAACGAATTTAGCCCTATGCCATGCATTATAATTGAATTGGGTACTGATTTGGGTAAGCCCAATACGGCTTTCCATATTTTTCCTTGCAACCTGTTCAATATCTTTGTTAGAGCCAAAATACATAGATCTAGGCCACGCAATTATACAGCTTCCACCTTTAGGGTGTAGAATTCAAACATGGGTTTAAGTGGACATTTTGCATATTTGAAGTATATGACTTTCATCTGCGATATGAGAGGAGTTGCTTTCTGGTTCAGAGTGGTCTTCCACATATGCAGGGAGTTAGTCACATAGGTTGTAACCCAAATACCTGGTTTTTAACACACGCTGAATAACCATATCATTCATTTTCCAAGTGCAACTGCATACCTTTTTCCTATTAGCAAAAACCTTTATATTTGATTTATTAGCGTTAATGGCAAGATTGTTATTCTTTGTAATATACATAGAAAGCGTTTAATTTGGTCTGCAGCCCATATGGAGTGCGATCACACAAAATGATCTCATCAGCCAAGGCCAACCAATTGTTTCGAGTGTCCCCCAATTTTACTGGAAAAACTACCAATTGATCCCACAACCCATCTATGTCACATATACAGAGATTAAACAAGATAGCCGCCAACTGGCATCCCTGTTGACCCCTATCTCTGTCACTAGCATCAGTGGTTGTTCATCTTGTTTAATCCGCACCATGTAGGACTTATTAGAATGTGAAAGTGCTATAAGCCCTACAATGTGACCAGGAACCCCATCATTTAGAAGTTTATTCCATAGCCGCTCGCTGATGACACTGTGAAACGCGGCTGAGAGGTCCAAAGATGCCATATAGACCGCCCCCAAAGAAGAGGTAAGAGAAGATTGTAATAAGTGGGCAAGAATTGTAGCATTGAGTGTGGTTCCCATTGACTTTCGAAATCCAACTTGATATTTGGATAGCAGTTGTTTACTATCAACCCAGAACTCTATTTCCCTTAACAGTAGAGTCGCAAAAGCCTTTGCTGGCACATCGATCAAGGATATCACACGAAAATGTGCTGGATTGTCAATCGGTCCTTTATGAATGGGGACAATTATAGTTGAAAGCCAAGATTTCGGAATGACCTTAGTTTGAAAAATCGATTCAAATATAGACTTAATCACTTTGGCCCGGAAATGGGGATCGTTTTGTAGTACACAAGATAGTAGTACGCAGATAATTTTTGAATTGCCCATATAACTTCACTCAAAGACCAAGGACATTTACTGGCGACTCTTTGAGTGATGTCAAAGATGTTATAAGATTTAAACTCTGTAGGTAGCCTATATCTCTCCAGTATATCCTCAGACCATGTCTTAGCAGAAATTGCTGCGTGGAAAATCAATTGGGTACTTTGCCCTGGAAGCGTAGAATTCCCCAGATATCCTTGACTTTACGTTTACAGATGAGGCTAACAAGCTTTTGGTTTTCTACTAGATGTTGAGAACATTTGATATCTTTGATGGTCTGTCTACAACACAACTGTAAATTTCTTTTTATTACAGCAAACTCCCTATGATCACCAATAGAGGTTTTAGCCCTTCTAATCTCGCAGTTCTGTTTTCGCTTAGTTTCCGATATTAGAACACTAAATTTGCAGTCACATGGTTGTACGTACATTTTTTGTTAATTAGCTAAGGCTGACAGGTGGCATTTTATCACATCTGTGTTTAATTTGTTAATCTTGGTTTTACTCCACACCAATGTAGTCATAGCTTCAAAGCGCCAGATGTCACGATTTACCAAATATGCAAATTCCCAGAATAATTTCGGGTTCCATCTAACTGACTTTGTTGGTTTATCCATTTCAATTAGAGATAGATGACTAATATTCGTATAACTTTCCAATGATATTTTCAGCATTAAATTTAGCATCATATGATCACTACAAGCCATGTACTTTACATCAATAGGTGTGGCTATTTTAAGTAAGCGTGCCGACACAGCGAAGTAGTCGATCTTCGAGCATAATTTGCCTCTAAACCACGTGTATTGTTTCTGTTCTGGAGCATGAGAAATTATGTGCATTTTCCATATAAAAGTTTAGACAAGAAGTATCCCTGTTCCATTGCACGGGCTGTGTACACATTTCTTACATAGGGTAAGTTGGGAGGAAGGAAGTCACAAATAACAGAATTTAAATCACCTCCTAAAATAACCTCATAATCAACATTCCCTACCCATAGCGTCTGTAGAGTGGTGTCAAGTTCATTCATAGTGCTTACGCATATGCCAACTTTCGACTTGTAATAGAGATTAATCAGTATAACCTTGATGGTGCCAACTGTAATTTCAATGAGAAGTAGGGCATCAGATGAATGGATCAAATTGATGATTTTACAAGCATTATTAACAAGCGTCAATAAGCCTCCAGATGGGCGCTCTAATTCTCCCCTCGTAGCAGGCTGGTTGAAGGCGGTGAATCCATCTATATTAATGGTATTGACTGCCATTGTCTCCTGTATCATTATAACACTGGAATCGGCTGATAACATCTTATTTTTTATACATTTTTGTAAATTGGTAAAGCCGCAACAATTCCAGCTCAATATCGATACAGGAGAGAGTTATGATTGACTTTGCGATGAATGAGAAGAGCCAGCTTCTTTCAATAACAGTTCCAATCCCGCCAAACCCTTAATCGCATTAACCACTGAGGTAAGCTTTGTAAGTACGTTTTGTGTAATCATTTTATCAGCACTCAAGTTCGCTTCTGTATTGTTGGGACGTGACAGCTGCGGTTTCTGAAATTCTATAAATTTGGTCACCTAATTAATGTCTCCAAAACCATGCAATTCATAGCCCAACATCTGTTATCATTTCGCTCCCCTAGCATTTTTACAATTAAAGTCGATTGAACCTTACATACCGTTCTGTGATTATTGGAGGTTGATAGTTTGATCTAATCAATATCATGAGAAATCAAGTTCCTTGGAGTAGGTATTTTCTGAAACATGCATAGGAGATGCAACCGATTAATTCTGTCTTTACCAAGTGTTTGTGAATTGCTACTCCAACCAATGACCTATTGCATCTCCTCTCATCCCTGCACTGTGGTTCAGAAGCATCTAATAGATTCTCGTTCGCATCACCAGAGGTATTCAGTTTATACCCAGCTTCTGTGCCAACTTGCTGTGAGTTGGGTCTTAAACCATCTGAACTTTGATTTTTTTTTTACCGAATCAGTATAACACTCATTAGTATGCCCTTTATTCGTATTATCAGGCAGACCAATGGGTGTTGTGTCCTGAATAGCTGTATTATCAATGGATGGAGTCTTAGAGTTACAAAGTGCTGAGGGTGTGTTTGCACTTTTTAAGACTGCTTTTATTTGGGGAGCTTTACGTGTAATTGTTTTGTCACATTCACCATTACAACCATCTCTCTTAAATGATTTATTTTTAGTAAAAATGGAGAAGAGGTGGGCACTACTACTATTTGTTTTTTTTCAAAATCAGTTAGTACACTGCATATTTCTTCGTACGGTATTGTTTATATGTGGAGCTACCAGGTTAAGAATAGCCCAATGACACTTGGGCTATGTAAAAAACTGACAAAAAGAAAAACAGACCACCCTGTAAAACCCAGTGCTCCTCCTTGCTCCTCGTTAGGAGCTAAATTCATTCCTCTGTAAATTGCAAGCTTGTATTCATATTCAAATTATGCGTTTTACTTAATACTGTAGAGTGCCAATCTTTCAAGGTAAAGGTTGCAATGAGATTTCAAACACTTTCTCAGAGTATTTTATAAGTAGTTTGTGTTTTTTAATCACACAATGCTTTCGGCGAATAAGCAATTCCTAAACTTAAAGTATAAGCTGTTGCCAATGCATTTCGGTGCATAGCACCATCTTCAGGGCTACATTAATCAAAATCAATATAATTACATTACAATCAAATTTAAATAAATATCAAATGTACCTCCCGCATGTAAGTAAATGATAAAGGACGCGTCCATTCACACATCAATCACCATATAGTTGCAGACAGCAGTTAGTGCCTATTACCGGTGCTTGGGGGCCATATTATAATAGTTACCAAATTATGGCTCCTAGGCAAAAAGACCCCACGTACACCATCAAAGTCCAAACAAGGTATAGACACAGCACACAGGTAACTAACACAAAGATCAAAATCTCATGAGTGCTTCACAACTTTTGTAAAGCGGGACAGCTTGAAATGCTTTAGACTTCGGTAATAATCAATATATGGCTTTCTTAAGCACAATTCATGTAGAAAATCAGGACCCCCTACCGTCCCTTAGCAAACAGAAACTATGTTTAGATGCTAAAGCACCACACGTGAAACGAATAAAATATCCAATAACGGTCACTCAGTTTTTATAGGACTTGCTCGTAAGTTCTTTTACCGCACAGATTTGATGTCGATGCATGCATCTAGTAGCGCTGAATGGTCTGGCTGCACACGCCTGAGTCCAAAGCAGAAAACCCCTAACAAAGATTATCCAGGAGGCACACGCAGCAGCAATTAGCTTGAAACACTTTTCACCTGAGATACCCCAAAAATAGTAGGAATATAAGCGGCAATGAGCACAGAATAAATTGTTTGACCCCAAGTTGGGCTATGGGAAAAGTACCGTTCCAGAGCGGTACAAGGCGAATTCACAGGATGCAGACAGCACCACTGCATTGCTAAATGCAAACACAGAAACACACTGCTGGTACACCGCGGAGCGCTCCGCGCATGCGCAGTGTGTTTATAGAACTCGAAGATGAATTTGTGGAGATAGATGGGACTAATCCAGATGAAGCAGAAAAAAAAACTAGTCCCACTGCTGCTGAACGGAGCTCCACAGAATAGATCCTCCTCTCAGTCACACAGAAACACACTGCTGGCACACCAAGGGTATTTATTCAGTGTACGTCCTGTACCCAAAAAGAATCTTACCATGCGCCCTGTGTTAGACCTGCACCCAGTATGTCAAACCTCAAAAAATCAGAATGATAACACTGCAGGAATTAATGCCCTTGCTACTGCAGGGGATTACATGGCTACATTGGATATGAAATATACATACTGCCATATTTCAATGTTGCCAGCGCACAGAAAGTACCTCAGGTTCATGATAGAAGGCACCCACTGACAGTTCAAGGTTCTCCCCTTCTGCATTTCCTCAGCTACACGGGTGTTCACGAAGGTACTAGTGGTAGAAGCTGCTCACCTGCGCAGGCAGTCCATCCTTACCTCAACGACTGGCTCATAACGGGCGATTTGTACAGAAAATGCCAAATACCCATAAGAAGGTAGATCTCCTTTTCAACCTAGGTTTCTCGGTCAATGAGAAAAAGTCCAGTCTACACCCCAGCCAAGTCAAACAGTTTTTGGGAGCTCTAATTAGGACCAAAGGCGGTCTCGTCTTTCCTACCGACGAGAGGGTTCAAAACCTGCTCTTCCATATCCCTCACTATGTAGCCAGTCACAAGGTGACCATACGCAAGGCCATACGACTGTTAGTGATGTCCTCCTGCATCTGCCTAGTTCCACACGCTCGCCTGCGCATGCGGCCCATGCACAAGTGGCTCTCAAGGCAATGGTGTCAAGTCAGCGGCCAGTGAGACGATCTAGTGGTTGTCTCGACAGCCGTTGTTCAGTTTCTGCAGTGGTGGTCAAGGGAAAAACCTTCTGCAGAGGAAAACCTTCACCACTCCCGTTGTAGAAGCCACTCACCACAGACGCATCTCTGACGGGGTGGGGCAGTGGGGGGTATGGGGAGCTCACCTCCTTCGTCCGATGGTGCATGGCGTGTGGTCCCCAGTGGTAGCATCCTCTCACCAAAACTTGTTGGAACTGCTAGAAGTCTTCAAGGCCCTAAAGGCCTTCCAAACACACCTCCAGGGGAAGACGGTTGTAGTTCAGACAGTGCTACAGCCATGTATTACTTAAACAAACAAGGGGGCACTCACTCTCTAGGGCTGTCCAAACTGTCCCAGAACATATGGAAGTGGGCTCTAAAACACAAGATGTTCCTTTAGTCACAACATGTTCCAGGGGAACTAAATTTTGTGGTGGATGTACTCGGCAGAGACTTGCCTCTACCTGTAGAGCGTGAGTGTCGACTACAGGAGGACATTGTACTCAACTTCTTCGCAGACTGGGACTTCCCAGAGTTCGACTTGTTCGCCGCTCTGGGAACGCCAAATGCCCAGATTATGCCTCTGGGTACCTTCAGAACCGCTTCAAGGGGAATGGTCTCTGGATAACCTGGTCAGGGAAATTCGGTGTACACCACGTCCCAAAGCAAGGTTTTGTGGTGGAAAATTCCAGTAATTAAAGCATTTATGGAAGGAATAAGAGGCTTCATCCCCCTAATGAAACCACTTCAAGGGGAATGGTCTCTGGATAACATGGTCAGGGAAATTCGTCTATGCTTATCCCAGATTCCCGTGCTCAACAGAATAGTGCACAAGATGCACCAAGAGCCAGTCAGGATAATTCTGGTAGCCCAGATGTGGGCCCACCAGCCTTGGTTTCCATCTCATAGCAATGTCAGTCTCCCCTCACAGTAAGCTGCCATGCCCATACAACATGCTGTCTCAAGACCAGGGGGAAACAATGCATCCATACCCTCAAACTCACAACTTAGCAGCATGGCTCCTGAGATCATAGAGTTCGGGCACCTCTAACTCCCTCAAAGATGTATGGACATACTCAGCGAAGCGTGGAAACCTAATACCAGGCATTGCTACTCCAGCAAATAGAAGCGCTTTTTGATCCGGTGTAATGGCAAAGGCATCAAGCCTATTGAAGGCACACCTAAACATATTGTCCTGTACCTAACCTACCTGTTAGATTCAGGTCTGGTTTTCACTTCTCTAAAGGTCCACTTATCTGCGCTTTCGGTGTACACCACATCCCAAAGCAAGGTTTTGTGGTGGAAAATTCCAGTAATTAAAGCATTTATGGAAGGAATAAGAGGCTTCATCCCCCTAATTCTAACCCAGCCTCCCGGGAGGGACTTGAATTTTCTTACTAGACTAATGCTGCCTCCCTTTGAACCAATGCACAAGGCTAGCCTTAAAGCACTCGCCTACAAGACCGCCTTCCTGGTGGCGTTCACCTCTATAAGGAGAGTTGGTGAACTGCAGGCCCTTTCAGTTCAAGAACCAGTCTTCACTGTTCAGACAGATAAGGTGATTTTGCGCACACACCCACGCTTTGCACCTAAATTCATCTCAGAGTTCCATGTAAACCAGTCCATAGAACTACCCACCTTTTTCCAGAACCCCACTAACGTGGTGGGTAGAAGCCTCCACACACTGGATGTGAGGAAAGCGGTTATCTACTATCTGTTAAATACAAAGCCACTAAGGAAAAGAAACAAGTTCTTCATTTCAGTGGCAGCTGGCAGAAAAGGGGACCCTGTCTCTAAATCGGCTATCTTAAAGTGGTTCTTAAACTGCATCACACTGAGTTACACTCTTGCCAAGATAGATCTACCGTTCACGCCTAGAGCACACTCTACTCGGGGCACAGGGGCTACCATAGCATTCATTGCAAATGTTCCTCTTGCATCCATTTGCAAAGCAGCAACTTGGAGTTCTGTACACACCTTTACACAACATCACTGCATAGATGCGCAATCTAGGTCTGATTCCGGGGTGGGACAAGCAGTGCTAAGACGTCTCTGGTACTGTTCCTTCACGCAACCGACCACCATCTCTGGGTTCTGCTCGCTAGCCTATGCACACCAAGTGATTCTAAGGAGATTCACAAGCATCAGATGGCATGCATTACTCACTGTAATAGCATTTCTGATGATTTTAGCTGCATAGATTCACATGCGCCCACCCTTCCTCCCCTCCTGGAGTAGAAGGAACACCTGCTCTCTTCTGTACTCGCTCAGGCTGAGTACAAGGCTTCCTCACAGCAGAATAAACACAACCAGAGGGACCTTGACGCGTGAAGTATTTTGGGTACACTGCAGGTCATGTTAGGGATAGTGTTACAGTCATGCCCATGTCGATGTCCCATTTCGATCTTCGAAAGAAAGATGCAATACTCTGTGATTACCCCATGATGTTGGTCTATATGCACAGCATGTGAATCGAAGCGAATACAATGATCAGAAATGCTATTATGGCGAGTAATACATGTCATATTATGTTATATTACTACTTTCTAGTTTCATTCTTCAGTGTTCTAAGGCCTAAAAGAACTATTTTTATAACTCTCTAAATTGTGTGCTATTCTGTGTGGACTCACTGTGTACCTCTGACCCCACTCGCACTGTTCCGAGACTAAGCCTCGACTGCTCATCCATATTAAATATACCTTGATTTTGGATAACATCTGAGTTCTCCGTTCATCATAACTATGGTGACAACCTGAAATCTGTCAACCAATCCAGATTCTAGAAATTCATCTTAAGCGTTCGGCATGCTTTCTCGCTCCTTTGCGCCCCACGCCATCTGGGTGGATCTGCTTCCTGGCTCTGCCTCGAATGACGACGGGTCCTCCTCTGCGTCTCAGCTCCTCAGGTGTGCAAGCCTCTTTCCTTTTCCTGGTTGGTCTCACTTGTGCTTTTTGTTCCTGCTTGGGAGGAGACAGAACAGTCCATTGGTCCTGCATTTCATATGACGAGGGCAATATTAAAAGGTCAGAAACCATATCAGCTACCTCTTTATGAACATTCCCATAGTTGTTTGATGCAATCCCCATGTAGCCAATACAAATAATGTTGCCTGCCTGAGCAAAGGAGGATAATACATAACCCTACATAACCCTGATTAGGCATGGCCTGTCCTCCATGTGGGGGGGGTCACCCCCAGTGGAATCCTGCTTGCTTGGTTTTCTATGGGGTGTTCAGCTTAGATGGCTCACCTCCCTAGTCCCAAATGCAGTTGCTCCCTTTAGCGGAGAGGTGATGAATTCACTGGATTAATCACACTCTATCCTCCCTTCTATCCCTCAGCACCTCAACATCTTTCATCAAATGTGTACCAGTACATCTCCAATCTTGTGTCTTGGACGGTGATGGAGCCAGTCCACATGCTGCTTCAAGGTTCCAAAGGAGAATCTGGGTGGGTTTCAAACCATCTTGAATCCATCTGACTTTCCTTTCTGCTGAGAGGTTTAAGATGGGGAGAATTGTGCAGCTTCTAGCTCTCAATGTGGGGAACTGGATGTTGTGGTAAGTCTGAATAAGGAGACCGATAAGGAGGCATGATCCGTATGCATTTTTTCTCTCTTCAAAGTAAAACACCTACTCTTTGCCTACACTTGTGATTCTAAGCCCTATTCTATAGAAAAGGAAGTCCAAAAGGGTCCTAGTCAGGGTGTTCATGTGGCTAAACATAAATGTCTGTCCAGAATCCTATTCTAACCCAGTTTCTCTTCCTACTTTTAAAAAGAAAAACAAACACCCAAGACATTTTTTTTGCATTGCCCAACAAAGGGAAGGCTGCTGGCATCTGACCCCCACCTCTTTGCCTCTGTTCACAGCCACAACCTTTTTGTTCATGCACTGCTGTACAGCCATACTGGGGCACAGCCAGGTCTCTGGTTCTCTTGCAAAATTGCAGTTCTTAGTCTTTTCTTATTTTTCCCCTTCCGGAAGACTTTCCTCTGTTTTTGCATCCATTCCTGTATGCATTGCTACCGTTTTTCCTCCTCATTCTGGGGCTTTTCGGTTCATTCCCTGCTCGGGGGTTTGTTTCTGATTCTAGCCCCACTCTGGGGTTTGTGCCCCTTTGTCTTGCTGTGCCGCCAGCCCCCTGTTCTGGTGGATCCACTGTGTAGAACCTGCTTGTGATGGGCGACACTCCTTGGAGGAGGGATCTGCAGTCTCGCCAGTGTTCCCCTCAGCTGACCGCTTATGCGGCTCACCAACTGGACTCTGCTTCGATTTGCGCTTCTCTTTTCTTGTTTCTCTCCGTGCAGGCACTGGTGGGCATTTATTTTTCAGGGCCTTTCCTGGGCCCTCTGAGGTTCTCTGTTAGGCAGAAACCTGTGCAGTTCCCTTTGGGACCATTGCAAAAGATTTAAGACTACAGGTGTTTGGCAGTAAACCCACTTGGTAGCAGTCTGTACCACACAGATTCACTTGGTAGCTGTGGCTGAGCAGTCAGACTTCTCTCAAGAAGAGTTAGGCAACATATAGAGTATACACAATAGGTACAGAGATACAGTGGCTCAAGCAAACACTGACCAGAGCTTTGGTGTAAAAGTATATAATTATTTATTTAAAGACACACTTGTAAATTACACTAGCATAAAGAGAAAAGTAAATTCAGCACACAGTCACTATTATATATATACCACCCTAATTACTTATTAGACAAGTCTTAGTGAGAATCACCACTTATTTTCAGACAGAGGTGAGCGCTTAACATAAGATGGCACTCTAATAAGTTATTAAAAAGGGAGGGAAAAAGGCAGAGTTATGGAAGCACACAAATTTCAGTACTTTTAAAAGAACCACAGTAAGGCAGGATAGGCAGAGTTCTACTGGAGAGCAAGGAATTCAATTGCAAGGCCCACTCTTGGAGAGAGCAAGCACAAGGGGTCCAGGTTCACACAGTGGAGTTATGCCCAAAGATTCTTGTAGATAGTTCACACACAAAGGATGAAATTAAAGTCAGGAAAAGTTAGCTAGGTTGTCCAAGGCCAGCCCAGGTTAGAAAGTCGAGGCTTTACTGTCACCCCGAACGATCTGTCGCAAGGGACGCCAGGCGGGACACAGTACCTTAAGTGTGAAGGAAGCTCCAGCGGGGGCAGTTGTTCCTGGCAGCGGGTGCAAGTCGGGGGTTTCGTCCAGAGGAAGAGGAGGTCTCGCCGTTGAGGAAAGATGAAGGTTGTTGCACTGCCAGGGAAGAAACCAGCCACAGAGTTCTTTCGGTAGTGGTAAATCGGGGTATTCAGGTTGCCGGGGTGCTTGGCACGGGCAAGGCGGCCACGAGATGCTCCAGGAAGGTGAAAAGAAGGCAAAACTGGTTATCCCCACCAGTCAAAGGAAGAAGACTCTCCGGACTGGAGATCTCCTCTGTCGTCGGGAAAAGTGGTGAGACGGTTAAGCAGGGCTCCACCGGTGGTGTCGTCGTTGCAGGTCGGCTCAGCTTCTCCCTCCTCGGATTCTTAGGTCCTGTGGCGACTTCTGAAGTTCCAGTCCCCAAAGCCCTGCTTTTATGCAGCACACCCCCATTCATTCAGCCTAGCTGTCAATCAAACATGCTAAGTGGTGAGCCGGCCGGCTCACCACTTGGACCAATCACACAAGAGTGCGACTTGAGTTGCCAAGGCAACTCAGTCCAGGGTGCCTAAACTCCCTCCCACATCCCCTATGGTACCCGGAGTGTCACCACTTTTGGAGGCTTCTGTGGAGAATCTCGCCAAAAAGTAAAACAAAGGGCTCGACTTGGGTTGGAGTCATAGAAGAGAACACAAACACCATTTTAGAATCGAGTTCTGGCAAAAAATACCAACCAGTGAATTAATATTAAGTAAATAAACCAGCGGTATGTTCGAGGCTATAAGAATTAAATAATTAAAGTTGGTAGCCTTGAACAATGGGAAAATCCCATAGAGATATATTCGCGGTCGAATATAAAAAGTAGTATCCACTGCCACCAGCCAAAACTCGATCAGGGGGGACGGAGACGTGCCCCCTCGAACAACAGACCCCGGGGCAATCAAACTGCCCCGACCAGTACGTCCACAATATGATGGTTTGTACTGGTTTCTGTTCATAATTTGGGACTAGTAAAGCCAATGGTGACTTTACATGCCCTGGGAGACAGTAGTCAGTCCCAGGGGGAGGATAGCTCAGCGGCAGCGTGCTCGACTTGGAAACAAGACGACACGGAGCAACACAGGTTCGATCCCTGGGTCCGCACTTAGAAACCTCTGGGTATTAAGCGCATTATAAATAACCTATCATATCATATCATATCAGGGTATGGAGTCTATGTTGGGGGAGTCGCTACGACACCCCTGGGTTACGGCACGGAGGGTGCTGTGTAACCCACATCAAAAACACATGAGACCATATGGAGTAAAAGACCCCATAGCCCATAAAACACATGGAAAGAGTAAGGAACACCTCAAATCATGTCTAAGAATGGGAGTAAAAGAGTCTCACTCTCAGCAGGAGAAAAAAATAAACCCCAAAAATCCAGCAGAGCTGCTGGGGGACTCACTAGGTTTGGGAAATTAGCCTTTACAGAGAATTCTCCCTAACACTCTGCTCTTGCTCCTGTTGCAGTACAAGCTGCTTCCTGGTTAGCCATCCATCAGGGCTGGCTGCATTTGCCAAGTGTACACTGCCGCCCAGGACATCTCATATAGCGCCCTCTCTTTTGCCAGCCACACCTCCTGTGTGCACTGCGATATATTTGAACTCTGCATGCTGCTTTCAGATCTTTTCCTGATAGGTTTCTCAGACCATGCACCTCAAGGGTGCTGTCCGTTTCGCCTTTCTTCGGTTAGGAAGCACAGCACGCCAATAAAGGGATCATAGGGTTATAACACACCTTAGCTCCTACATAGCACTTGACGGTGCTGGTGTCTGTTGGTAGGGTTGGTGACTTAAGTACCTCTGTGTGGGTTTCCTGTCCCCTAAGGGGAGTCTCCTTGAGAGGAATCCCACTTAACTTGTCCCCGAGGGATTGTTTAATGTAGCTGACTTGCCTCCTTAGTGCCAAAGGGCCTGGCTCCCACTTCATGAGAGGTGACGATCTCCTTGGATTTGTCACATTGTGTGCTTTTAGACTTGCAGCTGCCAGAATACATATCCCCATTTGTGCTCCTCATAGGAGATTCCTGGTGTTTTCCAATGATTGTCAACATTACCCGTTCACCCTCTCCTTTGGTTTCATTTCTGCCGCCACAGTCTTGACCAAGCCAATGACAGTGGTCGCCATGTTTTTGAGACAGCAGGCAATTCACTTTCACTGCTATTTATACTATTAGCTCGTTTAAGCCTTTAATCAAGTGAGTGTTTGTTTCCTCACTCCACACTGGAGTTGGCTTCGGCACTGGGTATTTGGGTAAATTGGAAAAACATTCTCCATTTCCGAGGATTCGCTAAATTGGCTGCATCTGTGAGTGTGGCTCTGTTCTACTGAGTTGATTTCGTTTTCTGCAGAGAATTTCAGACGTGCATTTAGTCTCTTTTCAGATGTGCAACTCCCCTGAGGTTCTGGCTCTGATTTAGCAGATGATTCTGGAACTTTTGGCCTTACATGCAAGGCTACCCATAAGGGAGAACTCACTGCGGCTGGTGAGTCAGCGGCCCCAAGAGTCCTAGTCATTTCTGTTCCCGGATCCTGTCAAATTGATTTTCTTTTGTGGATGGAGGTGAAGGGTGCTGTCTTCCTCATTTCAGAGCAGACTGGGGTGATGTGGTGACAATGGCAGACTTGATGGTGCACAACTTGCAACCCTTATCAGGACCAGTCACCTTCCAATACATATTCTGGAGCTGGCTTTTCTGACTTCTATCGAGGATCATATGTTTTTGATTTTGACAACCCAACCGCCATGTTCTACCTGAATAAGCAAGCGAGAATGTGTCTCCTGCCCTTTGCAGGTTGGCTGTGAAATTGTGAAATCTGTGCATTCAGTTGCAGGTTTCACAGGTAACAATGCACTTGACAGGAGATGAATGCCCAGGCTGATGCTCTCAGCATGTGGTCAGGTGGCCCTTGAGTGCAACCTTATCTCATGTTTTGTCCTCGGTCTTTCAGCAGAGGGCTTCTCCGTTAGATCTGTTTGTGTTGCTTCAGAAAAAGGAAGAAAAGCAAGCTCCTTGACAAAAACCCAGGGTCTGATTTTCTTGGAAGGCTTCCTTCTCCCATGAGATGCTTTATGCCACCTCGTGTTTTTCTTATTGCCATAGTAACGCACAGATTCAGGTGAAGACTGGGCTGCCATCTCATTCTTGTAGACCCTGGTTGTATGAACAGGTACTGGTTCTCAGAGCTCCTTGGGCTTTCCTACCAGCCATTGATGATTAGGGGTGCACAGAAAGTACATTTACTGTTGGGCTGAATAGTTAATTCTGGTATTTGACCACAGCTTTCTGTAACATCCTTCCTATACCACAAAATCACAGCGTTCTGTAGCTTGTTTCCATGTTTATTTTATTGCTGAGCTTATTTTTTAAAAAAAGTTAGTTTACTTTTTAAACATTTTGTTTTATAGCGTGGACCTGGCTCAAGAGCAGCGGAGCGCTGCACAGTGGTGTGTGATGGATAGAAGAAATGTGTCCCTTCTCCCGAATGGGCAGCTCCCCTCCCTCGCCATGAGGTGAGGAAGGTGATCCCGCTTCGCAATACCCTCACTAGTCGTAGGAACAAATGGGATTTCACTTGGAGAGACTCACGTTCCCATAATGAACTCCCTAAAGCTGGACATACTTGGCTTAAATGCGATGCTCCGAAGGATCCGAGGATATAAAGCATCAGGACTGGGACGAAGAAACACCTCGTCAATGCCATTATCTTATGAGAGCATATTCTCCAGCATGGGGTCTGGCATGGATTCACATGCTCATGAATATTCCCCGTCGTCAGGCTGGGAATCCTCGGTAAAGAAAAAATTAGTATCAGTTTCGTTTCTGATCTGTCTTTCCTAGTAGTAACCAATCACTGATCTCTGCGTCATACTGACCACAGCCAATGACTGCCCTCTACCTAAGCCCCGCCTCTGGCAGCCATCTTCAGATTTTTACCGCACGTTCAAGTGTTGGGAGTCCTCGTGCTTAGCTCTCGAGCTTTTACTGCGTGTTTCGTGCTTTTTCAGGTGAATTTTCACATTTTTTCGGTTAATCGTTCCTCAAGCTCCACCGTTTCTATTCCCGTTAACGGCTACCCGTTGCAGGATTTTCCTACGCCCCTCAAAGGTGAAGATTTCGTCGAATCAACTTCTTGGAGGATTCCAGAAGATTCGCGGCCTACTTCGAGATGGCCCAGGATGCGAGTTCGTCGCCCGGACCCAAGCTGTTTCGCAGTTGCCCTGGATGCGGGCTGCACAATGTGTTTAAGGAAGACGAACATTTGCGATGCCTCTACTGTCTTCATGGGGACAAGACTCATGTAGAGAAGGACTGCCAGTTCTCTAAGAACTTGTCGGAGCGGACCATGAGGGACCGTCGATCCCGTCTCGCAAGCTGGTTGGAGAAGGGCTCGACGGGTGAGAAGAAGAAGATAGGGTCTGAGCGGGCTTCTAAGTCCTGTGCGGGCGCCCCGGCGACGGGGGCCCAACACCAGGCCAAGCGCCGCGAGTCCGCTGGCTCCGCGAGCGCCGAAAGGTCGGGCTCTTCGGTCGCCAGGCAGGGCGCACCTTCCCCGGCACCGTCAACCACGAGCCAACGCTCCGGTTCGGGGAAGAGAAAGTCCGAGAACCCGGGTATTCTTCGGGAGAAGCCCGTCCGATCTCGGAAGAGGGGGAGCGAGGCGTCGCCCCTCCCCTGAAGGAGAAGGCCCGGGACGCACCTAAGGTGGTGAAGGCCCCTATCCAGCAGGCGAAGGCCTCTATCGAGGCTATCGCGGCGACTCTGGCCAAGCCGGCAGAGACACCGCCAGCAGAGACTGCCTCCGGGACTAGAGTTTCCCTGCCGCCAAGGAGGGAATCCTCTTTTCAGCCCATCGTCGTGGCCGCCATGATGGAGGAAGCGAGGGGGGGCACGGTGCCCTCCTCGAGCTCGGAGTCCGCCTCGGAGGAGGAACTGACCGAGGCCGTGAGGAACCTCGAAGTCCAATTCGAGAAGGTTTGATCCCGTCAGGAAGATCCTCGGGAGATAACCGAGGAAGACGACGATGCTGAGGAAGAGCGGCTCATTCCACGCCGTGATCGCCAGGGCGTCCGAATTGTTCCAGCTCTGCCCGGAGGAGCAGAAAAGGAAGCCCTTTCGGAGCTCTGGAGGCAGACCGGGTGCCTCCAAGGGATCCAGCGTTGGCTCGTCGTCCTACCGCCAGGCGGCACGCTCCTCGTCTCAGGAGGCCTACAGGGGTCGCGGCAAGCAGGGAGCGCCTCTCCGCCGCCGTCGGCAAGGTGGCCAGGGCAGCAAGGCCACCACCTCCAAGCAGTCCTGAACCGGCCGTGGTCTCGAGCCCCCACCGAAGCACCCCAGTGGGAGGCCGGCTGACTAATTTTGTCAGCGTGTGGAAGTCCATCTCCACCGACCATTGGGTGCTGGATACCCTGGCAAGAGGACACTCTATCGAATTCCTGAAGAAGTGCCCTCACGTTCCACCTGTGGCCAGGAAGGAAAATCACGTCCCGCAACTGCTGTTGCAAGTACGGGCGATGCTCAGGAAAGGCGCCATCGAGCTTGTCCCGAGCTCCGGGGCTCTGGGGTGTACTCAAGGTACTTACTCGTCAGGAAGAAGACTAGCGGCTAGCGCCCCATCCTGGACCTTCATCGTCTGAACAAATATATCAGATCACAAAAGTTCAGGATGGTCACCCTCCAGCACGTACTGGGACAGCTGGAGGAAGGCGACTTTCTATCGTCGTTGGACCTGGAGGATGCATACTTCCACGTTCCCATCCTCAAAGGTCACCAAAAGTTCCTCAGGTTCGTCGTCCAGGGACGCCACTACCAATTCAGAGCACTGCCGTTCGGATTGAAGTCGGCCCCCAGGGTCTTTACCAAGTGCCTAGCACCAGTGGTGGCGCGGCTGCGCCTACAGGGGATGCACGTCTACCCCTACCTGGACGACTGGCTCATCTGCTCAAGGACGAGGGAACTCGCCGTCGAACACACTGCGAGGACCGTCCAGCTACTCACAAACCTGGGATTTGCCATAAACTACCCGAAGTCCCACCTGGTGCCGCCGCAGGTGGCCCTGTTTCTGGGAGCAAAGCTCGATACAGTGAGGCGCCTAGCGGCCCCGTCGGAAGAACGGACGAAGACCATTCTAGGCAAAGTGCAGCGCCTACTAGCCACAGACATGGCCAGGGTGAGGTCCATCAAGTCCCTCCTGGGGATGATGTCCTCTTGCATCTACCTGGTGCGCCTCTGCAGACTACGGATGCGCCCTCTTCAAGAATTTCTCGACGCCCGTTGGATAGAGGCGACGGGCACCTTCGAAGACAGGGTCCCCCTCAACGAGGTGTTCCAGCGGGCGATTCAGTGGTGGGGCGTTCGAGCGCACCTCACGGCGGGCAAGGACTTTCAGACGCCGGCATACCAGGAGACGGTGACAACGGACGCCTCCCTGGAAGGTTGGGGCGCCCACACCAGAGATCTCCACGCAAGAGGCCTCTGGCTCCCAGAGGAGAGGCTTCTGCACATCAACGTCCTGGAACTCCGAGCCGTGTTCTGGGCTCTCAAATCGTTCCTCCCGTCGCTCAAGGGCAAGGTGGTGCGGATCTTCACGGACAACACCACGACAAGGTTTTACATACGGAAGCAGGGAGGCACCAGATCCCCAGCCCTATCCAAGGAGGCACATGATCTGTGGCACTGGGTGGTCGCCCAGGGGATGTTCCTGGTCCCCTTCCACCTGGCAGGAGAAAGCAACACCATCACCGACTCGCTCAGCAGGGAGCTGCGCGCGTGTCACGAGTGGGAACTGCGCCAGGATCAGGTGGATCAACTCTTCCGACGATGGGGCAAACCCCAAATCGACCTGTTTGCAACAGCGACGAACTCGAAGTGCAAGAGGTTCCCCAGCAGGTTTCCCCAGCCGAGAAGCATGGGCGATGCGTTCTCGTTCCCCTGGGACGGCCTATACCTGTATGAGTTCCCTCCGTTGCTGCTTCGACTCAGCCAGCTCAAGAGGTCCCGGTGCAGGATGATCCTCGTCGCACCGGCGTGTCCGAGGCAGATCTGGTTCTCGGACCTTCTGGACTTGTCAACGTCCCCTCCCATCAAGCTGTCGGCAGACGCGGACCTTCTCTCCAGAGAAGGAGGCGCCATCTTCCACCACGACCCGGCGTCGCTGAACCTGCAGGCTTGGCTCCTGCAGCGCTAGAGTTTGGAGGCTACGATATACCGGCCGATTGCAGAGGGGTTCTTGCAAAGGCCAGGGCGTCCTCGACTCTCAAATGCTACGGTGATAAGTGGAAGAGGTTCTCTACCTGGTGCCGAGCACAGAAGATCAACCCCCTACGGATTACGGCCCCTCAAGTGCTGCCGTACCTGCTATCGCTGGCAAAGGCTGGGCTAGCCCATGCCTCCATTAAGATTCATCTGGCGGCGATCTCCAGATATACCAGATCCACAGGACGGACGTCCCTGTGGTCCCATCGACTGGTAAAAGAGTTTATGAAAGGACTGTTCCGGTCGTTCCCGCCGGTGAAGGCCCCGGCCCCGGCGTGGGAACTTAACGTGGTGCTGACCAGGCTCATGGGGCCCCCATTGGAGCCGATGCACTCCGCACCTATGAAGTTTGTGTCGTGGAAGACTGCGTTCCTGGTGGCCATTGCCTCCGCACGACGAGTGGGAGAGATCCAAGCCCTAACCTGCAAAGCACCGTACTTGACTTTCCATGCCTCGAGGGTGGTGCTTAGGACGCACCCCTCCTTTATGCCCAAGGTGCCGTCGGACTTCCATCTTAACGTGCCCTTGGTGTTACCTGTTTTCTTCCCGTCTCCTTAATCGCTGGCCGAGAGGACTTTGCACTTGCTGGATGTGGCTAGAGCGCTGAAGTTCTACGTGGACCGCACAAAGAGTTTCCGGAGGACATCACAGCTGTTCGTGAATTTGGACCTGTGAATCAAGGGAAGGCTCTCTCGAAGTCTTCTATTTCCAGGTGGCTCTCCGGCTGCATCATCCACTGTCACCGGTTGGCTAACCGACCGCTGCCAGGCCGTCCGAGAGCCCATTCGACCAGAGCGATCGCTGCTACTACGGCGTTCTTACCTGGTGTGCCCCTGCTGGACATCTGCAGGGCTGCTATGTGGAGGTCGACGCACACCTTCACGAGATTCTACTGCGTCGATCGGGATTACAGGGAGGAGTCCAGGGTCGGCCAAGCAGTGTGCGCAACCTGTTTGCTTAAGGTGAGCCTGGTGAGGACGTAAGAGATGCTTAATGTTGAGTTTTTTGTATTGCTTAATGTTGAGCCTTTTACCACCCCCCCCCCGTGGTTGTGTATGTGTGTACTGCTATTTAATCTTATATTCATGAGCATGTGAATCCATGCCAGACCCCATGCTGGAGAAAAGGAACAAGTTACTTACCTGTAACTGTTGTTCTCCAGCATGGGTCTGGCATGGATTCACATGCGAACCCTCCCGCCTACCCCTCCGCGGCTCTTCACTTGGTCATACTGCCACTTCACGTGCTACCTAATCTGAAGATGGCTGCCAGAGGCGGGGCTTAGGTAGAGGGCAGTCATTGGCTGTGGTCAGTATGACGCAGAGATCAGTGATTGGTTACTACTAGGAAAGACTGATCAGAAACAAAACTGATTTTTTCTTTACCGAGGATTCCCAGCCTGACGACGGGGAATATTCATGAGCATGTGAATCCATGCCAGACCCATGCTGGAGAACAGTTACAGGTAAGTAACTTGTTCCTTCCTTTAGATGAAAAGCTCATCTACTGGGATGCAGTGTTTGATTAATGAGTCCTTTGTGAGAAGGCAACGTCGGGAACTCCCACGCTGCGTAGCACCTGGTGAAGACTGATACCCACCAGTTGCAAACTCGCCTGAGGACGCAGTGCAGGACACCCTTGATACTGCAAACCCGAACCTAGAGACACCAGCAAGGCAGAAGCCTGTGAGAAGGTGGTGGCAAAGCCACAAATGAGAAGCCATGGTGGCTAGTCTATCCACAGAATATAGCCTAGACCACCGCCCAAAGCGTGTCAGTAGGTATCTGGTCGCACAGTGAAGCACCAGGACACTACGAAGAAGCAAATGAAGGCGGAGAGAGAGACGCCAGGAAAACGAAACAAACGGCGGTCTGTAATCCAACAGTCGAAGATCCAGAGGACGTCCTTTGTCAGGAATTAAGGTAACGGGAAAGACAGGAAGCACAGGAGGCACCGAGGGAATCGTTATACTGCTCGCTCATACAACTAATCTCAGTGAAAATTGTGAAAAAAAGTTCACTGGTAAACAAATGAACTTAAATCCTATTGGTAGTAGAGAAGGAACCATGGAAAAGCTAAATGAAGCAAGCGAAAAGCAGTTGGAAGAAATACCCTGGGAAAAGGGGAAAATAATGAAATCCCTTAAGCAAGAAGAGTATGATGTACGAGAGAGAGAGAATAAAGTGGGAACCGGACTTTGAGACAACTAAACAATTGAACTATATATCAAGAGAAGTAACCCAAGTGAAGGTGGTATACAATTTTCCAGGAGGGAAAACCCACCAGCACAGTAATACTTTAACTTGATACAGTAACAGCAACAACGAGAGATGAATCCTGTGAGGTCTCAAATTGGACTCCTAAACAGAAAAGAAGATTTAATTATGCAGTTGATGAGTTAGCGACTGATCTATGAAGTCACAAAATACTCTTTGCAGATTCAGTACCAACAAGAAACGCAGATGGGGTCGTTTTTGGACAGTGGACTTGTTTATTTGGACAAAACTTGCAAGGAAAAGAACGAATTCCTGGTTTGAGCAATCCTCTTCACTACTTCCTATGAATTGTTTGACTTACAATGCTTGTTCCCATACCAAGAGTTGGCTGCATAGATGAAACCAGGTGCGTGACCAAAGCCGAATGTCACAGAAATGTAAACATGCTCATCCGTCTGACCTCATGCGCTAAACCCACTGTCTCGCAATATCTTAGTATTCTCAAGAACAATATATGCACAATAGATATGTCCAATTCTTCCATATGTTTTTAATTCTCCAAAACGGCCAACATGTGTTTAGACCTTAACAAGGTCTTCATCACGACAGTTATGCCACCCAAATGAAAAAAGAATGTTAATCGAAACAAGACGCAATCAATATAGTCAATAACATATACATATAAAAATAGCAACACAAGAAAACTAATTGCAAGAGAGAAAGTTGACGACATCCACGGGAGGCAACACAACACGTGAGTTAGGAGAGAGAAAAAAGAGAGGAACATAAATTTTGGATTACCCAGCAAATCTTTCACTTATCTATCCTTCCACCATAGAGAACATCGTCACACAAATGTGCTCCACCAATTGTGCTAGTGTCGACATCCACAGGTCCTTAAATAGACCACTGTCAGTCCTAAATTGCTACATGCGTGTCGGCTCTAACTCGTTAACCTTATCCTTCTCACCCCCAATAAAATATCTAATTGGCATTGCTAAGTCATACTTTTAGCTCCGCTCGCCAATCAAACATGCACTACATGTATGTTTTGGTTCGTCATTACTATATCAATCTGTGCAAAATCAAATTACAATGTCCCTGACAAATACTTTTCCTCATAAATAAACTCAATGCCAATTCTATATGCAAATCTTACTTCCTGTCCTACCGCAATCCTTTACTTGCCAGCCTCCAAATGTATTCGACAAATCTTTTTGGGATGATTCCATCAACAAGATAATTCCCAAATATGAATTTCTTGAACTGATAGTGAAACAAATGTCGCCCATATTGGTCAAAATATCCACAGAACATATTTGGGTCCTAGCCCAATCAAATGTGTCAAGTTGACAAACTCTTAATACTTACATTAAATTGTGTTTAAAGCCTGATGCCACATTGGGTGTAAAAAACACGGTTCCCTGTGTTCAATTGGCCACCATTTCCTAACCCTTCTATTTATATCAGAACTGACTTCCCATGTATTTCAGCTGGCGTCACTTCTTCGCTAACATATGTAAACGAGGATTACGTACCGCAGGACTCAAAAAGATAATGAGGCTTCACCTTACACTCTATATTTTCAACATCAGTCTTCTACACGTTACCTATATGTATACAGGGTTCGACATTAGGATTTGCTGAGCAGGGGCTAAAAGAAGCTCCTTTGTTATGAGCCACCCAGTAGGCAGGAGACACTGGTAGGGAACCAGGAGCGAGTACACAGCAAATCTAACTCCTACATGAGATGCCCACTTTAACTTATTGCCCATTATTTTTGCTCCATTATATTTCAATGTGTCCTAGATGTGCTCTCATTCTTATTTACTTAAATTTTCCCGCACTCATAATGTCACATAGGCATGTTTGTAAGGCACCAGTTGGCCTGGGGAGCCGAAAGTAGCTCCTAGTAACGGTTGGTTTTAAGCTAATAAGGCTCTCCTAGAGTAAAAGCAGGAGCTAAATAACTCCCAGCAGTTTCAAAATCTGTGTACGGCTATCATTCACAATGATCTGCACCAATTATCTAAAATTATGTAATTTATCCCTTAGGTTCTTTGCAATTGGGAGACAAAATTCCACAGCTTCCATTTCTCTGCTATCCCATTTGGATGAGTTGTCACCCCACGATACAATATTTCTTTATCCTCCAATGCACTCCTACTTGTACTAGTACAGTGGTTAATGCAGACAGTGAATTAATTGTCGGCGTAAAAGCCACTAGTAATTCTAAGATATTCCAAAAAGTACTTAATTGATTTTGTTTATTTGTATAGCGCACCAAATCCTAAGGTATCTCGGCGTATTTCGTTACATTCTTACAGTTATACATGTTGCGCATTTACACAAAGTTGAAACAGTACAGAGATTAATTAAAGTGCATCACAGGAAGGTAAGACATGAACAGAGCAAAAAATAGGACTAACATTATTGAGTCTCCTGCGTGAGAAGCCACGTTTTTACATTTTTCCTGAGGTTGATGTACGAAGGTTCTACTCTTAGGGCTAGTGGTAAAGTGTTCCACAGTTTTGCAGCTAAACCGGGAAGCTGCTGCCCCCTGCCTTCTGTAGCTTAAACCTAGGGATCTTAAGGCATTGTACTTGTGTGGATCTGGTTGGTCGATCACAGATGTTTAGTGAGAATTTGTCAATCAGGTATTTGGCAGCTAGATGAGAGAGACATTTATGAGTGAGTGACAGTGTTTTGAACTCAATTCTGTGCTTGACTGGGAGCCAGTGCACATTACGTCTCAGCTCCGAGATGTGGTGAGATCTGGGAATGTTCATCGCAGATCTAAGTGCATTGTTTTGGAGAGTTCGCAGTTTTCTAGGTTACGTTACGCTGGTTGGTTTCTAAGTACATGGCATTGCAATAGTCTAATTTGGATAGAACGAGCGCTCTAGCTATTGACGTGCAGTTAGCTGTGGAAAAGAAAGGTCTGCAGGCATTAATTAGATTGCAAGTAGAAGCAGTCATGTCTAGGTAAATGCCTAGTGTTTTCACATCATTCAGTACATTTATGTTGTTGCCGTCAATATTAAGAGTTAAACTGTCTAGTCTATAGAGCCTTGTTTGGCAACCTATGAGAAGTAGCTCTGTCTTATCATGAAGACAATCCATGCTTTGCCATCCATGCTTGTGTGATTAAGTATATGTCATTAAGTAGTTCGGACTCGGTGTTTTAGTCGCCAGTGATAGGAATGGGAATTTGGCTGTCATCTGCGTAGTTAGTGTAGGTGACACCCAAATGGTCTAGGTCATCGAAGAGAAGCTTCGTAAAAATATTGTAAAGCGTTGGAGAGACGCAAGAGCCTTGGGGGCCTCCGCATGTGACTGTTTCTGGCTCGGCTGACTCTGTGAGTGCGAACAGTCTCATGGTTCTATTTTCCAGGAATGACTGGATCCAGGTGGTTGCTTTGTTGGAAAAGTGAGCTGCCGTCATAAATGGTTACATAAGACATTGTGATTTACCAAATCAAAGGCCGCTGAGAAGTCTAGTAACAGTAGGAGGGCTAGATTACTTTTGTCCTTGATGTCGTCGTCTGTGTTTTTCGATCTAACAAAGCTGTTTCAATGCTGTTTCTAGGTCTAAGGCTTGATTGTCGAAGGCCAAGGAGGTTATTATTTTCGAGTTGTTTCTGAATCTGAAGGTAGGCTGCCCGATCTAGGATTTTCACGATAACGGTACTGTGGTGATCAGTCTATAAATAGTGGTGATGTTTGGATCAAGGGTAGGTTTCTTTAGTAAAGGGAGGACCCAGGCATCTTTCAGGTTGATAGGGACTATACTAGTTTCAAATGAAGCGTTGATTAGATTGGTAATGAAAGGTGCAAGATCCCTTGCAGCCTCTTTAATGATGGATGCTGGGCAGACGTCCCCCTGGCATCTTGAGGGTTTCATATTATTATGCCCTCTACTTCCTTGATGGAGAGAGGTGTGAAGTTGAATAGATTGTGTGGATTAGGTGAAGGCGTTAATGTTACGCTCACCTGGTATCCACGGGGACGCCATCCAGCCAGTTGGTCGTCAGTGCCCTTCCCAATGATTCCCTGGTGTGGTCTTGGTGTCGATGGGATTCCGCCTGATTGTTGGAATTGGTGAGCTCTCCGTCCTGCTCTCTGGGCAGCGGCGTGTTGTCTTTTGTGGGTACGGGCTGTCCAGTTACTTCACTGACTGCTGCCCTTTTAGTGTCTTTCAGGTAGGTCTTATTGCGATTGATGGCGTCGTAATTCTTGCATGCCTTTTCTCTGTTGTAAATGTCTCTCTTTTTATCTCTCTAGGAGCGCGGAGTGTCCGCTTGGAGAACTGGATATGCTGGTTCTCACCGGGAGATAATGGTGCGCTATAGCGCTAAAATGCGGTAAGGAGGCGCTTTGCGTAGCGCAGCAATGTCTTGTCCTCACTGACCTGTGCTTTTCTCTTTTCGTAGGTCGCCGTGAGTTCCCAGCGCAGTTGGAGTTCCGGAGCTATGCTGGCCGAAAAGCAACCAACCAGGCAAGTCTTTAAGCGCTTTGTTGTTGTAATGTCTCCACTACCTCCTTTAATGATGTCTTCCTCCTTTTCTCAGGTCTTTCGATCCAGGCGGTGAACTCCACCAACAGAGCTGCTCAGGAGCTACGAGCAGTGAAGGATGATGAATGCAGCTAAGATTCTGCTGCTAACAATGTTCTTGGTTTTTCTGCAGTTCTGGAATTAACCAGGCTCATGAGAAAGCTGGACACGGTGAGCGTCACGTTGCTAGAAGCAAAGTAACGCGAAGCGTGTTGTCTCGTTCGGGTGTGGATTAAATAGCCACTGTAAAGTAGTCCAGGTAAAGTAGTCCCTAGGCCACCACACCCAAACCACTAGACCGCATAGCTTGGTTCTAGGAATCAAGCTATGTGGATGTCTCCATGTTGGCTGAAAGCCTAAATAAAGTAGTTCCTCAAGCAGATGTCTTTCCTTACTGATGAGCCTGGCCCCAAGAGGGCCTGAAAAGTGGATGCCAGGCCTTATTAGTGTTCTGAGCCCTGATTCCACCTGGCCAATGGGCTCGCCAGTGGGGATCAGGGCTGAGGGTCGTGACAGTTAAAGGCCTAATTTGGATGTATCAGAAGTGAGGCTGAATTTTTTTTTTTTTTTTAATTCAATTTTGGTTTGTAGAAGCACTATTTTGGCCAATAGCGCTTTCTGAATATTAGTGCACCTTAAGGTATCTTTATTGCATGAGTCTAGTGGAGGTTAAGAAGATTAGAGTTCTCTAAGGATACTAAATAATTCTTTAGTACGGGATTTCACTTTGATGATTCTATCATTGTAGGTTTCACTTTTAGTTTGGTGAATGTCGGCTTTGTAAGTGAGAGCGGTTTTTGAAAAGATATCTTTTTTGGATGCTGAAGGGAAGGCTCTTCCATAGTGTTGCAGCATTTCTTTTTTTTTTTCTTTTTATTGTATAAGGCTCGGAGATGGGGAGTGTACCAAGAATTTGTGAGCATGGGTTTGGCTTTGCACATTTTCAAAGGCGCTACCGTGTTAATGGCATTAAGTAGTGTACAATATTACAAATCTACTAATGCGTATGGTTCTGTGTTGGGGATGGTGTGATTAATGATGGGTGTGATGCTGCAAATGCATCGGAGGGACAGGGCCTCTGTATCCTTGTCCTTTACTGCCTTTTTATCGTGTGTT
Organism: Ambystoma mexicanum; assembly: GCF_040938575.1. Classification (NCBI taxonomy): domain Eukaryota; kingdom Metazoa; phylum Chordata; class Amphibia; order Caudata; family Ambystomatidae; genus Ambystoma; species Ambystoma mexicanum. The sequence continues at coordinate 572,819,679 of NC_090921.1, read as the reverse complement.
CTGTCATATTTTCCACGCAGGAGTTCATGTGGGACTCCTGCCGGTGCAGCTCTCTCTTACGGCACCCATGGGTGGGGGTACAACCCTGTGCCCCTAGTGTATGTTTTTGGGCACCTGTGGGTGGCCCGCAGAGCAGGGTATGGGCTGATGGCAGCTCCATGCTGACTTTGACAGGTGCGCGTAGCATCCTCCATTTTGGGGATACCCCGGCCCTGCCATTGGAATCAGTTGATTCCTGATGGAAAACAAGATGGCCCCTGTGGCCTCTTGCATTACCTATTACCTTGTTTTCCTAAAGTCCTGGGAAGCCCTGACTCTGTCCCTTCCCCCTGACTGGCTGTTGGGTGGAAGTTCCATATATGGTGTTGTTGTGAAGTCCAGTCCAGACTGACTGGAGCCTTCCCAGTGACTGTATGTTGTGGGTACCTCCTGTGGGTGGGACCTGGGTGAATGGAGTGTGTGACCAATATGCACTTCTTGTTGTGGCTGTCTGGTTTCTGGTATGAGAGACAAAGACTGAGACAGCACTGCCCGAAACTGGCCTGAATGCAGTGTGTATTGTTGAATGGCTGAGTACTTAACCCAATCCACATTCCTTGTTGTGAGTGTCTGAGAGGGAGGAGGGTGCCTGATTGGCTGACTGACTGCATGAATGCCCTTCTGTATGATTGGCTGCTGAGTGACCCAGCAGTGTGGATGAGAGACAAGATAGATATCTGGGGACCTCTCACCACTGGAAATTGTTCAGAAGTGTTCAGAAGCTGTGTCTACACTTGAAGAGTAACTGGAACTGCTTATCCCCGACGCCCAGCTGGAAGACGAAGACTTGCTGTTGGATTTGCTTCGACCTGATCTGAAAGCTGGCGAATTCGTCGAGGACTGATCCGAGAGAGGACCTGGTAAGGCGCCCTCTTCCCGTGCTCCGAGGGACCATCGAGCAACGCTAACCATCGCCGAAGCTCCGTGGAAGTCAGACCCTCGAAAGGCTGCCGACCCGAGACGGGACCGCCGAGGAGAACGAAGGAAAGCACCTGGACTTCGCCGCTGTCGAAGTCTATTGCCGTCGACTAGGGTTCGCAGGTTTGTGTAACCGCTGGAGGCCCGTCCTGTGTTGCCCAGGCGTGGGGACCACTTGATGCCGTGCTGCCGACGACCGGAGCCGCCCGCTCCTTTGCCTAAGAACATTTGAATCCAAGGACTCCCTTGTCCGCAACGTCGACCGCTTTGTCCCGCCGGAGAAAGTCGAGGACGACCAACCTGCCGAGGAGAATCCGCTGGTGGGTTTCCCGCCATCTGAAGGCCACAAAGACTTCGACGACTCGACGCCCTTGTTGGGCCACAGTTCTTCTGAAACTCTTTGCGGTCCTGAACAATCCATCGCCGAGGTGCCCCGCACACCTCATCCTCGCAGGACGTCGCTGACGAGCACCGCCTGGATCGACATCAGGGTCTCGGCACCCTTGAACTTCTCATTGCCGCCATCAACGACAAGTTCACCATCTTCGACGCCTCAACGATCCGTGGCTTCTGCTTTAAAGGGAGTCACTCAAGAAGGATCCTTCGACGCGTCTTCGAAGAACTCTACTCCACCAGGTACATTGGGGGGGGGGGTAAAATATTATAGGAGGAAATAAGGCTATTGAACAATATATGGACTGGGCTTGTGCTATATCTTTATTTTACAGGTTGCCCAGGTGGGGGGGGGGGGGATCTCCACACAGAACTGTCTATCGGTAGGGGCCAGTATTCTGCCTTTTGTTTCAACCATCTTGCGTTCCTTCCTCTCTCTATTGCTGGTTTCCTTGTTATTGATCTATGTGACATTTTAACCGTACAGTTGATGCACTTTAATGAGATTTGATAGCATTGGTGTTACCCCTTTAGAATTGTACATATTTATCATTGTTGATTTCCGAGTGCAAAGTGCGTTACTGGGATCGTGTACATACCTTTGCATATTAATTATAAAAAGACTGTGTTTTCAGTAATACAGTCAGTGCGTTACTGTGATCGTGTACATACCTTTGCATATTAATTATAAAAAGACTGTGTTTTCAGTAATACAGTGTGTGGACATTCCTTTGTGGGGGTTCGGGGACTACACTGTATTTAAGAACCAGCCTGCATCACCTCCTGAAAAGCTAGGCCTTGATTGCTCGTCCATTGCTACCGCTTGAGAATCGTGGCTGGGGTCCTCTGTGCCTCTCCTCTACCATATAGAGAGCAGAAGTACAGGCACCCCCCACCAGTATCTTCACAATAGGTTGTAACAAAGGGAGTAGTTTCTCTACTGTTATGTTGCAGTTGTTCCTGGTACTTGTAGTTGGTTCTAGTGGGATGCAATGGTTAGTGTGATAGTTGTCCTTTATGGTGAATGATAGGATATTGTGGTCAGACCAAGCACAGAGTGTGTTAGAAAGGATATTGATGTCGCAATTAAGGTCTGCAATCCAGTCTAGTGTTCTCCCTTTGTTTGGGTAGGCTTGGTAATACGATGTGAGAAGCCTAATTCTGAAATGGAATTAGCGATGGAGCATTGTCGTCCTTGGGGTCGTGAAGTCCTAATTTAAGGTCTTCGAGGGGATGGTGTCCTCCGGCGTATTCCACATCTATGACAGGTAATGTCCACAGCTGTGCTGCTTGGAAAAATTTCGGCAGAGGGCGTCCTGCGTCGATCAGTTGTCACTCGAGGGTCGACGTCACCGGATGTTATATATAGGACGCAGAGTGCCCATAGACTCAGTTCCATTTTTTCTGCAAACATGTTTGCTTCAGAATCTCTGCACGCTCGATTCTTCTCTTCGAAAGCGATATCTTCGTCTTCTACTACCCCGAAGTTGGGCTTTAAGAAATGTCAGGACTGCGGTTCAAAGATGTCTATCACGGACCTACACGACATCTGCCTCTGGTGCCTCGGTAAAAGCCACGCCACCAACGACTGCGAGGATTGCCAGTCCCTGACGTCTAAGGCCTTGCGGGAACGTAAGAAGAAATTGAAGATAGGTAGGGTGTCTAAGCCCCATAAATTGAAGTCCGCTGGGCTTTCGACCGATGACTTGAGGGGCGACTCTCGTGTCAGTAAAAATCCAGGGGGTCTCGGTCAAGGAATAGTTCCCGCCATTACTCTGCCTCGTCGAGGCATTCTAGGAAGCACCGTCACCGGTCGCCTTCTCCATCCTCCGAGGAGGACGACTACACCAGATGGTTGATTTGTCCCACCAAGTCTTCGCCGCCAGCCGAATGGTATTCATTCTGCCGGCAGATGTTAGCGATTTTCGTGTCGCAAGGCACAGTTCCGTCCGCGCCTTCGAAAGAAGCCGGCAAGGAATGGGCTCGGTCCACCACTCGCACGCCTTCGGGCTCCGGCGGTCGGCGCGATCATCGGGAGCTGTCGAGGTCCCGTTCGGACAAGGGAGATCACCGTAGCCGTGGCAGATCCAGGTCTCGGTCCTCGACTCCATAGAGACCGTCAGAACCTGTGAAGCCTTTGAAGAAGGCATCGGCGCTGTGTCCGTCAAGGGGCTCTCTGGAGGCTCTGACCTCGAATAAGTTGTTGATGTCATCGGCGCCTCGGTCGACGTCGTGGCCGATTCCCTCGACACCGTTTGTGGAGGATTTGCCGGAGGTGCCCTGGATTGCTGTGGAACCTCTGAGGAAGGCTCTCAGTAAGTCTGTGAGGCCTGTTTTTGAGCCCTATTCTGTTCCTCCTCCTAGATTGAAGTTTTTCCAAACTTTACAAGATATTTCAGAGGTTGAGGAACTGTCTGATGAGGAGACGGTTGTGCCTCCTGATGATCTTTTGTCTGGGCATAGTCAGATGGAGGAACATGATGCTAGTGGTCTCGACACCTCTCCTGAGGTGGAGTTTGGCTGGCCTGATCCTGGGGCGCATGCAGATTCTTCCTATCGGCGTCTCATGTCAAGGGTGACTTGGGGAGGTGGTCTACTCCACATGTTGATTTTGCTCATGATGATTTGACGGACATCCTGGATCAAGGTCCACCCACTGACCCGGTGTTGCCATTTCACATGGCTTTGCAAAAGAGGGTGGCAGCGGCTTGGACTACTCCGGAGAGTCTACTGGCAGTTTATAAGTTGCTTCCGAAAAAAATGCCGCCCATACAGTGGTGACCCCTGCTACTTATCGACACACCCTACTCCGGAGAGTTTGGTGATGCAGGCGGCTACGGCCTCCTCGAAGGAGGCTGCGTACCCTACCATCCCTCCTGATAGGGACAATGATCGCTTTGATGGTTGTGCGAGGAAGGTATTTTCGGCTGGGGGTATGGCGTTGAAGGCGGCCAACTCCACTTGTGCCTTAGTAAGATTTACACACACATTGTGGAACTGTGCATCTTTGGCGGCTGAGCATATTCCCGAAGGGGAGGAACGGGATGGTTTTCTAGCCCTCGTGCAAGATGGCAAGGATGCCGTGTGAGTCCGTTCAGTCGGGTTTGGACACGGCTGCGAGCACCGTGATACCAGGTTTGTATGTTTGCGAAAGTCGGGGTTTGCTCCTGATGTGCAATCCCGTCTTCTCAACATGCCCTTTGATCGTTTTCATCTGTTTGGCAGCAAGGCCAAACAGAGAGCCTTGAGAGGTTGCAGACCTCCAAAGCTGCAGCAAAGTCTTTGAGCGCTGCAGTATGTCAACCTCTGCCTTTTCGTCCTATGGGACAGCAAAGGAGGGGAGGTTCCTTTAGGTACTACTCTTCCTTTGATAGATCGAGAGGAGCTGCCAGTCAAAGGGGCCACCGTAGGAGTACCCGGGGTGGAAAGCAAGGTACTCGAGGTGCCAAAGCCGCTTAGGCAGTTGCCTTTTTGCCCTCCGGCACTGCCGCGTCCGCTCCGTCATGAGGCCATGTCCCATGGTTCGCTGGTTGGGGGCAGACTTGCACAGCATCTTGGAGAATGGCGGGCCATTATTTCAGATGTGTGGGTTCTGGAGATCATAGCCCACGGCGGCTGTCTTCCCTTCCGGAAGAGGCCTCGCGACAATCCACTGGGGAAGCGCTCTTTGAAGCGTCCAGATCTGCTCCTTGTGCAGGAAATCCTATCCCTGCTGGAGAAAGGCGCCATAGAACTGGTGCCTGTAGCGGAGATGAACAAGGGATGGTATTCCCATATTTTTTGATCCCGAAAAAAGACTGGGGATTGAGACCCATCATGGACTTGCGTTGGTTGAACAATCTCCTCAGGAAGGACAAGTTCAAGATGGTAACTCTTTCTCAAGTCCTCCAGGCCCTTCAACTTTTCTAAAAGTGCTAACTAATGTGTTTCCACCATCACCTTTCCAGGTGCCGGGATGGGATTTGAATTTGGTTTTAAAGTTCCTAATGGGAGCTCCGTTTGAGCCCTTACATTCATTTTTTTTTTTTTACTTTATTTGACTTGACAACACACAGCAACAGCAAGAGATGCACCCAGTGCGACAGCAAGATACAATTCCACATATTGAATATAATACCAATGCATAATGGACATTTCATACAAATTAATTGGTCAGGGACCAGGTGTCACCACAAAGGAGGATTACATACTCACTGCGCGTGGGGCGGTGTCGGGAGAGGGGAGTGTGGGGATACACGATTCAGTGTCCGAATTCATAGAGGACATGCAACTGTGAGATTTCCGCCATATATCCCTTGACTTCGAGTGTGGAGGTTGCATTGCACACGGGGGGTCCCTCGGTGTCTGAAGCCCAAGTGACCGTCCTAAGCCACTGTGCATACGTGGGTGCTCTAGGTTGGAGCCAGATCATCAAAATGCAGCGCACAGCTAGCAGCATGCAAAGCCCAGCAAGCTTCCTAGAGTCTCGCCCCAATTGGGGAAAGCCATGGAACAGGCATCGTAAAGGAGAATGGTCTATTGTATGGTCCAGTATAATAGTTAATGTAGAACATATTTCTGACCAGAATTGTGATAGGTGGGAACAAGACCAGATCATATGAATGTATGTCGCTTGCTCTGAGACGCATCTAGGGCAACTGGAGGAAAGGTCACTGACCATATGGTGCAGCCTTCTCGGAGCATGATGATATCTGTGCAACACCTTAAATTGTATTAATTTAAACCGGGAATTGAAGGATAAATTGTGGGTGCGTGCACACATCCGGGACCAGCGTGCATCTGTTATCTCCACCCCAAGATCTTCCTCCCACCTGTGTTTCAGCTTAGTGAATGAGGGAGCTGCTCTGGTCTGCAGCAGAGTATAAAGCCTAGACACCTTCCCCTTCGAGGAGTCGAAGGAGCATAGCTTGGCTATTATGGGTTCGTCAGGGGGCACCGTAGGGAAATTAGGATATTTAGTTTTTAGATTTTTTCCAGAGTGAGGAGTACTGCAACCAAGCCGATGGTTTACGTTTAAGAGAGGGTGGAAGATCTGACCATTCAAGGAAGTTGCCCTGCACATAAACATCTCGGAGAGTCAAGAAGCCTGCGTCAGCCCATCGGGATACAATGGATTGTGAGATGCCTGGAACCTCCGGGAGGAAACTCCAGAGCGGGAGGTCACAGTAAAAGGGGTAGGGTGTGTTTAACAGCTTCCAGAGTTTAGTGAGGGCAAGGGATGTACTAGCTACTGGATCTGCTGACCCAGGGTCCGCCAGGGTGGGTTTGAGAATGAGGGAGCAGATTTCACTGTCACTGACCGCCAGTTTCTCAAGCCGAACATGGAGGGGAGGTTCGCTGTGTTAAACCAGTGGGACATGAATTGCGATTGTGCAACCAACCAGTATCTGAGGAAGTCCGAAGCGCCGAAACCTCGGCATTCCATAGGGGTGTTTAATGTTGCTAGTTTAAGTCTGACTGCCCCGGAGTGCCACAGAAAGGTAGTGATTGTGTAGCGTAGCGTCCGGAAGAAGTCGTCCCCTGGCCATATGGGAAGATTAATGAAGCGATATAGTAGCTGGGGTAGAACCACCATTTTAAGTATTCCTATTCGGCCTGCTAAGGAAATGGGGAGTCTGGCCCAGCTTGTAGTTTTAGTGGCTAGGTTTGTGAGAGTGAGATAGTTTAGGTAGTTTTCCTCACGTTGCATCTCAGCGTGTCGGGAGACCACCACCCAAGGTAAGTGAATTTGGATTGGGACCATGTGGATCCCATTAGGTCAGAGGGGGGCCAAGATTGGTATCTGGGGAACGGATATACAGGAGGGCGTCGTCGGCGTATAGGGAGACTATATCGGACTGGCCCGCCGTTCGCATACCTCCATGAGCATACGACTGACGCATCATGTCTGCAAATGGTTCCATGGCAATGGCGAATATTAATGGGGAGAAGGGGCAGCCCTGTCGCGTTCCTCTGGCTATCTGGAAGGGGGAGGAGCATCTGTCCTCTGTGCGGACTCTGGCCCATGGATTTGTGTAGAGTAGTTTAAACCAGGATCGGAAGTTGGGGCCAAATTTGCATTTCTCTAGGACTCGTCATAGGTATTCCCATGATACAGAGTCGAAGGCTTTCTGCATATCTAGGGTGGCTGCCACTGCCTGCACTTTTGGGCCGATTCTACTGATCACATTAAATAGGCGTCTAAGATTAAGGGAGGTGGAGCGGCCTGGAACAAACCCCGCTTGATCCGGATGGATGATGTGGGGGGATAAGTGAGGCCAGTCGCATAGCTAGTAGTTTGGCATAGATTTTGACATCACAGTTCATTAATGATAAAGGCCGGGACGAGCCGCATTGGGTGGAAGGCTTGCCAGGCATGAGTAATACCGTTATCATCGCCTCCCGGAGTGTGGGAGGGAGTGTGCCATCTTCACAAGCCTCCTCCCATAGAGCCAATAGGTTTGGCACCAGGAGGGATTTAAATCGTGTATAAAGTTCGATGGGGAGGCCATCCAGACCAGGGGCCTTGCCAGAAGCCAGCAAGTCTATGGCCTCAGAGTTCTTCAGGAGTGAAAAGCCTCTCGAGGGAGATGCTGGTGTCGGGGAGAGGGCAGAAAGAGGGAGGTTATCTAAATAGGAGTCGATCTCTGATAACTAGGCAGTATCTGCTTTCGAGTATAGGGAACCGTAGAACGTAAGGAATTCCGAGTTAATGTCTTGTGGTGATGTAGCCAGAGTTCCATCGGGTGTCTCTGTCGCCGGTATATTGGGGGCACCGAATTCTCGGCATGTCAGTCTGGCCAACATTCGGCCTGGTCGCTCTCCCTCACCATATCTCCTTACAAGATGGGGTCCATCAAGAAATTTAACCTCATGCCCGGCTAGACTCCGGAATTTGTCCAGCTCTGAGCCCAACAAAGCTAGAGTCTCAGGGGATTTATCGAGGGCATATTGAGCCTGGAGATCGGCGAGGGTTGACTCGGTTCTTATGTCGTCTGTGCGGATCTCTTTTAGGATTCCACTTCCCTTGGAGATAGCGACACTTCCGACATATGCCTTGAAGGATTCCCAGAGAGTGGCTTGTGATAACACAGAGTTAGTATTAATTTGAAAGAATTCCTCAATGGAGGATTCCAGTTCAGAGCTAAAGACTGAATCAAGTAAGGAATGAGGGTTCATTTTCCACCGCCTGGCTCTGTCATAGTCTGGTCCCCAGTTCAAGGAGATGACCACTGGCGAGTGATCGGAAAGAGTGTGAGGGAGAATCGACAGGTGTGATAGGGATCTAATTAATATGTCCGATATAAGCCACCTGTCTATCCGGGAATGGGAGTAGTGTACAGAGGAATAGGAGTATGCATGTGAATCAGGGTAAATGAGTCGCCATGCATCCACAATCGATAAGCGAGGGAGCGTTGTCAAAATGGAGTGGGCTGCCCTGGAGAGCTGGCGGGGTCTGGAGCCCGATCTATCAATTTTGACATCTAGTTTAGTATTTAAATCTCTCCCTCCCTCCCCCCCCCCCCATATGATGGGGATAAGGGGGAACCCTTCTAACAAGAGGACAGGTGTAGGTAAATGTCAGGGTCATCGATGTTCGGGCCATAGATGTTCGGGCCATAGATGTTTAATATAGCCACCTCTTGATTTTGTAATGTGCCTATGCTTAGTACATATCTTCCCTGTGGGTCTACCCGTGAGTGAGTGCACTTCAGGCTTCTGTGTACCAGAATCAGCACACCATGGCTCTGGGTGGAATAATTGGTGTAATACCTCTGGGGTCCCCACAGTATAGCAAATTTCTCAATTTGTTCAGAGCGGGCATGGGTCTCCTGTAAGCGTAGTATTTTGGCACCATGGCGTTCAGCATAAAGCTGTATCTGTCACATTTTTTTATGGTTACCCAGACCTCTTACATTCCAGCTCATGAACGTTAGGTTATTATCCGACATTTGTATAGAGATGTTGGTTGTAATCCAACCCACGACGGGGTGGCGGCCGAGGCCGACCCGACCAGGGTGGCCTCGTCACTTTGCCAGTACAACTGCACCCTGATATCGCAGCATATGTGGTATCTCCTGTGGTAGTCTAGTCTTTTTTAACATAACTCCCCCTCTCCCCTGCCCCACCTACTTCCCTCCCCCAAACAGGGGAATAATAACCCAGCATAACCATAAAAAACCAGATCAACGGCATCTACGCCTGGGGGTCTGAGAGCTGGCCTGGCGATACTACTCCGGACTTGGGGGGATATAAGGATATTGATATTTCTAAACACAGTACACCTGCGCCGCCAGTGAGGACCACATAATAGAGGATCATTTGAACAGAGAAGGAACAAAACCAACTACTAATGTATTCTTGCGAGGCGTAGCCGCAACCATGCGCAAGGCAGTATATGGGCCTATTACTAGTAGAGGCTTAATTGGAAACGGAGCAAAATATAGTGCCACCACAATGGTCGGGAATCAGCCAGGGAAATATTCACCAATACATTTTGAAGCCTCTTCCGGAATCGTGAAAACATTTTTGGGATTAGAATGTTCAACTCTTAGCTTTGCAGGAAATACCATAGAGTACTTAACCCCAGAGTCTCGTTTTCACAGCCATGAAGGTTTTACGCTCCTGCTGCACAGCAACAGAAGAATCCGGGTAGAGCTGGATCCTCGCCGCCCCAAGAAGCAGCTCCTCTTTGACCCTAGCTGCCCTTAGAGAGCATCGCGGTCCCGAAAATGTAAGATTCTGGCTATGCTGGGCCGTGCGGGCGCGCCCGGTCTGGGCTTCGCGGTTAGGGATCGGTGGGCTCTTTCAGCTGCGAATTGCGGGGCGAGTTTCGGCGTATTCAGGAGTGTTAGAAGAATGCGTTCCACAAAGTCCTCCATGGGTTCCTTGATATTGTCCTCCGGTATTCTGACAATACGCAGATTATTTCGTCTTGAGCGAGATTCGAGATCAGCATTCTTTCTTTCAACTGCTAGTACCCGACTGGAGAGTGTGGAAACCGTGGCCCGCAGGGAGCCCAAGTCATCCTCTGTGGCCCCCCACCCTTGTTTCAATCTCGGCCTCACAGCCATCGGCCTTCTCGACATGAGCTTTTATGGAGGAGATGGTGCCATTCATATCATCGAGTTTGGTGTGCAATGTGGTGAACCCCTCACGAATATACTCCAGCATCTTCTGTGAGTCGTCTGGGGCCAGAGGGGCCGAGGTGGTGGGTACCTCCTCCAGGGTCTCGGCCGCCGGTCTGGCCAGTGTTTTTGCAAACATATTCAGCGAACTCTGCTTTTTCCCTGCACCAGCTCCTTTGGTCATGGTGTCAGCGAGGGAAGGGTTCCAGGAATATGGGTAAGTGTGCGTGGGCAGAGGTATTGGAGTTCTGTGGTAACGATTGTTGCAGTAGGGGTATCAGAACAGCTGGTTGCACGGTTCTTTTTGCTGAGCCGTGTCAGAATCTGCTGGTTGAGTTATAATCTCGGCCCTATTTGGAACATCTAAGCGTGCCCAGCAGCAGTTGTTTCTTAGCGCTGACCCTCTACGGGTTCACTGCAGATGTCAGCGTTACAAGTTCAGTGGAGCTGCGTCTGTGGCAGTGGCAGCGGGGAACCACTGCGAGGAGCCCGTTTACCAGCGGCGACGGACCAGGGGGGGAGGCGGGGGGGTTCCAGCCGTGTGCAGGATGGGTGCTGGTGGTCAGTGCTGAACCACGCCAATGGGTGGGATCACGTGGAGTGATTGAAGTATCTCAGTGCTATTTGAGGCTTATGAAGTTGTCTCGACTTAGACAGAGTTTTTGTAAACATATTAATGGAGCTCTGCTTTTTCCCCCCAGTTCCTTTTGTCATGGTGTCGAACAGGGGGGTATCTCAATGGTAGAAGCTGGTAGAGGGGGGGGATGACGTGCACAAATAAGCTGGGCGGTCTCGGGCAGTAATAGGGAAGTTGAGTGGATGTAACCCTGGTGCTTTGGAAGTCTTTAGTGGATTTCTCCAGGTGGGCTGTGGCCTCCCTCATGGGTTCAAGCAAGTGAATATGCACAGGAACGGTCAATACCCCATAGAATGTATCTGGAGTTGTAATTGTCTGTGTGCGTTGAGGTCTCGGTTGATGCACACCACTGTTTTTAGATGTGTGCGCCTCTCAGAGAGATCTCTAGTCCTGGCTCAGTGCGCCAGGGAGAGTGCCAGGGGAGCAGCAGCATACAGGTGGGGTTCAGGCACAGTCCGGGGCCACCAGATGACCGCCTCCCCAGTCAGAGGGGTAAATGGAAGGAAGTCCGTAAGAGCCAAGAATAGTGTTCATTTGCACCCTGCTGCTGAAGGTGATCTATGCCAGGACACTGGGGATATTGTCGGGTATCGCAGCGCCTCCGTGTAAGCAGGGAGGGTAGAGGCAGCGTTGGGGGGGGTGGGGGTATCCCCCGGGTTTTGGGGGATAAAGCCAAGCCAGAACTCCAGACCGGGCGGCGTGCTGCGAACACCCCCCCCCCCCGCGGCCATAGTCCTTGTCGTGAGGGCGGGCGGCCCACACCACCCGGAGCACAGCAGCAGAGGGAGAGATCAGGGAGACCGCAGGCCGGCCCCTGAATCGCAGGCTCACCGAAGCCCGGGCACCGCCGCGGAGATGGCGTACCCCGGGGGGACCCCCCTGAACCCCTTGCAGAGAGCCTACTTTGCCTGAGGCTGCGTCCCGTCTCGATGGTGGGTGGCGAGATGGGGGGCCACAGCAGCACCGAGCATCGCAACAGCCGCCGGTGCAATGGCTCCACCGCGCTCCGCAGACCTGGCCCGCAAGCAGGAAGAGTCGTCTGTGGCTCCGGCGCCAAAAAGTCAGCTGGAAGGGCGGCCAGGAGCTCCCCGGCGGCCCGGCGACAGGGCTGCCGGGTGGAAGGGATGGCGCTCCCCGGCGCCGATTGCCTCCGACTCCGATGGCGTGGGAACAGTCTTGGGGCCCTCAGCAGGTCCCAGGGAGGCGATGCATCTGAGGGCAGCCGTGCACTCCAGGCGTCTAGCCCGTCTCCGGAGCTGGGCAGTCCAATGAGGAGCGTGGATAGAGCAGCGCCGCCCCTCCCCCAACAGGCCCACAGCACCACGTCCCTCAGTTGCAGGCCGAGTCGCGCGGAGCCACAGTTCGGGTGATTGTAGAAAGGCTGCACAGAAAGTTTTATGTGGCTGTAACTCCGCAGTTTTTAATCTTCTGGCGTTGAGAGTCGGGTGAAGCCTGCCGAAGTGGTCTGTGAGCCGGTCACCACAGTGTGAGGAGATTTCACAGCACCGGAATGGAAAGAAATCAAAAAGGATATTCCCCAGAACGGAGCACAACATACAGGCGGCCATACACATCGAGTGCAACAGCGCTCCCCGAGCCCTTACATTCTTGTCTGTTGCAACTGTTGTCCTTTAAAACAGTGTTTTTAGTTGCAGTTACTTCCGCACGCAGAGTGAGTGAGTTGCAGGCACTTTCCGCCAAGCCACCCTTTACTGTGTTCCATAAGGACAGGGTTGTCCTGCGTGTGTGGCCTTTTCTTCCGAAGGTTGTGTCGGAATTCCATTTGAGCCAGAAGGTGATTCTTCCGGCGATTTATCCTCCTCCACATACTGGTAAGGAAGAGGAGAGGCTCCATAGGTTGGATCCTAGAAGAGCTTTGAGTTTCTATCTCTCACGGATGTCCTGGGTCAGAGTGGACGATCAGCTCTTTGTTGGTTATGCTGGAAGGCGCTTGGGCCAGGCTGTTTCCAAACAGACCTTGTCTAGATGGAGAATTTTGACGATCTCTGATCGTTACCGTTTGGCGGGAAACAACCCTCCAGTAGGCTTACGGGCTCACTCTACTAGGGGTGTGGCCGCCTCCACTGCTCTAAAGAGGGGCGTTCCTATTCGCAATATTTGCGAAGCTGCCACATGGGCCTCTGTCCATACTTTTGTGAGACACTATTCCTTGGACTCCATCCAAGGTAGTACTCTATTCAGCCATTTGATTGGGCATTCTAAGATTGTTAATTTGTTTCCCACCTCCATAAATTGGTACTGCTTTGGGAGTCTGTCATAGATGTGGAATACGTTGGAGGACACCATCCCCTCGAAGAACAAGGCACTTGCCATATCTGGTAACGTTCTTTTGATGGGATGTTCCTTCGACGTATTCCACATCGCCCTCCCATCCTGCCCCTCTACTGAATTTCCTATGCGATTGCAGCTTAAGTTTCTGCAAGGCTTTCTGTAGTCATGCTGGCAGGCGATTGGTGCCACATGTTCTGTGAAAAAACTATAACTGCGGCTACGGGCGCCGTGCATCTTAAAAATAACATCCGGTGACGTCGACCCTCGACGGACAACGGATCGACGCAGGACACCCTCTGCCGAACATTTTCCTAAGCAGCACAGCTGTGGACATTACCTGTCATAGATGTGGAATACGTCGGAGGAACATCCCAGCGAATGAACTTTAGCAGATATGGTAAGTAACTTGTTAATCTAGCAGCATGATTTGTGAGCCAGGTTTAGAGTTTGTCGTAAGGAGCGATGTGATGTCTGTCTTGAAGGTAAATATGGGTCCTGGTAGTCTATACATAAGGTGGATAAGTTAGAGTTTGCGATTCTGAAATGGGTGACTTAATGGATAGTAGTTCTGAAGAAGGGAGTGTCTGTTCGGTATAGGCCCGAGGCCTAGTAAGATTTTGGCAATAAACTGCCTTTAGAGGAATCTCTATCTAGTCAGATGATGGGTGTACTCATCCGGTATGGCTATTGAAAGTGATGGCCCTGCCGCAGCGTGAAGCCAGTTCTCAGTTACGGCTAAGAAGTCAAGGTCACTCATGCTTATAAGGTCAGCAATATGAAGTGCATGAGCTGTCCAGTATCTAGCGTTTGAGCGCTCCTTCAATGGTGGAGGTAGTCCTATCCAGATTGCTTTTTGTAGAGGTAATGTTTTCTAGCAGGATGGGAGCATTGTTTGCTTTGCTGTTAAAGGGAATGGCTTCTTTTGTTCTAGTAGTTGAAGGCCTAGTGGTGGAATTATTTTTGCAATTAGTTTACGGAAGATGGGATATCCTAAATCTAGAGCCTAGTCTTAAATTCCTTCTTTTAGTTGGGCATGGTAGGTTAGTCGTAGGTCTTGTGGCGAAAAGCTTTAATCCATTGGGAAGGTGCGAGTAGGAGGGAGTTGCTTAGCTCTGTTGAGGTTAAGTTTAGTTACCTCTTGGTCGAGGGAGGGTACACATTTAGTTGGTGGAATACTGTCAGGTGGAGGTAGTCTCGAGGACATAGATAAGGAGATGCTAGGTGTACTGAGCCATGTGTAGTGGGTAGTAGTTAGAGGCTGGGTGTCACTGTACACCGCCTTTGCCATTGTGACTGGTCCATAGAATGCCAATGAAGGCAGTGGCAAGGAGGTCAGTATAATTAGGATGTGCCTGATAGTTAGAGTGGACGTGTACATGACTAGTTATGCTAGAACTAGGATGATTAATGTCACGGGCCAAGGATCTGAGGCTAGTGTAGGGACTTATGTCACATGTGAGACGAGAAGTAGTTAGCCTCAAACAACAAATAGCATAAATGGTTAGTATGCTGCACAATACACAGGTAAAAGCTAACACAAGTATTTCGCAAGATCAGTGACTATTAACTGTAATGGGCTTTGAAGTAATGCTGATTAACATGTTGTATTCACAGGCAAGCTATCAGACAGTACATGTAGGCAATAACTATGAAATGGATAATGTAGTTAATCAAGAAAAGCTAACTATAGCAAGCAGCAGTGGGAGCAGGTTGAACTATGCGCTATATAAAATGGAACAAATCACTTTGTAAGGCAGTAATGACTAACAAACTACCGTAGACATATGTAAGGCATTATAAACATAGTGTTATACTAAGAATGAGGCCATGTAATAAGTTGCAATAACTAAAGCAAATCGCAATGGGAGCGAATAAATCTCGTCAATAAATATGCTAGGCGCAAAATGATGCATAGCAGTGTGCCATATACATATTGCTGGACGAAAATGCCTGGAGGGCGACACAGTTCAGTACGCTAAGCAGAGTCAATACTTGGGGTGATGCCTAGTGCAGCAATCCGTATTTGGTTGAATAAGCAGCGAGGTGCAGCAATCAGTCGTTCATTCAAACAGGCAGCAATAATGCCACAGTAAGGCCAGTGCTGCAGTTGATTAAGATGTGAAATGGGTTACTCAATCAGGCAAGGTCCTACTATATTATTGCAAGCGGACTAGGAAGGCAGTGTGGTGATATCTGCGAACAGGGCAGGTCTCTATAGGAATTAATAAGTTAAGATCTTCCCTCTTATATTTACATTACATTATACAATCTGTTCTGCAGGGCTGATCTAGGTAAATGATTAGTGCTAGCGCGTGCAGAGAGTAGGCAGATTAACGTAGGCAAAATGGAGGTGGCAGGCACTGGTCAGTTGGTTCGCTACAGACAAGAGGCATTTACAGATATGGTGTATGATAGTCAATTTAGCTTGATAGGGTGAATGTAGGAATGAAGCAGTGCTACATTACAAAAGTTGTAGTGATCAGTTTGTTTTTTTACAGGATACAGTAATCAAGTTCTGTGGTTAAATAATATAAGCAGTTATGAAGCACATGAGGCGATAATTTGACTAATTATGCATTGGCATTGAAAGGGGTACCAGAAGGTTGTAGAAGTCTGTATAGTCATAGCAAGTTCCCCCTAGTGGCTGAAAATATTTGAGGCCAGCTGGCGCTGGGACAATATTTATTTAAGAGTTGGAATATGTGAGAGGATTTCCAGGGGTCTGCAACATTTGGCTCTCTAGATACTTTAGACCACAGCTCCCATGATCCCTCACCATTGACTATAATGAATAGAACAGATGGGACTTGTAGTCCACAACATCTAGACAGCCAAAGGTTGCAGACCTCTCAATCATCAGAAGAAACATTGCTGAGAGGTAAGCAATTGTTTCTTCTTTAAATTATTGTTGGAATATTCCCTTCTCCCCACAGAAAATCCTAATTGAACAGAGATTGCCAGGTTGTGTGCACCTTAATTTTCTGCCATTATAGGATTCACAAGTCGTCAGTAACACCCTCCAAAAATAGTTGACACCCTCTCTGGATACTCAATTTAGAGATATTTGCTCAATTAAATATGTTTGGTGAGGTTCTGATGACAATTGGGTAATAAGGACTGGAATCTGATGAGCCTTGCCAACATCATTGTGTACATTTTCTACATTTATGATCGCAATTTTAAATCGCCAAAGAGCCCCATATACATTTTGTCCGATCTTCAATTTGAAGGCTGAGAAATGGAAGGACCTGCGTACAAAGAGTGAATGGAGAACATGCCGTTTGTCCTCTCAATTAAGTGTCAAGAAAAATCATTATCTCTATTTGCCAAATTGGTGGGGTGGTTTCCGGTATATGTCAATAACGTGTACCCAAACGGGCAGGACACCAATGGCAAACACATTTAAGTGATACATATTTTTTATTTGCATAGAACAATTACAGACTTGTGCCTATAGGAGTAAGGCTTCAAATACTTTGCCAATTCATGTTGTCACAATGGATCTTGTCACGTCTGATATAATGTGCAATGGATGTCAACTTTGTGTCCCATTAAGCAAATTATCAAAGTTTAAGTGTGTGCAAACTCTAAATTGCACAAAATATATTGGCTCTGCGTCAGACTGTGTGAACACCTTTAAAGTGTGAAGGCTTCATCTTTAGTTTTTCCTCCCCATTTCCTTTTTCCTTCCTGATAGTTTGGTGCTCTTACTCCATTGGAGCCTAGGCTGGGGAAGAAATTGATCGAACCACTCACCAACCTCATACACAGGTAAGTGCTGAAAAAACATAGTACAACTTTTATAGATTTACGAGAACTGAAATAGTATTTGGGACTCCTTGTGATGCAATGCAAAAGCATAATATATATATATATGTATATATATTTCTGAGACTTGTGGAATCTGCTTAGATCACATGCTGTGCATAGGCCGACATCTAGTGGAAGCTACAGAGTATTACAGTTGTTTTGGAAATTCGATAGGGCGTGCCAGTAATACTATACCTAGTGTGACGTCCACTGTACCCATGGTCCTCCACTCGTAGAGGTCCCTCAGATTTTTTTTTCCACCATCGTAGACTGACACTATATCGCAGAGTTCTGATTTCCGCATAGCACCATTGATTTATCAATTTAGAATTAGTTACTCTTCCTATCCTTTATATCTGCGTTCACCAACTATCAATAACCTCTCCGACAGCGGTGAAGAAAAAAGAATACAACCGTTGGAAGACTCCCATCGACGGATCCTTCCGGCCTTGGAGGGCCACTTCGGCCAACACAGTAGGGAGAGAGAGGAGAGGATATTTGAGAATGTTTGTTTTTACCCCTTTTCACACATTATTCTCGCCTAGCTGCCGTTTCATTTAATCATGGATAGAACCCCCTTCTAGTTCTGGCCAAAGTGCAACAAAAAGTTCCCCTCGGTCGACAAGCACCTGGTGTGCAACCTTTGTCTCCCTCGGGATCACGTCAAAGGGAACTGTCGAGCCTGTATGCTCTTTAAACCTGAGACGTTAAAGGACTGTTTAACTAAGCGCTGGGCCCACCACGCCATGTAGGCCAAGGCCGCCGTGGAAGGGACCTACAGCGACGGCAGCACCGCAGCGTTTTCGGGCGGCAAAGGCAATGGGTGTACTTCGGAAAGCCTACTGAAGGGGAAGGATTCCAAGAAGCACTCTTCTAAAACACCTCATAAGGAAAGGTCCCATTTTACACCCAGGGAGAGGGACCCCAATCCTCACAGAGAAAGTAATTCCTCAGGAAGAAGATTCCTTGGCAGGTGCCCTAAAGAATAAGGGTCAGCCCTCACCTCTACCCCCAGTTGCTCCTCTGCCTATTACGCTAGGCCATATGTCCATTCCAAGCTCGGCCCAATGAACATATGAGGATATCGATAATCATGAGAAGGTTGAACTTTATAGTGAATCTTTTCGAAAAGAACCCAGATTTCTTTCCAAAACTTCCAAATCACACCTCCCACTACAGCTGCCTCTGAAGTCACTGCAGATGCCCCTACTCCTCATCCCACCCCCCTAAAAGGGCTCGTCCTGATACCCTGCCTATCCCATTCCAGGTGGGCCCTCCCTGCATTGTTCTGACACTGACTCTTGACACTGTAGATACCTATACATTTAAAGAGGGCACAGAACAAGAATATGACTATGACGATGAAGATATGTATAATATACCCTCTACCATCACTATAGACCCTCCAGTAGCGGATTCGCCTATAGGCAACCAGCCACTGCAAAATGACATGCTCATTAAGGCAGCTGAAGATTTTCAGATTAAAACGCAGGAGACTCAACAAGACAAGGACTTGGTTGAAGACATTGTAGGAGATGAGAAAGCAGTCACAAATTAATTCCCATCTTGCAGTCTATCCAGCGGAGGATCCAGCCATCCCTGGAGACACCTAACCAGATGCGGGCAGTTAATCCGCACATAGAGAAGCTCTTCCGACCTGCTCCCACAGATCATCTCTATATCTGGGGACAGCTCAAGACAGACTCCCAAGAAAGAGAGCAGGGACACGCTTGGCCTATTCAGAGGCACCACCAGAGAAGTAAAGTAAGAAGTTTTATACTATGGCACGGAAAGTAGCCTCTTCAGCGGCCTTTCAGGCTCGAATCGCTAACAATACCACAATTTTGGCGAATTATGATTGCCATAAATGGGTCTTCATTGTCTTCAGATCATGAACCCCTTAAGACTCAATTGGCTCTGGTAGCGGCAGAAGGCAGAGCAGTTTCTAGCTGCATTTTGAAGAGTAATCTAGACTCTTCTGACAATGCAGGCAGACTTATTGCAGAAGGCACTATTATTAAGAGACATGCGTGGCTACGCCAGTCGAGCTTCAAGCAGGAGACTCCAGCTGTGCTGCTTAATATGCCTATTGAGCCCAACGTCCTCTTTGGGAAGGCCGCTGAAAACGCCCTGAAATCGGCTAAAGAGGAATACGACACCTTAGTCCTTGGGCAGGCTTACCAATAAATCCACATTGCAAAGAGGTAACAATAGTAATTTTCATCGCTTTCGCGGCCCAAATTCACAGAGGGGTTCAAACTACAATCAGAATGAAGGATCGTCCTGGGGTAACAATCTAGGCCAGGCCTCACAGGGTTACCAAAGGGGACAGCTCAGATCTCGCGGCCGGGGGACGTCCTCCACTTCGAGAGTAGAGCCACACCTCCAAAACAGTGGCTACCCGCTTCAGGTGCCCTCCCATGTCTCTCCAGTAGCAGGACCTATTTCACCCTTCACCTAAGCATGGGAGTGAATCACCTCCGACAAATTATTGCTATCCACTGTGGCGGCCGGTGGAACTGATCCAGCAACCCCAGAACCAACCCCTGCATCAAGACTCACCCGAAGGAAGAACAAAACATCCTTCTCGAGGAAATGGCAACACTGCTCCAAAAGGACACCATGAAAATTGTCCTGGCGAACCAGGTAAAAAAGGGCATTTATTCAACCTACTTTGTTGTGCCGAAAAAAATCTAACAATGCCCCCAGCATTAGACCTACGCCCTGCAAACACCTATGTCAAGCCACAAATGCTCTGCATGACTATGCTGCAAGAGGTAATCCCCCTGCTAATGCAGGGAGACTACATAGCAACATTGGATATGAAAGATGCCTATTTTCATATTTCAATGTTCCCGGCGCACAGAAGATTCTTGCATTTCAAGATGGCAAACCAGCACTACCAATTCAAGGTGCTACCCTTGGGAACAGCATCCACACCAAGGGTAGTCACAAAGGTACTGGCGGTTGTGGCAGCGCACTTGGGCAGGGAAGCAATCCCAGTGTACCCTTACCTGAACGACTGGCTTATTACAGGGGAGACTCCCCACATTTTCAGGCAAAACATTCAAAGAACTATCGACCTTCTCTTTCAATTGGGCCTTTCAATAAACAATAAAAAATGAAGCCTAGTGCCAAGCACGACCAAACAGTTCCCAGTAGCTGTAATAGACTCAAAGGAGGGGTTAGTCTTTCCGAGGAAAGAGTCCAAAATAGGTTACTGCAAATACCTCATCAGGCCGGCCGCCAGATAAGGGTGCGCAAAGCGATGCGTTTGCTAGGTATGATGGCATCTTGCATTTACCTGGTCCCACATGCACGCCTGGGCATGCGACCATATGCAGGAATGGTTGGCGAAACAGTGGTCTCAGGCAAGCGGTCAGTGGGACGATCTAGTGGTCGTTTCGCCAACACTGGTACAAAGCCTTTGCTGGTGGACAGGACAAAATCACTTGAAAGGGAAACCCTTCCACAATCCAGAAGTGCAGGCGATAGTTACGGCAGATGCATCTCTCGCCGGGTGGGGGGTGGGCTCATCACCTTCATCACACAGCACAGGGTCTGTCGACTCGTGCCATGGCGCAGAACCACATCAATCTGCTCGAGCTACTGGCGGTGTTCAAGGCCCTTCAGGCATTCGAGATACATCTAGCAAACCAGTCCGTGCAAGTTCTCACTGACAGTACTATGGCGATGTTTTACATCAACAAACGGGGGAGCACATGCTCTCCAAATCTATCCAAAGTAGCGCAACAAATTCCTATCCTCACAACACGTTCCAGGGAACTCGGCTCTCTAGCAGACTAGCTGAACAGAGATCCCTTATCAGAGGAACACTAGTGGCAACTAGACACAGGGGTCGTAGACAAACTCTTCTCTCAATGGGGTTGCCCCAATCTAGACTTGTTCGCTACAAGCGAAAACAAACAATGCCCAGACTTTGCGTCCAGGTTCCCCCAACCAGGCTCCAAGGGGAACGCCCTATGGAGGAACTGGTCAGGGAGATTTGCCTACGTCCCCTCCCCCCACCCCCCGACTCCTCTCATGAACAAAGTAAACAAGATCCACAAGGAACAAGTGATGCTCATCCTAGTTTCTCCTATGTGGGCAAGACAGCCATGGTGTCCACATGCGTGCAAACTGGCAATATGCTATCCCATCAAGCTTCCGTGCCAGACCAATTTACTCACTCAGCACGGGGGATTAACAGTGCACCCCCTACCTCACTCGATGAACTTGGCAGCGTGGCTCCTGAAGTCATTGAGTTTGGACATCTTAATCTACCATAGAGGTGTATGGCTATCCTCAAGGAGGCACGAACGCCAAACACTAGACACTGTTATTTCGACAAGTGGAGGAGATTTGTAATTTGGTGGAAGTCGAAACAAATTTACCCCATAGAATGTACCCGATCCCACATTCTAAACTATATGCTCCACTTGCTAGACTCTGGGTTAGTATTCAACTCTATAAAGGTCCACCTGGCTGCCCTGGGGGTTTACACCACCTAACACAATAAAGTATTGTTGTGGAAGGTGCCGGTCATCAATGCATTCATGGAGGGAGTAAAGAGACCCACCCTCCAATTTCAAACCCATGCCAGGATGGGATCTCAATGTAGTAAGTACTCACTAAGCTCGTGGACCCCATTTAGAGCCGATGCACAAGTCAAGTCTTAAACCTGACCTACAAGACTGCCTTCTAAGTGGCTATTACTTGCATAAGAAGAGTTAGTGAATTGCAAGCATTGTCAGTGCAGGATCCTTTCTTTGTCATACATAAGGACAAACTGGTTTTACGTATTCATCATAGGTTCTCTCCTAAGCTCATTTCAAAGTTTCACGTGAACTAGTCCATTGAGTTTTTGGCTTTCTTCCAAAACCCAAAAGGCTCAGCTGAGGTAAAACTCAACTCTTTCCATCTGGTGTTCGTTGCGGTGAGTGCTGCACCTTGGATCCCACCTGGGCCTTGATTTCAATTGTTTTAATTACTGGAGATCCCCGTGCCCCGGCGCCCACGCTTGTTCTCCGATCCTCTACCAAACCTTTTTACCACTATCTAAGCGCCTGTCGTCTTGTCCAATTGTCATCTTGTCTCGTCTGTCTCGTCTACTTCAACCCTGCCCTGTGTCCTTCCCTAGTGTTCTCCCCTTTCCACTCATTTCCCTACCTCCTCTATGGTGCTCTCTATCACCCCTATCTTTTCTAACTGCTTCTCTATCGACTATCCTGCTCTCCTCACTAAATCTGGTAGGAAGAAGTTTAAAAAGGACATCCTGGTCTCCAACCCAGGCCTCCCACCCAGACCTCCCTATCGCTGACACCTATACCAGCACCTCCTCCAGGCAAACTTTCACCGACATCCTCTTTGTCAGTACCTCGTCAGACCTAAGGACTCTACATATGGTCTTTGTGCTCTCTCCCTTTGCTGCTTCTCCCAATAATAGTGGCACACGGTGGGAGGCCCTCCTGGACCCCTTCTACTCTTCTAAGGTCATCATTAATGTTTACTTGAATGGTACCGTCTTAGTCCAAGGCCCTCAAGCCAACCTTTTCCTCTTTGTTAGACGCTTCGCGCGCCTCATCAACTTCCTCTCTTCTCCTGCTGTCCCCTCTATCTCCTCCACAAGTTCCACCCCTCTCCCTGCTGTATCCTCCTTGGCTACCTTGCCCTCCCCTTCCACCCCTCGGGCTGCTTCTACACCTCCACAGGGCGTACCTCTGATTTGTACCCCTCCGCGGAAGTCTTTCAAGGACAGCAACCTTCTCCATATAGCCACTCAACTCTCGCTCTGCTGTCAAACACTCCTCTGACATCTGCCGCTTCCTGTAGGAACTTGACCTCAAAGTCCTCGGCCTCACCGAGACATGGTTCATGGCCAGCTCTGTTACGAGCTTTGACACTCTCCTCCCTGACGGCTACAAGATCCTCTCTGCATCCACATCCATCCGTTCCGGAAGGGGTCGTAGCCCTGATCTTCCCTGAGTGGATTCTGCCTCTGTCATTCCTATGCAGGCCTACTCCTCTTTCGAATGCCCCATCTGCAGGCTCTCTCTCCTGGCCATTCCCTTGCTGTGGCTACCATCTATCGGCCACCTGGTCAGATTCCTTCCTTCCTCTGAGTGGGCGTACCTCTCCTCTTCACTCCTGGTCTCAACCACGCAATTCCTCCTCCTTGGAGGCTTCAACATCTACCTGGATGCTTCCTGTCCTTCCACTGGACTCTCATGACTTTCTCCCACTCTCTATTCTCCCCTCTGGCCCAAATCACTCTGCAGGGCACACTCTGGATGTTCTAATCTCCTCAGACCTTCCCCGTTCAATCCCTCTCACCACTCCTCTCTCCTGGAGCTATAACTTTCTCCTTTCCTACTAGCTCACCCTCTCTACCCCTCAGGTCAAGCCAACTCCAGCACTGCCACCTACCTTTGCGGTTATCCGTCCCATGATGCGTGTCAGTTGAGGCTTTCGCTGCCACTTTTTCTCCCTCCCTTGGCTGACTCACACCCTGACACAGCCCCTTGCATGCTCCACTCTGCTATATCTGATACTCTCGATGCTCTTGCCCCTGTCATGAGGATCCGCTTGAAGCCCAAAGCCAAGTGCAACTCTTGGTATGACTGAGACCACGTCACTCTTAAACGCAAGTGCAGGGTGGCTAAGAGGAAATGGCGTGCTCCTGGTACCTCCTCTGACAAACTGGCCTGCCGCCTGCTCCAAGGGAAATACCAGCTCTGTCCACACCAAGAAGAGAGCCCACATCCAAGCCTGCGTCTCTGCGACATCTAACAACTCGACCAAACTCTTTAAAATCTGCAAGGAGCTGGCCAATCCTGCTGCAGCTCTACCTCTCCTGTTCCCTCCCATGCCTTCTGCATAGCCCTGGCATCTCATTTCATCTCTAAAACTCAGGATATCCTGTCCCCTCTCTCTCTCTCTCTCTCCCCTCCCTCTACTCCCTGCTCTGCCTCTGCCCCTTCTTCGGCCACCTCTCCTCCTTCTCTTCCTTTCCCCTGTTCTCTTCAGACGAGGTTTATAGACAACTCCGATCTATGAAAGTCTCTTCGAAGCAGGTTCAACCCTGTTCCTCCAAAACCATGAAGGACCACATTGACAGTGTTTTTCTCAAACGGCAAAAACCATGTTCTAATGGATCAAATTACACTCTTTACCACATGGATAAACCTAATAGTATATATAACAAAAAAAGACTGTAAACACCGTACAATATACCACAGAGGTGACAAACGCCAGGAATCGTATATTCCCGAATATACTTGTTCATACATTAATTTATTAATTATAACTCTCTTAAAATGATCACATTACATAAAATTCATAGTTAAACACATAATATATAAAACATCAAAAGACTGTACTTCACAAAACACATACAAATCCCGAATATGGGTTGATTCTGCTGGTCTGAAAATTGACTGTGTGGAACTCCACACTGGAGAAATTTCTCTTAACTAGGTTTTATTGGTCCTTGCTCAGTAACCCGACTTGTACAAGTTTCTGTCCTAGAAACACAGGTTAATGTGGGACATTCATCAGGGGTAAAGTGATGTGTTTTTTTTTTTCTCAAAGGTGATGATGATTCCTTCTACCACTTTCTTGCAGCCATAGAATTTCTAAAATTGACTCCCTGTGGAATAAAACAAAATCTATTACTAATTTTGTACGGCTGTTTGTATCTTATAATATAGACTACAAACATCAGCACCCTGATCCAAAAAGAGGGTGTAAGAGTATATATTTATTTACATACCTTATCAATTGTGGTAATAACTTCCACAACAACGCCAAATTTATGGTATTGATAAAAGCGACTTCCAAATGGTTTAGAGAAGGTCGCTCCAAAAACTTCATCTCAAGTTCTACAAAGACACATAGGGAAAAAATATTTTTATGGAGAAAAATATTTTTTTATAGGTAAGAATTCAAGGATTGGCTTCAAAATGATATAGGAACTTAGCATGGTCCTCTATATTTCTTTATAAAATACCCAAATCTTACTTACCGATCCTTTAATTAGATTGGTGCTTTAGGATAAGAATTTGCCTCCATCTTGAAGGATGTTGATTAAATGAACGGAAGAAACTTCCTGTAGAATTAAAACACAAGAGGAAAGGTTTGGGTCTAGGAGTCTATAGGTACAAAGTTTTGCTACATAATGTCCATAAATACTATTTCTGAAATTTTTATTTCAAAGTCTAGATTTCAAAAAGAGAGAGTTTTTTGCCTGTCCCAATGTGTATACTTTATGCATTAGGGAAAAAGATATTCAAACTACACCCAGGTTCTAAGGGTCGAGATAGATAATCTGCCTGCTGTTGGCGCGGAACGTTATGGCGTCAATGCACGTGGCGTGATGACGACATTGCGCGTTCCTTGGTGCGGGTGATGTCATCGCGTCACGTGAGACGCCACAGATTAGGGATTTAAAAGGCGGCCCTTTTTCTTCTCAAAAACGGCACAGATGTAACTGGAACCTGTTCTGTGGCTGGAATTTCTTTCTCCTTTCTTTTTCCTGTTAAGGTAAGGAGGACTTGACACTCTTTAAATGATGAGAAACTGCCATTAGAAAATCAACAGCAGGCAGATTATCTATCTCGACCCTTAGAACCTGGGTGTAGTTTGAATATCTAAAACTTTGTACCTATAGACTCCTAGACCCAAACCTTTCCTCCTGTGTTTTCATTCTACAGGAAGTTTCTTCCGTTCATTTAATCAACATCCTTCAAGATGGAGGCAAATTCTTATCCTAAAGCACCGATCTAATTAAAGGATTGGTAAGTAAGATTTGGGTATTTTATAAAGAAATATAGAGGACCATGCTAAGTTCCTATATCATTTTGAAGCCAATCCTTGAATTCTTACCTATAAAAAAATATTTTTCTCCATAAAAATATTTTTTCCCTATGTGTCTTTGTAGAACTTGAGATGAAGTTTTTGGACTGACCTTCTCTAAACCATTTGGAAGTCGCTTTTATCAATACCATAAATTTGGCGTTGTCGTGGAAGTTATTACCACAATTGATAAGGTATGTAAATAAATTTCTGATGATTGTTAATCTGCTTAGAATCACATGCTGTGCATAGGTCCGACATCCAGTGGTCACTGCGGAGTATTGCATTTTGTTTTTCGTAGTCAAAAATGGGACGTCGACAAGGCGTGTCTGTAACACTATCCCTATAGTGACGTGCGTTGTACCCACAATCCCTCACGCGTCGAGGTCCCTCAGATTGTTTTTTCCGCCCAGATACTGGTCGCCTTTACGCGGAGCTCCTCGAGAGACATTGCAGATTTCATCTCCTCGACCTTTGGTTGTTTTCCTATATTAATATAGAACATATCGATCCTCCCCTCGACGCTGTTGTGAAGCTTCTCCGCCGAGCAAGATCTTCGACGGAGGGGACGAGCGGAGGAGATCCTTCGGCGTTGCCGAACACGTGGCCTGGCCTCGCAGGCCAAATACAGTAGGGAGAGTGGGGGTCGTGGGACATCTCTAATTCTTTTCTGAGAATGCCTTTCCTTTTCCCCTTCCTTTCCCTTGGGGTGGTTATCACGTTTTATTGCCTCAGCTATGGAGAGGACACCCTTTAGGTTTTGCCCGCTTTGCAAGGGCAAGTTTACTTGGAAGGACAAGCATTCACGGTGTAACCGCTGCTTGCCCCTCGATCACAAGGAGGAAGGTTGCACGGCTTGTCGGCTTCTTAAGCCGAAGACTCTAAAAGACCGTAGGGTCAAAAGGTGGGCGGCCTACGCTATGTCGAAGGCTGACGCTCCACCCACCGTCGCTACCTCCGACAGTGACGAGGAACGTGATACCACGACCTCCGCTACGGAAGTCGTAAACCCCCTTAGAGAGCGCACACGCGCTTCGTCGTCTGTCCCCGGCCCCGACGGGCTCAGCTCACGCCCTGCTTATGGGGATGAACACCCCGGCGACACTGACGCACACAAGACCACACATAAGCACACAACCCATGGCTCTAGTTTGCCAAAGGCAAAGAGAGCATCAGCGCCCAAGGAGACGCAGGTTTCACCGGCGGCCTCCTCGGACCGTTCGGGTTCGAAGCCCCTCTCGCAACCGCAGCCGCGACCAGCGACTGGGCTTTCGGCAAATAAGGGCGCCGCCCCCAAATCATCGGCCGGAGCGCATCAGCAGAAAGCGCATGCCGCCGTAGAGCGTTCAACACCCATAACGTCGAAACCACAGCTCTCCGCTGACAAACAAGTCGCTGAGAGCTTGGCGAGGATCGTGGTAGCCGACGCCCACAAGCGTACGCCGAAAGACACGTCGAGCGCTACGCAAAGGTCGAAAGACACACCTGAAGGCTTTTCGGAAGGCGACGGGACACTTTCCTCGACGTTATGGGAAAGGTCGAGCCGTGTTCAGCTACAAGACACCAATTTTCCCCCGCTAGACCGCTCAGGGGTACCCCATGAAACCATGGAAAGGCTCCATCTCTGCATGGAAAGAATGGAGAGGTTTATGAATGCCCAAAACCCTCCCACTCCAAAGAGAATAAGAGAAGGGCCTCAGGAGGACCCCAGGGCCAAAATTCCAAGATTAGTCAATCCCCACCAGGACACAGCCTCAGACTTCCACAGTGTGTATGACCTCACTGGGGAAGAACATTATTTTGAGGAAGAGGATGATTTTATGGACGAGGAAGACGGACGGAACCAGGAGGAAGGTCTGGAGGACAGCCCAGACTCGGTAGGAGAAGGCTTCGGAGAAAATCCAGAAGAAGGACCTTCTCACCCCTGGCAATCACCATCAATATATTCCGACACTGATGTCCTGAACCTAAATCCTCCTGACATTTCACCGGTTAGAAACACGTCTCCCATTGACGATCAACCCACATTTAATGCCCTGTTGCGCAGAGCAGCAGCACACTTCGAACTAGACACTGGGGAGCTCTCTCCTGAATTAGACTTTGTAGAAAGGGTAATTAAGGAGAAACCCCCGGTCAGTCAGACAATTCCCCTCCTCGCTTCGGTGAGGAGAAGAATCATCCCTTCGCTGTCCACACCCGCACTAATCAGAGGGGTCAATCCTAGAATTGAAAAACTTTTCACTCCTTCACCCTCAGACCCGCTGTACATCAGGGGACATTCCATTCCGGATTCCCTGGTAGTAACCAACACAAGAAAGAGGGCAGGGGTACCACTTTCCACCAGTGAGGCACCACCTGACAAGGAGGGCAAGCGGTTATATGCCCTTGCTAAAAGAATTACATCCTCGGCCGCCTTTTCGGCAAGAATTGCCAACAACAATTCTTTGCTCGCTAGCTATGCGGACGCGCAGTGGGCCAAACTGCGCAAAGACGCCGAAGAAGCGCCGGAACCATTACGTACACGCCTGCTTTCAACTATTGGCGAAGGAACCCAGGTCAACCAGAGTATTGCGTCTTAAAAAGTCGCAATGACATAACATCCCCTGTTTTCTGTCCCGGCCTGCCCGACAGCTGAGTACACCGGAATGCAGCAAGATGGCGGCCGCCACACAGTGCAGCGGCGGAAGCAGAGCTCTGTGGATGCTGAAGTGAGGGACAGAACTGTGAGCCCCCTACGGACACTGAAACAACTGCGTATCACTCGAAAATAGGGGAGGCTCCAGCCCACTGGTGAGCGGGAGAGCTTTGCGGCCAAGATCGATCCGGGAGTACTAAATATTGCACAAGTCACGCAGCTACCTTGAGGGCGCGCTGCCTAATTGCAATACGAGGCGAGGCATAGGCACCCCTCGTATCTTGTCCCTCTTATTGGATGCCGATCTCGCATTCTCTGTCCCTATTTTTTGATACCGGTGCTGCCATAGTGCCAAGAGCTGCATTTAAGCAACTAAGGTACTGCAGAGGCAAGCAGCATGAGCCGTGCAGCCGCCTGAGACGCCAACAACAGGGCGTATATGCAGTCCCTACAGCCAGCCTCTGAGTGAATCTGAAGAACCAGCAACATACCAACTGGCCGTAAACAGGCAGATCTACCCCAGATAGCAGTGGCACTGACCCCTCACAGTTCCATATTTACCCAGGAGAGCGGTGCGCCTTTCTGCCAGAACACACTGGCGAGTTCTGTCTAACAAAATGGGAAACTTGGCAAAGTGCAATTTGATGCATAGATCTGTTTGTGCTACGTTCCACCTGGAGTGGATGAAATGTGGCAAGTGCTACCCAAAAGGAACCTGAGACGCGCACAGATACCTGAAGCACTCCTAGTGGTGGAAGATCCTAAGGAATGATAGAACGTGCAATACAAAGTGGCTAATAAATGCTGCAACTTTCCCTCACCCGAGCAGTGCTTTCTTGGCTCCTTGCTGAAGGGACTCATCTATGGGTAGGATGTAGTCGGGGAAAATTCAAAGAAAAATCGCGGGCCTTCATCAGACATGCTTCCGCATCCAAAACCACCAACAGAGCTGCCATCGGCATTAGAAGATGAAGCCAAACCGGCCACTAAAGATGTCATTCTATGCTATTTTGAGTCTCTGCAAAAAGGAGATGGCAACAATGGCAAAACACTTGAAGAGTTACTTCCAGGAATTGTCTCGCATCTATCTGTCCAACAGAATGAGTCCAAACTAGAGGACCTGGAATCTGCCTTCTGTGAACAAACACATTCACACGACCAGCTTGAAAGGAGAGTGGCAGCATTGGAATCATTTCTATATTAGGCAGGAGGATGCCGAAAATCGGTCTGCCGAATAATGTGCGTATCCGAGGAGTTTCGAGAGACGTCCAAGACCGGGACCTGGAAAAATATGTCTGAGCTTTGTTGCATGAAAAATTGGGAGATGGAGCAGCAGATCTTACATTGCACCGTTCACATAGGGAATTGTCCAATTTCCAGATAATACAAACCTTCTTCCAGATGTCCTGGTGCGTGTCCACTTCTTCAAGACAAAGGACCTCAGCTCCCAAAAGCTCAGAGCGATGGGGGATCTGATGTTTGAGGAATCAACCGTACATGCATTCCAGGACCTCTCCCAGGCAATAATCTAACGGCGCAGGCTGATGAGACGACTGACTAGTTGGCTCACAGAAAAGGGATCTGCTGCAAGTGGGGCTATCGGTTCTGAATCACGTTTGAAATAGATCGGACACGGTTTATAGTAACCTTTTTCAAATGGCATATTTTCGAATGCCATTTTTTCGACACAATTTTGGCAAATTTTTTTTTTTGTTTCTTTTTTTTAAATTGTCTTATTGAAATGGGGGGGATCCCCCAAACCCATTTTTTAAACACTTTTTTTAACTTACGAAACCAAAAAAAACATAAAATAAAAAAAGAATACATTAGACAAAAATAATTTTGGCAAAATGTTTTCGAAAAAATGGTATTTCGAAAAAAATGACCGGATACCATCGGACACAATACAAATATGCATCTCTGCGAGCGGCAGTGGAAACCCTGAAGATCCCTGAAGCTGAAATACACTTGCTGGATGACACTGGCATGAGACTTCGGCAGCCCAATGGTCACAATCGAAGACGAGGAAGAGCAGGAGGCCTTCTATGAATACAAGGGAAAGGAGCAGAGGCCTCAGACTGAACCGTAAGGTGAGAGGTTTGAAATCAACTAGAGGGTTTACACAGAAGCCACATGGCGAACTTGAACTGTTGAACACTTTGGGATTACAATATTAAGTATTTGGGTGCTAGCGACAATGATCATTGATACCACTGCAGGCTGTTTAAATAGCAGTTAGTCATACATATAGGACCATTAGGATAACATGCCCTTTTTTCAAGCAGATTGCTTGAGGGTTATTTTGATTTTTCCTTTTCTTTTTTTTTCTTTTTGTTTCGTCATACATCCAATGCAGTTACATGAGGTGTGATACAATGGTGAAGGGGAATATTACGAGATCTCTCCCGGAAGGCATGAGGCTTAGTGGATCCGTAAGCTTAGATGGTTTCTATCTAAGGGAGAGAAGTCGTGATGGTCTGCCTGGCAGCTGAGCTCTACACCTACCTAAACTACCAGGCTTGCTGATGTAATATGTGTCTCAATACATTTTCAGGGTCTAAATTCCCTGAGGAAAAGGATAAGTGTCCTTAGCAAATTAATAGACCTTAAAGCAGATCTAGCCTTGCTCCAGGAAACTCGCCTCTTGCAGCAAGATGAGACGAGAATTAGGTCATGATGGTTTCCACATCAATATTTTGCCTCCTCCACTAAAAAAACTGGAGTAGCCACCTTGATAGTTGAATATTTGCATTTTGAGCAAATGAGGGTTGTAAGAGATACCAATGGAAGATGCATATGGGTTATCTACGCATATCGGGGAGAATTCACACAGTGGTGTCATTGTATGGCCCCAATCGCAACAGCAGGATCAGTTTTATGCTCAATTGTTTCCATGGCTCACACAACTTTGACGAGGCGAACTGATAATTAGCAGGGATTTTAATCTGGCGCTAGATGGCAGCTGGGCTAGGTCTGGCTCTGAAACTCCCACAGAGATGGCGAGAGAGCCCTGCTTAAACAAGCCATAGTCTATCTGAACATGGTTGATGTGTGGCGGAGCCTTCACCCCCAACATTGGGACTATACGAATTTCTCTCATGTACATCACATTTATTCCAGAATTGATTATTTTCTAATATCTCAATCCTTACTGCATGGAATCCCAGCCATTAAAAGAGGTAGCACTGGTATTCGGACCACTCCCCCGTTGCAATACACTTGGACGGCTATGGTCTGGGAGGCCGAAAGCATGAGATGGAGATTAAATTATTTGCTATTAACAGACCAGACTGCATGCTCTGAAATTGGGGCAGGGATTACCCTATTTCCAGGAGAATCTCACACTGGGATGTGTCCATCTCAGGGGTATGGGAGGCTCTCAAACCCACTTCAAGGGGGAATTTATTAGCAGAGCAGCAGCCCGGAAAATATTGTCTGCCCAAAGAGACCAAGCGGAGCAGATTGGGGCTAAATGGGAATACCAATACAAGAGAGACTGGGCTAGGAAAACAAAAAGGCAGCTCCAAGTAGCTAGGACAGAGTTGAAGGCACTATGGGCAGGTGATATTTCACACACATTGCTACAGATGAAGCACTTTTACTTTAGTACTTCCAATAAAGCCTCCTGGGTTTTAGCCTATAATCTTAAGGCACAGGGGAATAGCACTAATATAGGGGCTCTACAAGATAGTGGGGGGCAATTGCACACAAATGAAGCCGAGAAAACACACATCCTGGCCCAATAGTATTCTGATCTGTTTGCAGCAGACCTACCCGATAGCCCACTACAAAAGGCATTCATTCAAGAATCCCTCATTCCCCAAATGACAGCATAGCAGAGACAATCCCTAGACAGGCCTATTACACAGAGGAAGTTGCATTTGTCATTCGATCCTTCCCAAGCAATCAAGCACAAGGCCCAGACAGCTATACGTCTGCCTTCTTTAAAAGATTCTCAGCAATCCTCTTCCCCCACAATTCCTTTGCCTTGGTGGGTTCGATTACACCTTCAATGAGGGAATTGACCATGACTCTGCTTGCTAAACCAGATAAAGATCTCACCCTATGATCATCCTTTCGGCCGATTGCTGTCCTCAATTATGATGCCCGAATTTATTCAAAGGTGTTGGAGAGCTAGTTTGGCTAGCGGAAATACCTAGCCAAACTAGTGTGATCAGAGCCGCGTACAGAAGAGCAGATATTCTGAACAAATCTTAACAGTAGTGCTTAGAGTACAGGGGGAAAGGTGAAACGAAGAGAGCCGGGCCCAATTGGAGCCACTGTAACTGCAGCGCAAGCACCGGACCCATCAACCAGGACCCCACAGGGGGCTTCAAGCTAGTACGAATAGCCTTGCTAAAGACCCTCGGGTTGAAACACGTGTCGGCTGTCAACAGGGGGATTCAAGAACCCCCGAATGTACTATATGTATATGACAACATAAACCAACCACTTGCACAAATAAAAGCGAAATTACATCGTGTAAGAGCAATTCCTTGAAACCAATAAGCAAGATAGCCAGGAACGAACCCCCCTTTCTTCTACTCAACAAATGAGGTGTTTGGCTAAACCTCAGACAAGTTACCTGTGATCTTGCAACCTGCTTTTCCACCCCCATGCACCAAGAATACAGAGCCCAGCAAGGTAATTTCCAAATATAGAGCCAACTACTCTTCTAGATAACAAATTAGTCTTTAAATGATATCAACCATGTCATCACTTCCATTTGTTTCCTCATAATTTGCATACATATAGGGAACTAAGTGAACTATATTTCATAACAAATAAAAATGTGCTAGACATGGTAATAACTCCACCTCTGTCATACAACTTCCATTACCAGGTGCCCATCCTCGATACCTTGTTCTCTGTTCAGTCACATATAAGATCCTATCAAGGAAAAGGTGTGCATCTCCATATTAAGTAGATGAAATTGGATGATCGAGAGGGCAACATGCTAGCTCACTAGCACTCATTCTTCCTGTACTAATAAAATATTGATGTGAAAGATAGTTCATCTGTGAACGCGCCCAGCATAGAAAGTCGGCACAGTTGAATGAAGTCTGAAGGCCTGGATGACAATTTGGGCATGTGCAAGTTGAAAGGAGCTGTGCTAGTTGCAGTGTTTCATTGTTTTAGTATAGACCCAGCAAGGTTTGTGCCTTAATAGCATATATGCCAAGGGAAAGACCTTCAATTTGGAGCATGTTGACATTGGGTTGAAAACGGAAACTGACTTGTGCAGCTTCACGAAGTATATTACTTATCGGTGCTACAAAATATGTACTAATTTTTCCATTAATTTATTTCTAGTTTTGAAACAATCCTTCATATGCTGTATGATTTATTGCTTTTGAATGCCTTGTGTTTCCACAGTACATCTGCAATGTCCCTCCTGTATGAATGCGTGAACACGGTCATAGCAGGTAAGATAGGAAATGTCTACCACCTGTTAGTATAATAGTTGGTTGGCTATTTTTCTAACTCGTGAGTTGCCTTTTTTTCTATTTTTCCATTTTATGTTTGTGGGTTGTATAAAGTAGGTAGGGTTAAAGCATTCCTGGTTTGAAATGGAAGAGGATCTTTGTTAATTATATGAAAATACAATTGTGATATTAGAATGTTACACTGTCATACATTTATATCGCTGCTGTTCTTTTTTTTGTATGTTCAAACCAATGCATGTCAAATGAAACCATCCTATAGTCCCATTTTTCAGAATGCCAAAAACACTGTTTTTCTTGGCCTACCCTTAAAGTGTTGGTGTGTGTAGTACAGGTTACTGTACTGCTTTGAAAAGAACCCATTGGAAGGAGGGTTCCACCAAGTGTTACCCTTGAGCATTACATTGCAGTTGTACCTTTTCATTTCCCTTTATTATTGAAATATGCACCATGACTCTGCCCGGTCTCTGCTCTACTCCTCTATCACTGCTACTCTTGATGCTCTTGCCCCTGTCATGATGTTCCGTTTGAAGGCCAAAGCCAAGTGCAATTCTTAGTATGACTCTGACCTATCTACACTTAAACGTAAGTCTAGGGCGGCCGAGAGGAAATGGAGGGCCTCTTGCGCATCCTCTGACAAACTGGGCTGCCGCCTCCTCCAAAGGCAATTCTGACTCTCTGTATCCACCAAGATGCAAGTCCATATTCAAGCCTGTGTTTCTGCGGTGTTTCTGCGGCATCAAACAACTCGGCCAAACTCTTTAAAATCTGCAAGGAGCTGGCCAACCCTTCTGCAGTATCCACCCCTCCTCTCGCCTCTCAGGTTCTTTGCAATGACCTTGCCTCACACTTTATCTCTAAAACCACGAACATCTTGTCCTCACTTCCCTCCTCTGCCTCTCCTCTCCCCTCCTCCCTCTTTCTCTACTTTTCCTCTTTTCTCCCCTGATGAGGTTGCTAGACAAGTCCGATCTATGAAAGCCTCATCAAAACAGGTCCATCCCTGTTCCTCTAAAACCATTAAGGACCACATTGATACCCTTGCACTCCCTTGTGCATCCTCTCCTCAAGAAACCCACAGCCGATCCTTCTTGTCCGGCTAACTATCGGCAATTTCCATTACCCCCTTTTTGGGCAAGCTCCTGGAAAAGCTTGCCATCTCTCATCTTAACCTTCACTCTGTCTGCTCTCTCCATGACCACCAATCTGGCTTCAGAGCTGCCAGAAGTATGGAAACTGCTCTCCTGAACATCCGTGAAGATCTGCTCTCTAACATTCCCTCTGTCCTTATCCTACTTGATCTCTCCTCTGCCTTCGATACAGTCAACCACACCATCCGGCTCAATCGTCTCCGTGACAACCTGGGTATCACTGATCAGGCTCTGACCTGCTGACCTCCTTTCTCTCTGATTGACCCTCCCAAGTACAACTTGGGTCCTTCCGATCCTCTATCTCCCTCTCTACCTGCAGTGTTTCCCAGGGGTCTAACCTCTCACCCTGGCTTTTCAACAAATACTTGGCAACTCTCCCCTACTGCATTTCCATTTTTTGCTCAAACTTCCAGTGCTATGCTGATGACACCCAACTAATTTTCAGGCTTCCCTCTGCCACCTCCTCGCCTTCCCTCATCTGACTGTCTAATCGCCATTCAAAACTGGTGTGCCGCCAATGATCTTTGTTTAAAGGCCAACAAAACTGAGATCATCCTCATTGGCACACCCTCTCCATCCTTTCCTCTCACTCTCTGGCCGGCCTCCCTTGGTCCTTCGCCTGCCCCTACCTGCAAAGCTAAGAACCTCAGGGTCATCTTTGACTCCACACTTTCCTTCCCCGCACACTTCTATGAAGTCTTTAAAAAGTCTAACTTCTCACTACACCTCCTCAGAGGTACTCTTCCCTTCTTCTCCTTCCCTCAGAAATACCTCCACTCTCGAGCTCTTCGCTCCTCTACCTCTAACTCCCTCAGGCTCAGCCGTTTTTCAAAGAAACGAGCTGGGGGCAGATCTCTGTCTTCGGCTGGGGCCTCCCTCTGGAACTGCCTCCCTGCCACCCTGAAACTTGATGAGCAACATCTACGGTCCTGGAAGCTCCTCAAGACCTTCCTCTGCCTTCGCCCCTCTTCTCCCCTGTTGATCTGTTTTCTCTCTAGGCACTGTCTCACCTGGCTACCCCTGTCCTTCGGGCCCAGTGACCTGCTCACGCTGCCACCCTCTCGCACTGCCCCCTTTCCATCGCTTGCACTGGGGCCTGTATCTGTACCCATACAGTCCCCCCCGACCCCCCATTCTTCTTCTGCACTTATCAGACAGACCCTATCTGACTTGCCTTGCACTCTGCGAATCACTGGCTATACTACCACTGTTCTTGATCACCTTTATTTATTAACTTATTATTTATCTTGTTTCTCTCCTATGCTCTGCACTTTCCAATTTCTCCCCCCTCCCATGCACTATCCCCCTTTTTCCCTTCCACTTGCGCGTTCTCAATGTCACTAGGCCTAGTAAGATTGTTTTTTGTTTTCTCCCCTCTTCCCCCTCCCTTTTCCTGGTCACACTCCGAAACACCTGTGTATGAGCGTGATATAAATAAAATATCATATAACTCCCATTGTGCTACTGTGCAATGGTCATATAGGTCCTCATATTCATCCACTAGTAAAACAATGGAATGCCTAGGCTATACATCTGCGTTTTCAGTTTAATTCCTGTATCATGTTTTTAGGTACACCCCCTTTCAGCCTGTGACAACACAGCAGATAAATGACTGTTTGGGTGACATTGAATATGTCGAAGAAAAAAAAAAAAAATTCTGCCAAAATCTGTCTTAACACACAGCACTGTGCGACATTGTTTACAAGGTTAGCCAAAATTAGGCTTAGCAAACAATATTCTGTGTGATACATAATTTTTTTTTGTTGTAGCCATAATCAGGCTCTGGTTGGCGCATGTATTGTGCCATTTTCACAAAATTGTTTAATCTGAGCCTTTAGACAAGTAAGGGTCAGCTAGGGATAGTTTAAGTTTTATTAGCTATCTCGGAAAACTTTTATGATTTAAAATGTATTCACTATTTTGCTAACACCAAATCATTTTTTGTCAGTTCCCATATATTGGGTTCCCATGTTTATTTCCTAGTGGGGTTGTACCCCTACTTCTGTGAACCTTTGCATTAATTCTGCTCGCATTGATTGTATGGACCAAATAGTCCTGTTTTTTTTTCTCTTTGTAAATTGCATTGTTTTTGTATGTTTTTCATGTTGTATGTACTTATTAAATTGACACATTGTCTTGTTACAAACTAACAATTAAAGCAAGTTTATAATTTTTTTATGCCAATGTACTTTTTCCCCCCTTTTTCTTGCTCATAAAGGTTACTTTGACTGGTGAGAGACCAGTAAATTTTGAATTTGATTTAATCTATTGTTTAGGCTACCAGGAGAATAATACTGTTAGCTCCACAAATGATATTTTTTGACTTTGTATGTTCAGGCACACCCTTGTGTTTATTCATGTTTTTAGGTCAGCAGCTTCATAAGAGAATGTCACAGGAACGCATGTTTTGTCAATCCAGGCCCACTGAAGATATTAAGTTGATGCTTTTTTGTTTTCTAATGTTCCATTGTGAGTATTAATGTGTTTTCTTCTCCTCTAGTTTTGATATCTTTATCATCTGGAATGCCCAATCACAGTGCCAGTATTCAGGTACCAGTTCCAATTTATCAATTTTCTTTAAAACAAATTTACAAAGTCGATTATTTAACTAAATGTAACTATTAACTATAGATTTAGACACAGATTTGTTTTCAGGTTCCCTGTTTGCATCAGAACCATACTCCTTGGGACAGCCTATTTCTCTAGGTAGCTCCTCCTCCTATGGGTAGCATTTAAGAAAGTGATAGAGCAACAAGTGTCCAAGCCTCATTCTCCCTGAAGCATTGCTCCATTAGGAGCCACAGCCTCTTCATCTGGGATTGTGGGTTCATATCTTTAACAGGGTGGTGCTTGTGAGTAAGCTGTAACTTTTGTCTACAGGTGGAGGAGCAGTCTTTAGTTGTCACAAAGGGATTAGGGTGAGGTTGGGTGTAAAGATGGTGGCAGACCAACTCTCTGCATTTTGGGCTCCAACCTGCTCCTCTAAAATGCATCTATAGCCCTGCACGAAACATGCCATTCTCCATCATGGGGTCTGGCATGGATTCACATGCTCATGAATATTCCCCGTCAGGCCGGGTATCCTCCGTAAAAGAAAAAACTGTTTCACTTTCAATTACAAACTGTATTTCTCTGCCCCATCCAATGACGGCCCTCTCTGTAAGCCCCTCCTCTTGAAGCCATCTTCAGATTTTTATTGCCCGCTTCAGTGTTGGGAGTCCTTGAGTTTGTTCTGCGAGCTACTTCTACATTTTCTCGACGGAAAAAGCTTCTATTTTTGTTCCAAACAAACCTGTGTACTCGTTTTTTCTCCAGCTGCCAACAGCAGGGATCTGTAACTAATGAATTTCAGTGCCCCTGAAGGGAGAAGATTGTCAGTTTTCTGAAGGACATCAGGCCTACTTCACGCCCTCCGAGCATAACGGAGGAGAAGGAAGGGAGGTTCCTCTTCAAGCCCTGCACCATATGCGTGCTAGGGAACGTGTGTGTTGAGGACAAGCCCCTACAATGCCTCTATTGCCTGCACCCAGACCATAAGGAGGTAGAGTGCGAGATATGCTGGGGTTCTCCAAGAAGACAGACAGGCACAGTGGACTGGCAGCTTGGCTTAACGTCCACCGGGGTCGCTGAGGAAGCAGGTCCCAATGTGGATAGGGCGCGATCAATGTCAACCTCCGCCTCAAAAAGTAAATAATCTTCCCTAGCTAAACTGCAGGCGGAATCAGAGGGGCCGTGGACAGAGGAGAAGTCGGCCAAACTACCTAAGCAGCACTAATCGGCGCAGGCTAAACTTCATTGAAGATAGAGCTGATGGCAGCCGCTATGACGGCTAAGGGAGCTGACCCTGTGAAGGTAGCCCCGCAGCACAGAAATTATTCTTGCCCCCTGGGTGCGACACCACCGCAGTGACTTTGGCAAAATCTGCTGGCACACCAGAAGGGGGGAAACGGCCCAGGCTCTGGTTCAAGCCCCTCAGAGGGCGGAAGGGGGTGGGCTGAGGAGGCCCCCAAAGCAGCTCTCCCAGGCCGTGGCTCAAGCCATGGATGTCTCGTCCACAGACGATGAGGACAAGGAGTCCTTGCACACTGTCCATGAGGCGATGGCGCAGGGCCTAGTTTTCTGATACTGCTAGCTCAGCCGAGTGATGTCTCTCTGGACATTCTGTCGACCATTCACACCTTGGTGTCCGAGATCTAGAAGAGAGGATGCCACAGTGGCCGGTTCCTATCTTCTTCCAGCCCCCCGTTCAGCCTCCAATATAGAAGAGGAAGCGGCATCAGATGCCCCCATTTCAGCCTCCACATCCGTGTCGGGCCCTCTCTTCCCCAGCAGACCCTGACACGGGTACAGGGATGGCCACGGACGTCGACGATATCATTGTCCCGGTGGGTCTCCGCATTTGGATGCTCCACCTAGGGCATCTTCGCCGTATGAAGTGGGGTTGTTCCATTCTATGATCGCCAGTGCCTCCAAGCTTTTTCAGCTTGTGCCTGAAGAAACCAGGAAGGATGTTTTTTTTGTACCTGATGTGCGAGTCAAGGATGAAGACCATCATGGCAGTGCCCCTTCTGGATAACGTGTGGGATGAGGGTCTGGCCCTCACGAAGAACCCTTGTATGGCTACAGCCAAACGGGATAGGCTGGAGAAGTACCAGGTGCCAGACTTCGCACCCAAGTGCCTGAGGTTGCAACCATCACTGGATTCGGTGGTGTCGGCGGCCGCAAGGAAACTGTTGGCTAACCCGTCCTAGTCTTCGGTCCTTCCAGACCCTGAAGGGTAGAAGCTAAATTCCATGGGAAGGAAGGCGATTTACACAGCGGCATCCACAATCAAGGCGGTAAACGCACTGGGGATCCTATCCTGAAATGACGTGGAGCTGTGGTACAAGCTGGGACCTATTCTGGAGTTCCTCCCGACAAGATAAGATGATGGAGGCAATCGCTCTTTTCCTGGAGGGGGAAGTTGCCGCCAATCACCCCATTACAGTGGCGTTGGACGTCGCCGACACAGGGTTCTGGCAGATGGGGAACTGTGTCTGCCTTCAACAAGACTGGATGAAGGCCACACATTTCCAGGCAGCAAGGATAGACGAAGGTATTGGACATGCCCTTCTACTGAGAGAACTTGTTTGGGAAGGTCGGAGACCAGTCCCTCCAGGCCATCATGGCGGATATAGAGACGTCCCTTTCCTTTGGCACACTCTAGCAGCAGCGTTCTTCCTTAAGATCCTCCAGGGGAAAGTCATGCAGGTCCTCCAAGGGTTTCTCCTTTTCGTACCGGCAGCCTTTCAGATCCATTACCCAAAAAGCCTACAGAGGCCATTCCTAGGCCTACGGTAGCGGAGGACAATGTTGCTGTCGCCCGCAAGGCAGGACGCCAGCTCTGTAACAAGCCTGAACCGGCCGGGACCCCATGCGTGCACCCCGGTGGGTAGCCGGCTGACTGTTAGTCATCGAGTGGAAGATAATCACCACCAGATGGGTACTGGACGCGCTCGCCCAGGGATACACCCTGGAGTTTCAACGCAGGTGTCCGCGGATCCCTCTGGTTGCCAGTCAGGAGCAGCCCATTCTTCAGCTCCTGGAAGAGGTACGGGCAATGCTGCGGAAAGGGGCGATAGGGAACTAGGACTAACGGCTCTGGGGCTCCGGAGTCTATTCCAGATACTTTCTGGTCCGAAAGAAGATGGGGGGGGGGGGGGGGGGGGCTTGAGACCCATCCTAGACCTGCAACGTCTTAACAAATACGTAAAGTCCCAAAAGTTCAGGATGGTCACGTTGCAGCACATGCTCTGCAAACTGGAGGAACGAGACTTCTTGACGTCTCTGGACCTGGAGGACGCCTATTTCCATGTGCCCATTCACAAGGCACATCGAATGTTTCTGTGTTTTGTAGTGCAGGGGCAGCACTATCAGTTCAAGGCTCTACCTTTCGGATTGCAGTCGGCCCCCAGGGTGTTCATGAAGTGCCTGGCACCGGTGGCGGGCCATATAAGTCTATGGGGTATACATGTATGCCCGTACCTTGACGACTGGCTCACCAAGGTCCACTCACGAGAGTTGGCATCAGACACAAAGGGACGACCATCAAGCTACTGACAGATCTGGGATTCTCCATCAACTATCCAAAGTCCTGTTTGACACCATTGCAGAACACACTGTTCCTAGGAACCAGACTATACGGTGTCCTGCCTAGCATTACCCTCGGAGGAGAGGGTACCAGCCATTCAAGGGAAGGTGCCGCGGCTGTTCTCGATTAAGACCACCACGCTGCGAACCATCAAGTCGTTGCTCGG
Source organism: Ambystoma mexicanum (assembly GCF_040938575.1). Taxonomy (NCBI): domain Eukaryota; kingdom Metazoa; phylum Chordata; class Amphibia; order Caudata; family Ambystomatidae; genus Ambystoma; species Ambystoma mexicanum. Next base: position 572,778,104 of record NC_090921.1, on the reverse strand, counting down.
CATGTCGTCCTGCATATACCTCATCCGGCTCTGCAGGTTACAGATACAACCTCTTCAGGGGTTCCTGAACCCTTGCTGGATACAGGTGTCAGGAAGCTTTGCGGACAAGATCCCGTTCGCCGAGCAGTTCTGTCGGGCGATAATGTGGTGGCGCGTCCACTCCAACATTGTCCGGGGCACAGGGTTTCAAACCCCTTCATACCAGGAGACGGTCACCACGACGCTTCCTGGAAGGCTGGGGAGCCCACACCGGACGTTTGCACGCTAGTGTCCTGTGGCTGCCAGAGGAGAATAATCTCCCTATTGACATCCTGGAGCTACGGTCAGTATTCTGGGCCCTTAAGTCATTAGCTGCATCTCTGGGCAAGGTGGTGAGGATCTTAACGGACAACACCACCAGAACATTCTACATCAGGAAACAGGGAGGCACTCTATCCGTAGCGCTCTGTAAGGAAGCACAGGACTTGTGGTGCTGGGCTGTCGGTCAAGTGATGTTCCTATTTCCTCTTCACCCATCAGGGAGTTGCGCTCGTCCCACGAGTGTGAACTTCGGCAGGACCACGTGGACTGCATGTTCGTCAAGTAGGGCAGGCCCCAGATCGATCTGTTTGCGACGGCGGCAAACTCCAAATGCCAGAAGTTTACCAGAAGGTTCCACCAACCAAGGAGCATAGGGTACACATTCTCATTCCTATGGGAAGGCCTGTTCCTGTACGTGTTTCCTCCATTTGCCTCTCCTGCTACAAGTAATCAACACACTCATAGTGCCAATGCGGGATGATGCTTATCGCCCCAACGTGGTCGGGGCACATTTGGTACATGGACCTTCTCAGCCTGTCGGCATCACCTCCGGTCATGCTACCGGTAGTTTGGAACGTCTCACCAAAGGAGGCAGCACAACCCTGCATCACGACCCATGATCGCTGCACCTGAAGGCTTGGCTCCTGCAGCCCTAGAGTTTGGTGATACGAGTTGCCTGCGGACTGCAGAGAGATCCTCGCCACGGCTAGGGCTTCGTTGACTTTGAAGTGCTATGATCACAAGTGGAAGTATTTCACTGCGTGGTGCCGGTGGCAGAAGATCACCCCGCTGAGGATCATGGCCCCGCAAATTGTTCCATACTTGGCTCTCTTTGGCCAAGGCCGGCCTGGCGCACGCTTCTATAAAGATGCATCTGGCGGCTATCTCCTGCTACTCCAGGTCTCCGGGAAGATCTTCGCTGTGGTCTCACCGACTCAAGGAGTTCCTGAAAGGACTTTTCTGATCTTTCCCACCAGTGAAGGCTCCTGCCCCACGTGGGAACTCAATGTGGTTCTGACAAGGCTGATTGGAACCCCCTTTGAGCCGATGCATAAGGCCACTCTGAAGTTCCTCTCCTAGAAAATGGCTTTCTTTTTGGCAATCACCTCTGCCAGGAGGGTGTGTGAGATCACGCCCCTATCCTGCAAGCAACCCTGACTTTCCGTGAATCGAGGGAGGTGCTGCGTACGCACCCCGCTTTCATGCAGAAGGTTCCGTCAGAATTCCACCTCAACTCGCTGGACGTTGCTCGTGCCTTGAAGTTCTATGTGACGTGCACAAAGGATTTTCGGAAGACTTTGCCACTGTTCGTGCGCTTTAATCCTGTGAACTATGGAAAGGCCTTGAACAAGGCTTCCATTTCAAGGTGGCTCTCGGGCTGCATCATGCATTGTCATCAGTTGGCAAACAGTCCATTGCCCGGCAAACAAGAGCCCACTCCAACAGAGCCATCTCTGCGACAACAGCATTCCTGTCTGGGGTGCCCCTGGTCCATGCACACCTTCACAAGGTTGTATTGCGTCAACAGGGATTCCAGGGAGGAGTCCAGAGTCGGCCAGGCAGTGCTTTGCAACCTGTTTGCTTGAGGTGAGTCAGTTCCGGAGGTAAGAGTTAACTGCTTCTGTTGTTGAGCCTTGCTACCTCCCGTGGTTGTGTAATGCTGTACTGCTATGTATTCGTTATTCATGAGTATGTGAATCCATGCCGGACCTCATGCTGGAGAAGGAACAAATTATTTACCTGTAATTGTTCTCCAGCGTGGGTCTGGCATGGATTCACATGCAAAACCTCTCTCCAACCCCTCTAAGGCTCTTCTTGGTTATACTGCCACTTTCTGTGCTTACCAAATCTGAAGATGGCTGCCAGAGGAGGGGCTTAGGGAGAGGGCTATCCTTGGATGAAGACAGTATGACCCAGAGGACAGTGATTGGTATAAAGGAGAAATACAGTTTGTAAGTGAAACACTTGTGTATAGGCGTGTTATAAATGCCATATCATAAAGTGAAACTGTTTTTTCTTTTACTGAGGATTCCCGGCCTGACTGGGAATATTCATGAGCATATGAATCCATGCCAGACCCATGCTCGAGAACCATAGTTACAGGTAAGTAACTTGTTCCTTCACTCAAATGAACCTGATCGCCCAGGTTTTTGGCATCAAAAAGAGGAAAGATCCAGGGTCTGTTCTAGTATATCTAGCCCCTACAGATCCACAAAGATGATGTGCTTTGGGAAGCGTTGCAACGTATCTTTTTTGTGTACACACTTCCTCTCACTACGTCACACTTATTTACCTGCCCTTAGAAGGCAGGAAGAAGGTGAAACTATAATATGGCCAAAGAACAAGCGGACATCACGTGGCACAGCCATTTTAGGGCACTAGCCACGTATAGTAGCCATATACTGTAAGCGCAAATGTGCACACTAAAAATAATGCAAGAACAGTAAACATGTAACTGCCACCAACCTATCTTTAGGCACATATCCCCATTGCACTGCAGTGTAAGGTGCTGTGTGCAATATAAAAATACAAGAATTCAAAATGTAAATAGTTTCTCGTACTGATAGTCTGAAGAATTAGTTTCCTCCACAAGAAAGGAGCAAATGGCAAGTGAACCTGAAGGCTTTACTTGGCTTCAAAAAGTCAGGACAGGATCAAAAATAGAGCAAAAAGAATGAGGTTCATAGAAAACTATGGAGGGAAAGTTGCAAAAAGAAAATCTTTCCTAGCACACGAAAAATCCAAATACAAAGCTCCCCCCACCCCCAATATTATCTTTGCTTAACGGGATTTGTTGTCAATAACATTCTGCGCACCAGTAGCTTTCTAGATGTGTTGTATTAAAACTCCCACGACCCCTACCCTTCACTACGATTGCTCTTCTCTCTATCTGGTCACAGTTGCAGAATAAGGGCATTGTTTATTAGGACGATTACAGTTATCAGGCACATGGGAAATTAAACAAGCATTAGTAATGCTAACAGTTTTTACTTTTGGGTAAGCAAAGGAAATGCATCAGCCAGGCATTGCTGTAGTGGTATTTACTGGCTATCAATGAAAACAGCTGAAAAACGGTGCAACTACCGCGGCACATAATAGCAGTGCCTTGCAAATGCCTAATACATATTGTAAGGAAGGCATGGTATCAAACAGTAATACAGACACAAGTGATCAAAGTACAAGGGTGTTTATTGAACTTCAATTGGGTTCATAAAACACCCATCTAATCCTAAATCTAAAGATGGGAGCAAGCTACGACCATCAAATAATAATGCAGTCCTAGCCAAGTCTGTCAAAATAAAAGGACCTATACTAATAAACCTATTGCCAATCCTTACTTCTAAATGCAAATAGTGTGGGAAACAATGTTATGCAAAAGGAAAATGTACAAGAAATGAATTGTCAGGATATTCAAGCCGTTGACTTTCCTTCTCAACGTTTACAGTCATAGACAAGGCGGCACACTCAAGCTTAGCACCGTCTCTGGCTTCTCCAGCATGAAGATGCAATTCATAACTTCAACATCAGGGCCTTCTGTGCCAAAATCTCTGTCATTCAAAGTCTCTTATTTCAGAGGGCCTGATGCAACACGAGAAACATCAAAAGTTCCTTTCTTCTTTGGATTTCACATATACAACTTCTCGTGTGATTTACTGTTCACCCCGGGTCCCCCTCCATTGGGCTCAGAACAACTTTAACACAAAACCTTTAATTGGTCTCCTTCTGCCGAGCTCAGACCAAATTCATGTACTATTCCAAACTCTTTTTCATCAAAATCGAAGACTTTCAATTATGCGCTGAATTTAGCTTGACCCGTCGCAGGACCACTTTGATTCACATTTATTCGTTCTTTCAATTGGTCTCCCTCTGCTGGGTTCAGACTAAATGTATCTACTGTTCTTACTTCTCAGCTGGATACCTTCCTAAATATCCAACCAGGTAGGATGGGATAATGGTGTTACAGGGAAGGGGATACTGCGTCTCGCCATCCAGTGTCCCACTCCCCGAATGACCCCTCACCCAGTTGATCCCCCAAACTCCCCGCACTGGTCCACCCCCAGGAGCTGGATCCAAAGGCGATGACCGTGTCCTGGCCACCTGGATGACTGATTCCCGGGGACTAGTGGGTGAGGCACCTTCTGCTTTATCACAGTATACACAAGCCAAAACTGTTGTCTTTGCCAATGCTTTTTTTTAACCAGACTTCAGTGAATGACATGCATAGTGCAAATCGAGTGGCTGAAGGCAGACTGAAGACATTTGTATTACACAAGTAGTGTGGTTACAGCCTCAATTTAGTCAACTCTCAGACTGTGCTGAACTACAACTGGCAGGCACTTTGAGCACACAATTTGATGGTAAGGCTCGAAAAAGCTACCTCAAAGAGATCCCAGTTTGGATGTGTTTGGCATGGGGCGGGCAGGAAGTGGGTGGGAATGGCCATCGGGATTCGCCTGGCCATGGGTGGGTAAATAACCAAACACCTTTTGTGTCCCTCCTCAAATGACATTTCTCCCTAGCTGCAGTATAATGCAATAGTTTCTGCTTATAGTTGGTGCTTTAGTACCACTAATAGCCAAAACTAAAAATGGCACATTTGTGAGGGTGGGAGTTCACCAACATATAAGTATCTAGTAGCACTGAGAAAGTTGAGGGAGGGTCTCCGTGTGGGTAAAGGGTGGGTTAGGTCCATGAACGTTGTAGGATGGGAATGCAGGGAACGATCTATGCCTAAATAAAGGGCCAGGTCTTCAGTTGTTAAACTGAGGCAAGGTGTTAGCATTTCAGTTGTATAAAGGAAGAGTTCCAAAAGGAGCACTAAAATCCAGTTCCTTTCTTGATCAGCATCAGACCATGATGCAGGCAGGAGACCACAATGACCGCTGCAATCAATGGGCGAAAGATGAACTACGAGACGGGGCCAAAATCTGATTCAAGGTCCCTCTTTGTGCTGTATAGCTGCAATTTCAGTGGAAAGCCTTTTGTCACCCTTGTTGACGGTCTGCCGAGTCCCAAGTCTGAAGTCTGGATGAGGACGGATGCAGCGGAAGCCTGCCCAGGAAACTGCTTACCATATATGGCATATCCAGCCCGCGGGTGCAGGAAGTTAGGCAAAAATACATGATGGCAAACGGACAAGGTGAAATCTCGTGGCAGTTACTTTAGAGTATCTGTTCAATCCAGCACGAAGCCAGCTTCAGAAGTTGGTTTGGTGCTAGATTAATGATTTTCTTCTTTTCTCTCTCCCTCTAGTACCTCTGTCATAGTTATCTTTACCTCCCCCTTCTCTCCTAAGTCCTTCTCTCGTCCTACTGACTCACTTTTCTCCTTACTCTCTCCCTTCCCCATATCCTCCTCCCTTGTTCATCCTCATATGTAAATGGCCTTACTGTTTTACTGGTTTGATTCATACATATTATTTGCTTCTACCGTTTCATGTTTGATGTATTCTTGTTGCTTAACTGTAAAGCATTTTGGGTTAAAACGCTATGTAAATAAAATAAATACAATACATTTATGAAAACTAAATTTACTAAAACATGGTTGTGGTCTGTGGAAATCACTTTTAATGTAGGTTACCTAGGCTTACAGCACTGGGAGTCTGGATTCTATTAAAGAAACAGAGGCGAGCATTATGCTTCATCTTCCATCACTACTCTTCAGCAGTTTCAACTTTTAAACAGAAAACAAAGACTTTTCTTCTTTTTTTTTTTAAACATTTCCCTTTTTTTCTGAGACACTTCTGTAGTCCTTTATATTTGCTTTTTCTGCGCCTCCAGCTGGTTCCCGTCTCCGACTCCTCTTTGAATGCTCTGAACTGAAACATGTGTGTTGCAACAGTTCAAACAGCACTCAAGTCCACAAAGCCTTATTATACTCCTAAGGATTCAAACTTCCAACAAAACTATCGTCCGCCATTTGCATCGAGCTCGCACACGTCCTCCATGCCTCTGGCCACCCTCAGCCTTTCTTCTGGTCATCCCGTTTGATCAGACAATCACACTGTTGGGGAATGCGCTGCCATGTTTCTCAGAAAAGCAAATACTACAGTGTTAGTACAATGATACATTACAGTGCATGCACCGGGTGGGAGAGTAATGCTTGCCTCTGTGTCTTTAATAGACTCGAGACTCCCAGCTCTGTGAGCACATGTAATCTTCATTGGCGCATTTGTTTCTGCGCTTCCGTATTCTGTAGCCACCACTGCAATCCAGTGTTCAACTCCTTGTCTAGCGGAATCCCTTGATGGTATCTCAGGCTCTGCTGAAGATGTCTGCTCCACAGTCTCCGTAGAGCTCTGTAATGCAGGGGTCCCAGAAACATACTCTCTGTAGCATCTGGAAGGAGACAGCCTCCTTGTCGAGGCACTCTCGTAGCTCCCTCTTAATATCTCATATCTTCCTCGCCGAGAGCTCCAGAGTCGCTGACCTGGTATCTAAGACAAACCCCAAGAAGCGTCGCCGTCTGGTCGGGCCATTTCTGACTTCTCCATATTGATTAGGAATCCTAAGGGCGACAGATCATTCACCCACTGTACTTGATATACTAAGGTCTCTCTGTTGTCCGCCAGAATCAGAATGCCATTGAGGTATATTATCAGGCGGATACCCTTCTCTCTGATGGCCGCTGCTACTGGTCTTATCAGCTTGATAAAAGCCCATGGGATGGAGGCCAGTCCAAAAGGGTGCCTTCTGAACTGCCAGATTCGCACTTGCCACCTGAAAGCTAGGAAAGGCCTGAACTCATCCGCCACTGGGACCGTCAGGTAGGCCTCTTTGAGGTCTATCCTGACCATACAGTCGTCTTGCCTGAGAATGTCCCTCAACAGGTGGACACCTTCCATCTTGAAATGCCTGTAAATCACCCATCTGTTCAGCTATTTCAGGGTTATTAACTTCAATTTCCTGTGGACTAAACACATGTTGCTCACAAATCTAGGGTCTTGCGGGCCAGAGGGCTCTATGGCCCCCTTGACCCTGAGCTGCTCTAGCTCCTCGTATAGCGGTTCTTGTTCCTCCTGTGCATAACGGATTCTGCATGGCCAGGCTGTCTGGATTGGGGACTGAATTAACTCTAGCTGAACACTTCTGGCTGTCTGTAGCACCCATTCATCGCTAGATAGAGCGTGTGCCAATTTAGCCAAAATTGCATCGTTCTCCCCCCCCCAAATGGTGGCTATGCTATGTGTTTTTCTCACACGAGTTAGTACCCTGCAATCTGCCCGCTCCTCAGCAGCCACTGAAGTGCCTCCCTCTGGAAGGGAAGAAATATTCTTGCTGTCTTGAATCCCTTAGTTTTGGAGATGATGCAAAGCGACCGGCCCATCAACCCAAGTAGCGGTTGGTCCCGGCAAAAACTCTGCTTGGGAAAATCTTACTGATGGAGTCTTATTTCTCCAAGGAGGTATAAATGCCTACGAATCTCCCCATCTTCTTGCTGAATGCCTCCCCAAACAGCAGACCTTGCGCTGCCTCTCATGCTTCGTAGGAAGCAAGGTCGTTCCATTCGGCATCGATCTTCAGGAGGAGACGGCTCTGTCTCGCCGAAGAGACAGCACAGTTTGCATTGCCCAAGATGCAGAACACTCATTGAGCTAGTTCGCTAGTGTATCAGAGTTGACATCTTCCCCTGCATTCTGGATTTGTTCGGCAAGGTCCATGATTTTAGCAATGGGCCCGATGAGGTCCTGCAGCTTCTCCTGGCAGCTCTTCCGGGACCTATCCATACCCTTCCTCAGATCTTTGACAGTTTTGGTCACGAAAGTGATCATTTTCGGGTCTAGCTCTGGGCCATCCGCTACCTTGCCCGCGAGGTCCGGGCACTCGATCATGCACAGCCTGGTATTGTTGTCTAATGGCTTACTTATTCTTTATGCCATCTACTGAGCAACTCTCGGAGAGGGTTGCCAGTCAGAGGATTTGGGGTTTCTAATGCCTTCTGGATCAAATATGTCTGCTTCCGTCACTTCCAGGTGCTTCTCTTTCCTGGCCTTATTTACACCCATGGGGGCTGTTGTTTCCTGCTCTTTCTTATCGTCCTCGTGGGAGGAGGCTGTAGCCACGGGTTATTTCCCGCCGGTATCCTCTGTATCGCCCATATTCTCTACCCCTCGGATGGGGGACAGGATGCTAGGAGCAACAGATTTTTGGAGGAAAGCCTCTTTCAGCTTACCAAAAGTCAGCTGCCTCTGGGGCATGATGTTCCACCCCATGAAGTGAACCCAGGGGAGTAGAAGTGGTTTTTATTTTTTATTTTTTCCCTCTCTTCTGGGTTATGTTACTCCCCTGAAAGCTCTTCTGCTGTTCGGGACCCTCTGCGGACGTGCTCAAAGTGCTTATCTGGGCGCGCTTTGCTTTCTTCCCTAGCATTGCTTCTAGGGCATCCAGTCTCTCCTGAAGAGGATTCACCCCTTCTGCCACTGCTATCACTTGCTTGAAGCTTAGTGCTAGATCACTCTACTCCTGCTCCCTTTTGCGCCACTCATATTCTGACATTATTGAAGGTGAGGAGGTTATATTTAAATCTGTAGTGCCTAACACCTGAAATCAGCAGACTTATGTGCACGTCCGCTCTGGTGGTTTAGTGCTGGATTCACAGGCACCCACAGTAAGATTACAGTATTTGTTCTTCTCATGTGCTGGCCAGTTTATATTCAGGCAGGGTCCTTACTCATTGATAATTTCAACGTGTATGCTGTTAGTTTCTGCTGCCATGAGCTCTTGATCACGAGCTCTGTGCTACGCACGTTGGTCTTTACCACTTTCTATTCTGTTCGCAGCGAGCCGGAGGCGAGAATGGTCATGCTGCGAGCTCTGCTTGTGTGACTATGCAGGTCATGGCGGTGCCGCGTCACGTGTGTGACGTGGCCGCTACGGCTCCCTGAGGGAGGGGGGCCTGACTGCTCTTCCTCTTCCTGCAGCTATCAAGAAAATATAAAGGGCTACAGAAATGTCTCAGAAAAAAGGAGATGTAATTTTAAAAAGAGAAACTTGTTCTATTATCTGTTTAAATGTTGAAACTGCTGAAGAGAAGAGATCAAAGAAGTTGAAGCATAATGGGGAAAGCTACTAAATCTCTCCTGGGTATTAGGAAAATCAGACTGTACACCCAATGGGTTTTAGTGGTCCAGAGAAGAGGGAGGTGCTTTGATCTTGCTGAGAGTTGCCAGTAGTGTGTTTGGCTCTCTTTTGCATGGGTATCGTTTGTTAACCACCTGATGGAATTTATCCCAAAACTTTCATTGGTGAGAATGTAAAGTACAAGTCCTGTTCCATTAAATGTAAACCAGCGTCCTGAGAAGTGCTTTCTTTGTCCCATTAAAAGCAGAGCAGTAGGGTGAGAGGTTCTGGACAAGTCAAATTAGTTAAGCACTGCTGAATAGTGCAGTTTCAGCCTAATTGTACAGCAAAATTAACGACTCAAGTCTGTTAATAACTAAATCATGAAATTTTATTGTTTTGAAGTGGTTGCAATTATTCCCTTTTTGGGATTTGAGCTGTTGGGATACGGGTCAGAAGTGAGAGTGACAACAATAGGCGGGGACAGATCGTAATGTGCTCAAAAATATTGAATCACTGGCACTTATTTCTTTACGATTTAAGCACTTCCATAGCCAGATGGCAAGTGAGCTAGGTGTATCCTCAATTGGATAATGTACTTGGTGGTGTTCTAGTAAGTGCATTATGTTCAAGAGTGTTATGTGGTTTGATAAGATGTTATGTCATTTATGGCGGGAGACTAAATATCACAAACCAGAGTGTGTGTGCTGTGGAGATAGTCTCTACCATGCAAGGGCTACAATTGATATCCCACCTAGGAAGGAACTCTCCACTTGTGGATAAATAACAGTCCTGCAGCTTAGGCTAATCCTGGGATCTGTAAAGATGAACTGCTAGATTCAAAGATAAACTAAATGCTCAATTTCCAAATCGCCACTATGCATCTGAAGGTACCTGGAGTGTGGGGAACTAGCAAGCTTCATCACATGGATACAGCTCTGGAGAATGTCCTCTCAGACACCAAACAGAACCCATCCTTGAGCGGAACAAGGGCACTGAAAAATTAAACCCAACACAGTGGGTCCTAACTTGGAAGGCACAAGGACTATAATCAGACAAAGAGTACAGGTAACTCCTTGGAGAAAATGTTCCCCAAGGGTCAGGCAGGAGAACAACCTCCCAGTATCGAGGATTCTGTCCAAATAATCCAAAAAGGGGAGTTGAAAGCATAGAGGTCCTAAGAGGCAGGTACTATGAAAAATCAAAAGTGAGCAGAAAGGGGTAAAAGAGCAGTCCGTACAAATTATATAGGGCGAGTCGAGTTCGGAGGGGAAAGGAACCAAAATTCAGAATCTAAAGGGATCAGGCAGGGGCAGTCCACAATACAAAAAAAGGTCAATATCAAAGAAGGAAAAACGCAAATAGAAGTTTGCTGCAAGTACCGGGAATTAATCTGTGTTGCCCAGCAAACATCCCACTTCGAATGGATTGTGTCCTCCAACGTATTCCACATTTCAGACATGTAATGTCTGAACCTCCACCGCACTGGCCCCTCTTCCACTACTGAAAAGCCAATCTGCCGCAAGTGAACTGTGCCACTGACAGCTACTGCGACCTGCAAGGGGGGTGGTGCAGCGACTGAACTAACTTCGCAATCACGTCTGAACCTCCACCGTATGTGCACTGTGATGACTTGCCCGACTTATTACCCTCCGTTGGGACAGGACAACAAAGCTAATGTTCTGCCGTGGTCTGCCTGTATCCGACCACCTCTGCTGGTAGTGAGGGGGGTCTCTTGATGTACCAGGACTCCAACAACCTGGCGAAGCGCTGTGCAGAAACAGCACAATACGGTCACATCTTCCTGCCTATGGCTGATCTGAGAGAGAACCAGAACGTTTGTTACCCACCGATCGGCTCCAGAGTTTGGCTCGAAAGGGACACACCAACCGCATATACCAACGGCTGATTTGTGACCCGGTTTTGAATGCAAATCTTCATTAGCACCCAAGTCTGCCCGGAACGTTTCTCATCCACCAACCGCCCCCAGAGTGTGGCCTGTAAGGGATTCAATGCTCGCACCTACTAACGGATGATCTGCTACCCAGACCGGAATGTAAGTCTTCAATGAAACGGCCCCAGAGGGCGGCCTGAAGGGGGGATACAGGTACCGTTAAGCAGTCTGCTTCCCAGACTACGCGCTGCTCTGTGTGCTGGCCTGCTTCCCCACCACTATCAGCATCCACTCCTTCACCTGCATCTGTCTGACCGCCCTCTACCTCGGCCTGCTGCTCCAGCTGCCCTTGATCACCCGGTCTGCTCCCTCCACGTCTGCCAGCCTCTATTCCCATCAACGTGGACCGCCCTCCACCTCTGCCAGCTGGTTGTTGCCCTCCAACGAATCGACCTGTGCTCCGGTCTGCCTTTACTGCTTTGGTCGGCCACTGCTTGGTGCGCCGCTTCAACTACCCTTCCACGTACCGGCCCTTGCTCTGCTCTGCCCCCACCACCTTGGTCGGCCACTACTCCTACCGCCTGCACCGATCTACATGTGCAGCCCCCACAGCCTTCAGCTGCAACTACCCTCCAGGATTGCACTGCCTGCTACTGCCACCGCTCCATAGACTACTCAGTAGACACTCTACACCGCCCTCCACCTTTGCCTGCTGCCCTTGCACGAATCGGCCCTTGCTCTGCTCTGCCTCCACCACCTTGATTGACCACTGTTCCTGCTGTCTGCACCAATCTACACGTGCAGTCCCCATCTCAGCCGGTAGCCGCTCCTACCCTCCAGATCTGCACTGACTGCTACTCCCACCCTCGTCCCGAGAGCTCCTGCCTCCAAAGCAGTTCCACTGAGGCTGCCTTCCACCTCTTCCTGCTGGTCTCCAGGACTGCTTCATCACCAACAGTGCCCGGGCTCTCCCTCCACTGGCCCACTCCAGAACGTAGTCCCACCACCTCTGTTATATCTCCCCTGTGTACCACTGCCTGCAGTGCCTATCCCTTATCTCAGCCCCTGCAACCCTTATCTCAGACTACAGCCCCTACCACCCTCCAGGTCTGCACTAACTGCTATTGCCACCCTCGTCCTGAGACCTGCCACCAAAGCAGTTCCACTTGGGCTGCCTTCCACCTCCACCTGCTGGTCTCAAGGACTGCTTAGCCCACCCAACTAGCGCCTCATCACCTACAGTGCCCGGGTCCTCCCATCGGCCCACTCCAGAGCATATTCCCTCCACCTCTGTCCTATCTCCCCTGAGTGCTACTGCATGCAGAGCCTGTCCCCTGCCTGCCCCTCCTCCTTGCACCATATCTCCTCTACCTACCATCCTCCTTCTCAAGCATACTCCCATTAGCAGCTTCATGACTTCTTGAAATTGAGGGAGAAGCCCAGCTTGTGGAGGGAGCGGCAGGTGAGACGGAGGTGATATAATGCTTGCTCGGGAGAATGCACACGGATCAGCCAATAGTCCATGTAGAGGTAGACGTGAATCCCCCCTCGCCTGGGATATGCTGCCACCACCACCACCACCACCATTAGTTTGGTGAAGACCCTCGGGCGGAGGTCAATCCAAGTGCGAGTTGCCATTCGCAAACCTCAGGTACTTTCTGTGTTTGGGATTAATCGGCACATAAAAGTAAGCATCCTGTAGGTCCAGAGACACCAACCAATCCTGAAGTTGAAGGGCCTGGAGGACTTGAGAAACCGTAACCATCTTGAACTTGTCCTTCCTGATAAGTTTGTTCAACCAACGTAAATCCAGGATGGGTCCCAATCCTCCGTCTTTCTTTGGAACAAAAAAATAACGGGAATACCAACCCTTGTTCCTCTCCGCTTCAGGCACCAGTTCTATAGCGCCTTTCTCTAGCAGGGTCAAGATTTCCTGCACAAGGAGCGGATCTGGAAGCTTCAAAGAGAGATTCCCTGGTGGCTTGTTGTGAGGCCGTTGCAGGGAAGGCAGTAACCGTGGGATATTGTATCCAGAACCCACGCATCCGAAGTAATGGCTTGCCATTCTTCTAGATGCGGAAACAGCCTGCCCCCAACCGGCGATCCATGGGACATGGCCTCATGACTGTTTTGGAGCGGCTGTGACAGTGCCTGAAGGCAACGAGGCAGCTGCCTGAGCCACTTTGACACCTCCATTTCCCAGACCACCACTGTTACTTTTATGTTGGCTCCTTTGACTCGCGGCTCCTCTCGCTCTACCAAAGGAGGTGTAGTAATGAAAAGAACCTCCTCTCCACTGCTGTCCCCTAGGACGAAAAGGCAGAGGTTGACGCACAGCTGCGCTCAATGATTTAGCAGCACATTTTGAGGTCTGTAACCTCTCAAGGCTCTAGTCAGCCTTGCTGCCAAACAAATGTGCGACATCAAAGGGCATGTTCAAAAGACAGATTTGCACATCCGGCGCAAAACCCGACTTCCGCAACCACGCAAATCTGCGTATCACGGTTCTCACAGCCATGGACCGGCTAATACCGTCGGCCCTGTGCATACCCGACTGAAGGGATTCACACATGGCATCCTTGCCATCTTGCATGAGAGCAAGGAACCCATCCCTTTCTCCTCCCCCCTCGGGAATATGCGCAGCCGCTAACGAAACAATTCCACAGAGTGTGAAAATCTTGCCAAGGCACAAGTGTAGTTGGCTGACTTCAACGCCATACTCCCCGCAGAAAACACCTTGCGTGCCCAATCGTCGAAGCATTTGTTGTCACTATCAGGAGGGATGGTAGGGTATTCCGCCTGCCTCAAGGTGGCCGTAGCCGCCTGAACCACCAAACTCTCGGCATTGGGGTGAGATGAAAGGTAGCTGGGGTCTCTACCGGAAGGGCAGTATTGTTTGGTTAACGATTTCTTAACAGCCGGAAGAGATTCCGGAGACTGCCAAGCAGCCGCCACCCTTTTCTGTAATGTCAGATGAAAAGGTAACACCGGATCAGCGGAGGGACCTTGATCTAAAATGTCAGATCATCTTGTACAAAATCTTCACGAGGACTGGACCAGCCCAGATACTCCATAACCCTAGCCATGAGCCTCCTGTAGGACGACTCAGCATGAGCCACAGGCTCAGGCCTGCCAAATTCCACTTCCGGAGAAGTGTCCAAACCACTGGCATCATAAAGAGTTTGCCTCAACTCTTCCAACTGACTGTCTCCACAAAAGACAAGAGCCACATCAGGCTCAAGATCGAGGTCTGACCTCTCCTCCTCCTCCTCGTATATGTCATCCAGAGCGAGGTAAAACCCCTGCCTCGGGACAGAAGAGGGTCTGGAGCCCAGCTCTCAGACTTAGAAGTAGCCTTCCTAGGAGTATCGACAGTATCAGGGAGCTCCATCAGTACATTTGGGCAAAAAGCCCCGAAGGCGTCGAGGGCGCCAAAAGCTTCAGCATCAAGAGCGCTGATCGCTTCAGTGTCTGACTGCACTGGGGGCTGGTACGAAGGCACAGCTTTGACGTCGGTATCCGATGGACACAGCGCAGACGGAGTTGACGCCGACCTTGAGCCATTGCCAGATTTCTGCGGTATCGCTGGAGACTAGAACCGAGACCTGGAAGCATGTCTCTTGCGACTATCCTGAGCCTTGTCCGAACGGGACCTCGAAGGTTCCCGATGAGAATCGCGTCGAGGACCCGAGCCCGAAGGCGTGCGAGCCACAGTACGAGATCGTTCCTTGCCGGCTTCGTCAGACACAACTGTGCCCTGCGATTGAAAAATTGCCAGCACCTGCTCTCGAAAGGCAGGCCATACCTCCGGAGTCGAGGACTTGGTTGGACAAGCCACTCCGAGAAGGACGGGGGAAGGCGACCGGTGACAGCGCTTCCTAGAATGCTTAGACGAGGACGACGAATGGCAGGGACCACTCCAGGACTGAGACCCCTGGGCCTCCTCCCGACGCGGAGAATCGCCCCGCGAGTCGTCGGACATACCCTTAGAAGTTTTACGGGATTTACTGGGTTTAGAACCCCTACCTACCTGAAGCTTTCCCTTACGCTCCCGCAAGGTCTTAGCAGCCAACGACTGGCATTTGGAACAGTCGTTGGTGTCATGACTCTCGCCCAAGCACCACAAACAAATGCGATGCAGGTTGGTTATCGACATTTTAGACTTGCAGTCCCGGCAAGTCTTGAAGCCAGACAGCAGAGTCGAGGGGTTGAAGAAGACATATTCACAAGGAATACACGAGGCGCACTGAGTCTCCGAAGCAAACACGTTTGCGGAAAAAACGGAACCCAGACTACGGGCGCCATGCATCCTATTTATAACATCCAGTGACATCGCCCTCGATGGAAGCCTTCAAGGGACATCGACCTGACGCCATCGACGCAGGACGCCCGCTTCCGAAAAAATTTCTGAACTACACAGCTGTGGACATAACATGTCAAAGATGTGAAAGATGTGGAATACGTTGGAGGAACATCCAATCGAAAGAACGTTATCTATTGGTAAGTAACTTGTTGTTCTTCCATATCTGTCATAGCCATTATTGGACAGGCTCTGCAGCTACAACCGGAGGTATGTGCTTCTTCTTCCCATGATGATATAGCGTTTGTGTGTCACTCTAATCTCTAGAGACCTAGTTTAGTGTCCCACTCTCCACAGTAGCTGTTGAGTTCAGAGCCATCCAAACAAGGCCTTAATCCCGCCGTAGAGCACTTTGACACCAGCCATAACAGAAAATATGAATCTGGGGTAGGTTATCACAGGATGCACTCATGTGGCAATGGCTGAAAATGAGTCGGACATCAAGGATGAGCAAAGCATTGTATTGTGCAGCCTGAGACGAAACCATTGTTCAGTGAATATACACAAGGAGCAGATGACAGTGTGAATCATCAAGGAACAAGCACAACCGTGAGCGTTGGTTAGTGTTAGCAGTGTTATTGTGGTAATTTAGTAGCAGGGTAGTATGCATTTCCAATCAAGGTCTTAAGGGGTGGTAAACCATTGCATGGAGGAGGGGCAAAAATGATTATGGTAGAGGAGGTATGTGTGCAAATTCGCAAGACCATTTCAGAAGAGTACAATCTGTGTGGGTGCATTAATAGTCTGTGGAAGTAAATCAGCCTAGACATTTGATAGGGTATATGAGGATTTCCAAGAACCTTTCCTTACGACGCAGTGGAGAGCCATTCCCATAGTGCAGGTCTCGCAGAAATGTAATTAGTACCTAGTAAGGTGCAGCGTTTGTCCTATGCTCAGCATTTCCTGCACAACAAATGTTTTCCATGGCTTGCCATAGTGTTCAAAGAATGCTCCTATCTTAGAGCTTCATTCCTGAACATGGCCATCTTCAGGGGTAAGTGTTCTGTCCGGTACAATTACTGAAAGCTGGCAAGCTGGACAGACCTGCTGTTGGACCAGTAAAGCCATTTTTGTAAAATTATTTTTATTGCAGCTAAACCAAACGAGTCAGCATATAGGCATATCCATTACAAACAAGAATCCTCAAAAGATTTACCTTCAGTCAAAACCCTGTACCCACCCCCTATTGCCTAAACACTCCCCACCCCCAACCCAAAATTTCCCAGTACCAAAACCAACCAACCAGTGGGACAAGATATATGAATGAGCGCAACGGAACCAGTATTGAGGAGTTAGCCTTCCGGAGACCAGCTGGGGTACTGCTGCCAAGGTGAGTCCTACCATGGTGTGATGAGCCAGCCTGCAGCACTTGGGTACGTATAAGATACAGTTGGGGTCTAAATAAACACGTCGGCTAGATTCCAAAATGTATCTGCCCGCACCGGGCACAGAGCTCTTTGAAAGCAGTTCCGCTCAGAAAAGCAGATTCTAGACAGCACTGTCTGACATTGCTGAAACGTCGGTGGGCTTGGCTTCTTCCAGTATAGGAGAACAGTCTTACGGGTAGCAAACAGCACAATATTGATTAGTCTGCGGATCAGTGCATCGTCATGCCAGTTCTCAAGACCATCTCTCAACAACATCGCGTTTGGGATTAATTCGACCACTATCCCTTGTATTTCGCGAAGTTTATGAGCCACCTTTGCCCACAGTGGTTCAAGTTTGGGGTGCTGCCAGATACATTTCCCATTTGTCCCACACGCACGCCCGCATTCAGCAGCCCCAGCAATGCCCATGCTATAGATGCTGGCTGTGGTAAAATAGACCCTTTGTATGAGTTTAAATTGGAACTCCCGGTGTCGGAGAATGCAAGACGCATGCGTGACCATGGCAAAGAAGTCATATATGTCCCCTACAGTCATTGCCACTCCCAAGTCATCACTCCACAAGCCTGCTAGGATGAGATTCCTTTTATAATTATTAGGCATATCAAGGGTGTATATACATAAACTTGTGTTTAGGGAATTAATTGGGGTCTCGCATTATCTCTGTCTAGCCATAGGGAAGGTTCTGCCTGTCTGGAGTCCCTGGTTGTGTGTGCTGCTATTGTAGAGTGTAGGGATTAGTACTGCAACCAGTCTGACCCCGACCTCAGAGATGGGGGCAGGTCTGTCCTTTTAGAGATCCATGAGTCGGGCATCACCCCAGCATGCATGCAGTTTTTGAATTGAGCTGTATAGCAGTGCTGGATGAGAAGAGGGCGCAGAGAGAGATCTACTGCGGGCCACCTGTGATCCTGCGCATTCTATGCCATTGGGGTATGGTGTGGCCTACGATGGCGGTGTCTCACAAGGACCATCGGCAGGCGTCCTCTCTGGATGTGAGGGGAGCAAGTATCTGGACCTCTATAGCCCGCCAGCTGGTATGTTCCTCCCCATTGAGCCATCTTTTGGCTCACCCTATGTGGGCCGCCATATTGTATGTCTGCCAGTCTGGAAGTGCCAGTCCCCCGTCTGGTTTGGCGGCATGTAAAATGTCTGTTTTGCCTCACCCTTTTCCATCGCCAGATAAGTTTCATCACTAGACGGTTGAATTTGATATTACTCCTACGTCCCGTCCACTTTCCTCCATACTTATGGGACATCTCTCCGTCCTGTGGCACGGGACCGGAGCACTTTGTAAAAAGCATCCAAAGTTTTTTCAAAAATGTGTCCCTCTTCTCTTTTCTGCGCGTAACCCCGCCCACCTTGGCTCCGCATCGCCCATCAGTCCTTTTCTCCGCACGATTGGGGCCGGACGCACTTGCATCCTCGGAAGACTTTCTTCCCTTTTTCCCTCTCTGGCTCTCGCTAGCGTTTGTTTACTAGTCTGTCTATGTCTTTTAAACTAGATTTTCCAGAATGTTCATCGTGTCACTGTCGCTTCGCGAGGGCAGATCCCCATCCTCTTTATTTAGAGTGTTTGGGTCCGGAACACCGTTGGGACTTCTGTTTTTACTGTGACTCCCTTTTTCAGTCCGGGCACTTCAACGTCGGTTGGAGCGGTGGGAGGTGGTGTTCGGACGGACGCCTCCTTCGCATTTTCAGGCGTTCATCAACGAGAAGAAAAAACGCCTGGTAAATTCTTTACTTTTCAGAGCAGCCCGGCCCTCGTACAGAGGCTAAGGTTACCAACAGTTCTGAGGGGCCGGGCAAGGCCCTGTCTGTGAAAGCTCACCGTTCCTGCTCTTGTGTTGACACCAGATCTGTTGAGGGGGGCAAAGAAGAAAGTTTTGTCTTTTACCGGCAGTGCCAAGGCCCTTCCTTCGAAGGCTCAGTTGGCGGTTGGTATGTCGGAGAAACATTCCAGGCCTCATAGTACCGGCTCTGCTGAGGTTCCTTACGTTAAGGCTAAAATTAAGACCCCTGACCCATCGACGGGGACCCCTGCCTCACTTCCTCACGTGCCGCAGTTCCCCTCAGATGAGGACAAAATGGCGGCCGTTCCCGCCACGACCACGGCGGCCCTTTTAGGAACTACCCCTACAACTACGCCATCGGCCCCTGGTGTAGGGTTCGGTCCTTCGGTTTGAACCTAAGGTCCCTTGTGCGCATCCTTACCGGCCGGTTTATGATTGGAACGCCCGGATACCTTTTCCGCACAATGTTTTGTTGCCCGCGGGGGAGGCTCCCTTTATTTATGTGGATTTTTCGGTGGAGGGGCCGGTGTGGCACCCTTCTCCGTTACGTCCCTGGATTTGTGCACCTCATGAGAGGCCTCCTCAGGTTCCGAAACAATCTCCTGAGGATGCTTTTTTTCGGTAAATTTCAAGCGCTTATGCGCACCGACCCCATGAGGGAATATCTCAAAGGGTTTTCCAAGGAGATATGACCACCCTCGCCTCCGGCTCCACCCGTTCCGACTATGGTCCCGCCGGCGCCTCCCTTGCCCGTGGTGCCTCCCCCTGCGCTTCCGCCTGTGCCGCCATTGTCCCCAGTGGACAAGGCAGTGCCTGACATGGCTCATCTGGATCCTGACCTGTCGGATGACCTTCAAGGTGATCAGGACAACAAGGACCTCCCCAGCTCTATCAGAGCTTTCCATGACCGGGTGCTGGACATGAGTTTCTTAGATGTTCCGGTGCCTGAGGCACCTGCTGCGTAGGAGGGCATGCTTTCTGGGGCGTTCACCTTGTCTCCTTTGGAGCGTACCGGCCTGTTCTTGCAGAAGGACGTTTTGGCCGAGGTCTGAAGAGTTTGGGAAAACCCACACTCGGGACTTTTTGTCAATAAAAAGATTGACGCGAGGTACAGGCTGCATTCTTCGGAAGAAATGGCCTTGTCTTGTCCGCCTCCCTCCTCCACAGTGGTGGCTGCGGCTACGTTGCAATCCAGGCCTGCAGCATCCTCCTCCGCGACAGCTACTCAGGTCTTGGGAAAGGAGGACAAGCTTCTGGACTCCCTAGGGAGGAAAATCTTTGCCAATTCGGCCTTACAGCTCAGGCAGGCCAATGCAGAATTGATTCTGGCGGGAGCTAACATGCGGATGTGGAGAGGGCTGTCAGAGTTTGAGGAGCACATTCCGGTCGAGAAGTTGGAGGATTTCAGAGGAGGCCTTTCCGATGCCAGGGTCTTGGCCCAGGATCTCCTGGAGGCTGCGGCACGTAGACACCTCGGCTCGGGGTCTGATGCTTGGGGTTGATGCCTTGCGGCAAGCATGGCTGCATGCCACTAAGATTTCGAAGGAGGTGCAAGACAAGGTTCTGGACCTTCCATTTGATGGTAAGGAGCTTTTTCACTCTTCTACTGATGTAGAGCTCACCAAAACCAAAGATAGCACTCAGACGGCTAAATCATTGTCTGTTCTGGTTAAAGCTCCCTTCAAGTCTCAAAGGCCGTTGTCGCAGGGTCGACCTTCCTCTGGTTTTAGGGGCTTCCTCGACCGCAAATCTCGCAGATTGGATACTCCGGCAGGGAATAACCACCGTAGACAACAGCGTACGCGGTATTTCTCCCATTCCTCAGCCTCCTGAACAGGTTCAGGTGGCACCGCCACCGATAAGCCTGCCAAATGAAGGTTTTCTGCGCTCGCACGAGACCCCGGTGGGAGGACGCATTGCGTCTCATTGGGAGGCGTGGCAGGCCATCACAGAAGACAGATGGGTCTCGTCAGTCGCTCGAGCGGGCTTCCGCTTACCTTTACCTCCTACTCCACCCCTCAACCCTCCTTTTCAGCTGTCGGGCTCACCCTCCCTCAAGGTCGAGGTTCAGAAACTTCTGCACCTCAGAGCTGTGGAACCCGAACCCCTTGGGGAGCGAGGGGAGGGCTTCTACTCCCGGCTGTTTACGGTGCCCAAACCCAACCAGGCTGGCCTGCGCACAATCCCATACCTTTCCCAGTTCAATCTTTTCCTACCCCAAGAGAAATTCAAGATGATCATGCCCGGCCAGATTCGCTCCTCTTTGCAGATGGGCGATTGGCTCAGCGTGGTGGATCTTCAGGATGTGTACATGCATATCCTGATTTGGAATCCACACAGGAGATACCTCCGCTTCTCTTTGGGAGAGGAGCACTTCCAGTTTCGGGTGCTTCCTTTTGGCCTCAGTTCGGCGCCATGTGTCTTCACGAAGATGTCGTCGGTGATTGCGGCCTATTTTCGTCTCCAGGGTATCCATGTGTATCCCTATTTGGACGACTGGCTCCTACGCAGCCCTTGTCCGTTGGCAGCAGCGGACAAACTCCAGTCTCTCCTTCAGCTCCTGTTCCATCTTGGGCTGTCGGTGAACTGGCGGCAATCCTCCATGACGGTCTCACAGGACCTGACTTTCCTGGGTTTTCGTTGGAACACAATCGACTGCCGAGTGTATCTGACCGGGGACAGAATGGCGGATCTGTTGGCCACGTGTCAGATGTTTGTGCAGTCGGAGAGCATGTCGGCCTGGCGGTTCCAGAGGCTTCTGGGCCTCTTGGCCTCATGGCCTCGTGTGTACTGGCTCTTCCTCTTGCTCATCTCAAAATGAGACGGACCCAGATGGCTCTTCGGAGTTCCTAGCGTCAGGCTGTGGACCCGGATTCCAAGCGGAAAATGATTCCGGATTCCATGAGAGTGGACCTGGACTGGTGGTCATCTCTCAGCAACCTGTCAGTGGGCGCGGGGTTCCAGGACCCAGCCCCCATGGTGACGATCACAACAGACTCCTCCCTTTTGGGGTGGAGTGCGACGTTAGATCTTCTTCAGGTCTCGGACCTCTGGTTACCTCAGGACAAGCTCCTGCACATAAATCATTTGGAGCTTCTGGCGATGTTTCTGGCGCTCAAGGCATTCATGCCTCTCATTGTCAACAAGGTGGTCCGCATAAGAACGGACAATGTTGTATCAATGTATTACATAAACAAGCAAGGGGGAACGAAGTCTCCCCCTCTCGTGGACCTGTCCAACCAGATTTGGGAGTGGGCCGTGCTTCATGGGGTCTGGCTGCTTGCAGTGCACATCCCGGGCCTGCTGAATGTCACTGCGGATGCCCTCAGCCGGCGGACAGTGGTCAGCTACGAGTGGGAGTGGGAGTTGAAGGCGGAGATCCTCTCATGGATTTTCTCGCGTTCGGGCACACCAGAGGTCGACCTCTTCGTCACAGCGGTAAACAAGAAGCTTCCTGAGTACGCCTTCAGAGGGGGGCTGGGAGCCTCCTCTCTGGGGGACGCACTCGAGATCCCATGGCACAACATGAGAGCTTACGCCTTCCCGCCTCTTCCCCTAGTTCATCGAGCAATTTGGAAGTTGAAGAGCTCTGTCGACTGTTCTCTTCTACTGATAGCTCTGTGGTGGCCAGCCAGGTTTTGGGTCTCAGAACTTCAACACCTGTCGGTGTGTCCGCCGATCAGGTTTACCAGTAACTCCCGGTCTTCTTCAACAAGGGGAACAGCAGATGTGGCACCCTTCCCCACAATCGCTCAACTTGGCGGCATGGTGCCTGAGTTCACGTCTCTAGAGCATTTGGGTTTGTCTGCGGATAACATGCGCATTATCCAGGCAACCAGGAAACCCTCGACCAGATCCCAATACAAGAGTAAATGGCTCAGGTTCTGTCATTGGTGTTTGGAGAAAGAATTGGACCTGAGGGTGGCAACGATTGACACAGTGCTGTCCTTCGTATCCTCCCTAGCAGAGTCAGGGGTTCATGTTCTGTCTTGCAGGACTTATCTCTCAGGGATTTCCGCTTACCTCTCTACAGACCGTTGTTCTTATTCTTTAACCCGGTGGTGAAGAGACATTTTTCTGACTTGACACACATCTACCCTCCGGTTCGTAGTCTGCACCCGCCTTGGGACCTGAATGTTGTCCTGACGGCGCTGTGCCATAAACCCTTTGAGCCAATGGCTACGGTTGACCTCAAGTACGTGTCCTGGAAAATGTCCTTTCTGGTAGCCATTAAGTCAGCGAGGAGAGTGAGTGAGTGAGTGAGCTCCAGGCATTGTCAGTGGAGCATCCTTTCTTGGTCTTTCACAAGGACAAGGTAGTCCTTCGGACGAACCCAGCTTTCCTATCAAAGGTAGTGACCGAATTCCATCTGAATCAGTCGATTTCCCTTCTGGTCTTTTTTCCGAACCCTGCCTCGGAGGCGGAAAGTGTTCTACACTGCCTGGATGTCCGAAGAGCTCTTAGGTTCTACCTGGACAGGACTTCCAAGCTTCGGAGCTCTTCCCAACTGTTTGTGACCTTTGGTAAACCTCAGGGCAGTCCGGCGTCTAAGGCATCCATTTCCAGATGGATTACCGCCTGTATGACGGAACCTTTCACCGTCCAAAAGCTGAAACCACCTAAAGGTATCCATGCACACCAGGTGCGAGGCAAGGCAGCCGCGGTTGCTTTTCAGAAGTATGTTCCCTGGGAGTCCATCGCTAAAGCGGCTACTTGGGACTCCCCATCTGCTTTCTGTAAGCATTATTGCCTCGATATGAGCTCTAGAGCTGACGCTCAGTTCGGCCAGGCTGTGCTGAAGAACCTGTTTCAGTAAGGGGTATTTCCATCCACCCATAGTTCCTGTTAGGAGTGCTTGGGAATCTCCCATAAGTATGGAGGAAAGGGGACGGACGTAGGAGTATTACCAGGTTACTCACCGTAGTGACCACCTTACTACTAGTCCATAGTCCCCTTTCCTCCATACGCCCGACCGCCGTCCCCTCTAATAAGGTTCCTCTGTTATTGCTAATGGGTCTTGACCCTGCGATAGAAAAGGACTGATGGGCGATGTGCAGGGCGGAGCCAAGGTGGGTGGGGTTACGGCCGCGTGCCAGGCCCCACGCAGAAGAGAGAGGAGGGACACATTTTTGAAAAAAAAGTGGATGCTTTTTACAAAGTGCTCCGTTCCCGTCCCACAGGACGGAGAGATGTCCCATAAGTATGGAGGAAAGGGGACTATGGACTAGGAGTAAGGTGGTCACTACGGTGAGTAACCTGGTAAATTGCACTTCTTGAAGGGGGCATGGGAAGCTTAAACGCCAGATAAATCAGCTTAGGCATTGAGTTCATCTTGTCCTCATTCATTCTTCCGGTGAGGGAAAGTGGGGAGCATTTCGCAGGAGGCCAGATCACCTTGGATTTTGTTTAGTTCTGGTGTGTAATTTAGCTCGCGATTGTGTGCAGTCTCGGGCAGACCCACACTCCTAGGTATTTCAAGGTCTGTAGTTGGAGCTTAAATGGGGCCACCCACACAGGGTCCCAAGGAATGTCCAGCAGCAGCGTCATTGCCTCTGATTTATCTTGATTAATGCTATAGCCAGCCATCAGCCCATATTCGCCCAAAATATCTGATGTGTGGAAGGGATCGAGAGCAATGACTGATATATAGTAATATATCGTCTACATATAACAAAATGTGATGTTCCTCTGGCCACCTACATATGCCCGACCACCCCTTGTCATTCTTCAAATTAGCGACCAGCGGTTCTATTGGCAGTCCATACAGTAAGTGTGACAGTGGGCAGCTGTCACACTCACCTGTGTCTCTGCAGGAGCGATGGGCGAGCCTCCCTTGACCCAGAGTCTTCATTTCACCCACAGGAATACCTGTCAAATACAAGGTGTACACTCAGACCTGAATTCACCCGATTCTCCTGGGCCTTTCCCTTCTCTTTACTGTGTGCTGTGATGTCCCCCTATGGGCTTACCTTGATCTTTAGTAGGGTGTGCACTCCGTCCTGCATTCGCAGGGGCGCGATTCACTCATGTAATTGGTGCCAATGTCTGCAGGCTGAGTTCAGATGCCAAACGCTGTTTCATGCCTTCACAGCGAGGCCGAGGGTTCAAGGTCGCCACTTTCTTCACTGGCTAGAAAGTCCTTCCCACAAGTAAACGTTGCGCGGAGAATGTTGAGTGTCCAAAATTGTCCTTATTGTCTTTGCCGGTATTTCTGTGGGTGAGTAGAGCTGCGTGTAGAAGCTAGCTGCTGGTAGGTTTGCACAGCGCCTTGGTTAGGGAGAATTCTCTTTAGGCTGAATTTCCTAACCTAGTGAGTCCCCCAGCAGCTTTGCTGGATTTCTGGAGTTTGTTTTTTCCTTCTGCCAAGAGTGAGACTCTCTTTCTCCCACTCTTGGACATGATTTATGGTATTCCTTTGACTGGTAATGTGTTTTATGGGCTATGGGGTCCTTTACTCCATAGGGTCTCATGTGTTTTTCCTATGTGTGTTACACAGCACCCTCCGTGCAGTAACACAGGGGTGTCATAGTGACACCCCACCATAAACTCCATACCCTGGGACTGACTACTGTCTCCCAGGGCATGTAAAGTCACCATTGGCTTTACTAGTCCCAAATTATTAACAGAAACCAGTACAAACCATCATATTGTGGACGTACTGGTCGGGGCAATTCGATTGCCCCGGGGTCTGTTAGTCGAGGGGGCACGTCTCTGTCCATCCCCCCTGATCGAGTTTTGGCTGGTGGCAGTGGAAACTACTTTTTTATATTCGACCCAAATATTTTCTTATGGGATTTTCCCATTGTTCGAGGCTACCAACTTTAATTATTTAATTCTCATAGCCTCGAACATACCGCTGGTTTATTTAATTAATATTAATTCTCTGGTTGGTATTTTTTTCCAAGACTCGATTCTAAAATGGCGTTTGTGTTCTCTTCTGTGACTCCAACCCAAGTTGAGCCCTTTGTTCCACTTTTTGGTGTGCTTCTCCACAGAAGCCTCCAAAAGTGGTACCACTCTGTCTGGGTACCACAGGGGGTGTGGGAGGGGTTTAGGCACCCTGGACTGAGTTACCTTGGTAACTCAGGTCGCACTCGTGTGTGATTGGCCCAAGCAGGTTTGATTGACAGCTAGGCTGAGTGAATGGGGGTTTTCTGCATAAAAGCAGGGCTTTGGGGACTGGAACTTCAGAAGTCGCCACAGGACCTGAGAATCCGACGAGGGAGAAGCTGAGCCGACCTACCACGACGACACCACCGGTGGAGCCCTGCAGAACCGACTCACCACTTCCCGACGACAGAGAAGATCTCCCGGCTGGAGAGGCTTCTTCCCCTGACTGGTGGGCACAACCAGTTTACCTTTCTTTCTTCGCACCCCAGCCTGGTTTGTGATCAAACTGCCCGTGCCAAGCACCCCGGCAACCGGATAGCCACTCACCACTGAACCGCGAATCACCGGACCGCTCCTTGTACCTGAGAAACTCTGCGGCTGGTTTCTTCCCTGGCAGTGCAACAGACTCCTGTCTTCCTCCACGACGAGATCCTCTCTTCCCCCGGACGAAGCACCAACTTGCACCCTCTGCCAGGAACAACTGCCCCCGCTGCAACGTTCTCACCACTTTAAGGTACCGTGTCCACCAGGCCTCCCTTTCTAAAGATTGCAACAAGGTAATAATAACCCCTTAACCTTCTGGACTGGGCTGACCGCCTCGACCCTCTAACTGGTCCCTTTCTTTGTTCCAACTCCTTTTTGAACCTTTACAAGACTTTTGTGCACTGCAACCGTGTGATCCTGGACACATTTCGTTGGGATCCTCCGAAAGTGGATCCGGCCTTTTGAACTCTAACTTCACGGTTTTACTTTGCCTTCCTCTTGTTATGTTCTGATAAGTGTTGATCTGTTTCAACTTGTTCTCTGCTCTTCTCTCCCTTTTTTAAACAAACTATTAGAGTGCCATCTACGTTAAGCGCTCACCGCTGTCTGAAAATAAGTAGGGCTTTACTTAAGACTTGTCTAATTATTCTTTTTAGAGAGTGTAGCTCTTTTAGTGACCGTGTTTTTGAATTGCTTACTATTAGTGCCTGTGTGGTTTTAAAATAAATAATTATCTCTTTTACACCAAGCCCTGGTCAGTGTTTACTTGTTCTACTGTGTTCTCTTGACCAATTGTGAATACTCTGTATACTGCCTAACTCTTCTTGAGGGAAGTCTGACTGCTCAGCCACAGCTACCAAGTGAATCTGTGTGGTACAGACTGCTACCAAGTGGGTTTCCTGCCAAACACCTGTAGTCCTAAATCTTTTGCAGTGGTCCCAGAGGGAACTGCCCAGGTTTCTGCCTAACAGTCAAGTGTTGGGACCATATCTCCGGGATGGGCTATCCCTTCTAGAATATATAGGAAGTGCCTGAAGTTGTCTGAGTAGTGTCTTTTGAGGATAAAGCCAATTTGGTCTCGATGGATGAACCTGGGTAGCAGCCTCCCCAACCCACCAGCCAGGCATTTCGCTAGTAATTTATTGTCCCCATTGATGAGAGAAATTGGGCGCTATAAGCCACAGTGTGGAGTCACACCCCTTTTTGTGGAAGACCACTTTGTTGGCCTCAAACAAAGATGAAAGGTGTTGGCCTACCTCCAATGCCTCCCGCAACAGCTGCCCCAACCGTGGAGCTAGTTCCTCCTGCATCAATTTGTATGTCTATTGGCAGGCCATCCGGTCCTGCGGTCTTCCCTGAGTTAAGCCCCTGACTAGCTCCAAGTACTGCCTCATCCTCAAGCGGTGCATTTAACAGATCATGATCGGCTGGGGTAAGCGCTGGTAGAGGGATATCGTTAAGGTAAGTTACATTGTGCTGTAGGTCTTTGTCTGGCGGGGTTGCATAGAGATCTTGATAGAACTCAGCAAACTCTTTGTTTATAGCTATGTTCCCCCAAAGCAGTCCGCCATCCACACTTTGAATTGCTGTAATTAGTTGACCCCGCTCTTTCCCCTTCAGGGTGAGGGCCATCATATCGAGAGGCCTATCGCCAGATGCATATAGGTCAAAAAACATGGCTCCCTTTAAATACTATAAAACAACCGACAAGGAGGAACGGACCACAGGGACAAAGGCTTCTCAAAATTATAATAATGCAAGACTAAGGAGGCACACGGAGGATGATTTGTTGCAGCACCCCATATGGCGTGACAATCAAGAGTCCCCACACATGAAACCATATTCAACGTTCCAACAAACTGGTAGCAAAACCTATTTATAACAATCGAATAGGAATGTAGCCCAAAAGCAATCAATAGCACTGGGATCGTGGAATACAAGAGGAAATAAACACCTCCTAGAAAAACACTCAAAAGTCCTGCTGAATTTAGATATCATATGTTTGCAAGAAACATGGATAAAGGATGAGGTAATTTGCGATGGATTTAGTACCTTAATCCGGCGATTGTAGCCCATTTGGGTAGACCAGCATCAGGTATGTTGATTCTAACAAAAATAGTTCCCACATGGACAATCTTAACAAGCAAAAATATTCATCCGTGGGCCCAATATGTAACTATTGAAATTTCGTCATACAACAAGGACGTTTCACCTGCTATCAGGGACAACTATGCGATATCCATGTTTAATATATACTGGAACCCAAAGGCAATGTCGAAGACGAGATTCATTGATTCCATATTTGATGATCTGGCCATTACTAACAGTGAAATGTAATTTGTTATAGCAGGAGACCTTAACTTTCATTTATTCGATATAAAAGGAGGAAAGGTAGAGTCCACCGTACTCTCAACTAGAGCAGCAAAATGGATGAGAGAAGCGAACCAGAGGAACCTCTTCTGTACCCAACCAACAGATATTGAAGGTACACCTTTACCAACTTGGGTAAGTGAAACTTCCAACTCAATCATTGATTTCATATTTACTTCGGAAAGAATCAATAGATTAATTTTTTTTCGACAACCAACTTGTCTCAGCAGGATAGCGATCACCATTTAATACAGATAGAATGGACCACTCAAATAAGAACCGACCAATGCCTAATACTCCCAGACCTGGAGCTAACAAATGGGATGAATAGACTCAGAATAAAACCGACCCATATGGAGGAAATAATCGCAACCTTTGAAGATGCACCAATACAAGATAACATAAAAATGGAATACGGTTGGATACTAGAAAAATATCAACAGAAGGGTGAAAAGAAGATCCACAAACAAATACACTCCCACTACTTCAATATTGAAATTCAAACAAAAAAGAAACACTACAAAGTCCTACGAAAACTGCGGAGAAGCAGGGGACCTAATTTTGTAATCGAAATAAAAAAAGCAAAGAACAAGTACTCTAACGAAATAAAAGCGATCAAAGCTTCATTAAACCAGAATGATGCAGAAGCAATCTTGAGCTCTTAAAGAAAAAAATACGCGAAATGTATGGTCAATGTTAAACATGTCATCCGCTAATCAAAACATGATCCAAGAAGTTGATGCAAGTAGATGGGTGAAGCACTACTCAACATTATATCATAATACGGAAAAGACAAGTATGAAGTGTTTAACATCTGATGACGAGCCTTGGGACCTCAAATGGGAGAATGAAGACATTATTACCATCAACTGTCTCAAATCCTCTAGAACTCCAGGACGTGATGGATTAGCAAATAGCGATCTAAAAAAATTCCCAGTCCAGTGGGCCTTAATAAGTGGCTTATTAAGATTAATTGCTAAAACGAAAAAGATACCTCACACCTGGACGACTGCAGTCTTGATACCAATCTTCAAAACCGGAGATAGAAAAGATCCTGCTAATTACAGAACGATAGCTTTACTGGACCCTTTTGGAAAACTATTTGCTGCTTTCCTTCAAACAAAGCTGGCTCAATGGGCAAGAGATAACAACAAAAAAGCTATAAGACAAACGGATTTATAAAACAAATAGGCACCAATGTCAATCTCCTATTGCTGAACATGGTCAAATCTGAAGCAATCCTTAAATCACAACAACTATATGCCGTCTTCGTAGATTTAAAAACTGCCTTTGATTCAGTAAATAGACAATTGTTATGGTCTAAGCTAAGACAATGGGGTTGTCCTCCAAACATTCTGAATCCTGTAATAGAATTATACTCTAATACGTCGATATGTGTTCGATTGACGAAAGGGGGAAGAGTAACAGAATTTATCCCATCGGAAAATGAATTGAAGCAAGGCTGCCCATTGGCTGCATGTCTTTATAATCTCTTCACGTATGACTTTGAAGAAAAAATCCACAATAACTTTGCGAATCCACCAAAAATTAATAATGAATCAATCCAAACGTTAATCTACAATGATGACATTATTATTCTGGATAAAACATTAAAAGGATTGCAACAAACAGTAAACCAAGCAGAAGAGTACATGATGGTTAATAAGTTACAAATTAATATTGAAAAGACAAGAATAATGACACTGATTACTCCAAAAACAAAGAAACAACCTAAAATGAAGATTCAGATAGGAAATCAAGTGCTCCTGACAACTAAAACAATCAAATATCTAGGTGCAATAATCAATCCATCATCAAATGAAGCAGAATGGCAACAGCAAATTGAAGGAAAAGCGAGAGCCCTGGCGAAACAAGGACGTTTCATGCAAAATACAGGACATTTTCTATGAAGGCCACAATTTTGCTGTATAGACAGAAAGTAATCCCGATCCTTACATATGCAAGTGAGACCATTGTCAATCAAAACCTAATGAGATGGTCGTACTATGAAGCGCTGTTTTGGAGGAAAACCCTCGCCCTGCCGCAATCATTTCCAATGACCAGACTAAGATTTGAATTAGCACTACAATCAGTTCAATCGGTAGTATTGTGGAAGCAAATGGACTTGCTAAGAAAAATCATGTCTGAAGAAGAAATACCAGCTTTAGATATTCTAAAAAAAAAAAGGAAGCTGTCCAAATAGCAGCTCTATCGAAATGGTCGAATGAAATAAAAGCGAAAATGACAGCGGAAGATATCAGACGAATTGTTACTTAATAGACCACAATACGCAAAACGCTAATTACAAATGAATGATTGGCTAAGAACAACAGAAGCACAGAAAACTTTCAAACGACACCTACACTCAGAAACAGAGGTGAGGGCACTTAACCAATTACCTAAATACTTAGTACAATTCCCCAGTGGCAGTATTTGTGACTTGTTTTTGCGTTTTTCGATTGAATATTCTGCCGACCTGTGAATATCAAGCGCTGATAGGCAAAACAAACAACAAATCGGACGCCTGTCGCTTTTGCAAGTTAGTCAGACCAGAAACCCTGTTCCATGTGATTATGGTATGTCCGGCCTTGAAGGAGAAAAGAGACTTGTATAAAGACCTTTTCAAAATTTCTGGCAAACAAGTAACTACAGAGGAAAGATGGGCGGAACTCCTCGAAGGAAGCAATCAACGATTGATATTTACCGTCAACAAATTTTGGTCAGACATTACTAATGGAAATATAGTTGATTATGTTGAAGGTTCCTTTCTGTTTTATTGATTACGTGCAGACAAATGAAAAGTTTGTTAATCCAAACAAAACATTTTAATTAAAAAAAAATATATAGGTCAAGCGCCATTTAAAAAAAGCCTTCTTAGCTGTTACAGTGGTAACGTGTGATTTCAGAGCGCAATTTGCATATCTATGCATATATTCGGGGGTCTCTATCTGCTTTATGCTTATGCTCTGCTGCAGCCAGCTCTGGCGTCAGTCAGGACTCCCTCTGTGCCCATGTTTTTTTCTTATATGCCCAGTGAGATCTAAACTGCTCCCTGAAGAAGGCCTTAAAGGGATATCCGCAGAGAAGCGTGTTGAATCCTTCAATTAGGTTGCCCTGCCAGAACCTATGTATGTCCTGAGTCGGCAGGTCCACTATAATTCTGTTAGTGTAGTGGCATAAGGTTCATCCTCCAGGTAGGCGCCTTAGCAGGCACGTTCAGGAGTGTATTGTGCATAAGGACCGGGCCATGATCAGATAGTGTCATAGGGAGGATTACGCAGAAGTCTACCATGTGCATCATGGTGCCTGGGAGAAACCAATAATCCAGCCATAAGTAGCACAGTGGTGGTTAGAGTAGAATGTATAATCACTAGTGTGCTCGTGTAAATGTCTCAAGACATTCACCAGTCTGAGATCTGTCCAGTTAGACCAGAGTGTTAAGGCCTTTTTCGCGGTTAAGCCTGGTCATGTACGTGCAGGGTTGTATCCGTCAATGTCGGGATGTAGAGCCACATTGCAATCTCCCCCCACCCCATCAGCACAAATCGGCCCAAGAACAAGGCACATGTGACAAACAAGTGTATGAAAAACCCGGAGTGTCGTACGTGGGGCCATAGATGTTTATCGTAATGTTTTGGCCATGCAATTGCTCCTGTATGATTACACAGCGACCTTCTGTGTCAGCTTTCATCATGTGAATTGCAGTCCTCCCCCTACGTAAGGGCAGCATGGTTCCAACCTTGGTGCATGCCAACCAACAGACAAGCTTGTTGTCTTTGTGGTGTAGTCATGTGCTCCCTTTGACACATGGCGAGAGTACAGAGGCAGTCGAGGTTGACTGCACAATATAGATCTGTGGATGCCACCCCAGACATGTTGTTTAGGCCATGGGTCCATCTTTTCGATTCAAGTCTTGCGGCTTCCTGCCCGCCCTCCTCCAGTTGTCCCAGCTCCTCGGTTGTCGCAGTGCATGTGATTGCGAGCTAGCCCCCTCTCCTGGGCCCGATCTATCCTCCGCAGGGGAGACATCCAAGGCGACAATATTTCGAAGTTTTAAAAAGCGCCAAGCTTCCTCTGGATGTTCAATCATATCCCACTGGCAGTTCAGCTGGTTAGACCAGACCGCCAGAAACGTCAGATATTTATGCTTGGATCCCTTCAGTGCTTCGTACGGCGGGTTGAAGGCTTGCTTGCATTTGGAGACCTCCAGAGAGTAATCATGGAATATGCAAATTGTGTTATTGTCGATTCCTTTCGCCCCGCCTCCCTGTGGGCTTTGAGGATGGCCACATTGTGCTGAAAGTTCAGCAGTTGCATCGTGATTGTGCGAGGGCGCTCGCCGGCGATGGCATAGGGATGGGGCTCTGTGGACCTGGTCAATGATGTAGGTGGGGGGGGTTTGTCAAGGTGCAGGCTATCCTGCTGGAGGCCGTACACATACCCCTCCAGTTTGTTTCCTTCAGTGTTCTCTGGGACACCCACTAGACGAAGATGATTGCGCCTCGACCTAGTCTCTTGATCTTCCAACTTGGCTCCCAACCGTTGCATCTCTCCGATTAGCCCATCGAGGTCTGAGGTAGCTGTCTCGTGATTATCTGAAAGTGCACTGATTCTCTGTGCAGAGAGTTATTGTGTAGCCTTCTATTGGGGATTTCTGGTGGATCTATGGAGTGGAGTAGCAGTGATATTGTGAGTGTCCTTACCGTTGTCAGTCGCAGCCTTGCCTAATACATGTTGCATACCCCGAGATTCAGTGGGCGCTTAGTGTTATTGACCAGATCAGTATCGCCAACTGCCCTCAGAGTGTGAGCACACCCGTGACTGGTCCCTGTCACTTTATCAGTTATGTGACTCCCGTGATGAAATCTAGTAGTTTGACGGGCGATAACGGACCATGTTCTGGCCAGTAGCACGTCACAGTGAGGCCCAGGTTTAGGCGTTCTGGGTAGCCTCCAAGGGACTGCATTCAGTCTCCTCCAGTGATGAATGTGACTGTTATTTCAGCCGTTTGGTTGCAGGCCTCAACAGTATGGTGGTTAGAGCAGCATGAAAAGGCCTTTGTGGGAGCAGAAGTTATAGATTGTTAAATGCGATCGCAGAAGGATGGGTAGGGTCGCTAGTTTGTTTCTGGTAGAATAAAGTTGACAGCCCAGGTGCTCCCAGGCAAAGTTGTAGGCTTCCCAGGCCTTACCATGTTGTGCGCATGCGAGCGAGGTCAGCAAACGCACCTTTGGGCCAAGGGAGTCAGGCTATGACCGCTAGAGTGACTCAGAGCGGGCCCGGCGTGGAGGTGCCTTGTCCTTCAGAAGTAGTGATGGGAGGGTTCTGGGTCCAGTTTTACCCGAGGTCGGTGGCGCACTTCACGACGTGTGGCCCCTCTCAAACCCCCCACCCCAGCTCCAGGACCTCAGATGTCTGCTGTCTTCCCCGGAAATATGTGCAAGAGCAGGTGTGGGGAATGCTCCAGGTGCGGCTGTGGCAGGTCTTGTAAGGGCAGAACTCCAAGGTAGATTGTACGGCAGGGGTGGGGCATGCAGCACCATATCAAGAGCAGGGCTATTGATGACTCCCCAAGGTCACATCTGAAGAGCCCAGTGCTCGTCCCCGCTGACCTGGATCCTTCCCATCTTCCAGAATCGCCATAGGCCTGACATCGTGGGTGGCAACCACTCAAGGGCTAGAGGTGTCGGTATTCATGTTGCAGCCCTGCTCTCCACGGGGAGCTCACGCCAGCAGCGATGCACCAAAAAACTAAATATTTAACAGTCCCCCATGCTATCCCAATGCATTTGCTCTGTGTGCTTTAGCATGCTCACCACAGGTGTTACAGGACTTCACCAGAGCACACAAGCAATGCGGGCAAAGGCTCACAGTGGGCCGCTCACTAAAACCACATTGGCTGGTTTCACTGCAGCACAGCGACCCGGTCCTGCCCGCATCAGCATGCGCCTCCCAGCATCGTTGTAGAAGACTGCCCTGGGGCCTAGACAGGTTTGCAGTGCCTACTCTGCAGAAGGGCCTTCCAGTCAGGCGGAGGGCAGCAGAATCAGGCGGCAGTTGTCAGCCAACACTAAAGTTCATCACCGCCTCCTCCGATGCCGCCAAAGTAGCGTGGAGATCTGGGTTCTCTGTCTCCCCGCTCAGCACATAGGTGCCGTAAGTCTCAGCAGACAAGTGCGGGTAACCTGGAGAATTATAGCTGGAGGGTGTCTTTAGGCAGTGGTGGTGCTGTGGCTCACCAGTTGCAGCAAGCCTCCAGCAGCCAGCCCGCTGCAGCTAGCAGTCACCTGGGCCTGAATGCCATGTGGGCTCCATAAGGGACTGTGTTGCATTCAGGCCCCCTGTCTTGGTAGGAGCCAAAAGTCAGCCCACAGCGGCTCCTGGCTCTCACCTGTCAGGATAGGGTATCTTCAACCTGATCCGGGCATGTTGAGCAGCATACTGTCTAATGGCAGAGCTTGTCTGGCACAGAGCTCTATCAGCCAGCAGCCCTCTTACTCAGGCTCTCAAGCACCAGTCCGACCCCTCTCCCCGCAGTAAGGGTATTTTAACTTTTTCCCATACTAGAGTATTCGTTACAAACGGGTGCAAATTACCAGGTGCAAACCTTGTATTTCATAGCAGTTGCAAGCCTTACAATTTTAACAGGCGGGGCATTATCTCACAATGCAAAGTGGGGCAATGTAAATTAGCTGGGGCAAAGCTTCACAGTGCAAATTTGGAAGAAGAAAATATGGCTGTGAAAATTTGCAGCAGTATAGTATCACAACAGGAACGCCATCTGTGTATATCTATAGCTATATTGTATGTAATCAGCAGCACGAGCATGAGGCTAATGTCATTTTCACATTTCCCCTTTTCCCCCTTCCCTTGCACTTGCGTGATCTGAATGATACCTGGCCTAGTAGGATCTTTATCTGTCTTCCCTCTGGTCCCCTCCCTTGCCTCGTTGCGCCTTGAATCACTTGTGTATAGGCGCGTTATAAATGCCTTATCATATACCTGGCCAGCGAGTGGATCTTGTTCTTGTACCAGTGTGACAGTGCAGCGTGCTGTCGATCTGGGGTACAAGCATCTGGCTGCTCTATAGTGCCTTCGTTACAAGGACCCATCAGGCACCAATATGCCTAGCCAGCAGAGCATGCAGGGTTATGGGAGAGGTTTTGGGAAAGGATTGGCCAGGGCAATGTACAGAGGAAGGCTGAGCAAGTTTCATGCCGACAAAAGGCTCATTCCTACGTTCTGTCCACGAGGAAGACTGCCAAAAGAAAAGTGAAGCAGAAAGACTGGGATTTATAAATGGGCTGCTATTTTGAGTACTGTAGTGCTCAACTGGCTACCATGTAATAAAAAATTAAAATGCAATGGAGTACACTAAAATAAGTAGAAAATAAAGTGGAGGCCGTCACCAGCCTGTCAGGGCATCACTTAGTTAGGGAAAATACTAAGGAGCCCAAAAAATGGCAAAGGTTTACCTGCACTATTATTCTTTAGGGAGATAGTATTCCTGTAATAAACTTAAATGGGTAGCTGAGGTCACCTGCAGTGGTATCCTTAAGGGCTGTAAACAAATCCATTAATGGTTTAAGCCATGAAAGGGGGGGGGGGGGTTTAACAAGACCCCACTCTCACAAATCGGGTAGGGGGCACCAATTAGCCTATACACTGTAGTTGCATTGAAGTAGATGGGGAAAGCTGCAACAAAAAGTATTTTCTAACTGTAATAAAATACATTCTGAAATAAATATTCACATCTGTAGTGATATGCCTAATACTAGACGGTTGTGCAGCAACTCTTTTTTTATTTTATGATGAGCCATGCCCTTTTTAGTCAATTTTAGCTAAATCTGATGAGCAACCCAGCCAACAATAAGTTTGAGCCTTCCAAAAAAGGTTTTTCCTTATTGCAACAAGGTGTTGGAAGGCCAGTGAATCGAGAGACATGGTCCCGAACATGTTGACTAATCTGCTTTTTAAACGTCTGGGCAGTTGTCTTGGATATGTTTTTCAAGTAAATATTGGTGACCCGAAGTCGTGGCAAACATGGTATGTAATCATCTATTAAAAAGGGTCTCATACAAACATGGTATGTAATCATCTATTAAAAAGGGTCTCATACAAACCTCACTCGGATAAAGGCTGGGGTGCGTTCTGGCCCCCTGCCTCGTTAATCTGTACATGGACGATTTAGACCAGGCTTTAGAAAACGCATGTTTGGTTTCCTCAAAATTAGGAGACGTGTGGTATAAGGTCTCCTATGCCAATGACTTAATGCTCTGACTCCACATGTATCGGCTTGCAGACAGTACTTGCTGTTTTTGTGCAATATGCAGTTATAAATGGTCTGCAAATTCCCCCAAAAGGTAATATTTTGCAATTAATACAAAAATAAAGAGATATGTCAAGTTCGCTTGAGTCGTTAATGGAGAAAAAAATTACAAAAGTGGACAATGTTATTTACTTAGGCTTCCCTGTTATGAGTAAGCCTGTGAAATATACCATTTGGAATTTCTTATGCAATAAAGCCATTGTTTTGGCAGGCCAATTGTGGAAAATCAACTAAGACTATGGCAAGTTTTCCTTTGATGAATTTTTGTGAGAAAAATATTCCGCAAGATTGAGTGATGAAATTTCTTGAAAAATTGGAAGCCCTTATATGGAGAAGGGCCTTAGGTTTGCCAAAGTGCACGCTGAGGGCATTAATAAGATTTGAATTGTGTTTGAAGTCGCTACATGCAGGGTAACTTGGAAATTACTGATGGTATATTGCAAAAATTGTTAGTGTCTCCGAACAAATCATTGTATGAACATCTTGCTGCTCTGACAAACATGAGTAATAGTACTGTGAATCAACTTGTTCAATTTTGCTTGGAGCTGTTGCAGGGTTTATGCTTTATGGAGGTTGATTTGGTAACTATTCCCGGGTGTGTGCTGATGGCCTTATAGAGGGCGGATTGGATCATGAGACCAGAAGATGTGCATGGGTATAGGTCTTTGACCCATCTTTTATCGGATTATAAAAATGAGGGTTCAATTGCTCCTTATCGAATGTGCTTTTCAAATTCTAAGGTCTGGAAAACTCTTATACGGTTCCGATTTATGTTACTTCCCACCACAGAGGTGTTGGCCAAAAGAGGGATTGTCTTCTGAGCATGCTTTTTATCACCACGGCCATGCTTTACTGAAACAGAAACATGGCATCCAATGTTTTTGTTTTGTCCTGATTATTATTTTTTCAGAGTTATACTTTAGACAATTCATTCTCGACTCTGAATATGTGAACAATGATCTTTAGTTGCAAAGACTGTTTAATTGATCGCCTATGTCAGTGGCATTTGCAGTGTGGGGTTTTATCAAAATTATGAAAGTATATACACTGAGAAGTAAAAAAGAAATTGAGCTTTTCATTTTTAGACCTAATAGGATATTGTGTTTTGAGAGTTGTATTTATGTACTAGTGATATGAATTAGATGAAGGATTTTTATCTTTGTATATGTTTTATAACTTATGGCTATTTTGTGTGTAAAATGTGAATATCAATATAATATTGTAAGTATATGTACGAAAATTGTATTTGTTTGTGAATATTATTTATTTTGTAAAGGTTGAACTATTGTAACCCAAAATAAAAGAATAAGAGTCAAAATATCAGATATACAGGGAGCCACCAGGGGGCACCTAGATGGCTTGATGCGTCCGTGACTGTCTCCTCCGTTGGCTGCGTATATAGGTACCTGATCCCCCACCTCTCCCCAAGGCCCCCCAGGAGTGAGACCGGGACCCGGGGACGTCCCCCAGAAGGTGGTGTGCTGCGCGGGAGCGTTTCTCCGGCTACTTTTGGTGCCTTGCAGCCTTAGATCCCGAGGTATATTGGCTCTGGTGGGAACCTTCCTGCCCTTTGGCCTGCTCTGGGGCCATTGCTCCCCGGCTTGCGGAGCGTGGCGGCAGTTTGAGCCCGCTTGGGTTCCAGACGGTGGGGGACCCTCACCCCCCCTGTTGTAGGAGGACTGAGTGGCCCTGGTCCCTGGGGTCGGAGTGCCTGATAGAGGTGTTGTTCGCCATGGGACCCTCCGGATGATTGAGAGAGGCTTCCCGTGGTCTTTGGAGTGTGTCTGCCCGACGGGGGAGGTGGAGCCGGCGTCCCCCGCTGAAGATCTGGAGCGGTGGGGGATGCCCCCCATTCCCCCTGTAAGAGGACGGTGTGAGCCCCGGATGGGAGTTGGGGGGTCTCCACGTGGAGCTAGTGACTGGGCCTGCGCAGGTGTGGCGGGTGTAGGGGGGCCCACATGCCATTCGCTTGCCTGTTGTTTCAATCGTCACCCCCCTTCACTCTGTGGTGTCATCGGTTGGAGGGCCGGTCCTGGCGGCGGCAGGGAGCTACCCTCCCCCATTTGCAGCTGGTGACTCGTGGGGTGAGGCTCCCCAGTCTGTGAAATCTCCATTGAGTGCCCCCCAGTACCCTCGCTTCTGGGTTGGTCCCGGGAGCCTTCGGAGGGGGACCGCTGGGCCAGGTGTCAGGCTATTGGCCCAGAGGTGGTATCTGGAGCCTCCTTTGGTCATTCAGGAGTTGAGGGGGGGTCCTTGCCGAGGGTGGACCCCGTCTCCAGAGGGGAGGTAAATGTACGGAAGATTCAGGAATAGCGGAGCACTTCCGCCTTTATTATGAACATCTCTATGCCTCGGAAAGTCGTGGAGAGGCTCTGAATTTGATGCATTCTTAGATGATCTACTGATTCCTTGCCTCTCGCCCGAACAAGCGGGTCCTCTGGAAAACCCCATCACTCCTCAGGTGTGGATACCATCAGTTCAATGAAGGGAGGCACCACGCCGGGGGATGATCGATTCACTATCTCCTTCTATAAGATTTTTGGGTCTTCTTTTGCTCCCTTTTTGGCTAAATTATTCAACTCCACTCTTGATTCTGGTGCCCTGCCCGAGTCCATGTTTTCAGCCCTCATAGTGGTTATACCTAAGGAAGGGAAAGACCCCACTCTGTTATTCTTACCTCCCCATTTCGTTACTCAATACCGATGTAAAAATCCTGGCAATGCTCCTCGCTAACAGACTTGCCCAGGTGGGCTTTATTCCAGGTAGGCAGCGGACTGACAATATTGGGAAAACCCTGGACCTCATGCACGAGGCCTCGGTTGGAGGCCTGGATGCCTATTTGCTTTCTGTCGACTCGGAGAAAGCTTTTGAACGGGTCGAGTGGTCGAGTAGCGTACATGGGGAGGGTGCTGCATCGGATGGGGCTGGGGACTAGGTTTTGTCGGTGGATCGCTACCCTGTATAATGGGCCCTCAGCTAGGGTGTTGGTGAACGGTACCATCTCCGATTGGCTCTTTCTTTCCTGGGGGACTAGGCAGGGGTACCCCATTTCTCCCCTTTTATATGCTCTTGCAATGGAACCCCTTGCCATAGCGATCAGGCAGCATCCGGGGATAAGAGTGGGGGATCTGGATTTCAAGCTCTCTTTTTGCGGATGATATCTTAGCATACTCAACCAATCTGTCTCCCTTCCCAACCTTCTTTCTTTGATCTGAGCCTTTGGAGTTTTCTCGGGGCTGAAGATTAATCCGTCTAAATCCTGTTTAATGCCGGTGTGGAGGGGGGGGGGGTTCCTGGGTTGTTGAGGAAGTGGCTATGGTGGAGGGTATCAGGGTAGTGCATTCGGACATCCTCTATCTCGGGATTCACATCCAGAGAGATCTGAGCTCCTTATTTGAAGCCAACTACCCTCTGATTCTCTCCAAAATTAGGGCTGACCTTGCTAGGTGGGCCCCCTGAACATTCTTCCCCGCCTTCTTTCTCTTCTCCTCCCTTCCTATTAGAATCCCAGAGTCATTTTTAGGTCTCTTCACTCCGCGATTCATCGGTTTGTATGGAGGGGCAAGAAATCGAGGATTAGGCACGATACTTTGAGTCTCCCGAAGTCTTTTGGGGGGTTCGGATTCCCCGACTTCTGCTTGTATTATAAGGCAGCCCAGCTTAGAGTCCTTCTGGAACACATGAGAGATGACTTGCGTATATTGGACGTATATTGAAGACAATCCTACGTACCCTCGGAAATTTAGAGACTGGTTGTGGGCTCCAGGAGGTGCTCACCCGCGCTGGGTGAG
The DNA here is from genome assembly GCF_040938575.1 of Ambystoma mexicanum. Classification (NCBI taxonomy): domain Eukaryota; kingdom Metazoa; phylum Chordata; class Amphibia; order Caudata; family Ambystomatidae; genus Ambystoma; species Ambystoma mexicanum. The sequence continues at coordinate 572,737,449 of NC_090921.1, read as the reverse complement.
GTCGCATCCTATGTTGGCAGTACTGTGGGAACTTTGGAGGCCCTCTGGTGAGAATCTTGCTCTTCTCTTTGGGGTCGCCCCCTGGAGCTGGGTAATAGGGGTCTACGAAACACTCAGAAATGGTCAGTTATGGGCCTAGAGAGTGCTGTCCAATTATTTCGACAGGGCTCCTTCGTGCACTGACTCTTTGGTAGAGGTTATGGGGGATAGCCCGATGTCAGAGTATCTACAGGTTAAAGGTATCCTCACCTCTCTCCCTTGTGCTACGGACCTGGCGCGTCCGCTTTCCCCCCTCCGAGGGTGCTAATGGAGTCTCGGTCTCCTTAGGGGGTCCCTTTCCAGAATTTATGGGGCCTTAATAACGGCCCGGCTTCAGGGTAGGCAGGGCTTCACGCATTTTTGGGATGAGAAGCTTGGGTTTGTGATAGACGACTCCACCTGGTCTAGAATATTTGACACCCTTTTCTTGGGCTCTATGTACACAGCCGCGCTGGAACATAACTTTAAGATCCTTCATATGTGGCATCTCCCACCGGCAAGGCTGTCAAAGATGTATCGGGGTCTCTTCCCCCCTGTGTCCTAGGGAATGTGACTCTGTGTACTTGGTGGGAGTGCTCGTGTGTTCAGGTCTATTGGTCGGAGCTCCTCAGTTGGATCAAGGAAATCATGGGCATCACTGTGGCCCACGGCTCCCTGGAGATTTTGTTTGGGGTTACGAGCTCTGAAGACGACTCGAGGGTCCTCCCGCAGGTAATACAGGGAATGTTGAGAGCGGGGAGGTTAGCCCTGGCGCAAAATTGGAAAAGCAAACGAACTCCCTCCAAATCTGAGTGGCTGTCTAAACTGTGGGTGATATTTACCTATGAGAAACTGTCTGCGATGGCCCACAATAAAATGACATCCTTTCTGCGGGATTGGACTCCGGTACTGTTGCATGAGGACTCTGAGTCGCAGAGACTTTGAAGGCAATGTCTTAACTAACCCAATTTCTTCACTTGTGGCTCGTGGACCTAAGTTCTGGGCCTCCCTCTGAGTTTGTTGTTTTCTTTAAACCTGTTCTGATCTTGATGGTCATGCAGATTAATAATGACCTCCGTCCCCAAGTACCACACAGGCAGATAGCCAATAACTGCCTGTGCAATCTTTGAGGCCACAGGATTTGTGAGTTGTCAATCAGGAACCAGGAACGCCGGAAGGACCCCCTGACCACCGTAAAGCAATGAGTGGTTATTGACAAAGGTGTAATAAGGACAATGTGCAATGTAACAAGGAATAGGAGTAAGGCTTACCCGAATGCTGTAACACTAGCCTTAGTGTGGTGAGAACAAAGGGAGGGTAACAAGGCAGACGTCCTGTGTGGCATGGGGAATGAAACACCACCTGGGGCGGAAGAGCACCAACAGCAATGTACTGTAGTCCAGAAGACGAAATGTGGTCAAGAACGGTAGATTCAAAGTTCCAGAGCAAAGGATAATCCAATGTGCAGTCCAGCAAAACAGTTCCAGGGTCAAGAGCCGATAAGCGTGATTAAGATCCAAGGTAAACAAGCAAATGAAGGGAATCCGCAGAATCAATCCGTTAAACAATCTGTGGTCGTAGTATTCAATTCGAAGGAAAACATAAAACGCCAAACCGTCCTCGCGAGGTCAGCTGTGAAGCACCGCTTCTGTATCGTTTGTTGCATTTAACTGCTCGAGGCAGTCACGTGATTCGGATCATGGAAGCGTGAGGCGAGAGGAATGTCACGTGATGATGGATGACCGAGGCCGTCGTGACAGCCTCCTTACGTGACGCGTGGATGTCCTTGGATACCGAAGGCAGCGCCTGCCACGCAGGAGTTTCCATGGCAATTGCCATCGAATGGAAGGTCGGAACACTCCCGGCCGGTACTTTCCATTGTTTGGTAGGATGTTGCCGCCTCTGTGTGTGGGCGACGGCTGCTCTGCCAGGTGAGTGTGGGTTAGACAACGTGAAAGTAGGACGCCCAGCAGGGTGTGCATGTGGAGACGTGACAAAACCGTCATGGGTCAGCGAATGTTTGAAACATGTTTTCTGATCTATGCTCCCGTCATTTAGAAGTGCTTTGGTCCCGTTCATAACTCTGTAATAGTTTAGCAAGGGGGGGGGGGTTGGAGGGGTGCGAGGTTTTATACTGGTTTGATTGTGGGAAGTGTGCTTAACAGTAGTGTATGGTTTTCTGTATTCTGAAAATGTTCAATAAAAATTTAATGGAAAAAAAATATCAGATATACAACCTTTTACAGGAGGCACAATAAAAAACTTAAAAATATACAGATAAAATGGAGGAAAGCAGAATAATGAGAAACTGGTATTTCCGAATCGAGGAGTTGTGTAGTCGCTAGTTCAAAATTTATATTCATTTGACCGCCAACCTTGCCCCTCCTCACCTTTTTGAAATAAATGAGGATTCCAACATTGAAAACGTGTGGTTTCCATCTGGAAATGTTGCGGCTTGAACATGCTTTTCTTCAGTATGCAAATCCCATAATCGTGTTGCCTTAAAGTTCAATATTTGCATTATCTGTAAAGGTATGATATTTGCACATTTTTGTGCGTTCCAGCATCAAGGTTTCATTCGATTACAAAAATGCCTTCTTGTTTTCAGATGGCCTCATTCTAATGCTTGCTTTTCTTTTGCAGCTTTGTGTCCAAAAGTTAAGAATTTTAATAGAAGATTCGGACCAGAACTGTAAGTAAATGCGGTTACACTGTGTATGCTTTTCCTATAAAGCTAAATGTGTTGTGTACAGAAGTTTCATCGTTGTGAGGGTTGCTAAATTCATGTAGTACAAAATAACTTAACATAGCAGAGATGCCGGATTCCTAACTTTGATGTAATGATCTGCAAACCTATTATGAAATTGAAAAAAACTTGCTAAGTAGTGATAGTTAACTGGCAGTATTACTACTTCTTACCTCAATAAATATTTGCTCTTGGGCCCGTCCTTTCCGTTTATTTTCCTCCTTACTGACAAATACTGGAGTTGCAACGTCTAGTATGCAGTGATGTGTCTGGAATAGATTTGTGGTTTCACTATAAAATCGCAAGAGAGCCACCAAACAAGCTAAACTTCTATGGCAGCATGCATCGCCCATCTCGGGAGGAAAGCTCTGCAGCAAGGTGCTCGACTTCGAAGCAACACGGCACAGGTTCGATCCCCGGGTCCACGCTTAGAAACCTCTGGGTATTAAGCGCGTAATAAATAATCCTATCATGACCTCTTTTTAGGCATGCAGATTTCTTTTCTTGTATATCAGAAAATGTTTCGGTAATGGATGTAGAATTTGAAGTGTGGTGTTTCATTCTACAGTGAAATACCTTGGGCTGTTGGCAATGTCTAAAATTCTGAAAACTCACCCAAAGTCCGTACAATCCCACAAGGACCTAATTCTCCAGTGTCTGGATGACAAGGATGAGTCCATCCGGCTTCGGGCGTTAGATCTTCTATATGGAATGGTACGTTTATCTGGGCTGTGGCCTTTTTATTTACTTTGGTCTTGTAAGTACTGATGCTAGTGGCTCCCTACTGAAAGGAATAATCAACATTATTCTGCTTTTGAAACCTTGACACAACACTAGTGCTTACCACACAGAACATTGTTTATATGTCCTGTATATTTCTTTGTAAAACCTTTAAATTGTGAAAAATCTGATGACTTAATCTTTTTTTTTCCAATTACTTGCTCTATTTGTTTTCCCCTTCTAATTTGCTTGTCTTCTTTCAATCACTCAATCTGCTATTGATCTTTAACTGACTCGGTGAATAGATATTTTCTAGTGAGACACCTCATGTTAAACCATTTAGGTGCATCAGTGAATGAATGTAATACTGCCATACATTCATGATATTAGTAAATGTAGGCATTCACTCGCATCTGCTGCATGTTCATCCTCGATCTTTGTTAAATGTCTAATTCATGCGTTTTTAATAGAAACCGAACTGTGATAAAAAAAATATTTTAAATGTAACATTGCAATCTTGACTAATTTGTTATTCCAGGTATCGAAGAAGAACTTGATGGAGATTGTGAAGAAATTAATGATTCATGTGGACAAAGCAGAAGGGACAACCTACAGGGATGAACTGTTGACCAAAATAATAGATATTTGCAGCCAATCCAACTATCAATACATCACCAATTTTGAATGGTTAGTGTTGCTTTTTGTTCCCAATGCTCTTTCCTTATCGTTGACCCATACTTGTTCACTTGATGCACAGTATCTGCATTTCGTCTGAGGATTGCATATTAGTGAATGCTAGGTTGCTTTTGTGGATGAGTTAGCAAGCAAACCTATGCGGTGAAAACGCATGTAACGTTAGCATGGATTTCTGTCTCCCTTTTATGCCATATTCACAGCTAAATGAGATCCTAGAGCTGGCAACCCATGGTAACATACAGTTGAGCCCATCAGTGACCTTCAAATAACCTTTTAGCTCCCCCCCAAATGGGGCTTTACTTTGCAGCAGTTAAAATGGTTGCAATTCCATGTGTATAAGAAGTAGTTGCAAGCTAGGAGTGTTTGGACCTGATTCAGTCCACAGGTTGTTGGGCAGAGTTGGTGCGAGTTATCCATCAACAGGCCTACCCTTAGCCATCACTCTTGATGCCAAGTCATGTGGGCTGTCTCCCCCAGTGAGGTTAGACATTAATGCAAATGGTTGATGTGGCAAAGGTGGTCTGTCACATGAACAAAATGCATTAAATCTTTCTCCTTTATTCTGGGGGCTCCTTGGGAGGTCACATGTTCTGCATCCACCAGTGAGGTCAGGCATCATGCATCGAACTATGGGGGTGGGGGTAAAAGTAGGCTGGCACTTTGTGGGAGCTGCTGGTGGACAGGCTCTGGCAGGTGGAAGAACCGAGGATTCTGTTAGAAAATGTGGGCCCTGCTCGGCTGCTGTCCTCTTGTGACCCTCTGCATCTTTGCCACTGATCCCATTTGTCTGTGCCCCCCCCCGCCATCCCCTCCCAGTGATTTTTTAACGAAACAATTAAAACGAAAAAAACATTGCATTTTTCAATATATATATATTTCTGAGGCTTGTGGAATCTGCTTAGATCATATGCTGTGCATAGGCCGACATCTAGTGGAAGCTGCAGAGTATTACAGTTTTTCGAAACTCGAAAATGGGCGTCGACACAGGGCGTGCCAGTCATACTATCCCTAGTGTGACGTCCACTGTACCCATGATCCCTCACACGTCTAGGACCCTCAGATTGTTTTTTTCCGCCATACTTGTCGGAAGCATTCCGCAGAGTTCCCTGGCTTTTAGCCATAATTTTGCAAATAGTATAATAGTTACCCGTTTCTTCCATTCCCACGTCGAGTCACCGAATTTCGAAGCTCGACGCCGGCCCGGAGAAGATAACCGTCGAGAGCTGCACGACGGACTTTGGTCCTCGGAAGGCCTCTGGCCTCGGCCCAGGCCTTGGAAGGCCTCTGGCCTCGGCCCTTCAAGTAGGGAGAGTGGGGTGTGGTACATACTCTACACTCACATATATTTATATATATATTCCTACACACACTAGCCCGCTGCCACAGGGTGCGTATGGAGGGTACCTCTTTCCAATTTTGCCCCAAGTGCAACCGCAAGTACCCTTGGGTTGACAGACACGCCACCTGTAACCTCTGCTTGCCGAGGGACCACCCCGAAGCGAACTGCAGAGGGTGTAGCCGGTTCAAGGCTAAGACTCTAAAGGACCGTTCGACCAAACGTTGGGCCCACCACGCCAGGCAACGAGAGGCCATGGAAGCAGAGGGCACCTTCAGTGATGGCAGCAACGCCGTACTATCGGATGGCGAGGGCAACGTGGGGTCGAAAGACAGCCAAGCGCAAGTCCCCAACCTCGGAAGGTTGTCCGGCAGGGCAGCTATGGGGAGCACGCCCGGCGACGCGAGCGCTACCCACACCGCTTCCACTAAACACTCGAAGTCTAACCGAAAAACGACACGCGTGTCGAGTTCTCGGAAAGAGGCACGCAAAGAACGGTCCACCGGATCGGTGTCCTCTGGGCGTTCTTGGTCAAGATCGCAGCATAACACCAGGCAACCATCCACTGTTGTCAAGAGTGCTTCACTCACCAAAGTAATGGAGGTACAATCGTCGGAAGACGAAGCTGACCTCCATCCCCAGGCCGAACTCCAGGAGTCGGCATCAGCAGACCGCTTGACGGCGGTTCCCGTTTCCCGACATCCTCACTCTAAGGAAAGGGACACTACTCCCGAATCTCGATGCCAGACATCGAAAACCTCTGAGAATGTGAAAACACCAGGGAAGCACTCTTCCACTCATGGGGAGGGGGGGAAACAGCAGAAGAAACCTTCTCAGCCTTCTTCTACACCTCTGCTACACAAAGACAGTGCTAAGTCTTATGATAAACAGCTAGCCACAACCCCTGCACAAGCCCATAGGTCCAGTCAGGTCATAGCAGGGAAACACTCCCAGGAACGGGTAATCCCCAGCTCCAAAGAATGGTCCAGTGAGGATATAGACAGAGTTATGTCTAGAATGTCATCCCTAGCGGACTTCTATGCCAAGAACCCAGATCACTTCCTCTCCTATACCCCTGACGGGGCTACTCCCTCAGGGCCTAGAGATCCGCTACCCCCTGGTAAGAAACCTTGAGTTGAGGCACCAACGCAAGGTCTGTCTTCTGACCCTTTCTACGTACAGCCATACACTCAGTATAGTCAGGATCCACTATAAAATGAGGATCCAAAATTTGTAACGTTGGGCTACCAAACTGGGGTGGACTACTATGGGGATGACGAGGACCAAGAGGAAGAGGAAGATGACCCCGAAGTCTACAGAGTAGACTACCCGGTAGGCAAAGAACCTCAGGTTACCGACTCTCCAGTCGACAACCAACCTCTCCTAAATGAGGTTTTGTCTAGAGCGGCTGAACACTTCCGCATAGACACCCAGGGCGCACAGGAGGAGAGCGACTTTGCTGAGAAACTAGTGGGAGAAAAGAGAGCCATTGCCCAGTCCATCCCTATTCTCAAGTCTATACAAAGAAGAATTGATCCTTCCTTTATCAATCCTAACCTCACCAGGGCGGTAAACCCCAGAATCGAAAAATTGTTCAGGGCAGCCCAATCAGACCTGCTTTACATAAAGGGGCAACTGAAACCTGACTCCCTGGTAATGGCTAATACCCGGAAGAGGACGGGAACGCCCCTATCTTCGTCTGAGGCTCCCCCCGACAAAGAGAGCAAGAAGATCTACGGCTTAGGAAGGAAGGTAGCCTCCACTTCCGCCTACCAGGCAAGGATTGCCAACTCCACCACTCTGCTGGCTAGTTGCAACTGCCACCAGTGGGAGCAAGTTGCTGCACTTATAGACTCCGCATCGGAACCTTTAAAGAGCCAATTGGCACAGGTTGCATCGGTGGGGAGAGCCGTGTCTGGTTGCATCCTTAAGGCAACCTTTGATGCCGCGGATAACGCTGGCAGGCTAATAGCAGAGAGCACTGTCATTAAGAGGCATGCTTGGTTAAGACAGTCAGGGTTTAAACCCGAGACACAAGCATCCTTAATCGACATGCCGGCGGAGCCTAATATACTGTTTGAGGAGGACGCATTAAAAAATGCCAAAGACGAGTAAGAGACTCTGAAATCCCTGGGACAGTTGACCAACAAGCCCCCTAATCAAAGAGGGAATGGCAATTTTCGTCGCCCACGCGGCCAAAATTCACAAAGAGGCTCCAACTATTCTCAGGGGCAAGGTACATCATGGGGTAGTAACCACCCAGTCTACCCAAAGTTATGGTCAGGGAAGAGGAAGCCCCAGCAGAGGCGGCACGCCTCCCGCAAAACAGTGACGCTGAGATCAGCGTCCCTTCCCACGCATCTCCAGTAGGGTGACGCATTACCAACTTCACCCAAGCTTGGGAAGGGATCACATCAGACAGATGGGTGTTGTCCACAGTGTCCGCAGGATACCGCATAGAACTGCTAGAGCATCCCCGAAACTACCCCCATGACAAAAAGTACATTCCTTGGACCACCAGAAGATCCTCCTCGAGGAGATCGTCGATCTTCTAGGAAAGGACGTGATAGAACTCGTCCCGGACAAATAGGTAAACAAGGGTATTTATTCAACTTCCTTGTGCCAAAAAAAGATCTAACAATGCGCCCAGTCTTAGACTTACGCCCTGCAAACAAGTATGTCAAGCCCCAAAAGTTTTGCATGACTACTCTCCAGAAGTACAGGCCGTAGTCACTACAGATGCATCCCTGTCAGGGTGGGGAGCACACCTCCTTCACCACGCAGCTCAGGGTCTCTGGTCTCACACAGTGGCCAAGAATCATATCAATCTGCTAGAGCTTCTGGCAGTAGTCAGAGCGCTTCAAGCCCCACCTGTTAAACCTGTCAGTGCAGATCTTAACAGACAGTACAACAGCGATGTTTTACCTAAACGGAGGGACTTGTTGGCCAAATCTGTCCAAGCCTGACTAAAAAATGTGGATATGGGCACTGAGACGGAACATTTACCTGTCATCTCAACATGTTCCAGGGGATCTCAATTCTCTAGCAGATGCCTTGAGCAGAGATCCTCTCCAAAGAGAACCCGAGTGGTCTCTACACAGAGAAGTCGTAGAAGACATCTTCTCACAGTGGGGTTTCCCCACTATAGACCTATTCGCCACAAGTGAAAACAGACAATGCCCTTGGCCTTCCAGGTTTCCGCATCCAGGCTCCAAGGGGAACGCCCTGTGGACGAACCGGTCAGGGATGTTCGGTTACGCTTTTCCACCAACTCCTCTGATGAGGAAGGTGGTCAACAAGATGCACAGGGAATCGATGACGCTCATCCTAGTTGCTCCCATGTGGATAAGACAACCGTGGTTCCCACACCTGCGCAGGCTAGCAGCGTGCAAACAATCAGACTCCTGTGCTGGTACAACCTACTATCCTAGCACCAAGGTCAAACAGTGCATCCTCAACCCAGCTCAATGAACTTGGCAGCATAGCTCCTTAAGTCAGAGTTTGGACACCTCAATTTACCACAGAGGTGCATGGACATCCTAAAGGAATCTAGGAAGCCCAACACTAGGCACTGTTATTTTGACAAATGGAAAAGATTCGTTATCTGGTGCCAGAATAAGCAAATCAACCCAGTTGATTGCACTCCTTCCACTATTGTCACCTACATGCTCCACCTGCTGGACGCAGGGTTGGTATTTAATTCACTGAAGGTACACCTAGCAGCTCTGTCAGCATACACCACCTCCCATAACAAGGTATCGTGGTGGAAAGTACCAGTGGTTAAAGCCTTCATGGAAGGGGTAAAGAGACTGCACCCTCCAATTTCTAACCCACCACCAGGATGGGAACTTAATGTGGTGCTGGCTAAAATCATGCGCCCCCATTCGAGCCCATGCATAAAAGCTGCCTTCTTAGTAGCCATTACATCGACAAGAAGGGTCAGTGAAATTCAGGCTCTGTCAGTGCAGGATCCTTTCTTTACTGTTCATAAAGATGAACTGGTTTTACGAACACACCCTAGGTTTTCACCTACGTTTATTTCTAAATTCCACGTTAACCAGTCCATTGAGCTTCTGGCTTTCTTCCAAGAACCCCAAAGCTCTGCTGAGGTGAAACTACACACCCTAGATGTGCGTAGGGCGGTCCTATACCATGTAGACAACATCAGGCCGCTAAGGAAAACAGACCAACTGTTTGTCTCCGTAGCTACAGGCAGAGAGGGAGATCGCGTCTCTAAAGGTGCCATCTACAAGTGGGTTATAAATTGTATCCAGCTGTGTTACTCCCTTTCTGAAAAAACTGCCTTTCACACCAAGAGCCCACTCTACAAGAGGCATTGGGGCAACTCTGGCTTTCAATGCAATTGTACACCTTGACACCGTTTGCAAAGCAGCTACTTGGAGCTCTGTTCACACTTTTACTCAGCACTACTGCATTGACACTCATTCCAAGACAGATACTCAAGTGGGCTAAGCCGTTCTTAGACATTTATTTGCTCATGACCCTTCTAACATCCCACCTCCTTCTTCTAACACTACTCGCTAATCTATGTAGAGAATGTGATCTAAGCAGATTCCACAAGCCTCAGAAGGGATACATTACTCACCGTAATCATATTTCTGATGCTTGTATCTGCTTAGATTCATATGCGACCCACCCTTCCTCCCCTCTGAGAGAAGGCGCATGGATGCTTGGATAATCTGTACTCGCGCTACTCTTCATGCTACCTCATGTCAGAAAAAATACAATCGGAGGGGCCTAGACGCACGAGGAATCATGGGTACAGTGGAAGTCACACTAGGGATAGTATTACTAGCACGCCCTGTGTCAACGCCCATTTTCGAGATTTTTGGCAGCCAAAATAAAAAGAAAATTCAATGTTTTTTCATTAGAAATAAAAAATAATTTGCTGAAAAAGATTTTGAAAAAATCGCAGAGAACCGTTGGCCCACCAAGCCCTGTTTGAGGCAAGTGCTCTTTTTGGTGCTGTGCTTGTCCGTTGGTCCGTTGTTGTTTTCCCTCATCCCCTTACGCCTGCCAGTGTTCTTGTCTCTGCCCCTCTTGGCTGTGTGTCCCCTTATAAACCTGCTTGTCTGCCTCTATGGAGCAGAGCAAAGTCCCCCTGAAAAAAATCTAAAAGATAGCTTCTCCTTCCCAACACACATGTATTCTCTTGCATTTTGGTGCTGGACTGTCCTCCTGGGCAGGAAAACAATTGCAATTGACATTCTCTTTTGAAAAGGCCCAGTGAGCCAAAATGTGGTGGTAGACATTGCTGAGTCTGCAACATCCCATAGGCAATACTATTTGGCCTTGTTCATGCGCAGTTGAGGAGCTCACACATTTTTGGCACACATACATTTGGTTTGCTTGGCAGACTCCTATTCTACATGACCATGGGCCTCATTACAAGTTTGCTGGAGAAAAAGAAATCGTAATTACCGGCATGCCGGTGCTACCGTGTCCGTGTGGTACTGCTGCCGGAATCAGTGGTTGATTCAGTATCGGCGTGCACGCGCATGCTGGAACCGGTTTCACCGGCATTCCGGTAATACCACCGAACACCCCCCAAAACCCTCACACCGGCTCCCTCGGTGCTGCTGACTCTGAATCCGGCTCCGTGCTCCCAGACCTACCAGCACCGTTGTTACCGGTATTACCGTGACCAAAAATAACGTGATCGCCGGAACAGGAAATGGACCGGTGGCTATTAACAAAACACAATCCATTGCAATCCTCAGTGCACAGGAGTCACAGCCACATCCAAAGCACTGGCAACCAACCAGAGAAATGTCTTTAAGCCTACCAGCAGCAGAGAGGCTCAAGCTGCGGTTCAGCGAGGCTGAACTAAATATGCTGGCTGACACACTAGTGGAAAATGGCGATCAAGTTTTCAGCAGTGACCTACGGCGGCAACCACAAATGCGCAAAAAGGCCATCTGGGAGTCGGTGGACCGCAAGGTCACGGCGGTCGGGACAACCGCCAAGAACAGTCCGGAACTTCCACAAGAGGTGGGACGATCTACGTCTCAGGGTGCAGAACCTCCTGTCAGCACAGCGTTCCCAGGGAACGGCCACCGGAGGCGGGCCTGCATCTCCTATCCACATGCAGCCCTGGACAGAAAGATGCAGCAGCGTCCTGCACCTCGAGGCCATTCAGGGAGTAGGAGGAGCGGAGGCTGGAGGTGTAACATCTGATGAGGCTGGTGAGTGCCGTAAGCCCAACGTCTGATCACACACCTTGTACCCTGTATACAATTAAGTAGGCAAACATGTCAAGTATGTCGTACCAAATGCCAGTACATCCTTGCTGGCGGACCACCCCCCTTCAACCTGGTTGCACACATCCACATCGAACTTGCTTGCAAACCACATTCATACACCACTCGCACATCACACAGGCCCCATGTATCGCCCTCAAAAATGCAGCTCCAGGCACTCAGACACACACACACCCCTGAAACAGCACAACTTCTGTTGTCACAGCCGTGCTAGCACATGCCCAAAGTCACGTCAGTGTCCAGCACCTCCATGACCAGATGCACACATCAATGATGCATGTGGCCCACTCATCCCATCCACCACGGCCCATCCCGCTAGATCACCACCATCGCAGCAACAGCCCATAGGCAGCAGTTAAATGTGTAACTCATTCATGTCACAACTAGCCACAACACCGTCATATAGCTTGTGTGGCACACCCATAACTCCCAAACCGGTAACACCAGTACCCCACACAACAGCCACTGAACACACCATGTTCGCACACCACACATGCACCCACACAGCATCCCTGAACATGCATGTGTGCACCATGCCATGCTCACCACCATATCCATGACATAGCACTTACATCCGAAAGTACTAGCACTTAAGGGCATCTGATGAATCCACACCCATCACTGATGCCCTACCTTTCTGACCCCCACAGGCACATCTGCCAATGAGGCTCAACAGCCTAGCACATCCAGGATCACCAGGCCATGTCGCCGCCGGACCACCACCACGTCCACCCAGGACTCTACTGCATCCTCCGGCAGACGAGAGCGGGCAACAACTCCTGCACCCCAACCACCCACAAACCAGGAAGCACCTGCAGCCCAGCCACCCACAAACCAGGTGGCACCTGCCCCCCTTCCGTAAGGGGGGGGGTCCAGCTGACAACATTGGGGACGACGGTGGAGCCGGTAGTGTTGAAAGCGACCACAGCAATGAGGAGCCCGAGGGCTTGAGTCCTGTGGGCCCAATTGACCCCCACCCCTACGCAATGTCTGGGATGTTGAGGGGCTCCTGGCCAGAATGGAGGCAGGACAGGAATCACTGGCCTCATTGGTGCAACAACACCTGCATGAGGCCCAGCTCATGTGGGAGAGATTTCAGGCCAGCTCCAGGAGGGCTGCACGGTCACAGGGCAGAGCTACAGGTGCCATTCTGCATTTGGCACGGCATGTGAGGCAGGGGAACAGTGTCATGCCCTCCTTTGTAGAGTCAATTTCCGTTTGGTGCAGGCCCTGTCGGAACAAAGGCATGTGCCCATGCCACTGGCTCCCTCCACAAGTTCGACTACAGGAGTTCCCTTCCAAGCAGCCCAAGGTGTCTATATGAGCAGCTGACTCTCTCAGCAGAAGGTTGCACCTCTCAGCCTAAAAGGGGACGGAAATAGGACACTGATTGGGTGTGTGGGGAGCGATAGTTGGGGAGGGGGTGTGGAGAGGGATAGTTGGGTGGGATTGTAGAGGGAGGGGAGGCTTTTCACTAATGTCAATATTTTTTCTTGTCACAATATATTTGGTGTTGAAAAACAAATCATGACTGGACATTGATCTTTCAGTGTGAGTGCATTTATTCATGTACAGTGCTCAGTGTGCCTAATGTCCTGTGCTGTGTGTGTAACAGGTGCTCAAAAGTAGTGGTCTATAAGGTCCCAAGATGTGACACGTCCATACCTGCCATTGCAGCGCTGTGCAAATAGTCTCCTCATCATCAGTGTCGTCCTCATCCTCTGGTGGCAGCATGTCCATGTCAGGGGGCAGGGCGACGTTGCGCCTGATGCACATGTTGTGCAACATGGCACATGCAAGCACAATTTACCCAACCTTTTCAGGGCTGTACATTCGCTCTCCCCCCGATCTGCTGTGGCAGCGGAACCTGTCCTTCAACAGGCCGAAAGTCTGCTCAGTGGTGCAGCGAGTATGTACGTGGGCACGATTGTATGCCTTCTCGTGGATGTTGTGGGGTTGTCTGACGGGGGTCATTAACCATGGCATTAGGGGATACCCAGCATTACCTGCACAAGAGCAACCGAAAGTATACATGTCAATTTCCTGGTCATATCATGTTGGCACAGGCTGTACAGTGTTCATTTGAGAAGGATAACCTGCACAAGCAAAATTGAGTTAAGCATGTGTTCATTTTCGTTTACCAGAATGCATGTGGGCGATGTTGTGCCGTTGCATTCACATGGACCATTCAGACAACATGACCTTCAACACCTTTCGTACAACTGACACACATGAAATGGTGGATATAAATGTCAGTAATGTATTACAAATATAATTGTACTGTATGTCCATGTTCCACGGTACACTTAGCATGTAAATGATATGCAATTGTGATTTTGTGTTACTTACGGGATGCAATCTTCATTACGAATCCTTTTTATAGACATGCTTTTATGTCGTAACTCGGATGACAAAAACACATGTTGATAATATAAGGGTGTCTAGTGAAGGGTTAAATGTTTTGAAAAGGGTGTGGGAATGTATTTATGGGTGGGAAACGGTGTTTTGGCGGGACCTCCCGAAAATTCATATAGAGAGGAAAAATCTTTCAGTGTTTATTAATTTTGTAAGTTTCGATCTTCAAGCATTGCATATGAAAGTATCCATTATGAAGACATGTAACCGTTGCTAACAGGCAAACTATACCTGTCAAATGTGTGTGCAGCCAAAATTAGTTTTGGGGGTGATAGCCTCTGCATTCTGTGGCTGTGCATCATGAGTTGTGTGTTTGCTTGACTGATTTTGCTTGTTGTGGTGCATTCTGGTTCAATAAAGGTGCGGATAATGGGTATGAAAGAGGGGGGAGTAAACCTGATAAAATTAATATGTCATAATAAAACAGACTCCCTGTCTCATGAGGTTAGGTGAGAGAACTCGCTAAACTACAGGGTATAAGTCACTTGCAAACACTCAACGGCATAAAACAATTACCAACAAGTGCATGGAGAATTCAACCAATAGCACTTCAGCTCAAAACAATCACAAATTATTTTTAATACATGATTATAAAAAACAATTCGATAAAAGACCATAAAAAGCAATATAAAATATCCCAAAGTGACATGTGCATACACCTGTAAGGTATGGTTGGCACCTCAGGGTGTCCAACTGTGCAAAAAATGCAATATTATTACAATGATGTAAACACGTATTTACAACACACAACTGATATACAAAGACAATGTTAAAACACCATTCAATATACTATTAGTTTTTGTGAAGTCAGAATCCGGGTCAGTTAATACAAAAACCATGGTGAAAAACGGCAAAGGAATACAGACAATATTAAGAGTGCTCCAATGAAAAGTCACTCTAAAGTTAATGTATTCGCTGTCTAATGCTTTGCTAACACCATTTGTGGTTGTTAATCCAACTACTCGCACTTGGTTTTAGTGTTAAAACAAACCCTACGTGTTTTGTTCCTATAGATAGTAATATTAGTACAGGAACTTCTTCAGGGGCATGATGTTTCTCAAGTGTAGACCCAAAGGGCCACGGTTTCCAGTGGTTACAGACAAAACTCTAATCTAAGTTTATGCAACAAACAACAAGTGTTTAAATTAGAGGTGACATTGCTAATATGCATCCCCAGTGGAACAAATGCAGAGTAACTTGTTCCATGGGCTCTTCTCAGTGTAATAGAGTTCAAGCGTCTAGACCAAACCTAGATACAAAAACAAAAGAGAGAGGGACCTAATTAGTGATGGCCACCAGTCTTATTACCCACTATGTCAAGTTTAAGTGGTGTAATGGCGGTGCTTACGGTCCATTAATTTCGGTATCTCATCCTATGTGGCTGGTAGTAATTTCTATCATCCAGTCACCTTCAACCCTGTGGATATACAAAACAGACAAAAGGAGTCCTGTCATCAGACTCGAGAAGCGGAGGCATACAAAAAGAACAATGCTTAAAAAATGATTGTATGCACGCACCGGAGAAAGTTATAGCACTTACTGTCATTCTCTGCAGTGAAATGCTTCAGAGTTTCATACGAAAGAATGTAATGTTTCAGGCATGGTTCAACCTGAAGGGCAACGTACACTTTAATTATCAATTGAATTGGTTGTTATACGTATGTCAGATTTTTTTGTATACATCAGGACAATGTTCATGGATAATTGAAAAAGAAAAGGAACGACAAGGTAACAATTTGGGCAATCCATCGAACAGAGCCTAGGTGTCTTCATTAATTCACGCCTCAAAAAAGACATACAAAAATGAAGACGCAGTATTATGTTCGCGTCCTGATATATGTGCGTAAGAGGCTGCAGTAGGGGTTGATATACTCAAATGGAAAATTAATGCGCGCCTTGCGAAACCATTAACCGGTCCCAACAATTGCCGAAACGAAGGGAAGGGGCATGCATGGAGAAGATACCACCTTCACAGTCAAAAAGTGTACACTGTCGGTACGGTATTACGCGACCCTTGCATAACTATGAGGGCGCTGGAAGATACAATCGATATTAATGGAAATTTGTCGGTATCAAAGCGGGTGCACTTACCGTCAGGTAGTGATCCGGAGGGGAACAAAACAATTAAATCTCATACCAGTGCAATGAGCCCAGCGCCATGTTTACCAAGAAAAGGTTGATAACGCACGTCAACTCAAGTTGCACATGCGTGCTGGTTCGGGAGTCCATTGCGATGTAAAGAGGACTAATGAGCGGAACTACTAATGCAGCGCGCCATGTTAGAATGGTAGCGTTAATACTGGGCATACCAGAATCAAAAGGAAAGTTTAGGGTACATAAAGTGTAGTGCTCTACACACTACCTGCATATTCTGGTGCTTTCTGGTACATGTAGTTAGGTTGTCGCTGTATGTAATAGATTTAGTTATTTATGCACTGTATATATTTCATACATGAAGACATGGCTGTCAAGGCCTTGCATTCTGACATACTACTGTGTTGCACCTTGAGTTACACCTGCACACTTGCACATGTCATGCACTCACAACGCTGAGTAGGGTCATGTCCCCTTCAATGTTTGCGGTTTACTGATTTGACAATTGTGGGTAAGAACGTACCTTGCTATTATTCTATATCTACCTTCGCCTTTTTTATGCTCTATGCGTGCTCTGTGCACTTGCACAGAGGTTTGGTAATTGATTCAGAGAATTGCAGTAGGGGTAATGATGGTTTAATACATGCAATGTGCGCATCTACTGGTCATGGGTGCCATACTAGGCCATATTTCAACACTGCACATGGCCTAGTAGTTAGACTCACTGAGCAGCCATGTACGAAGTCCAGCGTGTTGTGCCATGTACTGAGGCAGCGTGGAGTTGCGCAGCACCATGGAATCACGTGTTGACCTAGGAAATCTTGCAAAGCAATGGGTGATGAGGTGGCGGGCATCACACACCATCTGTACGTTCAGTGAATGGAACAGCCTCTGGACGCAGTAGACTACCACCACAGCATGCCTAGCCGCCAGCTCCACGTGTGCAGTCCATGGCACCAATGACATTAAGCATGCCTGCAAGGGCATGGAAGGCTATGTTTGTCCCATTCTCCTCGTCAGCAGTCCGGGGTAAGCTGATGTGGTCTTGTACATGGCAGAGGAGAGCATCAAGCACCTGGAAGAGCACACAGGAGAAACAGCGTTGCGAGGTCCCATGCAGCTGCCCAACTGTGTGCTGGTATGTGCCTGCGGCAAAAAAGTGTAGCACAGACACTACCTTCAGCAAGGGGGTGGGTGGGGGTGGGGGTGGGGGTGGCTGTGCGGATGAGGCTCACCAGGTCATCATGCATCAGGTCCACTATTGTGGTGATGGTGTCCCTGTCTAGCCAGTACAGGGTGTTGATCTGAGCGGGGGTGAGGTTGAATGGTGTGGCCCTTAAGCGAGGGATGGGTGGCTGCCTGTGGGCTGCAACCTGCTGGACATTGGGGATTTGCTGGGCCATGATAGCTCTCCTTCTCCTCAAGCGCCTCCGCTGCATCCTCCGCTTCACTGCCTCTTCAATTAATAGCTCTGCAGGCATAGCCTCCAGCTCTAGTACTGCTACAGCGACTGCTAGCATTGTGGTGTTGGAAAGGGTGTCGGAGTGGTCCAAGTGTGCTCTGCCACAACCCTTTGGCTCCACCTGTGCTGATTTTGTGCACCTGTGGCATGTTTCTACACACCAGAATCCACTTGACGCCTGGTCCGCAATGCTGGTGTTTCCTGCATCGTTTTCACGTTGTACATGCCAGTGATTGTGTGTCCGTTTACCTCCGAATGTGCACTTAAATACTCCATGTCGGTATCTCAGGCACGGCTGCTGTGTGTCTCTGCAGATACCGGCAACAGTATTGCCAGATGCGGTGGGTCACTTGTGATGCCTATAACACTCGAATCGCAACTCAGACTACACTGGATATACCGGCAGCGCTATTTCCGGACCAGCATGTTTGTTATAAGGGCCCCATGAATACTTCCTCTCAAAGCCTGTCGCATACTAAACAGTGTGCTGTGGATTTCACTTGGCCTGTCTGCATGTTTTTCTGGTTTCCCTTCCTCCACATGTTCCCAATCCTCGGGGTGGAAGCTGCTCCTGCAGCACTCAGTCTTTAATGGTGAAGCCGTTGATATGTGGTTATACATGAAACACTTCAAAAGGCAGCAATAGCAAGCACTCATGGGCTATTGAACAGGATTTTGGGCCCTGTTCTTTCATGCAGCTATGGATGGAGTATCTTCCACAATGGTGTGTTCCCTGCACAGTATGACAGCTTATTGCACTGGTGTTGAGATGGTTTTCTTGAATATGGCCTGGTGGGTAGTTTTTAGGAGGCCACCTTTGTTATAGTGAACAGGGAATTCTGAGAGTTTGGCCAAAAACCAAACAAGGTTAACATGGAGAGCAGTCAAGGCTATGCTCAGGAGAGTGATAGTGGGGTCAGGGTCGCTCAATGAGTCTGCACAATACAATACAATGCACAATCATTAAATTTAGACAGGCAAGTATAAAAATAGTTACACATTCTAGGCCTTTTGCACAAACTGGAAAATAAAATGAACATGTGATATTATTGCATAATATTCAATTATTCAACTAACAAGTATATTAAATGCAGTAATGATGGAATCAGGTCACAAGTGAATTGCCCTTACTTCAGTAGTCCAATCTCCAAGAAGAATGGGGCATTGTGCCCAAATGCCAGAGGAGCCACGCTTTTTCTCACCAGAATGATTCTTTACAGTAAAATTGTAATTTTCTTGTTTTGGTTTAAAATACTTTTCTACAATTTTAGTAATGCATATTAGTGTTCTTTTGTATTTCAGGAGTTACTACCAGGTTTGACAAAAAGGCAGTGGAATCGAAGTTTTAGGAAACAAAGGGACTTCTTCCTAACGTTATCCTATGGAACACAGGGCTGGAACAAATGCTTTGCATTTCCTTCCCCCTTGACTCTGATTTTCCCAGATGACCTGATGTGCCTGCTAGCAATAGCTGAAGGTTTGAATTCCCACCTTTGGTTCTGGTGAGAGGTGCTCAGTAGCTGAGAGTCCAAGGCTTCTTCCAGTTAGGTCCGGATGCAGAATGCAACCCTTGGCGCGGCAGAAATGCAAGGTTCACCTATGCATGCCTTTTCAGGACACTACACAGGACTGGCGGAAGGCTAGTTCCAGCGACAGTGTTTGCACACAGGTGACGGGCATCCTTCCAGTCACGGTTCCAGAAGCTTTTCCAGCATTGGATCCCTTGATGCCGGGATGCACAAATTTGGAGGTAAGGCGACTTTCGCCACAAGCTGGCGACTACCAAAGTTCCGGGGACAACGGTGAACCGTTGACTGTTCTGGCCAGGTGTCCCAGTAGAGAGCAGGTCAGTCCACTGGTTGGTCCAGGGACACTTGCAAAGGCTCAGGACGGCAGAATCCTCGAAGGGGTCAAGACAAGTTGTTCCAATTAGACCAAGGGCTGAAGCACTGCGCAGTGTCTTCATAGATCATGTAGTCCAACAGGGCTTCACCGGACGGACAGATGCTGGAAGGGGATGGCAGGCCTCTTTGGGAGTCTTATTCGGATCGTCAGTCGTCTGTTCTTCTACAAGGGATTCTTGACTTCAACGCTGATCTGAAGAAAAGGCTGCAGAAGCCCTCTTCTTATCCAAAGTCTAGGTTGGAAGCAAGTCCAAGCCATCAATGGTAAGGATCTGCACCATTCAAACAGCCATACTAATGGTTTTGCTCATGCCCCAGACCTAGACTCTCTGGCACCACAGATGTGAAATGTAGCTAGACAGTCAACCCTCTTCCTGGGACACACACACACAAAGGTATAACTAGGCTGTGAAAGCAGTAGCTTTCCTGGGCAAGTGAATGACCGATAAGGGATTTCCACCTGGCAAAGAAGGAAGAAGGGCAGACTACAATATGGCCAAAGAACAAGCGTAAATCTCGTGGCATAGTCCTTTTTAGGGCACTAGCTCCATTAAGTAGCTATATGTGGAAAACGCGAATGTGCACACTAAAAATAATGCAAAAATAGTAAAAGTGTTAGCTGCCACCAGCCTGTCTTTAGGTACATATACAAGTACCAACAAATCCCATGTGTGAAATGCTAGGGTGTGTGGCAAGCAGTACCTCACCGGGAGAGTCTTTCCCTTTGGTGGGACCCGAATCCATGTTCTGATGAGGAACTCCCTAAGACACACACCACCAAAGTACTTCTGAAGACCTCCAGTGATGAAAGGTATGAAAATCTGTAATTGCCATCAAGCTATACTGAGTATTCCTCTAAGAGGAAAACATTCCTGATACTGGACGAGGGGAAAGACCTGTTGAGGAATACAGATCCTGAAGCAAACCGAGAGAAAGGACTAAAGTTATGTTGGAGAAGACCCTAGAAATTGTAATAAAGGAAGTAGGCAGAGACTGGGAGATGGGTCTGTGAGATACGCACTTACTTTCAGAGAGATCCTGAAGAAAATCTGCAGGTGTGGCATCCTATGCAAAGTACAGCTGAGGCTTCCGATTCGTAGTGTTGGCAAAGAGAGGGGATGAGAGAAGCTAAGGTGAAGGCGAGACGTCCTAGCCGGATGAACGAAAATATTCCATGGCACGTAATCATGAAATTCAAAAATGTTGAATTCCAAAAGCGTGCTGCGGTTTAATCCTGTATTAATACCCCTATATCCCCTTACCTGCTCCCACCACCCCCTACTTACCTTTTCACGGCACACTGTGTGGTCCTTTTTTTTTTTACCTTTTATTCTATAGAAAGCGGCGACACCCCTGCAGCCCCTCATCCTATTATAGCAAACCAAGAGTGCAGGGGTCACCCCCGCAACCCAAGCTCCCCTTGTTCTCTATAATGGGATTGTATGGTATAATTGTTCAGCATTTTTGTCTGTTAGAAATATTGGTACAGTTGAAATTTTAACAACTGTACCATGTTAAGCAGGGTTTGTATGATATGGCATTTATAACGCGTGTATATACAAGTGGTACCCTTTGGGACCACTACACACCACTAAGACTACAGGTGTAAGCAAAACCAACCTTTGGTATAAGTCTGTACTACACAGTTTTGTGGTAGCGCTGCTGAGCAGTCAGGCTTATCCCAAGAGGAAATGTGAGCTGTAAGGGTGTTACACAGAGGTCTATAATTACAAGTGTTCAAATAGACTCTTCTACTCAAGGTTTCTTGGTAAAACACGTATTAATTTATTTCACAGTCAGTTATAAAACATTCACTAGAAGGAGGCAATCTATATCACACAAAAATATACTTCAGTACTTCACAATATCAGGTTCTGAGGAATTTAAACTACTTTAAAGGAGGAGTAAAATGGCATTCAGAGCATTTGAAGTAGGCGCAAAAAGGCATAAGTTAATAAAACAGATATTACACAGTGCAAATAGTTTGAGTTTGCCAGAGGAGCTGATTCAATGCAATAGGTTAGGCCAAAGTCAATGGGCTAAAGTCTTGTATAGGATAAAGCAGTTCTGGAAGTTAAAGGGAAAAGTCTTTGCCAAAGTTCTCAGAAGTAGTTTTTAAAAGAAAGATTCATATGTTGGGTCACAAGCTGACTAGGCCTGCAAGTTTCCAAAGTTTCAAGCACTTTCGCAGTCAGAGGTAAGTTCTCTCGGTCAGGTTTTCACAGTACCTTACAACAAAGAAAAAGATGCAGCTGAAGATGTCTGTTCCTGGCAGTTCCTGTTGATCTCACTGTTCCTGAGCCTCAGTCGTGGGGACAAGAGGGAGGACGTCGGGGGACTCCTGCACTGGCACTGGTCAAAAAGCTGGCAAAGGTAAATCTTCGATTCCGGTAGCTCTAGTCAAGCACACAAACTGGTGTCCTTCGCCCTGGCTATTCGGTTTCCTGCAGCACTCTGAGGAAAATACAACCAGCTCTGAGAATGGTATCCAGGTGGCTTACGATTTGATTGGTCCCACCAACTCAAGGGGAGAAGTCGTCCTTGAAGGGCTTCTCTGTTGAGATGAACTTGGTGATTCGAACCTGCACCTCCCTCACTTCCTGCCCACCCCAGACACTCGGGAGCCAGAGGCGGTCTTCAGTCCTGAAGCCTGCCAAAGGCATAGGAACAAAGGGACCAAACCTGGTTTGGCGCGTAGAGACAAACTCTAGAACAGAGGACGCCAAACAGTCGATCGCTGGCGACTAGTAGCTTGCCTGAGCCTTTTCAGTCGCCCGCGCTGAAGATACCGAAAAATAAACATTTTCCTAAGTTGTATTATTTAATGGGCGCTTTCCAGTTATTTTCTGTGTTCAGGATCCGAACCCTGGTCGTCCCAATTGCGGGCGGAGAGCTTTGCTGCTTTACACTTGGAGCTGGTTGTAAATCCACTGACAGATGTCAGTATCACGTTCTGCTTCTGCAGGCCGCCTGTAGTCCCACAGTTGGCCTTGTGCACCCCCATGACGCTGCCTTGCTTAAGCAAGATGCTCTTGTTTGCCAGAGATGTTGCTGGGGCAGGATCATGATCATTGGGACCACGTAATGAAAATATCACAGTAGCACTGCCGCTCCCCTGGAAATGTTCAAAATAATATTTATAAAATGGTGCAATTTCTTTCATGTGGCTTCTTTCCAAATTCCACTCTGTACATTTCCACTTTAAATCACTTCCATGACACAGGTACACCCACTTTTAGTACATTAAGCGATCCATAGACACGCTGTACAGTA
This sequence comes from Ambystoma mexicanum, assembly GCF_040938575.1. Taxonomy (NCBI): domain Eukaryota; kingdom Metazoa; phylum Chordata; class Amphibia; order Caudata; family Ambystomatidae; genus Ambystoma; species Ambystoma mexicanum. The sequence goes on along the minus strand of NC_090921.1, from coordinate 572,714,504 downwards.
GAAGCCTACCAGGGTAGCTCAGCAGGTTGACAGACCAATGCTGAGATGTTATATATTCAAAACTACAGGTTGTTAATCGTATGACTTTTTGCAATGCCTTATAAAAAAAGTGCTATACAATGTGTTTGGCCAGGGTAGGGGTTTGGTCTGGTTGCTTGCTTATATTCAGGGCTGAGGTGGGGATATTTCTGCCCCTGTAGTGAAAATCAAAAGTTGGTACCCATGAACCCACAGTTTAATTTCTTAAAAACTGCTGTCAGCATAACAGAAGCATGTATTTGTGATTAACCAGTTTGACAAGCATATAACATCTTTATAAATATAACTTGTGCTAAAACACAGAGGTGTACACAAATAATAATGATTTATTTATATAGCGCCTTAATCCAAAGCGCTTTACAGAGCACACATTTACATGCAATATCACCCAACCAAAATTGGTACTCATTTATCGACCTCAGAAGGATGAAAGGCTGAGTTGGCCTTGCCGGGATTCGAAACTGCAACCTGCAGATCACGCTCAGATCGCAGCAGCGAGCGCTTAACCCGCTGAGCTATCTTACCGTCAAATAACGGAGTATGTGTGGTGCCTGACAAAAAAAAATTGAAAAGAAAACTTGTGAAGGCAAGCAGCATTTTTCAATTAGGAAATTACAATTTTTTTTTTTTTTGGAAGTGTGAAATGCACATTTGGAAAACAATAGTGTGCCTAGCATGTAGAAAGCCTGCATAAAATGCAAAGGAAGGGGCACAAAAATTACAAGATATTTGTGTGGTAGTCCAACAAATATCTGTCTTTTTGAGACCGCTACTAATAAATAATAATGCAACAAAGAGGTTTTTGAAGTTCTTAATATATTCGTGAAGGCATATGTTAGTCCATCTGTTTATAGAGGGGAAATAATCGAGCCAAAAAAATATTGGTAAAAATTCCCAGGTTTATAAATATCCCCACCCTGATATCGCCCGCTAGTAGCTCCCCACTGTTGGCCTCTGCTACAAGTAGCTCTAGCTAACGTAAAGGTTGGAGACCACTGCTCTAGAAGGACCTTTCCAAAAAGAAAGGGCGAAAAAAGAAGACCGGGAGCTGTTTAAACAAAAGGGGCTCAGACGCCATCTTGAAAATCACGGCTCCCGCGATTTGACGCTACCGGTGCTCGCGGTCGGGAAACATCCTGGTAGTTTGTTGTAAAACCACTGCCACCAGCCATTTCGAGAGGCAAGGGTAGCATTTGACTGCTACATGAGTTTCTAGACATAGGGGATACTAGGTAACCCCTCCTGCACTCTATGGTAAGATAGTGTGTGCTGGGTCTAGGAATTTGGAAAGACTAGTAAAGTCAATTTCCCTTTACTTTCTCTGGGAAACAGTAGTTTATCACAGAGAAGGTATTTAAACCTTGGGACAGCCTAAATGGCTTCCCTGTGTCACTGCACTGAGGGTGCAGTGACATAGCGACACATGAAAAGATGATGCCTTTGGATTTGTCTAAAACTCCACATTTCAGAGAACAAGAGTAAAACGCACATCAAAATACATGAGTGTGTGGAAAAAAGTGCCTCTTTCTCAAGGTAAAAAATCAAGTCCTCAAAATCCAGCAAAGTTGCTGGGGGTCTCTGAAGGTGAAGGGAATTGGCACATTTATGAGAATTCTCCCTAACATACCATACGTTTTTTTTTTCTTCAAAATTTTAAAAGAAAACGGTCATAGACCAGACCAGGAGGTAAGTGGTGGCATGAGGGAAATTGAGTGAAGTGGTCCGTGAACAATGCCGATACTACTACATTGAAGTAAAAGAGGATATGAAGCAATAAACCCAAAACCACAAAGACTGTGAATTAAGTTGCAAGAACTACTAGAGGCCAACTTGACAAGTGCAGAGAAAAGCCGTAACTAGCTAAAAGACCAGGTGACGTTGTCTTTGGACATAAGAGGTTACTGGGATAACGGGAGACCTCGAAGGGTGACTGGAGAGAATCATTACTGGCATGCTCATACTAATCCCAGTCAAGATGAAATATTGATATTGGAACAAGAAAGAGTTACTGGAACGTTACTACTCGTCCCAGTCAGAATGGAATGTCAAGAGCATATCATGTAATCACTGCAAACGTGAAAATGCTGAATACAAATATTTTGAATTTCGAAATGCACATTTCACCACAATTCTACGTGTGTGAGGGTGGGGGGGTTAGGGTAATAAAAAATATATGGGGGGGTGTCTCCCCCCCCGCATATATTTGCGGGGAAATGTTCAGAAATGTAGACATTTTTGGTTTCCGATTTGAACGTTCACAGTGTACACACAGATCCTATCGAGAGTGAGAGATGGAAAAGATAATTATTACTGGAACACTCATATTCGTGCGAGTTGTGATAAGACTTTGATGTGGCAAGATAAGGGATTGACACTGAAAGAAGAGAAAAGGAGTAATTCTTGGAACGCTGTTACTCGTCCCAGTCGAGATAAGAGATTCATTTTTAATAAAGAAAGGTTGCATAACTGGAACACCCGTACCCTTAGAGATAATGCATAAAAAAAGAATGGAGGAAAAGAGAATTACTCCTGGAATTCTCAGTCGCTCTAGTTGACACGGTGGTGGAATGATAATCTTTACTGGAAGTCTTATAATCCAGGAGATCAAGGGGACAACCCAGAGATATCATTGAGTAGGAGATACTGTGAGAGACACAAGCCGAGAGAACAGATTGAAATGGAAAACAAGGGCCAAGGCCAAAGTGAAACCAAAGCCTGTGAAGTAAAGGTTAAAAACTCGAAGTCAAGGGATCAGTTCCAACTGTTGTACAAAGTTCTCCTGTGAAAGGAAAAGAAAAAATATCAGTAGAGAAATACAAGAATAATCGAAGGACAGACACTTGAAACTTTGAAGAACCCACTAGCATAACACTGTGATTTAAGAAAAGTGGTTACCAAAAACTACTTTATTGAAGGGATGGGAGTCATTCTCCTGGCATTTATTGTTCTAATAATGGTAGGGTTGGGATTGCTTAGTTCTGGAAGGTGGACTGTACCTGATTTGAACTCGCTGACCAGCACTTTAGTTTTGTTAGGTTGCCAAAAGAGAAATATTTCCTAGCAACTGGGGGTCCCCATAAGAAAACTGAATGATGCTTTATAGGCTTCACTAAAAATGTCAAATCATTTGTTTGATGTATATTAGTTGCTGTCAGTCACGCAGTTTCATTTTGCTGCTGTTGTTTACAGGATTACTGTTAACTGGTGTTTACCTTACTGTTTTTTCAATACCTTAATACTTTGTGATTAACACAAAGAGGGGAATGGCTGAATCGGTCCACTTGGATTCAAATCTGGGAACTGCATGTTGCACAAAATATGCAACAGAATACCATTAACTCACATAGCTGCCCAGGCAACTGATTATTGCTAATGGATACCATGCAGACTGAGTAACTGATATTTGGTACAAGCACTTTCTGTGCTGCTGTTTACTTGTAATCATCGTATATAACAATGCTTCTGATGATGTAATATGTAGGCCCAAAATAGAAAAGGTAGTTGCAGGATTGAACAAATATATTTTTCCAGACAGGTGAGATGAACTAGCAGTTTCTAATCCCAATGCAACAAATATGCCACAAAGGTCAAGTCTAAATTGTAAAATATGGTAATCTGCACAAATACAGAACCACAAACTCTTACTTTTCAAGCTGAGTGACACGTGTGAATGAGAACTGATCTATTACTTTATTGCTCTCATTGCTCTCAGGTGCACATTAATTTGCAGATCTTTGATCATGCTTCGTTCTGCTGCGTTCTAAACGAGCATTTATCTTTTGTGTTTTGATGGTTAATGTTGTAAATTCTGGTTGCACAGCCCCAAGCTTTACATTCATATAAAGTCTACGTTTGGAGGAAAGAACCCCTCATATTTGTAAGCTTAAGGGTTGTGGAGGAGGTTCTGCTCTGTTGTACTTTTTCCGGTATGTGGTGCTGCCCAGTTATGCTGCAGATTCCCTTGTGCCGCTTGCCACTGATCAGCCTTCAACATCCATTTGTCACATCACAAGACATTCTTACACATATTCAATCCCTCTTCCTAGTGTACTTTCTCTTCATTCAAAATATTTAATCAAATTAGAATTTAGGGCAAACATATGCTATGCATACAGCATCTCTCTAAAATATCATCATCATAGAATGATTATAAAGTTTCAAAATAAAGTATACAAAGTAGATCTCCAAGCTGGTTACAATGAAATGTATTAAGACACAGTTCCTGAGATTCATTACCATCTACAGAAGGTGCTACAAACCAGTTAAGCAAGGCCAAGTTGTTAGGACAGTTCTTCTGAAGTCCAACTATGGGCTTAGTAAAACCATTCAGCTGAGACAGTACAAGACTCCACTCTTAGTATAAGGCTATACCACCGGAGGATATGGTTGCATAGAAAGAGCAGCCAGGCTTATCTTAGGAGGGAGAGAGGGCTGTAGCATCGATCGAAAGAAATTGTATTGCACATATGGTCCAAAGAAACACTATGTATTGTAAAAATAAAGGATGTATTTAAATACAAGTAGGCCCAGATAAACCATGGGGAGAAAGTAGTAGTATCACATTATATATAACCACAAATATAAAAACACAACATACTCTTACATCCCGTCCCCTTTCCTCCATACTGCATGGGCGTCCCTTCCAAGGGACGGGAGACTGAACCTTTTTCACAGAAAAAGTGTCTTCTTCCCCTTTAAATTTAGAGGTGCGAGGGGGGGCGTCCCTAGGAGCATGCGCTGCCCTGACTCCACCCTCCTGTGCCAAACCTCAGTTCCTTTTTCGCGTCAACTGGAACGGGCCAAATTCACCAGCGCTCCTTGTTCTTCTCTTCTGTATTTTTGTCTTTTTTTTATCACAGGTAGTCGGTCCTCAGGCATCACGCTCCTCCCCGGCGCATGTCGACTTCTACTGGGTTCAGCAGGTGTCCATCCTGCGACGGACTCTTTCCATCTTCAGGCCCCCACTCCCTCTGCCTTCGTTGGCTTGGCCCAGACCACTGCTGGCAAGCTTGTACCGCGTGCAACGTACTTTCCTCGAGGTCTCTGAAGAACAGACTAGCCAGGTGGAGGGAGCTCTTCCAGAGATCGCCACCAGAGGATCTGAAGGACTTAGTCAATCATTGATCCAGGCCCAAGGTAGGGCCAATCTTTTCCAGCGCACCCTGCTAGGCAGACTCCTTTCCAGGGACTCGCCCGTGCGGGAGGAACCGCTCAGGTTCTCATACCAGCATGAGTACCGAGGCTAATGTGGCTACCGGCCGGTAGGCCGAGAAGGTCAGTGGATCCTCCCTGTCACAATGCTGAGGGACCGGAAGGTTCTTTTACCAGGTCTTCACCCGAGGGGCCACACCGTAGAACCAGCAACATGTCTGAGGGGGCGCCTATACGCAGTTCTACCGGCAGATCCGCCGAGGGCAAAATGCCTACCAGCTCTCGGCCTGAGGAACAGGTTAGGCCTCATGATCCACACTCAGACCTGGACGGGGCTGGGCCGAGTGAGTCAAGCAACACGACGCAGGCACGTGGAAGCAGCTTGACAAAATGGCTGCCGTGCCAGCCATTTCTGACATCCACCCGATACCGCACCATGGCAGGGAGCAGGTGGAGGAACGTGTGTCACAGTGAGGCTGGTGTCAACCAGGTATGTGGCCTACAGCCTACCCTTCATTTGCGCAGTGTAGGTTTCCCCTGCGTCCGTATGGGCAGGGTACACCACTGCTCCAGCAGCCGCCCGGTACCCTGTCAATATCGCCTTCCACCCCTCCGCCTGTGAGGACAGATTTTTTGAAATTTTCCTCTGGCTCATCAAATCTCCTTGGATGGGAGATATCCTCAGGGACACCATCAGGGATGTGCTCCCGCCAATGACTCAGGTGCCGCAGTTCCCAGTACAGGCACCCCCTGGCCCCTGTGCAGCCTCTGACGCCTGCTCTGGCCCCCAACCGATAGTGTAGGCGGTTCCGTACCAGCCTCCAGTACTGCTTCTAGCTCTAGTCTCCACTCCCCAACCTTAGGCTCCCAGGACCCCTCCACAGGTTCCGGACCAACCAAACCCTCAGGTGGACACAGATGAGGACGACGACCAAGGCCTTCCATGAACGTCTTGCAGGGCTGGCAGAGTACTTCGGCCTTCCTCAACCCGAGGTCGCGCAACAAACAGAGGGGGTCCTATGCAAAGTCCTAACGCTATGTCTGGCAGCAAGAACGGGGATCCCGATGCAGAAGGACGTAGTCGCCTTGGCCAAAAAGGGCAGGCTGAAGCCCCATTCGGCCCAGCCGGTCAAACGACGCATGGACTGCAAGTACAGGCAGATGGAGGGGGATACACTCTTGCTGTCGCCCCACCCTGAGCCGCACTCTTCGTTGCTCGCTGCGGCATACCTATACTCCAAGCCTCAGTCATCCTCAGCAGCCTCCTCCACGGCACTGCTAGGAAAGGAGAAGATCTTGGAGGCGTATGGGAAGAAACTGTATTCCAACGCATTCCTGCATCTTAGTCAAGCTAACACGGATGCCATGCTGGCAGCCGTTAAACAGAGGCTTTGGTGGGGAATCACTGATTTCCTCCCTGAGCTTCCGGCGCAGAGCCAATTACGATTCAAGGCTGGACTGTCAGAGGCCAACATGGTGGCACAAGACATCATGGAGTCCACCGTGGCCCACATTGACCATCTGCATTGCCACAGACATGAGAAGAACAGCCTAGCTCCATGCTACTTAATTCAACCCGGATGTCCAGGAAAGAATCTTAGACCTTCCGTTCGAAGGGGGTGACCTCTTCCACTCCACCACGGACGAGGAGCTGGACAAAAAGAAAAACAGCTCACAAACGGCCAAGTCTTTATCCATCCTTACAAAGACCACGTGCAAAACGTACACCCAGTCACAGCAGCACTCGGACAAGGTGTGTACATACGGCGGGTTCCGCGGCTTCCAAGAGCGGAGGACCATGAAGCCTGACTATTCGCCAACCCTTCATCGGCGCAAACAACAAAGGGACGGGGGCGGGGAAGAATGAGGGCTTTTTCCAGTCCCCCTCCTCTGCAACAGCCTCAGAGGGAAAGAAGGCATGACACGCCCCTTGGGGGTCCACGTGTCTCCAGTGGGGTGCAGGTTTCTTCTGGCGACAGAATTTTGTGGACCCCTGGACCCTCTTGGTAGTATCCACATGGTACCGCCTACCCATCCCAGCCTCTTCCCCTCCACTCCCACAGGTTGGGACAGCAACGCTTTTGGCAGAGATCCGGTCGCTTTCAAGAGCCAGGCAGTGGAGGAGGTCCCAGCCTCCAAGCGAGGCTTGGGCTTCTACTCCAGAATTTTCGCTGCTCAGAACAAGAACCAGGCGGGCCTGAGAGTTGTGCTGGACCTTTCCACCCTCAACCTCGCCCTACCTCTACAAAAATTCAAGATGGTTACGCCAGCTTTAATAGCGGATACATTGTGCAGGGGGAGACTGGATGTACTCCCTTGATCTGAAGGACACGTACTTACACATTACGATTTGGCAGCCTCATCTTTCTTTTCCACGATTCAGGATCATGGGCTACCATTTCCAATACAAGGTGCTTCCCTTTGGCCTCAACTCTGCTCCCAGGGTCATTACCAGGCTAAGGAATACAATGGCAGCCCTGCTCAGGGCTACCACATATACCTGTACCTCGACGACTGGCTCATGAGAGTCTATCCTTCTGAGGAGAAGATCACGGCCATCAAGAGGGCCACTGTACATTACCTCAGCAGAGAATTGACATTGGTCTGGTGGTACCAACACCTACTGGTTCTCATGGCAGCGCCCCTATTGGCCGTCCCCCACACACGACTCACTTTGCGGCATCATGGAACCAAGAATGGGGCTCTCGGGTGGAGATTATCAAAGTTTCTCCTTCTCTTCACCCGGACCTCACATGGTGGTCCAGGGACTGCAACCTGCAGACGGGCAAGCTCTTCCGGCAACCTACCCACAGGTCACCATCACTATGGACTCCTCTCTCGAGGGATTGGGGGCTACCCTGGACAACCACTGCGTCCATTGCACTTGGACCCGGCAGGAGCACCACATCTTTTGGCTGGAACTGTAGGCGATCTGGTTAGCGCTCAGAACCTTCCTTCTGGTTATGGAGGACAAGGTTATTTTCATCTGACAACCCGACCAGCATGTTCTATGTCAACTGGCATTCAGCATGAGGAAATGGGCCCTAGAGAACAACATCTACCTCACTGTCATGGTGCATGCTCCAAAACCCCTGGAACTGTTGGGCCCACCCCAGTCACTAACACCCAAAAGGGCTTATCAAGCCCCAAAGGAGTGCTCCAGAACCTTCTGGACTCAGTCCTGGCGCCAGGCTCATAAGGTGGGTTGAACTGCATGGGACTACTTAATCAGCCTAGTGAGGCTGAGCCTTTCTGCATACCTAGAGTGTGGCTGAGGGACTACTTTACCCGCAAGGCAGTTTGTGGTAAAGGGGACTACTTTACCTGGAACTACTTGCAAGGCTATTTAAGCCACACCCTGCAGGCAGAACACGCTTCCCGTTATTCTGCACTTCAGCAGCGTAACGCTCACTGTTTCTGCTCCGTCCTCGAACTTCTACAGCCATGCCCGTTCTGAGATTTCTATCCATCGATGCCTGAAAGAAGAAAGAGAAGAGAAAATGAGTTATTACAGCAACAAAGGCCTTACCTGCAGTTCTCATCCATCGGTCGCGCCTTCAGCTGATCTTCGGATCGCCGTCCTTGCTGGGAAGAAGGCATGCACAAAGGCATCCAATACTCACCTGGGGGTCTGCATTCCTCCGGAATACCTTGGAGCGGTGTTAGGGAGAATTCTCTGTTAAGGCTAATTTCCCAAACCTAGTGAGTCCCCCAGCAGCTTTGCTGGATTTTTGGGGTTTATTCATTTCTCCTGCTAAGAGTGAGGCTCTTTTTCTTCCACTCTTAGGCATGATTTGAGAATGTCCTTTGACTATGTAATGTGTTTTATGGGCTATGGGGTCTTTTACTCCATAGGGCATCATGTGTTTTTGGTGTGTTACACAGCACCCTCAGTGCAGTAACACAGGGGTGTCATAGTGACCCCCAAACATAGAGTCCATACCCTGGGACTGACTACTGTCTCCCAGGGCATGTAAAGTCACCATTGGCTTTACTAGTCTTAAATTGTGAACAGAACCAGTACAAACCATCATATTGTGGAAGTACTTGTAGGGGTAATTCGATTGCCCCTGGGTCTGTTTTCCAAGGGGGCACTGTCTAGTCGTTCCTTGTCAAGTTTCTGGTTGGTGGCAGTGGATACCAATGGGATTTTCCCATTCATTTTAAACGCACCACTTTTTGGTGCAATGTTAAAGATACCGCCGGGTTATTTATTTAATATTTATTCCCCGGTTGGGTATTTTTCCCAGGACTCGGTTTTAAAATGGCGTTTGTGTTCGCCTCAAACTCTAACCCAAGTCGAGCCCTTTGTTCCACTTTTTGGCGGGCTTCTCCACAGAAGCCCTCCAAATGGTGCAACTCTGTCTGGGTACCACAGGGGGTGTGGGAAGGGTTTAGGGGCCCTGGACTGAGTTGCCTTGGCAACTCAAGTCACACTCTTGTGCGATTGGCCCAGTGGTGAGCCGCCTGGTTTAGCACTTAGCATGTTTGAGTGACAGCTAGGCTGATGAATGGGGGTTTTGCTGCACAAAAACAGGGCTTTGGGGACTGGAACTTCAGAAGTCGCCACAGGACCTAAAGAATCCGAAGAGGGGAGAAGCTCAGCCATCTAAAACGACGACACCACCGGTGGAGCCCTGCTGTACGAAACTCACCACTTCCCCGATGACAGAGATCTTCTTCCAGGAGAGTCTTCTTCCCTTTGAGCTGGTGGGACCAACCAGTTCGCCTTTTTCGCCTTTCTGGATCATCTCGTGGTCGAATCGGCCGTGCCAAGCACCCCGGCGGCCGGATAGCCACGCTTCACCACTACCCCGAATAAAAGGGTCGTACCTTTTCAATCGGGAAACTCTGCGGCTGTTTTCTTCCCTGGCAGTGCAACAACCTCCAGCTTTCTTCCTCGTCAAGACCATCTCTTCCTCTGGTTGAAGCCACGACTTGCACCCGCTGTCAGGAACAACTGCCTCCGCTGGAGCTTTCTCACCATTTCAGGTACTGTGTCCCGCCTGGTCTCCCTTGCAACAGATTGTCCAAGGTGTCCCGTAAATCCTTGACTTTCTATCTGGGTTGACCTCATACCTGCTAACTTTGCCTTTCTGAACTGATCCATCCTCTTTTGACTTTTCTGCAAAGACTTTGAGTGCATTTCCACTGTGTGATCTTGGGCACATTCCGCCTTGCTCTCCAAGAGTGGGACTGGCTTATGAACTTTTTGCTCTACAGTAGACCCTGCCTTTCTTGACTTGCTGTGGTTTCTTAAAAGTGTTGGTACTGTGTTATTTTCCTACTCTGCCTTTTCTCTCCCTTTTTAAACACATTATTGGAGTGCCATCTACGGTTATGCGCTCACCTCTGTTTTGCTGAATAAGTGGTGTCTTAACCTAGACTTGTCGAATAATTAACTAGGGAGGTGTATATACTTATTGTGACTGTGTTTGAACTTGCTTGATCTATTAGTGCCAGTGTATTTTCATAAGTGTGTTTTAAAATAAATAATTATATACTTTTATACCAAAGCTCTGTTCAGTGTTTGCTTGTTCTACTGTATTTTTAGCCCTATTGTGCATACTCTATATACTGCCTAACTCTTCTTGAGAGAGGTCTGACTGTTCAGCCACAGCTACCAGGTAAATCTGGGTGGTGCAGACTGCTACCAATTGGGTTTACTGCTTACTCCTGTGGTCTTAAACTTTTTGCCGTGGTCCCCAAGGGAACTGCACAGGTTTCTGCCTAACGAGCGGTTCTTCCATTCACCATGTTGGAGCCGCGCCTGCACAGAAAGAAAAGCAGCAGGTTAGTCGTGCACAAAAAACGAACAGCTATTCAGACATGCAGCGCCTCTCACTCGTGTTAACACTCACCTGCAGGAAACCTGCTCAGCATCCTAGGAAGAGTCCATTCTTCATCCAACCTCCGCACGAGACTGCGCCTGAAAGAAAAACAAAACACGTTTAAACCTTGGACAATGAAAACTTTGAGCATCTATACATTGGCGTAGAGACTTGCCTGCTAAATCCAGATATTCTAGACTCTGCAACAGCCACTGGATCAATTGAGTAACTGGGTCCGGGGAAAGACTGTACTTACTGCGCCCCTGCTAAGAGTCCAGCAGGACGGAGAGCCAGCTACACAAATCTCCAAGGTGAGACAGAAGAAGAGCTGGGCATCAGGAGGTTGAAGGAGGTGGGACCTATCCAGCCCCACTCAATTGCTAATATCTTGTTTCAACATTGCAGACAAATGCCTCCTGGGGTGATAACAAGGGAAAGGACATCATCATTCAAGCAGTGCTACGCCAGTGCAGACATCATTTGTACGGCTACGTGCTACGCCCCCGTGGAGACCAGTTGAGCATGAAACTTACGGCCGTCCACCTTCCGGGGGAATCCAACCTGGTATCGGACAGGCTCAGCGGACGGGACGGCTAATAAGAAGTGGCAGCTAAACCTTGTACTGCAGGAGATCTTCAGCAGATGGGGGCACCCCCAGGTTGACCTCTTTGCCTCCTGGGACAACAGGAAGTGCCAACAGTTTGCTTCCTGACAGGGACAGGGCCCGGCTATCTGGGAGGCGCATTTCAAATTCAGTGGAACAGCATGACAACATACACCCCCCCCCCCCCCAATGCCGCTGATACACAGGGCGATATGCAAGATCAAGGAGTCTCGTCAACTCAGTGTCATTCTGATTGCTCCATGGTGGCCAGCCAAACCATGGTTCTCGGAGCTGCTCAGCCTCTCGGAGAGACCTCCCATTCACCTTCCGACAGGCCCAGCACATCTTCTGGCGCAGCAGGGGGGCAGGGACATTCACCACACACCACAGAAACTAGCCCTCACAGCGTGGTTCCTGAGCAGGTCACGCTAGGTCACCTCAGCCTGTCTCAGGCTAATCTAGAGATCATACAGAGCTCTAGGAGCAAAGCTACCAGTGCCCAGTATAGGAGCAAATGGACCAGGTTGTGCCAGGATATCAACCTCCTTGCATGTACATTGGACGACGTGCTCTCCTTCTCTGGGCATCTCGCCCACTCGGGTGTGCAGGTAGACACTTGCTGCACTTACTTGGCAGCCATTGGGGCCTACAGAAATTCAGAGGAAGCGGTCTTCTCCTCTTCCAACCCGATGGTCAAGAAGCATCTAACAGGACTCTCCAGACTCTACCCGCCCATCAAGAGGACACACCGTGTGTGGGACCTCAATATAGTGGTGGGTGCCCTGGCACACAAACCATTTGAGCCAATGGTGTCCACGGACATCAGGCTGGTCACCATTAAGGCGGCCTTGCTAGTCGGCCTCACCTCGCAGGATAAGCGAAATTCATGTGCCGATCGCCTCCAAGCCCTATACTACCTTTCACAGGGATAAAGTAGTCCTGCGGACACATCCAGCATTCCTGCCTAAGGTGCCTTCCACATTTCATCTGAACGAAGAAATAGTGCTGCCTACTTTTTTTTGTTGAGCCCAAAGACGAGGCACAGAGTTCTGCACTGCCTAGCTGTCAGGCGTGCCCTGAAATTCTACCTAGACGGGACCAAGGGCTTCCATAAGTCGGATGGACTTTTTGTCACCTTCGGCGGAGCAAGACTGGGTTATCAGGCCTCCATAGCCCATTGGATTGTCTCGGCCATCAAAGAAGCTTACGAAGGACAGAATAAGCCACTCCCGGCCAACATGCACGCCCACGCGGTCAGAGCCAAGGCAACGGCCATTGCATTCCAGCGGCATGTCCCCTGGCAAGTTCTTAGGGAGAATTCTCATCTATGGCTGAATTCCCTCACCTAGTGAGTCCCCCAGCAGATTTGCTGGACTCCTGGAGTTTATTTTTGTTCCACTTGGTAAGAGTGAGCTTTTTCCCCACTCTTACCTGTGTTTTGCATGTGTTTCTACCTGTTTTTGTGATTGTGGACTCTGAAGTACACCACTTCAGTAGCCCTCTTCTTTGTGTCACACAGCACCTTCAGTGCCGTGGCACAGGGTTGTCTTTGAGACTTCCCTCGACTCCATTTCTGAGGCGACTACCGTCCCCTAGAAAAGTGTAAAGTTACCATTAACTTTACTTAGTCAATTTACCACAGATCCAGTACACCCCATCTTCCATGGGAAGAGTTAATTCGTATCCCTTTTTATCTGTACCTCCTAGAGCATTGTTTCGCTCTTTTAACATTTAGACTTGGCTGGAGGCAGTGGTATCTACCCTAATATTTCTACCGCGATTATATTAGATAAACGTGGTACTGTTCTTGGCTATTATATTAGCCTCGAACATAAAACCGCTTGATCAAATCGTCTTTCTTTTGGCTCCGGTTGGGTTTATTCGCCATTTTTTTTTGTTAAAGTCCTTCTTGTGTTTTACTTTGCGCGGCAAACTAGGTTCGCCTTTTTGTTCACTCTCTTTTGGCGGGCTTCTGCTCAGAAGCCCTCCTCAAGGCGCCTGCGTGTCTAGGTGGGCTGAATGTGAAGGAGGGGTGCAGTCACCCCCTGCACAGGGTATCCTAGGAAACCCAAGTCGACTTTGCCATGATAGGCTGAGAGATTGACAACCAGGCTGTGTGAATGGGGGTTTTGCGCATAAGACAGGTCTCTTGGGATAGAAGTCAGTCACCACTGGAACTACAATGAACCGAAGAGAAGCGGAGAGAACGATGGCTGTTGCACCTAACCCGCCCCGGTGAAGCCCTGCTCCAGTCCTGAGCTATCTTCCCTTCAACGACTCGGAGAAGATCCAGTCCGGAGTCTTCTTCCCTTGAGCTCGGTGGGGATAACCAGCTCATCTTCCACAGCCAGAGGATCCTCTTCCTTGGTTGAAATTGCTGCACGCTGCTGTAGTGGTCCGAATAGCCACCTGAAAAGCCTCTCCTGTTTTTAAGGAGTGCACCTTTGATTCCTGGTCGCTGCTGCCGGCTTCATCCCTGTGTGGTGCAGACCCCCTTCAGACGTCCTCCGTCACAACGAAGCTCCAGGAATCGTGGGTCTGTGGAAAACCAACAGGAACAACTGCCAGGGCACCAGCTGCACGAAGTACTTTTGACTACGTTGAATCGTGAACTGTCTGACTGTGTGATCTTCAGCAATAGGCCCCGGTGTCTTTCGACCCTGGCTCCGTCCCTTTGACTTTTGAACTCCTCTCTCTGAGTGTTTCTTGATTCTGCCTGCCTAACCAAAATATTGCCTGTGATTTTTGCCTCCAACTCCCTCTGGGTATCTCAGGTGCTAAGTGTGTTTTTGCCCCGGTAGCATTTCATGTCACGGATACGCGTTTATTTAGTAGACCGAACTGTCAAAAAGTGATCGCAATCGTATTCACGGTAACATGTTTTGTTCGTAACACTGGTTCATTCAACACAGGGTACTTAACTTGAGACTTACTGTACAAAGTGAATTGGTTAGTTGTAGTATATTTAACGTGTGGTTTTTATTTGAGTTTAATAGAAGTGTTGTGTTTATAACGAATGGTTCAAAAATAAATGTACTTATATATTTTACCTGAAACCTTGAGTCAGAGTTTGCTTGAGTCACAGTAATTGTGGTGCCTTTGTGTAATCTCTGCTACTGCTCATATACTCTTGAGATAAGCCTGGCTGCTCTGCCACTGCTACCACTCTGACATAGTAGTACAGGCTTATACCAAATGTAAAACTTGTATTGCCACCTGTAGTCTTAATTGTGTGTAGTGGTCCCTAAGGGCACTGCACAGGATTCTGCCTAACACAAGTCATAAGCAGGGCGGCCACATGGGCCACCCCTTTGGCTTTCTGCAGGCACTACTGTTTGAATGCCGGCTCTAGATCAGACACAGCTTTTGGACAGGCGGTTCTTAGAAACCTGTTTGCTTAAGGAGGGTCTCCTCTCCACCCTGGGGCTAATCAGTTGTAATTGCCCATGCAGTATGGAGTAAAGGTGACAGGATGTAAGAGTAATTATAAGTTACTGACTGTAGTGACTAACATACTCTTAGTCCTTAGTCCCCTTTACTCCATACGTCCCACCATCCTCCTCCCTAATAAAACTGGTGTCATTAGGCAATGTTAATCTATTGTCGACGCGTCTATGGGGATTGAGGTGTGGCGCCGGAGGGCAGAGTCTGGGCAGCGCATGATCCCAGGGCCGCACCCCTGCATGCCTCTAAATTTTTTCTTGTGAAACAGGTTCCGTCTCCTGTCCCTTGGAAGGGACGCCCATGCAGTATGGAGGAAATGGGACTTAGGACTAAGAGTACGTTAGTCACTGCGGTGAGTAATTTATATTTTATGCTTCAATTTACATAGACCAAAGCATAGACCTTACTTAGAAAACCAACAGTATTTCTAGGTAATTCAAACCTTTTCATAGACCTTCAGTATAGGTCACACCTATTCTTGGGGAAATAAACCATAAGTTACTTTCATATTTCTTCACAGTAATTCAAGGGAAGTAGACCTTGTCAGTCATGCAGTGACACTCGACAAGGAAATCACATAGTAAACCAACCCTATTACCAGGCTACTTTTCTGAATATTGGGACAAAGATTCAAGGAACAGTATATACCTATAACTACTTGTGAAGCCCGCTGTGGATTAAAGGGCGCTGCTGTTTTCTGCTGTTCGGCTGGTACACAAACTGGAATTGGACTGAACTTACCTGAAAAGGTGCAGTCCCGGTCCAACTCGCGTCAGACTGACAGCTGGAGCCGTCAGTGGTTGAAGCGAGCAGGGACTTGCAGTGAGCTTCCTGATCTCTCACGTGACGAGCGTCACATGACCCAACCTAGCCACACCCACAGGAAGTCTCCCTCAAAAGCAACACAGCGAGACCCTTGCGGCGTGGAGCCCGCTGTGGAGTAAAGGGCGCTGCTGTTTTCTGCTGTTTGCGGCTGGGAGCGTCATACATAACAGCCAACACACGACCAAGGGAGGTTTTTGACAGCTGTCTTGAGCACCCACCGGCATGCGATGGACCACGGAAGAAGAGGGGCGGCGCTTGAGGAGCCAGCGTCCACAAGGTGAATCAAACAACGGCCTGGAGCACAGAAGCCCCCTGAAACCTGCCCCCCCTTCTTAACTGGAGGTAAGAGAGTAACTGTCAAAACTACAAATACTTCCATTACGAACATTCTGCTGCAGAATGCTTCCTCGCATTCTTTGATGGAATCTTCAAACCCCCACCCCTGTCTTGTGTCTGTGTGTCCCCCTTTACCATCTTTTGTTGGTGTAATGCAAGACCCGAGCTACTGTGAGTCTTCAGGGAGCAAGATGGAGCACCGGCATTGTGACTCCCTGGCCCGTCCCTGTACAGCCAACGAAAGCACGGGATTCAGCAGGGGACGTGGTGGTTGCGTGGCAGGTGATCAAGACGTGGGTGAGCTCTACGAAAGGCCCCCGATCTCCCAGACATCCTTACCTGTGCAGGCCATGGCCAAGCTGCAAGTAAAGCAGACCAGTCCGTGGATATTCGATTGGAGCTCCCGGCATCCGCAGGAAGACCTGTGGTAGTAGCGTGTGTGGAGCAACTGCCAGCAAACTCGCACGAAGACTTGAGTGTTGTAGTCCCAGGGGTGTGTGACCTGCCACTGACTTTGGCCTCGGACTCACAACGTATTAACAAACTTCAAGTGACAATTGATATTCACTCCACATCCAAAACGAAGGACATTGAGAGTCTGTCATCAAGTTTAACAGAGACCAGTTTGCACTGTGCTGACCTCATCAACAATTCAGAATCTCTTAAAGAGACAATCAATTCCTCAAATAACGTTTTTGAACATACTGAACTTCTGGACGCTATCACAGAGCCTGAAAACTGTTTAAACTCAACAGATGTGGAAACCCCTCAAACTAACCAAAAAACAATAACGCTAACAAAAAAACAAACATCACTGTCCTTAAAGAAAACACACTTAACACAAAAGAAGACTGTCAAACCAACAAACAAAAAAGGGAAATTACGTGGGTCCCTGCCAATAATTCTAAAAAAAAAAACGGAGCCACCCCACAGACCAACGGAGAGTGAAGACAAATCATCAAGAATCTACAAAAAAATTAATCTTAAGCCAAAGAACATACCTGAAGACTCAGCGCTCCTCCATTTCTTCTTTAAAAAGAAACATGACGAGCGCTGCGCTCTTGGCGAACTATCAGATGTCGAAATACTAAAAGGAGCGGAATTAACTCCAATATGTAACCAGGCGGTCCTGCAGGTCTTCTCATGGGTTGGCACAGATTTAGAAAAGAATAATCAGCACGATCTCTCTAACGAGTATAAGTGCCTCCCACAATGTCAACGATCGACCAATGTACCGGAGTCCCGCCTGGAGAACAACAGTCTGAAAATATATCCGGATGCCCCTCTGAACAAGGGGGTTAAAGGCTCTGAGGCGGCTATGGAACCAACTGTTAAGGAAGTTACGACTGAAAAGACGGGCTTACAAAACCACCTTTTCCTTTTCCTTTCCCGTCGCCGACTGACAATTATTACTCCTTCGTCAAATCAAAGCATCAAAGAGGCACTCTTGGCCAACAAGAGCAGTGTGCAGGACACACCGATTTCCCCCAGTAGACATGAAAAAAATTCCGGTGACATAGCCTCTATCAGACCCAACAAAGGAAGGCCCTTCACAGGTACCAGTCCACCTGAACCCACCAGCATCCAAAGACCTATTGCGGCTCTTGGCAAATGAGCCAAACGACCTTTCGCCAAGAACTAGCAGTAGTTTGGACTCCGCGAACACATCGTCCCGTCTATCTTCAAGAAGGCGCCCATCATCAAGACTGTTGGACCTGATGGAGAAGGACTCATAAATAAAAAATGGATCTGATGGCTCTGATGTCAACCATTACCATTGCATTGGCGCCTTTTCGCAAAACCTTACGAGGGGATAAATGACACGCTAAAAGACCATTCCACCCTTATTGCAATGACACATAGGAAAATGACTTATCTTGAAGGCTACATCAGGGCGTGTGAAAACCAAAAAGAACCTGTACGCAATAATACAACACACGTTAGAGAGACCAGTAAAATTCAAACAAAGGATCAAAGTACAGAAAACTTGATCCGGCTATCAAGACCGACTCAAACATCATCAATGAAGGTGCTGAAACCTATTGAAGTACCAACACGAAATGACAACTGCACAGAAGAACTGGTTTCTCAGAGTAAACGTACCGTGAAAACTACCAAGAAAAGTACACTCCAAATACTGTCGACAAGTTACACCAGGGAAAAAAGTAAGACAGCCGAAAAAGACGTAGACTTCCTGAAGCAAAATTTTTAAAAAAAGGTTGAACGGATGCGTCGTTTTGAAGTTGAACAGGGATACAAAAACACAGGGAATCGAAGAAGTGCTCCCTCCCCTATCGCAGAACCAGAACGCTCTCAAAGATGTCATATACCCGGTATTCTTGCCCCTAATAAACGGTAAAGGATCAGTAGCAAGGAGCGTAACTTATGTGGAGAAATCGACACCTGTGACTCCAGGGGTCGATCAGACCGACAAAAGTGAAGATGAAAGGGCGCTCTCAGTTCTAGCACACCCTAGAGACAAAACAAAACTGATTGCAACACCTACGTCTAAAGCACTCCATGCTGATTTAAGCCAGACCCACACATCGGCTTGTCGAGTGATTGAACACTCGGGTCCATAAGGTCGACAGAGTCATTACCGATCGGTACATTCAAACGAAGATCTGGAACCTGACCTCTATTGTCGGGTGGAGGTGAATAAACACCCACAAGAGCCCCCCAAAGAGCCGAAAATGGACAAATTGAGCTCTTATTCCCCACCATTCATGTCTGTGGCTGAAAGGAGGGAAAAGGCGGATTTATTGCATCAAGGGAGATCGGCTCATATAGTACATAAGAAGAGCTGGTCTTTCGAGGACTCGGGGACCTGTGATGTCGTCAACTCTCAATCTGCTGACCGTCACAATGACCCCCGGCGGGTGAAAAAGCACAGGTAATTACCCTCTGGGGTTGGAAGGAATAGGCCGGACAATCACGATGCAAAAAACCAAAAAGAATACGAAAAAAGGAGAGGTCAGAAAGTCCATAGAAGGTCAAGTTCAAAAGAAAGAGCAAACAAGGGGGAAAGGCTCCAAATGTCCTCCTAAAGGCAATAGAAAAATCAGATACAGGGATTCTAAACAGAAGGAACATCATGACTCTGTTCCAGTGCATCCCCTCATTAAGAGTAATCAGAACAGAGGATATTAAAATTGTGGAGTTTGGAATCAAAGGCAAATTAGACAATGTCTGTCTACACGTACTCTACTTGGTGGTGCGTCTTCTAATACTGCAAGTGGTGGAAAGCCTCATTATTTTAGGTTATGACTTAACTGAATGTGGCACAAACGTAAGGATATCGGACTCAAAGTGGACCTCCAAATCCAAGACAGATACCTTGCAGCAACTGCTTAGTAAACATAAAACAAGGCCTCGTTCCAGCACAAGAATAACTGACTCTAAAGAAGCTCTTGTTATAGACTACGAGCCAACCAAGAGAAAAGAGGATGCGGATTCTGTAATTATCATGGATGGGGAACCTCTTCCTTCTGTTAAACCCTCAACAGAAACCCAAAAACTATCAGAAACCGATATTATCAAACCATACTTGGACTCCCTGTATGTGGGCCAAATGCCAAAAGGCCCTCTGAAGAAACTGACGATAACATTTGCACCGGTAGAGAGGAGCTTGGGAGTACCCGACAAGCAAAACAGAGAGAAAGAACCAGGTGCAACAAAGGAAGGGAGGCAATGGACCTGGATCTCTAAAGCCATAGAGTCAGGAAACCGAAGTTAGCCACTCCAAGAAGGGCAAGCTTCGGAAGACCTACTTGTGCCCTCTCTCACAAATAGTACTCTTCTGAAATTTGGCTCCTGGAACAAGAGAAGCTTCGATCATCTGTTGAGACCCTCTGATGTCTGCTTGGGAGACTGACATTCTATGTCTCCAAGAGACATGGTTAAGGGACCAACCGTATATGGACGGATTTGAAACCTACCTGGCACCAGCAACAAAGGGACTTTTCGGACATCCGTCCTCAGGCCTCTTGACCCTAGTTAGGTCCTATGCAGAACTACAAGTTATAAGGGTGATTGAATCATCTTTATTTGAAACCTACCTGGCACCAGCAACAAAGGGACTTTTCGGACATCCGTCCTCAGGCCTCTTGACCCTAGTTAGGTCCTATGCAGAACTACAAGTTATAAGGGTGATTGAATCATCTTTATTCTTTCAAGTCCTTCAATAAAAGTGAGAAGGGAGCCATCTTCATCGGGCTCGTTCCACTGTAGAGGAGATCATAATAATCAACTCCTATTGGAATCCTATGGCCCAAAGTGACAAACAATTTTTACATCAAGCAAATCTCATTCTTCAGAAAATCTCTTCGGAAAATGACTTTGCCCATCTGATAATATGCAGTGACCTAAATTTATCATACCCGGACGCTACAGAAGGAACAACGTCCCGTCTGAACATTTCGGCAAGTAAGAGAGGAATCAAGTGGGCAAAAATAATAAAGGTGTACGATATGTTAAACCTTCACTCTTTAAGAGGAAGTAGGGAATTTTTCGTACCAACTTGGGGAAAAAAGTGAATCGAGCAACATTAGATCATATCTTTTGTCACCCTGGAACTTCTTTCACACATCATCAATTTTAGAGTTTTACCCACCAAAAACAGTGATCACAATCTGCTGGAATTTACGCGGACTTCCTTTCAGGAGATAAGAAGGTGGATGCAGTCCGAAATCGAAGATTCTGGTGGAAGAATAAAACTTAAAGTCCACGCCGGTGATGTGGGCAACCTGATCAAAAAATATACTGAGGTTGACATAAATAAAAAACAAATACCCCCAGACTTTGCACAACATCTAAATATGTATAGGCATATGGTCAAGAACTCAAAGCCTAACTTGACTGGTTTTAGCCATACATATGACAAAGTTCTGGTCGAAGAGAGAAAGAAACTGAGGAAACTTCTCTGTTTGGCAAAGAAAACAAAGTTCATAAAGGGCTTGCAGTCGGCAGCTGTGGCGAAGAAGGCCTATAAAAACTGGCTAAAAGCACACAAAGCGGCAATGTACCAAGCAGACGCCAAAGCACTTTTTTGGCTGTTAAATGGCCGCCTCTCAATGGACTTCTGGCAAATAATAAAATCTTCAACAAACAGTTTGATAAATAGACTACATAACTGCATTGGCGAACAAAACTGGACGTCCCACTTCACAGAACTCTTTAAAAATCCAAATTTAGAATATCAACATCCTCAGCATAAATCTGAAGTGGAATGGAAGATGCCTATCGATGTTAACATCTATCGAAATGAAAATTCGAAAACTGAAAAACTCAAGAGCCCCAGGACCTGACGACCTAACAAACGCACATTTAAAACAAGCTCCGGAACAATGGGCTGTGTTTGTTAGCGCCGTGTTTGACAGAATAACAAGAACAAAATCAATACCTCTAACCTGGAAAAAAGCAACCATAGTCCCAATCTATAAGGCCGGCCCAAGAGATAACCCTCAGAACTCTAGACCAATAGCCTTGCTTTATGTTATTGGCAAGCTCTACGGATCCACGATATTGGACCCCTTTCAACTTTGGGCAGCAGACGCAGATGTCACTGACCCATTTCAATCAGGCTTTGTTAAAAATCTCAGAACCTTGGTTAATATCTTCTTAATTAACACCTTAAACGAGAAAACGAAAGATGGAGGACCCCCAATTTATATGGCCTTTGTTGACCTGGTCCAGGCTTTCGACCAGGTCAACGAGGAGCTTCTCTGGGAAAAGCTAAAAAGGAACAAATGCCCAGACTTCATCTTGGAACAAATCCAGGCACTTCATACAGAAACATCTAAATCTGTAAGATTGGACCAACAAGGAACCATCTCCAAACCCATCTCCACGTCGAGAGGCATCAACCAGGGCTGTCCCCTGGCGCCGACCCTGTTCATTGCGTACCTATGGGACTATAAAGACATCGAGCCACAGGTCAGATCCTTCCCACCGAAGTTGGGTGGGACCAAGATTTTGCGTCTTTTATACGCGGACGATCTAATCATCTTAGATCAAACCCCAATTGGCCTCCAGAGGCAGCTTGACAATTTGAGCGCATACATAAGAAACAACTTGGAAATCAACACGTCGAAAACACAAACTATGATATTCCAAAAATCATCTAAAGTAAAGGCCAACTTTACTTGGCTTCTGGGAGTAAATATCCAGACGGTGGAAGAATTCAAGTACCTGGGTGTCATCTTGAGTAACAACCCCACAGACAAGAACATGCAACAAAAACTGTGGGGCAAGATGTAATGTCTGACCACCCAGGCAAAGAAAATCGAAAAAAAATTCTCTACATTTTCTTTACAACCGATCATTCAATTCTACAGAACAAAAGTCGTCCCTGCAATTCTATATGGAACAGAGGCTTTCTTAATGCTCCCGGACGACCTTTGGCAGAAACTTGAAAGTCTCTTCTGGAGGAGCCTGTTGAATCTTCAATCAACACCAATGGCCCTGATCAGAACTGAGCTCTGTATTTCATCACTAAATGCCATCCTAGACAGAAGTCTGTCAGAAAACTGATTATCCCTAAACGCCCAAAAATCGTCAACATCGTTCACAATGAACTGTACGACCAAAACTCCAGTGCTTTGAAACCATGGGCACAGAAAGTCTATGATATCCTTACTGATATAGGATCCACGGAATTGGATCTTATAAAGAATCCAACAAAAGTGACCACTAAACTAGAAACGTGGGACTAGATAAGAACCCAAGATTCTGCGTCAGCTTACAAATCAGTATCGCACCTTTTATTGGTAAGCAGGAAACTGAAAGACACAAGACCATATCTAAAGAAATTTCCAAATCCTCAGTCCCGGCAAACCTTCATGAGAGCTAGTTTAAATATCATTGCAACAAATGAAGTTCGAGCAATCAGAGGGATTTCGATCTCATACTTATGTCGGTTCTGTGAGATGTCGGAACAAAAGGAAACTATCAGACATCTCCTTTGGACTGTAAAAGCCTGGAGAAAGAGAGATCGACTCATATGATAATCTGTTCAAGGACCTATCTCACTACGACGAGGAGTTGTGGTGGAACCGCTTAATGGAGGGAGAGAGAATGTACAAGACCATCGCTGTGACTCAATTGCTGCAGAATATTGACCTTACGAGAGCCTAGAAACAGTTCACTTTGATCTTCATTTCTCTCTCTCTCTCTCTCTCTCTCTCTCTCTCTCTCTCTCTCTCTCTCTCTCTCTCTCTCTCTCTCTCTCTCTTTCGCTCTCTCTTTTTCTCTCTCTTTTTCTCTCTCTCTCTCTTTCTCTCTCTCTCTCTCTCTCTCTCTCTCTCTCTCTCTCTCTCTCTCTCTCTCTCTCTCTCTCCCCCCCCCCACCCCCTTCTTAGGAACTTTTAGGACCACAAGCCTTTTTCTTTCATGAAGGATGTAAGATTTTTTTTGTAAAAAAATGTGCAAACATTTAAAAAAAAATAATAATAATAACTTGTAGGATAACTGTTATTCTAGGTGAGTAAGATTTTTTGGTGTAAAATACAATTACAGTTGCTTGTCAACTCAGTGGAACACAGTCTAAGATGAGCAATAACTCTTGTTAGGGAGAATTCTCATAAATGTGCTAATTCCCTTCACCTTAGAGACCCCCAGCAACTTTGCTGGATTTTGAGGACTTGATCTTTTAACTTGGAAAGAGTGAGCCTTTTTTCCCCCACTCTTTCATGTATTTTGATGTGTGTTTTACTCTTGTGTTCTTTGATTATGGAGTTTTAGACAACTCCATAGGCATCATCTTCATGTGTCACACAGCACCCTCAGTGCAGTGACACAGGGATGTCTTTTAGACTTCCCAAACGTTTAAATACCTTCCCTGGGATAAGCTAATGTTTCCCAGAGAATGTAAAGTTAAATTGACTTTAGTAGTCTTTTTAAATTCCTAGACCCAGCACACACAATCTTACAATAGAGTGCAGGAGGTGTTACTTAGTATCCCCTGTGCCTAGAAACTCATGTAGCAGTCAAATGCTACCCTTTCCTATTGAAATGGCTGGTGGCAGTGGTTTTACAACGAACTACCATGATTTTTTCCCCGACGCGAACACCGGGAGCTAAAAATCACGGGAGCCATGTTTTCCAAGATGGCGCCTTAGCCCCCTTTGTTTAAACAGGTCCCGGTCTTCTTTTTTCGCAATTTCTTTATGGAAAGGTCCTTCTAGAGTTTGTCTCTGCGCACAAAACTAGGTTTGGTCCCTTTGTTTCTACGCCTTTGGCGGGCTTGAAGACTGAAGACCGCCTCTGGCGCCTTAGTGTCTGGGGTGGGCAAGAAGTGAGGGAGGTGCCCGAAACTCCCTGTGCGTAGTCTCCTACGAGACCCAAATGCACTCTGTGGGGATTGGCTGGCTGACTGTCTGGCAAGGACAGCCACCCTGCTGGGTGAGTGGCAGCTAGGCTGCAATGAATGGGAGAAGACGGTTTAAAAGGCGAGTCTCTTGGACTGGAAAGCAGATTCGACCACTGGAACGAAAGAACCAAAGATGAGCTTAAAGAGGATGGCTGCTGCAACTACTGGACTGTTAATTTGCCCGGTGGAGCCCTGCTGCAGGTCCGAATCGCCAAGTTCACCTCGGCAGAGAAGCCCCTTCAAGGACGACTTTGAGTTGGTGGGCCCAATCAACTCTTAAGCCACCTGGAAACCATTCTTAGAGCTGGTTAGGATTAACCAGGGGGAAGGACACCAGCTTTTGTGCTTGAAGAACAGCAACCTGAATCGAAGATTTGCTAATTTGCCAGCTTTGCAACCAGTCCCTGTGCAGTGCAGGAGTCCCCCGACATCCTCTCTTGTCCCCATGACTGAGGCTCAAACAGCGAGATCTGCAGGAACTGCCAGGAACAGGAGTCTTCCTGGCAGTTCCTGCAGCTGCATATTTTTCTTCAACCTAAGGTACTGTGAAAACCCGACCGACAGAATTTACCTCTCACTGTGAAAGTGCGTACAACTTTGGCAACTTGCAGGCCTAGTCAGCTTGTGACCCGACTTACAAACCTTTCTTCTGTGAATTACTTCTAAGAACCGTGGCAAAGACGTTTCCGTTTTAAATACCAGAAGCGTTTTTACTTGTACAAGACACTAGTCCATTGGCTTTGGCCTATCTATTGCATTGAATCAACTCCTCTGGTGAACTCAATCTATTTGCACTGTTTTAAAGTAACTGTAATATTCGTTTTATCAACTTATGCCTTTTTGCTCCTACTTCAATGCTATTTGGATCTAACTTCAAGGGAGCTCAACTGCTTACTAATCGGTACTGTAGTATAACGTTTGTGTGATATTGGTTGCCTCATTTAGTGAATGCTTTTTAAATGATTGTGCAATAAATTAATAATTGTTTTACCAAGAAAACTTGAGTCTAAGTGTCTATCTGAATACTTGTAATTATAGACCTTTGTGTAACATCCTTACAAGCTCACATTCCCTCTTTTGATAAGCCTAGATGCTCAACTCGCTACAAAAAAGCTGTGTGGTACAGACTTGTTTAGTTTAGTTTATTATTTGTATAGCGCCGCCTGGCCCTAGGGCATCCGGGCGCTTGCGATGAATACAACAAGAATAATGAATACAACAAGAATAATGCAGCAGAAATGTACAAATCGATTACATATTTACAAATTTACAGTCTTGGTGCATGCTAGTGCGGTAGGGCTAGGCAGTTTCTTTGGATAGAAGCCAAGTTTTGGTGTTGTGTCTAAATCTGTGAAAGGACCAAAGATTGGTTTTGCTTACTCCTGTAGTCCTAGTTTTGTGTAGTGGTCCCAGAGGGTACAGCATACAAACTTTGCCTAACAACTCTTTACATTAATTGTGTATGCACCAGGTAGACCAAAGTCAGCTACACCCAAAGATACACTTTTCAAGAATGGAATACAGCTATTTTAGGCAGGTAAAACCTAATGGAATCTACTATTAGTTGCTATCAGTAGCAGTGCACACAGATTGAGGTAAGCAATAACTTTAACTTGTTTTTGGATGGCACATGGCTAACACAAGTTAAATAACACCTATATGCATTTTAAAGGAGCTATCAGCTACTCAAGAGCTAAGTATAACCTAAGGCAGACTTATTCTGGATATGCTAACTGCAAGTCGGGGGAAGCAAGGGCCAATTGGGGGACACTCTTACATTTATCCTAACAGGAATAGAAAAGTGGAACCAACAGCATTACTTTGAGGGAAGAGGAACAACCAATTCACAGGTGAGTACATTAACCTTATATATACTTTTCAGAATAGTGCAACAGACATTCAAGGTAAGAACTTTTGTAACTGTTCACTCTGAGTTAGTTACCAGCCAACTTCCTTTACAAGTAAGTCACTTTTTAACAATTGTTATTCTTTTCAAGGTAGAACCCTTTTCTTATCCAGTCCTTAATTTATCATATAGCATGAGTTCGCTCAGAGGCAGTAGAGGGACCCTAGTGGTCTAGGTGCCCGATGTAGGCAAAGTCAGAGTTCCAGTGGAAGACTCTTCAAACAAGTATTTCACTTTAAAGTTAGTTGCAGGTCCAGGGACTTCAGAGAAGACAATTTAGGAGGGTTCCGCAGTGGGCCTGGGTGGACTGGATTAGTGGCCTCCCAATCACAGAAAATACCCCAAAGCTATACAGAGATCACAAAGGCTTAAGGTAGGTAAAATACCCCAGCCAACACAGTGCCTCAGCACAGAAGAAGAGTTGCAGCAGGAAGACTTCAGGATCTGTAGCTAAAAACCTGGTCGATGGATGCCTTTGTCAAGAAGACAGAAGACACTACTTAAGAAGGACCTTTACAGTAGGGATCATGGAGGAAAAGTAGTTCCCTTGCGGCTGGATGCGGCTCTGTGGTTTTGGCGCCCTTTCAGTACTCAGGAAGAAGACTGAATATCGCTGGTCGGATTATCGTAGTTTAAAAGGTCCAGCACTCTGATGGGGGAATTTTTCGCACTCGATGCACGTCTCTGGAGGTCCAGCAGGACGCCCACAAAGTTTCAGCAAGATTCAGAATTTCGGAAGACCGTGCCCCGAACAATGGCTTGAGGTCCCAGGGTATTGGGATATTTCAGCCTGCAAGGGCGCATCAGGATGTCGTATGGCTCAAAATGCAGGTGGCCTTGAATCTAGTGGGTCTCGCCAGGCTCTGGGTCGGAGTCCTCGTTATCGGAGTCCCCATGTCGGTTGGAAGGAAGGTTAACAGCAGGCTCCGGTTACACAGCAGGCTCTCTGGTTGCCTGAAATCGTCTCTGCCACGTTTTTTCGTCATCCGCTTTGGTTTTGGTTCCAGTGGTCGACTACCTCTTCAGCTTCCAGGATCAGCCTTTTATGCAGGAACCCAGCCAATCGAACAGCTATGCAACATTCAAACTTACAGGGGTTTGGGGGGTGGGGGGGTGGAGTTTGGAGGAGTTTGGAAATACTTTCAGGGCAGCCAGCTGGCTGTGATGCAGGCTGGTTCTTAAATACAGTGAGTCCCCAAGCCCCCACACAGGAATGTCCACACACTGTTAGGTGATAACAAAGCTTCTTGATGTAAAATAAGGTTCAGTAACATATCTACATATAAATAATTACACTTTGTATTCAGGGAGATATATTCATAGAATAGCAAATGTATACATTCTATGTGGTACCACACAATCCTTGCATTCAGTAATAAAGGCACCAACTGCAGACAGTTTCAAAAAGGCATTTGTATTCTTAAGTGAGGTGTAACAGCATAGATTAGGGAAGAAATACAGGTAAATTGTGACTAGTGGCAGAATGCTTTCTTTAGACTAGATAAACAATTCTCTGTGAGCCCCCCCCCACCAACCTGGTAACTTGTAATGGAAAAGGGAGTACCTTGCCTTATCTTTTACAGCCCAGTACAAAAATGTTCAATAACACTCTTTCTTTTTAAAAGTTCTACCACCCCCAAAGTACCTGTGAGGCCACTGGAGAGAAGGATCCAAGATGAAACTGGACCCCTGGATCACTCCTGAGGCGAGAAGGAACTGTTCCTCATCACAGTCCATTTGGTGCCTGGGCAGGCATGTGGCAGAGTTTCACGGTTTCACTCGACCATTCCCTTAGAGGATGGACTCCGCCCCCCTGCCCCCGCCCCCCTGGAAGAAGGATACACTGGGATGCTGAGTCCAAGAAGAAAAATGTTACCAAAGTATCTCTGAAGTGCAGCAGTTTTGCTCTTCGCGGGTCTCTCTGTTGGTTGACAATTTCTCCAATTATAGGTGTTCTGGGAAGATGAAACTTGCTGTGGGCTCCTAAAAGGCTTGGCAGATGAGATTATGACCCCTGAAGGCCTCCGATGACTTCTGGCGGCGACTGGTGCAGAGGTCATTTGTGTGTTGGACGTTTCGTGATTTTGCGTCTTCGAACTTTCGGTTCTCCAGTGCTGCAGGCGCAGTGCGGACCTCTGGGTGGCTTCTAGCAACCTGGTCTCGACCACAGACCCTCACTAAGTCTGGACCTCGGGATGTCTTTGTTGAATTCTGGTGGCAGGAAACCCACTGGCGGACTGTCCTCTGCACTCAGAGACCCTGGAGCTTCTCCGGCGGGAAAATGTGGTCAGTGATGATTGCAAGGATGTCCTTTTGAAGTATTCTTCAACAGTTTGGAACTTTTGCAGCTCAGGGTGGCAAGCAGCACTATGCTAGTGGTCCCACCTCCCCCCACCTTCCCCTATTCTTGGCACCACACTGAACTTCGACTCAAGATGTCCAAGCACTCCTCTTCTGAATTCACGAAGACCCCTTCTCCGGACGACAGGCACACAGGAATAGCTTCCAGGGTACTTTTGATGAAGAGCAGCAAGTTGCACAATGGTCCCTTGTAGCTTGGGGAGAGGTCTCCTAGCCAGACCCTCTCTCGGATCAGTTCTTGGAGCGGCAGAGCAACCTTTTGGATTCCGGTGAAGAGTGAAAGCCGCAGTCTTCCTCCAGCTGGACTCCATGGAACAGCTTCGGATTCGACTTCAGATTTTGAACAAATTGGGGAGTGTGAGGTCCCCATTCATTTAGGTTGAGCCAGGTTCTGTCAACCAATCGCACAGAAGGGCATTCATGCAGGCAATCAACCAATCAGGCTCGCAGGCATTCGGGCCATGCACTCCACTCAGTCACCCATAACACAGAATTTGGATTGGAGTAAGCACCCAGCCTTTCAGAGCACTACACTGCAGTTATACCAGTTTCAGTCAGGGCTGTCTCAGGCATTGTCGTACTCAGAAACCCGTCACCCACAACAAGAACTATTAAAATCATGTTTGGGTATCGACCACCAGGACCAGCAAAAATGTTCTTGAAAAACTGGATCAGTTCCTTATAGATATTGGTAGCAAACACAAGGAACTACTCTGCCTGGGTGATTTTAACATCTGGATTGAGGATGTGACCTCTCCTGAGGCTAAGGAATTATTAGAGATCCTGGATGCCCATGAGATGAAATGTCTGGTAACCTCATCTTCTCACATTCATGGCCATTGACTTGACGTACTGTTATGTAGAGGGGAAATCGTACATTTTCTGGACACTCTTGGTCTCCTGGTCTGACCATGAAGCCAGAATGTTTGGGTTGGTATCAACTGAAAGATAGTACGGGGGCTAGGGGGCAGATAACCGTATGCCTACCCAATTTTTTGTAAATAAAAAGTATTCTTGAATATATCAGGGAATTAATTAAACTATGCTTTTGCGCAAATTGACCCCTCCTTGTCTTGTAAGGAATTCTTTAATGAAGGCATAGGGATTATGGACGATGTCTAGACAAGTTGCCTCTTTCCAACAAGGTGAGCCTAAGAAGGTGTCCAATCCAAGGTTTTCGCAAGAACTATTTACAAAAAGAACACAGCTTATATCTCTGTAGAAAAAATGGAGGAACAAGCAAACTCAATATTTTAGAGTTGATTAAGACTACCCAAAAGACTTGTACAAAGGCTATCTTTGAAGTGAAATCGAAATGCCTAATGGACAAGATTGGACAAGCAACAAACAGACTGGAGTATTGTACTCCGTTATCGCAAATTTTGTGGAACCCACTTGCGCTATAGCAGCGTTGGAATTTCTCAAATGCAGGCCGACACATTTAATTCCTTTTTTGTAATTTATTCTTTCATTAATTATGGGACCGATTGCACAATCATTACCCACTGAACCTGAGAAGCAAGTGGATGAGAAGTGTTATTAAATCTGATGGTTTATCAGTTTGAGAACCATTTACATTCACAAGGGTTACAGAAGACACTGTATATTCTTTGCTTTCTAAATTGAAACCCACCGGCATGGCGGACAAAGGTCATCCTGCCCTACTGATGCTTCTGGACCCCTCTGCGGCCTTCGATCTGGTAGACCACGCTCTGCTAGTGACTAGGCTCGTGGAGGTCGCCCCCTGTTCGACTTAATTATCCAGTTGGATATCCTCCTCCTTGGGACCTCGGACTGTCCAGGTTTTTTGCTGGGGATAATTGCTCCTTACCTGTCATCCAAAGCTGTGGTGTCCGCCGGGGTTCCTGTTTGTCTCCGCTTCTGTTCAATCTATACATCCGGCCCCTGCTTGACCTGTTAGACAACCTGGGTGTCCGGTATACCAACTACGCTGATGACACTCAGGTTATTTTTCAGCTCAGTGGTCATTATGAGCAAGACCTTTGTGCTATAACTATATCTACAATGCCATGCAGGCCTGGATGGCATAAAATTCATTAGCACTCAACTTGCCGTTTCAAAGAAGGGATCAACTTTGGGGGTAGCTCTTGATGGGGAACTATTCATGAAGCCTCATGTTTGTTACTTCCGCCCTACATGTGATCTTGTTAACAAACGCTTAAATTACATTCGTCCTTTCATCACTGTTGCCGTTGAAAACTGTGCCTTGCTATCCAGTGCTCTTGTTAATTCGAGACTCGACTGTTGTAATAGTCTGCTGGCGGGTACCACAGCTCTCAACATTCGGACCCTGCAAGTCACCCAAAATAATTTGGTCCGAGCCACCTTGGGTCTCTCGACGTGCACACGTCTCCATCGCCAGGAAAAGATTGTATTGGCTTCCTGATAAGCAAAGGATCACTCACAAAATTCTTACACTGGCCTTTAAATGTCACTCTCGGTCATGCCCAGCTCCTCTCTCAAATCGAGTAAAGCCTAATCCCAAAACCAGGAACCTTCGCTCCTCTATGGCGCCTACCTTCTTCCAACCAAGATTCAAATTGGGCTGCTTTTAAGGAGCCACTTTTGATGTTCAGGCACCCCTTCTATTCTACTACTGACTGCTCTGGTTATGAATTTCTTCCTCTGATTTCTGTTGTCTCTTGTCATGTTCTTTGTGCACTCTGAGGCCTACGGCATGCAGCGCTCTATAAAAATGAAAATAAATAAAGTACCAATGACGCCCTAGTTGCAATCCCATCATGTGTAGCAAATGATAGGCACTTGATATCACACCCTCCATAACGGATATCGTAAACAAACCCTTAGCTACAGGAATTGTACTGGCAAACTTGTAAAAGACAGTAGTTACTCCACTCTTGAAGAAAGCAAAATTAGATCCCACCAATCTGCAGAATTACCGGCCAGTGGCAGGATTACCCTGGCCCGGAAACATTCTTGAGAAAATAGTCGCCTTACAACTACAGTAGTATGTGGAAAGTGAATTACTGGACTCTCTACAATATGGTCTTTGACCTGGATTTGGTACAGAGACAGCGTTACTGACGGTCTGGGACGATCTTCTTGAGACGGCAGATCAGGGCGACTCATCGCTTCTGATTATGTTGGACCTTTCGAGGGGATTGGGTCCTCCGACGTATTCCATATCTATGACAGATAATGTCCACAGCTGTGCTGCTTCTGAAAATCTTTGGCGTCTGCGTCCTGCGTCGATGCGCCGTCCCCGAGGACCTCCTCCGACGGCCGACGTCACCCGATGTGATAAGTAGGACGCACGACGCCCATAGCCTCAGTTCCGTTTTTTCCGCGAACGTGTTCGCTTCGTGAATCTCGGTACGCCTCGAATCGTTGGAGTTTGCTGTTTTCAATTCTCGGTTCGTTGAACCTGTTCGGTTTGTGTGAAGACCTGTTTGTGGTGATGTCTTTCTCATCTTAAACCCCACGTCCGGGCTTCAAGAACTGCGGGGACTGTGGGTCCAAGATGTCGGTCACGGACTCGCACAACGCCTGCCTCTGGTGCCTCGGGGAGGCCCACGATACGGATGACTGTGTCGACTGCCAGTCGCTCACGGCAAAGGCCTTGCAGGAACGCAAGAAGAAGCTGTCGGTAGGCCGGGTGTCTAAGCCCCGGAAGTCGAGGTCTGCAGGGCTTTCGACGGATGACTTGAGGGGCGACTCTCCGCGTCATCGTCGGAAGTCCAGTGGGCCTCCTTCCAGGAGTCGGTCTCGCCACTCCTCCGCCTCTTCGAGGCATTCCCGGAAGCGCCGGCACAGGTCGCCTTCCCCGTCCTCTTCCGAGGACTCTGCCCGTCGGCGGGTCGCTTATCCCTAAATGCAAGCGACACCGGAGGAATGGGCTTCCTTCGGGAAGCAGATGCTAGCGATTCTTGAATCGCAGGGCACTGGTCCGTCCGCGCCTCCGAGTGGGGTCGGTCGGCACCGGTCGAGAGACACTGCTCATACGCCTTCAGGCTTGGGTGGTCGGCACGGCTCGCGGGAGAGGTCCAGCTCGGACAAGGGTAGCCGTTCTCGCCATGCCAGTTCCAGGTCCCGGTCCTCGACGCGCTCGAGACCGCGTGATCCTGTGCCGTCTTCGAAGAAGACGTCGACGCCTGTGGCGCCGAGGTCGTCGACGATTTCTCTTGAGGCTCCGCCTCCGAGGGGGTCGTCGACGCCGTCGGCGCCTAGGTCGTCGAGAGACACGCTCGGAGCTCTGGCTTGGAGGCCTGTGTCGACGCCGCCGATGCTGGTGGCGCTGCAGCTGACGTCGACGCCGATTCGCTCGGCGCCGACTCGTTCGGCGCCCTCGCCGCCTTTCGAGGCAGTGGTGTCGGAGGGGCCCCTCGTGGCACGGGGTTTGCCCCTACAAAGGCTCTGGCTAAGGTCAGGCACCGCTTTGGTCCCCAGAGATCTTCCTCTCCCCGCCTGGAGTACATTTCTGAGCGTGATAAAGGCTCTGATGGCGGCTTGGTTCCGGTTACGGATGAACTCATCTCGGGCCATAGCCAGTTTGATGACCTGCGGCAGTGGCTGCATGATGCCAGTGGACTGGACACCTCTCCGGAGGTGGAGTTTTGTAGGCCGGAGCCTGGCACTCATGCCGATTCTTCATATTGGCGCCTTATGTCTAGGGTTACCGAGTACTTGGGTTGGTCAGCTCCCCCAGGGGAGTTCGTTCAGGATGATCTCACGGACATCCTTGATCTCGGTCCACCCACTGACCCGGTTTTGCCTTTTCATATAGCTCTGCAGCGAAGGGTGGCAGCGGCTTGGACTGCTCCGGAGAGTCTCCCGGCAGTGGGCAAGTCTTTGTCGCGAAAATACCGTCCAGCCAGTAGCGACCCCTGCTACTTGTCTAGGCACCCCACTCCGGAGAGTTTGGTGGTGCAGGCGGCTACGGCCCCGGCAAAGCAGGCGTCGTATCCTACCATCCCTCCGGATAGGGACGACAAACGTTTTGACAGCTGGGCGAAGAAAGTGTTTTCTTCGGGGGGTATGGCGCTTCAGGCTGCCAACTCCATATGTGCCTTGTCTCGTTTCACACACACTCTGTGGAACTGTGTTGCATTAGCGGCTGAACATATTCCCGAAGGGGACGAACAGGATGGTTTCCTTGCTATGGTTCAGGATGGCAAGGATTCCATGTGTGAGGCCGTTCAGTCGGGTTTGGACTTGGTGGATTGTGTCAGCCGGTCCATGGCGGCGAGCACCGTAATGCGCAGGTTTGCGTGGTTGCGGAAGTCTGGGTTTGCTCCTGATGTGCAGTCCCTGTTCCTCAACATGCCCTTTGACGGTGAACACCTTTTTGGCAGCAAGGCTGATGAGAGCCTTGAGAGGTTGCAGACCTCCAAAGCTGCAGCGAAGTCGTTGGGCACTGCAGTTCGCCAACCTCCGCCTTTTCGTCCTAGGGGATAGCAATGGAGGGGAGGTTCCTTTCGCTATTACTCGTCCTTCAGTAAAGCAAGGGGAGCTAGCAGTCAAAAGGCCATCGTAAGAGTGCCAGGGGTGGAAATAAAGGTACTCGAGGTGACAAGGCCGCTCGGGCAGTTGCCTCTTTGCCCTCGGGCAACGCCGCAGCCGCTACCACTCAGTCATGAGGCCAGGTCCCATGGTTCGCCGGTTGGGGGAAGGCTGGCGCAGCATCTTGTAGAGTGGCAAGCCATTACTTTGGATGTGTGGGTTCTGGAGATCATAACCCACGGCTACTGTCTTCCTTTTCGGCAGAGGCGCGACAATCCACCAGGGAGCCTCTCTTTGAAGAGTCCGGATCCGCTCCTTGCGCAGGAAAGTCAAGCCCTGCTGGAGAAAGGCGCCATAGAACTGGTGCCTGTAGCGGAGAGGAACAAGGGTTGGTATTCCCCTTATTTTTTGATATCGAAGAAAGACGGGGGATTGAGACCCATCATGGACTTGCGCGGTTTGAACAAACTCCTCAGGAAGGACAAGTTCAAGATGGTGACTCTTTCTCAAGTCCTCCAGGCCCTTCAACTTCAGGACTGGTTGGTGTCTCTCGACCTCAAGGATGCTTAATTCCATGTGCCGATCTATCCCAAGCACAAAAAGTACCTGAGGTTCGCGGTTGGCGACTCGCACTTTCAGTTTCGGGTCCTGCCGTTCGGATTGACCTCCGCCCGAGGGTTTTCACCAAACTCATGGTGGTGGTGGTGGCAGCGCATCTCAGGAAAAGGGGGATTCACGTCTACCCCTACCTGGACGATTGGTTGATCAGGGGGAGCTCTCCCGAGCAAGTCCTGGATCATCTGTCCGTCGCCTGCCACTCCCTTCACAGGCTGGGCTCCTCCCTCAATTTAAAGAAGTCCCATTTGACACCAACGCAGCGGCTCCAGTACATCGGAGCAGTGCTCGACGCGTCCCTGGGGCAGTGTTTTCCTCCTCAGGTGAGGGCTCTTCACATTCAGCAGATGGTGCACAAGTTTCAGTTTGCCCAGAATCTCCCAGCGTCCGAGTTCTTGAGACTGCTCGTCCTCATGGCATCCTGCATTCTTCTGGTGCCAGAGGCTTGTCTGTGGATGAGATCTTTGCAGTGGGCACTCAAGCTCCAGTGGTCTCAGTCCTCCGGCAGGCTGTCGGACCCTGTTCAGGTGCCGTCCTCGGCAGCCCGGGACCTTCTGTGGTGGGCCGTCGAAGGCAATCTGATGAAGGAGGCCCCATTTTGGCTGTCCTGGCCGGAGGTGACGATCGTAACGGACGCATCCCTCACGGGATGGGGAGCTCATGCCAACGAGTTGACAGTCAGCGGTCGTTGGTCTCCGTCGGAGTCCAGACTCCATATCAATCTGTTGGAGCTGAGGGCTGTCAGGCTAGCCCTGAAGGCTTTTCTAACGGACAACACGGTGGCCATGCATTACCTCAACAAAAAGGGGGGGCAGGGTCACTTCCGCTGTGCAGGGAGGCGATGCAGCTCGAATTCTGGGCCATTCAGCAGGAAGTTTTGATCTCGGCTGTTCATCTGGCCGGAGACGACAACGAGACGGCGGACGCTCTGAGCAGGTAGAGCTCGATCTCTCACGAGTGGGAGCTGGCTCAGGAGATTCTCCTGGAGTTCTTCGCCCTTTGGGGGACCCCTCAAGTGGATCTCTTCGCCTCCAGTGTCAACCGGAAGTGCGAAAGGTTTTGCTCGTGGGAATTTCCTCCAAAAGGAGCCTTAGGAGACGCGTTCGTGGTGGAGTGGTCATACCCACTGCTGTACGCGTTTCCTCCAGTCCCCGTCATCCCGCAAGTGCTGCGGAGGTTACAGAGGTTTGGTTCCCGGATGATCTGGTGTGGGCCCAGAGGACGTGGTACCCAGACCTTCTAGACTTGTCCATCTGCCCTCCACGTCGTCTTCCCTACCGAGACGGGAGGGGGGGTCAAGTTCTCCATCCACAGGTCAGATCCCTCAATCTTCATGCTTGGATTCTGAAAGGTTGAGGTACAAGGATTGGGACCTCCCTGAAGACGTAATGGAGGTGTTGCTCTCGGCCAGGCGGCCGGCAACTAAGTCTCTGTACCGTTGCCATTGGAGAAATTTCTGCGACTGGTGCAGGGTTCAGAATGTGGATCCTTTTGAATGTGACATTCCCATGGTTCTGTCTTTTTTGCTTTCTTTGGCCCACAGGGGCTTGCAAGTGGGGACCGTTAAAGGTTACCTGGTGGCGCTGTCCATTTTTAAGCGCTCGTCTGAAGAGTGTTCATATTTTTAAATTCCTTTAATTTCGCAGTTTTTGAAAGGGCTCACTAATGTGTTCCCTCCGTCACATTTTCTGGTGCCAGGTTGGGATTTGAACCTTGTTCTTAAGTTTCTTATGGGTTCTCCGTTTGAGCCTTTGCATTCGAGGGGATTGGGTCCTCCGACGTATTCCATATCTATGACATGTAATCACCACAGCTGTGCTGCTTCGGAAACTTTTTCGGCGTCCTGCGTCCTGCGTCGATGACGTCGATGCGCCGTCGTCGAGGACCTCCTCCGACGTCCGACGTCATCCGATGTGATAAGTAGGACGCATGACGCCCATAGCCTCAGTTCCGTTTTTTCCGCGAACGTGTTGCTTCGTGTTTCTCGGTTTAAACGCCTCGACTCTTTGGAGTTCTGTTCTTCTCGGTTCTTCGAACCTGTTCGTTTGTGAAAATCCTTCTGAAGATGTCTACTTCGTCTTCGACCCCGCGTCCGGGTTTCAAGAAGTGCGGGGAGTGTGGGTCCAAGATGTCGGTGACGGACTCGCACGACGCCTGCCTCTGGTGCCTCGGGGAGGCCCACGACACGGATGACTGTATCGACTGCCAGTCGCTCACGTCCAAAGCCTTACGCGAACGTAAGAAGAAGTTGTCGGTAGGTCGGGTGTCCAAGCCCCGGAAGTCGAAGTCTGCGGGGCTTTCGACGGATGATTCGAGGGGTGACTCTCCGTGTCATCGTCGGAAGTCTCGTGGGTCTCCTTCTAGGGGTCGGTCTCGCCACTCCTCAGCCTCTTCGAGGCATTCTCGGAAGCGCCGACATCGGTCGTCTTCCAGGTCCTCTTCGGAGGGCTCTGCCCGGCACGTCGCTTGCCCCTCCAGCCGTGCGACGCCGGAGGAATGGGCTTCCTTCGGGAAGAAGATGTTGGCAATTCTTGAGTCGCAGGGTACTCAGCCGTCCGCCCCCCGAGTGGGGTCGGTCGTGTGAGGTCGAGAGACACCGCTCGCAAGAGTGGTCGGCACGAGTCACGGGAGAGGTCCCGTTCGGACAAGGGGACTCGGTCTCGACGTACCCGTTCCAGGTCCCAGTCCTCGACGCGTTCGAGACCTGTGCACCTGTGAGGTCTTCGAAGACGGCATCGACGTCTGTGGCGTCGACAGGCTTTCTCGAGGCTCTGGCTCCGAGGAAGTCGTCGATGCCGTCGACGCTCAGGTCGTCGAGGGACACGCTCGGGGCTCCGGCCTCGAGGGCTGTGTCGACGCCGCCGATTCTGGAGGCGCTGCATCTGACGTCGACGCAGATTTCCTCGGCGCCGACGCCGATCCTCTCGGCGCCGATGCCGGTTCTCTCGACGCTGGCGCCGATTCGCTCGACGCCATCGACGCCTTTCGTGTCGGAGGTACCCCTGGGCACGGGTGGACCCCCTAGGAAGGCTCTGGTTAAGAGCAAGCACTCTCGAGTGCCTTCTTTTCGCCACCTGGACTATATTTCAGAGGCGGATGAGGATTCTGATGGCCTGGTTCCGAGTCAGGTTCCGGATGAAATTGTCTCGGGCCATAGTCAGTTTGACGAGTTGAGACAGTCACTGCATGATGCCAGTGGACTGGACACCTCTCCGGAGGTGGAGTTTTGTAGGCCTGAGCCTGGCTCTCATGCTGATTCCTCGTACCGGCGCCTTATGGCTAGGGTTTCTGAGTACTTGGGATGGTCTGCTCCCCCAGGGGAGTTTGTGCAGGATGATCTGACAGACATCCTTGATGTTGGTCCCCCAACTGACCCGGTTCTGCCGTTCCATATGTCTTTACAGAGAAGGGTGGCGGCGGCATGGACTGCTCCGGAGAGTCTCCCGGCGGTGGGCAGATCCTTGTCGCGAAAATACCGTCCAGCCAGTGGCGACCCCTGCTACTTGACCAGGCACCCCACTCCGGAGAGTTTGGTGGTGCAGGCGGCCACGGCCCCGGCGAAGCAGGCGTCGTACCCTACCATCCCTCCTGATAGGGACGACAAACGTTTTGATGGCTGGGCGAAGAGAGTGTTTTCTTCTGGTGGTATGGCGCTTCAGGCGGCCAACTCCATTTGTGCCTTGTCACGTTTCACGCACACTCTGTGGAACTGTGTTGCGTTAGCGGCTGAACATGTTCCCGAAGGGGATGAACGGGATGGTTTCCTTGCTATGGTCCAGGATGGTAAGGATGCCATGTGTGAGTCCGTTCAGTCGGGTTTGGACTTAGCTGAATGCGTCAGTAGGTCCATGGCGGCGAGCACCGTGATACGCAGGTTTGCGTGGTTGCGGAAGTCAGGGTTTGCTCCTGATGTGCAGTCCCGGCTCCTCAACATGCCCTTTGACGGTGAACACCTTTTTGGCAGCAAGGCTGACGAGAGCCTTGAGAGGTTGCAGACCTCGAAAGCTGCAGCGAAGTCGTTGGGCGCTGCAGTTCGCCAACCTCCGCCTTTTCGTCCTAGGGGACAGCAGTGGAGGGGTGGTTCCTTTCGCTATTACTCATCCTTCAGTAAAGCGAGAGGAGCTAGCAGTCAAAGAGGCCAACGCAGGGGTACCAGAGGTGGACGACAGGGTACCCGTGGTGCCAAGGCCGCTCGGGCAGTTGCCTCTTTGCCCTCAGGTAACGCTGCAGCCGCTCCCACTCTGTCGTGAGGCCATGTCCCATGGTTCGCCGGTTGGGGGAAGGTTGGCGCAGCATCTTGTAGAGTGGCAAGCCATTACTTCAGATGTGTGGGTTCTGGAGATCATAACCCACGGCTACTGTCTTCCTTTTCGGCACAGGCCTTGCGACAATCCACCGGGGAACCTCTCTTTGCAGAGTCCGGATCCGCTCCTTGCGCAGGAAATTCAAGCCCTGCTGGAGAAAGGCGCCATAGAACTGGTGCCTGTAGCGGAGAGGAACAAGGGATGGTATTCCCCTTTTTTTTTGATTTCGAAGAAAGACGGGGGATTGAGACCCATCATGGACTTGCGCGGTTTGAACAAACTCCTCAGGAAGGACAAGTTCAAGATGGTTACCCTCTCTCAAGTCCTCCAGGCCCTTCAGCTTCAGGACGGGTTGGTGTCACTCGACCTCAAGGATGCTTACTTCCATGTGCCGATCCATCCCAAGAAGTACCTGAGGTTCGCGGTTGGCGACTCGCACTTTCAGTTTCGGGTCCTGCCGTTCGGATTGACCTCCGCCCCGAGGGTTTTCACCAAGCTCATGGTGGTGGTGGCAGCGCATCTCAGGCAAGGGGGGATTCACGTCTACCCCTACCTGGACGATTGGTTGATCAGGGGGAGCTCTCCCGAGCAAGTCCTGGATCATCTATCGGTCACCTGTCGCTCGCTTCACAGGCTGGGCTTCTCCCTCAATTTAAAGAAGTCCCATTTGACGCCAACACAGCGGCTCCAGTACATCGGAGCAGTGCTCGACACTTCCCTGGGGCAGTGTTTTCCTCCCCAGGTGAGGGCTCTTCACATTCAGCAGATAGTGCACAAGTTTCAGCATGCCCAGACGCTCCCAGCGTTCGAGTTCTTGAGGTTGCTCGGCCTCATGGCATCCTGCATTCTTCTTGTGCCAGAGGCTCGCCTGCGGATGAGATCTTTGCAGTGGGCACTCAAGACGCAATGGTCGCAGTCCTCCGGCAGGATGTCGGACTCGATTCAGGTGCCGTCCTCGGTCGCCCGGGACCTTCTGTGGTGGACCGTCGAAGGCAACTTGACGAAGGGGGCTCCATTTTGGCTCCCCTGGCCGGAGGTGACGATCGTGACGGATGCATCCCTCACGGGATGGGGAGCTCATGCCAACGGGCTGACAGTCAGCGGTCGTTGGTCTCCGTCGGAGTCCAGACTCCATATCAATCTGTTGGAGCTGAGGGCCGTCAGGCTAGCCCTGAAGGCTTTTCTGCCGTCTGTGCGAGGGAAGAATGTCCTGATCCTGACGGACAACACAGTGGCCATGCACTACCTCAACAAAAAGGGGGGGGGGCAGGGTCACTTCCTCTGTGCAGGGAGGCGATGCAGCTCGAGTTCTGGGCCATCCAGCAGGAAGTTTCGATCTCGGCAGTTCATCTGGCCGGAGCCGAAAACGTGACGGCGGATGCTCTGAGCAGGCAGAGCGCGATCTCTCACGAGTGGGAGTTGGCTCAGGAGATTCTCCTGGAGATCTTCGCCCTTTGGGGGACCCCTCAAGTGGATCTCTTCGCTTCCAGTGTCAACCGGAAGTGCGAAAGGTTTTGCTCGCGGGAATTTCCACCAAAAGGAGCCTTAGGAGACGCGTTCGTGGTGGAGTGGTCATTCCCGCTGCTGTACGCGTTTCCTCCAGTCCCCGTCATCCCGCAAGTGCTGCGGAGGTTACGGAAGTTCGGTTCCCGGATGACCCTCATTGCCCCGGCGTGGGCTCGGAGGACGTGGTACCCGGACCTTCTCGACTTATCCATCTGCCCTCCACGTCGTCTTCCCTACCGAGACGATCTGCTCTCACGGGAGGGGGGTCAGGTTCTCCATCCAGAGGTCAGATCCCTCAACCTTCACGCTTGGCTTCTGAAAGGTTGAGGTATAAGGATTGGGACCTCCCTGAGGACGTGATGGAGGTGTTGCTTTCGGCCCGAAGGCCAGCAACAAAGTCTCTGTACCGTTGCCGTTGGCGTAAATTCTGCGACTGGTGCAGAGTTCAGAATGTGGATCCTTTTGCATGTGACATCCCCTACCGCTTGGCGGGTAAGGACCCACCGGCTGGCTTGCGGGCCCATTCTACCAGGGGTATGGCTGCGTCTGCTGCCCTGCAGAGGGGTGTTCCTATTCGCAACATCTGTGATGCAGCCACCTGGGCTTCAGTACATACATTTGTACGTCACTATTCCCTCGATTCCATCCGAGCACAGGATCTGGCTTTTGGCAAGGCGGTCCTTTGCTCTGCTATTTGATTGGCTATTCTAAATTTTGATTCTAAATTCTTTCCCTCCTCCTTGCTTTTGGTACTGCTTTGGGAGTCTGTCATAGATATGGAATACGTCGGAGGACCCAATCCCCTCGAAGAACAAGTTACTTTCTTACCTGGTAACGTTCTTTCGATGGGATGGTCCGACGACGTATTCCATATCGCTCCCTCCCTGCCTTCCCCGCTGCAGAATTTCTTTTGCGATTGCAGCTTACGTTCCGCAAGGCTTTTTGTCTGACTGGCAGTTGACTTATGTCACACGTTCTGGGGGAAAAAACTACAACTGAGGCTAAGGGCGTCGTGCGTCCTACTTATCACATCGGATGACGTCGGAGGAGGTCCTCGACGACGGCGCATCGACGCAGGACGCAGACGCCGAAAAAGTTTCCGAAGCAGCACAGCTGTGGTGATTACATGTCATAGATATGGAATACGTCGTCGGACCATCCCATCGAAAGAACGTTACCAGGTAAGAAAGTAACTAACTTGTTCTTCTTGCCCTTTGAGGCTGTTAACTCTGAAAATTGTGTTTTTGGTTGCGGTTACTTCTGCTCGCTGAGTGAGTTACAGGCACTTTGTTAAGCCACCCTTCACTGTGTTTCACAAGGACAGGGTTGTCCTTAGAGTTCGTCCTTCTTTTCTTCCGAAGGTGGTTTCGGAATTTCATTTGAGCCAGAAGGTGGTTCTTCCGGCGTTCTATCCTCCTCCACATCCTGGTAAGGAAGAGGAGAGGCGCCATAGGCTTGATATTCAGAGAGCGTTGAGCTTTTATATTTTGCGCATGTCCCGGGTCAGAGTGGACGATCAACTTTTCATTGGTTACGCTGGAAAGCGTTTGGGACAAGCTGTGACGAAACAGACTTTGTCTCGTTGGATTATTTTAGCTATCTCTGAGTGTTACCGCTTGGCGGGTAAGGACCCTCCGGCTGGCTTGCGGGCCCATTCTAGCAGGGGAGTGCCTGCGTCTACTGCCCTGCAGAGGGGAGTTCCTATTAGTCACATCTGTGATGCAGCCACCTGGGCTTCAGTACATACTTTTGTACGTCACTATTCCCTTGATTCCATCAGAGGGCAAGATCTGGCCTTTGGCAAGGCAGTTCTCGATTCCGCAATTTGATTGGGCATGCTAAAATTGTATTCTAAATTCTTTCCCACCTCCTTGCTTGGTACTGCTTTGGGAGTATGTCATAGATATGGAATACGTCGGAGGACCCAATCCCCTCAAAGAACAAGTTACTTTCTTACCTGATAACGTTCTTTCGATGGGATGGTCCGACGACGTATTCCATATCGCTCCCTCCCTTCCCCGCTGCAGAATTTCTTTTGCGATTGCAGCTTGCGTTCTGCAAGGCCTTGTGTGTCTGACTGGCAG
The DNA here is from genome assembly GCF_040938575.1 of Ambystoma mexicanum. Lineage (NCBI taxonomy): Eukaryota > Metazoa > Chordata > Amphibia > Caudata > Ambystomatidae > Ambystoma > Ambystoma mexicanum. The sequence goes on along the minus strand of NC_090921.1, from coordinate 572,671,649 downwards.
AAAACTGGTGGCACACGTTCTGGGAAAAAACTATAACTGAGGATATGGGCGCTGTGCGTCCTATTTATCACATCAGGTGACGTCGGCCGTCGGAGGAGGTCCTCGGGGACGGCGCATCGACGCAGGACGCAGACGCCAAAGATTTTCTGAAGCAGCACAGCTGTGGACATTATCTGTCATAGATATGTAATACGTCGTCGGACCATCCCATCGAAAGAACGTTACCAGGTAAGAAAGTAACTTGTTCATCTGCTGCATTTGATACAGTGGACCATAACATTCTGTTGAAACGTCTTAGGGTGGTTGGAAAGGTCTCTGCACAAGCCTTCGAGTGGTTCGAGTCATTTCTGACCGGCCGAGAACAGAGGATAACATTTTGAGGATTCCTCTCTGATTCCCTTTTGCAGACTTGTGGCATTCCACAAGGTTCTTCACTCTCCCCTCTCATTTCTAACGTGTATGTAAAACTCATGTACAACTTAAGGACACATCAAGTTAAATTTAAATCGTATGCAGATGAGGCTCTGGTGTTTGTGAGAGTGGAGAGATTGGAGGAGACGTTTGAACTGGTGGAATGCTGCTTAAAAGAAGTACAAGCACTGATGTGTGCAAATCAGCTGTTAGTAAATGCTAATAAGACTGAGGTAGCATTGTTCGGCTGCAAACATCAATTTCAATTTAGTGCTTGCCTTCACCATGCTTTCTAGGGTCTCATCTGGATTTTGCCCCCAAGATAAAACAATGTGGGCTGCATTTGGGAAGAGGCTATGGGGAGTGAAGCACAGATAAGTGCAAAAGTACAGCCGGTGTTTCATAACTTGCGGATGTTAAGGCAGATCCTGCCGTTCATAGCAGATAATGATCATGCAACAGTCGTGGGGACTCATAAACTCACGACTGGATTATAGCAATGCCTCGTTGACAGGAATCGCATCTCCCCAAATCCAGAGACTTGAAGTAGCTCAAAATGCGGCAGTGAGCTTGTTTTTGGGGTGGCTAAATCATCCCCCATTTCCAATTTAAGGCGGTCACTGGTTGGCCATGAAGGAGTGCATAGATTTTAATATTCTGTGCATTATCTTCAAATGTGCAAACTAGCTAGCACCTCTCTATCTGATTGAAAAAAAATCAAGATCTACGTTCCAGGCCGCCAGTTACACTCTTGCGGTAAAATGCTGCTGCAAGTTCCATGATATTTGTCGAAAGGGGATCAAAGGTTTGCCGTCTATGGTACAAAGCTTTAGAATGGTCTTCCGAGGGATATTCAAGAACAACAATCTCTTACTGAATTTCGGAAGTTCTTTAAAACCTATCTTTTTTGCTAATTGAAGATTGTTGTTCTGGTTATATTGACTGCGATACTGCTGAACAAATTATTCCAATAGACGGTAGACGTTGGACCTGGTCACTGCTTGATGCATCTGCACCTAGATACGATTGGTTTTGTTTGGCGCGGGCTAGAAATAATTTCAGATTCAAATACAGAATCTGAGTTGGCTCCCAACTCCATTCACACTGGTGCCACCCCAAGGGTTTACCCACAAAACACAGTCCCTGGGAAGGCTCCAGTCAATCTGACGGGAGGCAGCCCCAGAGCCATGTATGGTATTTCCACCTAACAGCCAGTCAGAGGGAAGGTACAGTCAGGGCTTCCCAGGACTTTGGGAAACAAGGTGTAAGGGTAATAGAAACCAAGAAGCCAAAGTGGCCATCTTGCTTTACTTCAGGAATCCATCGATTCCTATGGCATTGCCTCGGTTTCCCATAAATGGAGCACACTCTGAGCCACTGCCAAGTCACCAAGTAGCTGCCACCAGCCTATATCCTGCTCTTTGGCAACACACAGGTGCCCAAAAAACACACATAAGAGGAGGTACAAGGGTGTACCCCCACCCATGGGTTCCATAATGGTATCCCATGGGTGGTGTTCACCAAAAGGAAAACAGGAAGAGCTGCTCTGCCAGAGCGCCAGGCTGGATACACACACCAAGAAGTGGTAGGACAAGGACAAAGAGGTCCTGTCCCTCCAAAAGGCATTTCCAGCATCACAGTGGGGGTTGTTCACAGGAAAATAGGCATTTGTGTGTGGGGTGGAGGATGGAAAATAATGGCTGGAGCCGAGCTGCACATATTTTATGGGGACTGTGGTGAAGTATCCTGCCTTACTCAAGAGGTTAGTGATGGAATGCCCACAGGGGTCACCAAAGCCACATGATGCCAGGCATGGCCTAGAAATGATCCCCTTGTCTACCCAGCCTCAATGTGAGCTTTGTAGCAACTCTCCACAAAAGCAGCATAGTCAACATGACCCTTTCAGGCATTTTGAGGAATACCTGTGGAGAAACCCATCCCACAGATGTTTCTCAAGGGTTCGATCGCCAGGTAGTAGCTCATACACTCTGCTCCCAAACTGTTAGAGGATGTAGGTTCTCGCCAAATCAAAAGCTCCACTCATCCAGAAATTATCAGGTGGTGGGGGAGCGACGCCCTGGCGGCTGGGGCTGGGGCTAGGGCAAGGCCCTGGCAGCTGGACTGGGCGACTGACCTTTGAGGAGGGTGCGATTTTCCCAAAAGAGTTGAGGAGAAAAGTTAAACCACAGAGGTTAGAGAATATGTTGGTCAGTGGCGACCCCCATTCAAGTGGAGAAAAAGGAGGAGGGTCCTACCCATACAACCCTACATGTGGTGGACTAGTGGAGGTGATCAAACACTGTGGAGTGTCAAGGAGGTGCCAGGGATTAAAGAAATTAAGAACCCCATAAATAGTCTTATTTTTTAAAAAAAGGCACTATGCCGTAAGAAGCCTTTCCCTAGCTAGAGAAGAGGGAACCTAGAGGCTTAGTCATGAGCCCCAATGCAGTTATTTAAGAAATCTCCTCTATCTCTACTTGAAGTGTTCTCGAGGGGTCTAACCTCTCCCCCGGGATGTTCAATCAATACCTGGCACTTCTTGCCCACAGCATTGCCACTCCTCTGCCCCAACTTTCAGTGATATGCGGATGACACAACTCATTTTCAGGCTCCCTTCAGCCACCTCTTCTACTTCTCTCACTGTCCGTCTGCTATCCAGGAGTGGTGTGCTGCCAATGATCTCTGCCTTAATGCCAGTAAGACCGACATTCTCCTCACTGGCACACCTGCTCCCTCCTTTCCTGTCACTCTCCGGCCGGCCTCTCTTGGCCCTATTCCTGCTCCCAACCGTGAGGCTAAAAACCTCAGGGTCGTCTTCGACTCCACAAGCTCCTTCTCTCCTCACATCTCTGACGTCTCTAAGAAGTCACACTACTAGCTGCACCTCTTCAAAGGTATTCTTCCTTTCCTCTCCTTCCCCCAGAAGCTCACTGTCTCCAGAGCTCTGGTTCTCTCTAGGCTGGACTACTGCAACAAATCTGCCTGCATCTACACTTTGCCCTCTGCAACTCATCCAAAACAGGACTGTGAGACTTATCCTTTGCCTCAAGCCCTGGGATTGTATCTCTCCTGGACTGAAATCTCTGCATTGGCTCCCAGTGAGGCGAGGATTAAGTTCAAAATTGTCTGCATTGTCCACAAGGCCTTCTCTGGCCTGGGACCTCAATACCTTCAACTCTCTTCCTAAATATCTTCCCTCTCGAGATCTTTGCTCATCCATCTCCAACTCCCTCAGGGTCAGTCTCTTCTCCAAACAGCGATTTGGTGGTAGGTCTTTCTTCTGCTGGAGTCTCCCTCTGGAGCAGCTTTCCTGCCTCTCTAAAACTTGACGAGCACTATCTCGGGTTCCGGAAGCATATCAAGACCTTCCTCTTTGCTTCTATTTTCTCTCCTCTTCTCCCCTGCTGATGTTCTGGCTGAATCTGAAACTGCACTGGTTACCTGGCTACTCTCTGATCTCGGGCACAGGCCCCTCCCTGCCAGTTGCACACCTGCCCTTGCCCCCCCTGGCAACCCTTGTACTCAGGGACTGTTACCAGCACTTATCACCCAATGTCTGCACTTAAACTTACCACCAGCTGGCTGCACTTTTTATTTATTGTCCTGATTTATCTTGCTGTTATCCTATGTACTGCAATATCTCCTCCCCTTCGCCCCCTGCACTTTTCACACTCTCTCCCCCCCCCCGCTCCCAGCACTTGCACGATCTCAATGCCACCTGACCTAGTAGGATTGTTGTCTTTGTCTTCCCTCTGTTTCCCCTCCCCTGCCCTCCCTTGCACCATCGTGCCTTGAAACACTTGTGTATAGTTGCGTTATAAATGCCATATCATATCTGAACAAGAGTTGGAAAAACCAACAGACAGTTTCTGTTTCAGGTTGCACAATTGTGCAAGAAAGTTCTTACCGTAACCTCGCCTAATCCACCCACCTTGGCGAAAGCCCAGAGGAGGATCATTGACCAGAACTCCACTGATCACGGTCGGGCCAGGGAGAACTAGGGCAAGGACCTAACACCTGATCAACTCTATTGAGGTGGGGTTGGTAGGGACAGGCATGTTAACTTACCCCCTGTACTCTTGATTCATACAGGGACCACTTTGGCAGTCCCTGAAATTGTGGGCCCTCCATGCTTTTGTGTGTTTGTTACGATGAAGCTTCAGATGTGCACTTCAGCGTTGGTATTAGTTCTGGCTAGTGGACGGTTACGCACTCGTGTGAAACTGCTCCTGGGACTGGACAGCTGGAGGAACCTGGCACAATGAAGAAAGGACCACAACCTTTTTGACTAACCCAGAGGGCCCACAGGACATGATACAGGTCACTTCAAATAAATGGTGAGGATTACCCTAGTGGTGGTAACACAAGCTGGTCCTGCGAGGCCCCTCTTAGTGGTGGATAGCTGTAACTGCTGGGAAGGCCTCTTGTGTCTCAATTCAAAGGTCTGCTGAGTCTGAACGGCGACGGATGCAATGAAGTATCCCTAAAGGAAGCTGCTCAGCCCTCAGGATGGTTCCAGGACACTTCTGAAGACTTCTTAGAACAGGTTCCACAACAGGGCTTGAGAGTGGTTGTAGTCACCAGTCCAGGTTTTGAAGCACTGATTGGAGATCGGCAAAGGAGAAAGGCTTCGCCAGAATGGTTGAAGACAATGCTGGTTGGCTACACCGTGTTGCAGATCTTTAACGAGAGGCTTCTCTTCGAAATGATCTTGGCTCCAACAACAATTTGTTGAATGTCTGCAAAAGCCTTCCTCTCATCCATGCTTCATGATGTAGCTGCCCCAAGCCTGCAAATGATAAGGATTTGCACCATTCAAACTGGACATTCTAACCATGCACAGCCTCTGGCAAACACATCTGTCCTGTTACTACCCCACTTTGGCATGATATAGACTGCGGCTAGACAGTTAAAGCCCCCACACAGGGCAACAAACACGCTGCTGTTTTGCCTGGAAAAGTTGGAGTTTTCCCTGCGAGAAAGTGCTCACCATAAATGGCAAATCCTGAGAGGGCAAGAAGGATGGCCAAAATACAAGATGGCCAAAGGTGAGCCGAAAATATTGTGGCATAGCCATTTTAGAGTCTATGGTACTCTAAAAGGCCCTAAGCGGTAAAATGCGAAATCACGCAAGATCATTAAAAGAAATGCAGTAGTAAAATATCCCTTGCTACCAGCCCTTCTTGAAGGTGTCTGGTCAAAGGATCGAATCCAAAGGGTCGAATGGTCATAGGATCGACACCAAAGGATCACATTTTTTTTTTAAATTATATATATTTTTTGGGGGTTTTCTTTTAGTGAAAAAAGTGGTTTTTACCACAAAAACAAGGGTTGATTGGGACCCCCCCCCCCCCCAAAACAAAAAAAATTCGATCCTTTGGTGTCGATCCTTTGACCATTCGACCCTTTGGTTGTCGATCCTTTGACCTACATCCCTTCTTGAACAGATCCTGAAGCAATTACAAAGTTCAGAAAAACAATGTTTTTGTGACACAAAGTATCCCTCCTGCACCTCGATACTAAGGTGAAGAGTGCAGAGCATTTAAGAATGGAGAGCAGAGTTCTCCTGCATTGATAGCCATAGGGACTGATCAGTGCCCCAATACAGATGAGCTCAGTTAAGCAAGCTAAATGAAAAGGATTTACTTGCCTTTCAACTCGAGACCGGTTCAGCATAGCAGCAAAAAGTTGAGTGGTTAGTCAGATGTCTAGAGAGGGGGAAAGCAGTACAAAGAAAATATTTCTTAATGGATACTATTGACTATTCATCCCATACTTAACAACCATCACTGGACACCCCCCTTATCCGACCCTAAAGGCCCGAAAAACAAGATCACTTGGATACCAGCAACTAAGAAGGCCTTCCATTTTCTGAAAGTTTTTGCCAACCATACATCAAATTCCATTCTTTATAAATTGTAACCAATTAATGGTCTCCAGACTCCACTCACCCAAATGCAATAGTCATAAGACCAACTCCAGGTGCGGGTTTGGGAGCGTTTTAAAAAGCTCATAGAGAAACCGGGTAGTGTGGGAGTTTGGAGAAATTGGAGATGAAGAGATGGAGTGTGTTGGAGGAGAGGAAGAGCATAGTTTTGCAGGTGTCTGGAGGCCAGTGGAGGTGGCCATTGGGAAAGCTGTAGGAGAGCAGAAGTGGCTTTGAGGCAGGGACTCCTTGGTGGTTGGGGATCAGGAGACCTCAGAGCTTGTGTAGAGGAAGACCTCAGGAGTTGAGATGTCATGGGAGAAACCCAGACAGGGAGGGAAGATACTGATGACACACCTTACATCTGGCAGACCACTGGGGATGGATAGAAGTATGAGCACACCGCTGAATCAGAGACTGAAGTCCAGCCCTCTCCAACACTCCAGCCAACCTACTAAAAGCAGGACAAAGACCTGCATGGTTGCCCGTTGCGACTGTTGCACTCCTGTCAGTGCCTGTCCTGATCTGAAGAGCAGCTTCAATTCGCCTTTTACTTCACTCATTTGGAATAAGCAAGGAAGAAGATTATGCCTATAGAGCTAGTAAGACCTGTTGAACCCACTACAGAATACGAAGAGACAACCATCCACTGTGATTGCTGTGTTAGGGCCCCATACATCAATATTATTCAGTTAATCAAAGAGTTATTTATTACTTGTTTCAGACAAAGGAGAAGCCGTTAAAACCTTGTTCGCATGATTTTTAACCTGAGAAAAAGACTCACCCTATTATTTCCCTGAGTTGAGCTTTTTTCTTTTGTTTGTTATTGAGCCTTTTAAAAGATGCATCACATTGATCCAGCTACTCTGTTTTATGATTGGACCCAGATTTCATGGAGCATTTACATGTCAACCGTATACATTTAGATGGCCTGTTCGAGCTTTATGAGAGTTGCGCTTCCTCCAATTGGACTTAAATGCTAGCTTCTGCCTCCTTTTTTTAGACTGTACATCCTTGCATCAAATGTACAATGTTTATAGAATTATAATAATTGTTCATGAATTTTAAATTTCACTGCATGTTTTGCTTTTTGATCATGCTAGGTATATAAGCATATTAGTGGAACTTACAAGACTGGAAGGGACTCGACATGGGCATCTGATAGCCGCTCAGATGCTTGATGTTGCAATCCGAGTAAAGGCCATTCGGAGCTTTGCAGTATCCCAAATGGCTACGCTACTGGACAACGCCCACCTGCTGTCAAGCAACACCCAGCGTAATGGAATTTGTGAGGTTTTGTACGCTGCTGCCTGGATCTGTGGAGAGTTTTCTGAGTAAGTGTTTGGAAACAATTATTGCAGCAATTACCAAAAAAAACGTTGTGTGTGGTTAACAATAATATCTAAAAGTTTTGCTTCCAAGGGTCATTGCCATTTGTACATATCTGTTATTGCACTGCCTATCTTACGTACTGTTTTTTGGCATAGCAGGTCCAGTCTTTACTGCACATGAGATGAGGCAGTTTTTTATTTAAATGTACATTCATAGTTGTGGTTGATATTGATAGGCATCCACACAAAGATGTGATCAACAAAAACTTTATATGGAGCTGCGTACAAATTGGACCCAAAAACAAAGTTGTCAGGATGGTGAATCTCCAGGATGTGGGCAGTTTTTCTTGGCAACTTCGAAATAAAGGGGCTCTGAGTCACGTTATTGTCCAAGCAAACGTTCTTACATTTCTCCTTCATTCCGGTGCCTGGTCTCTTGGCAGGTTAATTTAATAACGTTGTGCAAATAGTATTCGATTCAAGAGCTCGTTATGGCTTCAAAGTCGGTGCTCCTAGTGTACACAAATTCTGATCTATCCGATACATAATTTCTTTAATCATCATCAAGTAACAGAATGGACCAGTGTTTTTTGAAAATCTTGTACATTTAGTTATTCTTGAAAATCTAGTAAGTATCCTAGTCTTGTTTTTGTCATTCCCTGGCTTGGATTTTGGAGTGAGTACTGCTGATCTATTTAAGTTATCAGCTTTCTTCTTTACCGCCCTGATTTTGTTAATTGAACATCCTCTTTCGAAAAACCTTTTTTTTTTTTTTATCTTTTCAATGTCATAACTGACGGTTTTCCTACAGTTAAGTTCCGCTTGTAGAAATTCCCCTTTTGGAATGTTCTCAATGACAATCTGGTTGTGACAACTTTTGGAGTGTAAGATGGCATTCACCTCTGTTTCCTTTCTGTATGTTCTAGTACAGATCTCATCATTCTCAAGGTCTATGTTTAAATCTAAATAAAGTGGTGTGTACTTTTCTCCAAGTCAATTCGATACAAAATCTGTTGGTATTTATATATTGATAAAACATTATTAGTTCTTTTTCAGTCCCATTACATACTACCAAGATATCATTGAAATACCTCAGCCATAAGTGAATCTTTTTGGTCACATCCGGTATAGGTTAGCATATGTGTGTATTCATATTCCCCCATGAAGAGGTTGGCCAGGGATGGTGTGTAGCCTGTCCCAATGGCCACTGCCGTTGGCTGTTTATAAAGAACATCATTAAAGAGAAATATGTTGTGATGTGAATGTAAAGAATTCTTTGATCATTTTAATAATTTCAGAAAAGACGCTGATTTGTTGTTGGGAAAAGTATTCACTGCTTTCTAATGGAAATTTGTGATCAATGGAGGTGTAAAGCACTTTAACATCGACAGTGGCTAGCATATATTGTTTGCCCTATTAAGTCCTATTGAGTATGTTTTTAGCACTTGCATGGTATCCCTCGCATATGAATCAAGTCTCAATACTTCCAGTCTTAGAAAATGTCTAAATGTATTGACATTACGCTTTTACCCAGCCTTTGCCACTCACAATTGGCCGTACTTCTGGTAGGATCTCGAACGCTTTGTGCAGTTTAGGGAGAAAATAGATTGTAAGAATCTTGAGTTTTTCACACATGAAAAAATCCTCATCAGTAATGAGTTGTTTGGTACCATTTGTTTGTTAATCTCTTTTGATTCCTTGATGGTTCCCTTCACACAATCTTGATTGATTTTTATATAAGAATACGGTAGCGAGAGATGGTCCTCCGCCATTTTGATGTCAATTTTTATTGAGGATCACAATATTCCCCCATCCCCTTTATCAGACTAATTGATAAGTTCCTCATATGTTTGGAATCTTTTTAAGGCTAATTGTTCCTTGCGGTTGGCTTATGGCTGATCATCCTCACCTAAGTATGTGGCCAGTATGGTATTCTGTAAATCTTGATTGATGATGTACTTAACTCTGAATGATAGCGTATGTCCCTTTTGTCTCCAATTTGAATTGTGAAAATATTTGTTGAATTTTCTGATAAATTTGTAGGCATCAATTTGAGTGCTAATATAGTCGCAATTGATCATTGGTGTGAAGGATAAGCCCCTATTCAGTACCGTCAATTCTCTTACCTAACCCCCTTTTGCAGAGGTTGATTTTGAAGTTCACCTATCTGTCCGTCTCTTCTGGCCTCTGATCGGGTTCTTGTTCCTGTCCTGTCCTTTTCCTCTTTATTTCTATTTTGTCTTCCTCCTCGTTTACCCCTTGAGTGGGTCTTTGTGTTGTAATATCTTTGTGAACTGGGTCTTGGAATCAAACTTGCTTGATAAAAGGGCGGTTTCTCTTTCAATATAGTCTTATTTGATCTAAAAAAAAAAAGAAGTTTTTGATGGATCTGTTTCTGCTATCGTGCTTTGACTAAGCAATTGTCTTTCCACATCACTATCCACATCCAAGCTGGCTCTGTGTCCCCAATAATCTCTTTTGCTCCTCCCCAAAATCTATCTATTTCAAAGATTTTTACCAGTCCTTACAGCATCTCATGACTTCTACTAGCCTATGCTGTCTTGCTAGTCATGTCATAGCTCTCAAATCTCCACTCACCAGAAATTATTTTCACCTAATGGCTTTTGATGGCGCCTTCACTTCTATGGGGAAAAAGCAGCAGGAATGTAATTGTGTCGTAGTCATCAATGGAAATCTTTCTTTAATGGGAAATGATAAATAAGCAACAGCTATTTATTTTTAGCTTAGTAGGCTCCAATTGCAACATTAATTTGATCTTGCTCGTAGAGGCCAAACAAAGAACCGGCCAATCTATAGTCCCATCTTCCCTATGTGGAAATGCCTCCACTCTGTCATGGTCCTCATGTTCACCCTGTCTAATGGTAAGCTAAGAGTTCATTGTTGTGTCTACCACGCTGGCCAGGAATTCTTTAGATTGCTCCGGGATTAGATGAGATTTATGTTGTTATTTTGCATTTGTATAGCGCCTTATGTATCATTGGTATGATCTCAAAGCGCTGCCAGGTTGAACGCTCTTGGGAACCGCAGTTCAAGTCAGTTGAGAGAGAGTCGTAAAGTGTGTGGGCGGTCCAGGTATGTGTGCAGCTGGTGTGGTTGTTGCATGATAGCTTCTTCTTAGCGGTAGGTGTGGTGCTGAGGAGATAAGTTGAATGTGTTTGGTCTGGAGGGTGGATATCCAGACTGAGTTCTTGCTATGTTAGGCCTGAGGAGACGCCTAAGCTACCCAGTATGGGCTACCTAGCTGTGTTTTATTAGGATGATGGGTAGTTTGATGAGTCATGTTAGTATGAGAACAGCTTTACCGAATGTGTCATAGTACTGCTGTGTTCTAGTTGAATGGTGGTGTATAGGAGAGAGTAAGCATAGTAGTGTGATTTTGTGGTAATCAGTTAAGTGTATGCAACCAGGCACTATCAATGATGTTGGGAATACCTTCTAAATTCAACTTTTAACACAGTGATTCTATTAGAGCACATTCAATGATATTGGGAATACCATCTTAATTCAACTCTAATACAGTGACGCTATTAGGGCATACTTCTAAGTTCAACTTTAAACAATGACGCTGCTAGGGCGCACTTTCTAAGTTGAACTTTAACCCAGTGATGCTATTAGGGTGTACTTTCTAGATTGAACATTAACACAGTGACGCTATTAGGGCACACCCAGTGATGTTGGGAATACAGTCTGGATTCAATATTAGCACAGTTATGCTATTAGGGTACGATTTCTAAGTTCAACTTTAACACAGTGATGTTATTAGGGCACATGCTATTCATCACAATTGTCTAAATGTGGCACAAGCTAACATTCACAATTCCAACTAAGAGTGGGACATGCGATCATTCACAATGAACCTGAGTGAGGGATGTGCTACCAGTCATAATTCTATCTAGGATAGGCACATGCTGACACTTGCAATTCCAATTGGGAGAGGGACATGCTATCATTCGCAGTTCCACCTAAGAGTGGGAAATGCTAACATTGTCACACCCGTCTCAATGTGAGGCTGGCTAATTTTCACTATTGTCTCTGGGAGTGGCACTTGTTAGTAATGCAAGTATGTCAGAATGTTATGCAGGACAACATTTACAGTCCAGCCTTGAATTAGGTTGGTGCTCGGATCTCTCTAAATGTGCATGGTGTAATTCTTTGGCAGTTAGTTATGGGAAGGCAAGGTAGAGTGGCAGGGGCTTTCTGGAGTAGAGTAATTGCTCTACAGCCCACCCATGCCACACTTAGTTTTGTTGGTGTCTGCCCGCTGCTGGCTTCACTGGCTTCCCCTGCAGACACTCTGTGGAGCAGCTACTGTAAGAGCCGCCCTTTTCCTTGGGCCCTTAGCCGAGGGGGCTGCCGGGCAGAGGGCTGCCCTGGGGAGACCGGTGATGAAGGGCAGTTGGACCAATCACGGGTGGTGGGCTGGTAGAGAAAGCGGGAGGAAGAAAGGAGCCGCGATAGAGCGGGGGGCGGGAGAGGAAGCTAACGGGCACAACGGAGCCTAGATGATTTCAACAAAGGCCCGTAGGTCTCACAGGCCCACCACTCGCCTACTCAGCCACTTTGGAATGGCGAGTACGGTGTTCTGGGCAGCGAGGCACAGAGGCATCCAGGAAGCTGGATGAGCCAATCACGGGGGGTAGGGGGGAGGAAGGGGAAAGGAGACGTGATGAGGCGGGAAAGGAGGCTAACGGGCACAACGGAGCCCAATTTACAAAACTTTGCTTCCAATTGCCCGCCCCCCCCCCCCATTAGCTTCACACTCCCTTTTTACTCTGCTTCCCTCCCTAAGATTAACTGTGTTTGTCCGTAGGCTCACCCTAAATCCCTCCACCAGTGTTTCCCATTAGAAAAATATCGGGAACAAGTCCCTTTGTCTCCTAGCTCCCAGTCAAATCTAGGTCAACCCTGTTATGCAATTAAAACTGCAGTAACTATAGAAGCAGACATATACAATATATCAGCCTACCTATAGACCAAAACCTAAGTTAATCACTTATTAAACTATGTATACATGCTTCTTTATGCAATGTCAATTATACAATTTTTATATATATTTATATATGTATTTTTTCCTGAGGCTTGTGGATTCTGCTTAGATCACATGCTGTACATAGGCAGACATCTACATCTAGTGTAAGCTGCAGGGTATTACAGCTGTTGTTTTCGAATCTCGAAAAGGGACGTCGACAGGGCGTGCCAGTAATACTATCCCCAGTGTGACGTCCACTGTTCCCATGATCCCTCACGCGTCTACGTCCCTCAGATTGTTTTTTGCCGCCGTTCTAGACGGACACGTATAGCAGAGTTTAAATAGTTAATGAAACCCATCTTGAAAATGCTCCATTATGTATCAGTATAGAAGCCAGTATTATTTCCCTGCTTTCCTTCTCCCACTTCTTAATTGCATTCTCATTGCCTAATATTACTTAATTTCCTTCACTGCACTTTTTAAAATCCATTTGAAATAAACTCCCTACCAATTCTTTCTATGAAACCAGCATGGGTGAAATTTTCCTCTGGTTCAATAAACACATCTACACCAAATCTAACCCCACTACCATATATAGATGATATTCACCAGGCATCAAATATATCAAACAATCCACAATTCGGTAGAAATCCCATTTGCACAGATTTGTACACAATACATTATCCCTTAATCTGAACTCCCCTTTCACACATCCTCCTCAAATCAATATCTAAATCTCTGCCATCATTGACTCAAAAATCCTCTACCCCACTTCTGACTTTATTTTTAAACTTGGTTTTTATTAAGGTTTCAAAAACATTGTACAAAATAAGGGTGTGTTCAATGCGTGTCATTAACAACATAATCCTCCAACATCCCACCCTCCAACAGTCCCCCATCATCGTTAAACAAGCTCCCTTGTCCCCCTCTCCCCTACACCCTGGGAACGGTGTCTCCTCCGGTAATGAGCGTCACATTTTCTTTTCTGTATCTTGATACATGGGCAAGCGTCTTTGTTCCGAGTAGTTCAAGATGCGTTTTGCGGACCTCCGGGGTGACCCCCGTGTGGGGTAGAGCAATTGGTCCGCATAGAGGCAACGTGCAAACTAGTTGTCTTTCACTATTCATTGTACTGTACAAACTCTCAAACAATAGTTATATATTTGCGTACAAAGTCCACCCATAACTAACTGTTCATAATGGGTGGATTTTCCATGGAGGGCTGCTGTGATTTTCTTCGTTGTACAGATGTTGGTGGCCACACATCCATTCTTTTTTCATAGGAGCTCTGGCCGCTTTCCAACCCAATGCAAGGCAGGCCCGGCCCGCCAATAAGAGTGGGGCTGCTAACACTGTCATTCTCCTACAATCTCCCTCATGTTCTTCCAAACCAAACATTGTGATGGGGGGGGTCCGGCTACCCACTGGATCCCGTCTAATTCCCTTATCCACTTTACCACCTCATCCCAGAACACCTTGATGCGGGTACACCCTTACCACATGTGCCAATAATCTGCCCTCTTATCGCATTGATGCCAGCACAAAGGATTTGTTGATTTAAACATTTTGGACCGTCTATGTGGATTGTATTGCCATCTGTGGAGCAATTTGATAGTGTGGAGTTGATATTGGCTCAATATTGATGCTTGCGAGACCCCTCTGTATATTATCCCCCACAGTTCCGGATTGATAAGAGTTCTCTCTCCCACTTAGTATTCAAGTTCACAGTTGAGCCACCCCCAGCTTCTACTTAGACCCTATACATGGCTGAGATAAGGCCCTTTGTTTCAGTTCTCCCATTTAGGATTTTTTCGAAGGGGGTTAGTTCTTGCTGGACTTTTTCCCTCCATTTCTCTCTTGTTATGACACCTTTAAGTTGGTGGAAGGGGAAGACTGGTAGAGGACCTATCCCTAGCGCCTCCTCCAGCTCTGGCAACGTGATAAACTTATCCCCTTTCCAAAGTTGGCCCACTCTTTCGAGACCTGCTTTGAACCAGAACCGATCTCTTGTGGTGGTTTGGGATGTCCTCTCTAATTCCTGGTGCCCAAATGTGGCTGGGTGGGGACGGCCAGGATGTGATCTCTTTCGTAACTCTTTGCTCCCTCCATATTACCCATATGGTACCAAGTAACGGGTGATTACATAATCTGCATAGAAGTTTGTTTCGAATGGATTGTGTCCTCCCACGTATTCCTCGGAAGAGGGCGCTGTGCTCGAGGTCGTGGCATCGAATGTCCCTAGACGGGCTCTGTAACGTGTCGACGTCACCGATGGTATGAATGGCTCGAGACGCGCCCGTTTGCTTCAGTTCCATTTTTCCGATTGCTTCGCTCTCGTGAATGGTGTGCTTAGATTTTCTGTCAAGAAAATGTCAACGACCTCTTCGACTCCCAAAACTGGGTTTAAGAAGTGTAATGACTGTGGATCGAAGATGTCCATCACCGATCCTCACCGTGTCTGGGCTCAGACCATCAAACAGGCGACTGTGGCTCCTGTCCGTCTATGACGGAGAAGCCCCTCCGTGAGAGGAAAAGTAAGTTAGCGGTGGGGCGGGAGGCGTTGAAGGGCTCTTCGAAAGCCTTATATAAAAAACAAAAAAAAATCAACTCTAAAAAGCACTCTAAGAGATCCCGATCTCGTAGCAGGTCGAGACGATCTTCGTCTTCCTCTAAAAAGCTCATAAGGAGACATAGATCTCTGTCGTCATCGTCCGGTTCGTCTACAGAATTGGTTCGATGTCTGACTAGATTGGATTCCCCTTCAAAGTGGGAGAGCTTTAGAAAAAGAATGTTACAGGTCTTTGAGAACGTGGCCTTGACGCCCTCGAAAAAACCTCAGAAAAGTCTGACCCCGGTTGCTCCTTTGGACGACGCAGGGAAGTCGGGAACTACAACGGTTAAGCCTAGTCGTACCCATAGATCTCGAGTCGACAATTCGTCGAGAGATCCTCGAGGATCGAGTGCCTCTCCGATCCCTCATGAAAAACAAAAATTGTCGAAGTCGGGTGCAACTTCGTCGACGCCAACTGCTCCGATAACAAAGCCTAATTTATCCTCTACGCCTTTTTTAAAGGCTTTGTCGAGTGTGTCGAAGGTTCCTTCGACTCCCTCGAAGACTCACTCGAAGAAAACACTGATTCCTTCGACAAATTATGAGGAAGAAGAGAAAAGGTTTACACTTTTACCAAGATAGGGACTTCTTTAGGTCCTTGTCTTCAATTTTTGAGGAATCTGGTTCAGATGATGAGGAGGTCACTCATCTGGAGTAAAATATGGGACTAGACAAGTTCCAGAGGAACTGATAAATCCCGAGACAAAAATGAGAGATCTATCTGCTAGTGGTGTGGACACATCACCCGAATTGGAGTTTGCTGCACCTGATCCTGCAGAACATGCAGACTCTGGGTATAGGAATTTGATGAGTAGGGTGATTGAATATATGGGTTGGGGAAGAGCCTCCCCTACGTTTGAACAAGACGATATGATGGATATTATAGTCCGAGGACCCCGGAAAGATCCAGTTCTCCCCTTCCATAAGGCATTGCAAAGAAGAGTTGAGAAACACCTGATAGCATTGCTGCAGTAGACAGCAATCTCCCAAAAAAAGTACAGAACTTCCACTTCTGACCCAGAATACTCCAGAAAGCTTGGTTATTCAGGCAGCTGCTTCATCCAGGCAGGCCGCATACCCATCCATACCGCCGGACAGGGAGGATAAAAAGGTTGATGCCTGGGCTCGTAAAGTTTTTACATCGGTAGCAAGGCCTTGAAATCTACCAATGTCACCTGTACCCTGGCCAGGTTCACACATACCCTGTGGGAATGCATTTCGGCGGCGGCTGAGCATATTCCGGAAGGCGAGGAAAGGGAAGGCTTCTGAATATAGTCAATGACGGTAAAGAGGCAATGGGGGAATGCCTCCGGTCTGGACTGGATACTGCTGATAGTATTAGCAGGTCCATGGCATCAAGCACAGTGCTTCGAAGATTTTCGTGGTTGAGAAAGTCGGATTTGCACCAGATGTACAGACCAGGCTTCTCAACATGCCCTTTGATGGCTCGAGGCTGTTTGGTAGTAAGGCTGATGAGAGCCTGGAAAAACTTCAGACCTTGAAAGCGGCAGCAAAGTCGCTTAGTGCCTCCATGCGACAGCCTCAGGAACCCTATTCGGGCTCGTCTTCCTGGAGGGGTCGTCCTTTTCGATACTACTCCTCTGTTGGTAGAGGAAGAGGACAGGCTTTTCAAAGGGGCAGAAGAAATGTCACTCGTGGTGGACGAGCAAAGACTACAAAGCCATCTTCAGGAACGGCATCTATGCTCTCAGCCGCTCCTGCAGCCGCCTCCAAATCTCTCTGAGGTCTTATCATACAAACCACCTGTGGGAGGCGGAATCTCTCAGCATCTGGAAGAATGGCGAGGCATTTCTTCAGTTGCATGGGCACTGGAGCCAGTAGCTCAAGGTTACTGCCTACCCTTCATAAAAAGACCTCAAGATCATCCACCAGGAGTCAGCTCTACCAAAATTCCCTGCTAGAGAAAGGTGCAATAGAACATGTCCCTGTAGCGGAGAGGAACAAAGGCTGGTACGCCGCCTATTTTCTCATCCCCAAAAAGGACGGAGGATTGAGACCCATCTTGGACTTGAGAAAATTAAACAAATTCCTCAGGAAGGACAAGTTCAAGATGGTAGCCCTTTCTCGGATCCATCAGGCTCTCCAACTCCAAGACTGGTTGGCATCATTGGACCTTCAGAATGTTTATTTTCATGTGCCAATCCATCCCAAGCACAGAAAATACCTGAGGTTTGCAGTTGGCGGTTCTCACTATCAGTTTCGAGTTCTGCCATTCGGGCTGACCTCCGCAATGAGGGGTTTCACCAAACTGATGGCGGTAGTGGCAGCGAGTCTCAGGAGAGAGGGGATTCAAGTATACCCCTACCTGGACGAATGGCTAATTAGAGCATGTTCTCCAGAACAAGCTCAGGAACACCTGTCTATCACCTACCACTTCCTCCACAACCTGGGCTTCTCCCTCAATTTTAAGAAGTCCCACATGGTACCATCCCAACAACTACAATTTATCGGAGCAGTCTTGGACAGTTCCTTGGGGAAAGCCTCGCCGCCCGGGGTGAGAGCTCTCCACATCCAGCAGATGGTAACAAAATTCCAAAAAGCCCAGCATCTACCCACCTTTGATTTCCTGAGGTTGTTCGGCCTCATGGCATCCTGCATTTTTCTGGTGCCAGAGGCCAGATTGAGAATGAGATCCCTCCAATGGGCCCTCAGAACTCAGTGGTCCTAATTCTCGGGAAATATGTCAGATTTTCTGCAAGTCCTGAGCACAGTTGCTCAGGATCTATCGTGGTGGGCTTGCAACGACATCCTCAATGGAGAATCTTTTTGGAAACCATGGTCGGAGATAACAGTAGTGATGGACGCCTCACTCACAGGGTGGGGAGCACACACCAACGATCTGACAATCAGCGGACGTTGGTCTCCATCAGAGTCCAGACTTCACATCAACCTTTTGGAGCTGAGGGCAATCAGACTAGCTCTGAAGGTCTTCCTGCCCTCCGTACAGAGAAAGAATGTCCTGATAATGACAGACAACACAGTGGCCATGTACTACCTCAACAAAAGGGGAGGCGGAGGATCACTACCTCTGTGCAGAGAGGCGATGCAGCTCTGTTTCTGGGCGATAAAAGAGGGAATCTCTCTATCGGCAGTTCACCTAGCCAGAGAGCAGAACACGGCGGCAGATGCTCTGAGCAGGCAGAGCACAGTCTCCCACGAGTAGGAGTTAGCTCAGGAAGTCCTTCTGGAGATCTTCACCCTTTGGGGAACCCCTCAAGTAGATCTGTTCGCAACCTCGGTAAACCGAAAGTGCGATCAGTATTGCTCAAGGGAATTTCCTCAAAGAGGAGCTCTAGGACACGCGTTCGTAGTGGATTGGGATTTTCCCCTGCTGCATGCATTTCCTCCAGCCCCCGTGATTCCTCAAGTAATCAGAAGGTTAAGAAAGTCCAGGAAAACCATGATCCTAATTGCCCCGGATTAGGCCAGGAGGACGTGGTACCCGGACCTTCTGGACATGTCCATCTGCCCTCCAATACGTCTTCCACAAAGAGAGGATCTTCTCTCGCAAGAGGAAGGTTGGGTTCTCCATCCAGAGGTCAACACGCTCAACCTTCATACATGGTTTCTGAGAGGTTGAGATACAAGGATTGGGACCTTCTGGATGACGTAATGGAGATTTTGCTTCCGGCCAGGAGGCCAGCAACAAAATCTTTGTACCGGTGTCGTTGGAATAAAGTCAGTAACTGGTCCAAGGATAGAGATGTGGACCCTTTTCAATGTGGCACTCCAATGGTGCTTTCTTTCCTGTTACATCTAGCCAATCTGGGGCTCCAGATCGGAACAATCAAAGGATACCCTGCTGCGCTGTCCATTTTTAAGCGCTCCTCGGAAGAGGTTTCTTACTTTAAAATACCATTAATAATACAGTTCTTAAAAGGATTTACAAGTGTATATCCACCAATTCCATTTCATGTTCGAACCTGGGATTTGAATTTAGTTATCAAATTCCTAACATGTATACCATTTGAGCCTCTGCACTCATGTCCATTGAGGCTTTTAACGTTAAAAACTGTCCTTCTTGTGGCGTTAACATCAGCCCGCAGGGTAAGTGAACTACAGGCTCTCTCATATAAACCTCCATACACCACTTTTTATATAGACAAAGTGATTCTAAAAGTAAAACAATCTTTCTTACCGAAGTAGTTTCCGACTTCCATTTGTCACAGAAAATTGTTTTACCAACATTCTAACCTCCTCCTCCTCATTTGGGAAAAGAAGAGGAGAGGTTACATAGGCTGGACCCCAAGAGGGCTCTCAGTCTTTACATTGCAAGAATGTCAAAATTACGCCAAGATGACCTACTTTTTGTGGGATACACAAGTAGTAAATTGGGGTTAGTGGTGACAAAACAAACCAAATCCCGCTGGATTATTCTAGCTATATTGGAATGCTACAGATTAGCAGGAAAAAAAACACCGGATGGGTTACGTGCTCACTCCACAAGGGGAATGGCTACTTCTGCTGCTTTGAAGAGGGGGAGTCCCTGCAAAAGATATTTGCTCAGCTGCAACATGGGCATCAATGCATACCTTTATCAAGCATTACTGCTTAGATGCCTCATCCTCAAATGAGGGACTTTCTGTCAGAGCAGTACTTCACTCTGTACATGAAAACAAAAACTAGCACTCCCACCTCCAAATTGGTCACTGCTATGGGAATCTATCACAAGATGAGGAATACGTGGGAGGACACAATCTATTCAAAGAACAAGTTACTTACCAACTGTAACGTTTTTTCGACTGGATGTTCCTCCCACATATTCCTCATCGACCCTCCCAGCCTACCCGCAGCATAGTTTATATTGTCTTACAATTTCCTCTCACGATGGGCCTATCAGTCACAGCATACGCCTAGATGTTCCACGAGTATTTCCTCGAAAAAACAGAACTGAAGCCAACGGGCGCGACTCAAGCCATTTATACCATCGGTGACGTCAACACAGTACGGAGCCCGTTGAGGGACATTCGACGCCACGACCTCGAGCACAGCGCCCTCTGCCGAAATGTTTTTTCCGATTCAGTGAAGCTGGCGAAGTGAATTATCACAAGATGAGGAATACGTGGGAGGAACATCCAGTCAAAGAACTTTATAGTTGGTAAGTAACTTGTTCTTCTCTGGACCTATAACCATTCAGCGACTGATGCCGGGGCTAGATTGTAATGGTAGAGTTCTAACCATTGGAGTCCTTTCTGACCTCAAGTGTGGGACAAGAATTCTTAATTGGACCGCCTCATAATATTTCCTACTGTCTGGTAGGCCCACTCCTCCATTGTCCTTGGGTAACAATAGAACATTATATGCCACTCTTGCCTTCTTCCCTTGCCACAAAAATGTTGCTATCGCCCTTTTTGTCTCAGCAAAGGAGGAGTCCGGGAGTCGGATCGGGAGCTTTTGAAATGGGTATAAAAATCTAGGTAAGCAAACCATTTTGATTGCATTTAATCTCCCTAACCATGATATTGTAAGTTTCTGCCACTTTTTCAGGTCATCATGAAAGTGTGAAAGCAGGGTAGGGAAGTTGGCACTGTACACGGAATCCAGGTTTCGCGTAAGGTTTATAACCAAGTAGCGGAGAGAGTCACCCCCTATCGCCAGGCCCAATGCGACAAATCGCTC
Source organism: Ambystoma mexicanum (assembly GCF_040938575.1). Lineage (NCBI taxonomy): Eukaryota > Metazoa > Chordata > Amphibia > Caudata > Ambystomatidae > Ambystoma > Ambystoma mexicanum. The sequence goes on along the minus strand of NC_090921.1, from coordinate 572,650,740 downwards.
AGTTTCACCCTGGAGAGGCTCACGTAACGGGAAGAAGATAGATTTGGACCTGTTTATCTTGAAACCAGATAGAATCCTGTATTTTTCGATAAGATGTATTGCTTTCGGTATGGGCGTGAAGGGATTCACTATATGTAGGAGAAGGTCATCGGCGTATAGGGCCAGTTTGTATTCTTTCCCACCCACCCTGATTCCCTCCACTTGATGATCATCTCGAAGCCTTTGGTCCAGCGGTTCAAGAGAGAGGGCGAATCGTATTGCCGATAAGGGACAACCCTGACGGGTTCCTCCGCCTAAGTCGAACCATCTGGATTTCTCACCATTAACCGACACTGAGGCCTTAGGGGAAGTGTATACAACCTTCACACCTCATCCAAATCTCGTGCGCAAGTTTTATATACCCAATACCGCTTCCCGAAAATCCCATTCGACTCTGTCGAACACCTTCTCGGCATCCACGGAGTAGAGGACCGGGTCATCCTCCCCATTCCTTGATTCGTGGATCAGATACAGTGTCTTTCGCATTGTGTCGGTACCATGTCTCCCCATTATGAAACCGACCTGCTCAGAGTGCATCAGTCAGAGCATAAATGTTTGGAGCCTGGCAGCAAGGACCCTTCTATATATTTTCACATCTAGATTCAATAGCGATATTGGATGGTAAGATCCACATTTTTTGGGATCTCCGCCCTCTTTAGGGATCACAGTGATGAGAGCGCGGGAGAATGATTCATGGGGCACACATCCTGTGTCTAGGATCTCATTAAACAACTCAACTAAAAATAAGAGGAGAGGAGCGGAGAGAGGCGGGATAGGTGAGAGGAAGGACCTAAAAAAGCGTCGGTGTAACAATCCTCTCCAGAGACCTTCCCCCATCTGCAACCGCTTCACAGCCCTTTTGATTTCCTCTGTGTTTATCGGGGAATCTAGGTCGATGGCCTTATCTCGGGATAGTTTCGGCATTTGGACGCTCTCTAGATATTCATCTATCGCAGTGCTTGTGTGCCTCGATTCAGATCTGTAGAGGGTCTCATAAAATTTCACAAAAGTTGCTGGTATACCCCCTGCCTCTGTACTCTGGATATCGCCCTCCTCTTCTATGAGCTCAACCGGTCTCTTGGTGTTTTGTCCCCGTAGTCTGGCGGCCAACAGCGCATCTGCTTTGTCGCCCATCTCATAATACTTGGAGTTGGAGTTTTCTGACTATTTGTCCCTCCTCCAGCAAGCAGGGTTCTTCCCTTTTTTTTGTTTGGCCTCCAATATCCTATCAGCCCACCCCTCCGATGTAGTTCGCGCCACTCTGTCCAGTTGGGATATCTCCCTTCTCAGTTTATTCTCAATTAGTGCCCTCTCTCATTACGTGCCCCTCCCTAATGAGGATCCCACAACACGTTGCTTTCCCCGCCTCCCACACAGTTGTCCTAGGTATCTCCCCAGTATCATTTATCTTAAAATATTCATCAATCTCCTTTTCAAACTCTGTCTGAAAGACTGGGTCCTTCCACAGTGTTTTGTTGTGTCTCCACTGTGTAAATCTACGTGGGAGGCCCGACCAGTCCAGGTCCATCACAAGCATGTCCTGGTCAGACCATGCAACTGGCGATTTCCGACCCTGTGGCAAACTCCTTGATAAATAATCAATCCTGGTGAAGGTCCTATGTGTAGCTGAATAAAAGGTGTATCCAGTCTCATTCAGGTGGTGGCCTCGCCACACGTCACTTAGGCTGTACACCTCCAACATTTCCATAACTCCGGTTTGACCACCCTCCCCATGATTACATGATTCGGGGTTACCTGCTTGCCTGTCCAATTTAGGGTCTGCCCAGAGATTAAAGTCCCCTTCTACAATAACATGACCCTCCGCCTCGAGCATTATTTTAGCGACTGTCTTCGGCAATAATCGGGGTTGACCTGTATTGGGGGAATACAACTTTGCAAATGTAACCGTTACTGTCTGTACAATACCTACCACCACAAGGGCCCTGCCCTCTACGTCGGACCATATCTTGGCAAGCTCGAAGTGTAGACCCTTCCTGATCAAAATCCCCACACCTGTCTTCCTCAGGGAGCTAGAGCCCCAATATTCTGCTACTTGTCTGGTGTTGAAAATCCTGTGTTCCTCTCCCTGTGCGTACTTTGTTTCTTGCAAGAACATCACATCTAGTTTCATTCTCCTGAACTCTCTAGCAACTAGGGATGTTTTGGTTGGTGAGTTCAACCCCTTAACATTTAACGTTCCCACCCTGAGGGAGCTATTTCTCTGTAATTCTGATACTACTGCCATTTCTTCTTCTTTACCCTTGTGGACCTTTTGAGAAGGTCCACCCCACAACGGCGTCCGATGTCATTAGGACTCAGCTAATGTCGGACCACCAGCGGAAACTGGAGAACTTCCGGTCTTCTCTTAAAACAACCACAGTAACATTGAGCCCCCCCCCTTGATCCCTTGCACTTGAATATCGTATAAATTCAATAAATCTCAACATTAACACATTTAACATTTATCAATCAAACATGTCCCTTGCGTGAATACTTCACCTAGGAAACGCAGGTCCAGGGTATCTGGCGGTCTGCACCCTTCTGTGCCCAAAACCTCTGGTCGCGAGTTCGGAAAACAACTCCATTGCGGCCTCCGGCTGCGGCAGCTTTGTCCGCTATGGAACAAATCTGTTCACGTTTCGCTTGATCTGTAGGCCATGTGGGCCAGGGAGATTCCACAGATCCAAACCATAATAGGGCGAGCTGCGCAGACGTGATGAATAATTTGTTGAGCCCCAGTACTCAGAGTTGTGGGGCGCTGCCAGCGAGACAATGCAGTGTATCTCCTGAGAACATCAAGCATTTGCCCCTGGGGAGGTGTTCATCTGTCTGTATTTCCTGGACCCAGGTATTTGTCTCCGTCTCGGGCCTTGGATCCGCCACTGCCTATCGTCCTCTCTCCTCATGCCCGGATTTTGCTCAGGATCTTGTTTGCCCGGGAACTTAGAGATGGCAGACTGTCACTTTCCGTTCTTAACCTCTCCTTCCGGCTGTCCAGCTCAAAGGAGAGAAAAAAATCTGTAGCCCCATCTATAGCAGACTTCCTGGTCCTTTAGCCACTTGGTGAGGGGCATACACAGGGTAGGTGACGAGAGATCCTGGACGATCGTGACTCTTGAGGTATCTAGAATGATAGATCCGCTTTGCTTGTCTTTTTCCAGCATATTGGCCCTGTCACCATAGCTGTGGAAGCGGACCAGTGCCGATTTCGGTCTGCCAGGTGCTCCATCGGCCCTGTGCATCCGTTCAATCTTTGGTTCATCGACAGAGTACTCTTGCAATAAAAGCTTCATTACTTTGTGGAGAGACCTTTTCAAATCTAGTTCAGATTTACCCTCTCTCTCCGGAATTCCAAATAGTCTTAAGGTTGCTCCATCGCTTCCGATTTTCTAAATAGTCTATCTTGTGCTCAGTATAACCCCAACCCTCTCAGTGCGCTGGCAGTCGTCCGGTCTTAGAGCAGGTCATTCGGGGCAACAAAGGAGGGCATATGCCCCTGGGTGGGGGAAAGGCGGTTAACCCTTTGTCGCTTCTCCTGGACTGGGAGACTTGTTTCCACCTCGTTGAGATTATCCGTAGCCCTGAGGTCCGGCAGAAGTTGAGGGGACTGTGGGTGGTGGGGTCTAGTGGTACTTGTGATGGTCCATGCACCAGCGGTACTCTCCTGTGTCTGAGTGTAAATCCTTAGATAACCGCACTCTAGTCATCGCATTGAGTCGGCATAAGATTCAACGTGTCGCGGGGCCAGTGGCCTAATGTTCCGTTATGATGGTGCCGATGAGTGTGGCTTCGGTCTGTCTAATGGACCACTCAGTGCTGTTGAACACTCCTTTCAACTTGAATGGTATGGGTGGAGGGACTCCCTTCCTCGAGTGCGCAGGCCTCGTTTAGAGATGCACCTCCTAAGTGAGTAGAAGTGTAGTCCCAGAGAATGCGGCTTAAAGGGTTGTAATGCACAGGTCCTGGACCGGTCTGCTGAGGTAGAGAGGTACATTCCACTACAGGAAAAACTTAAGTTCTTTTAGCCAGTGCTTGAATCAAATAACCGCAGGGGTGGGGCAAGGGGGGTGTTTATCTGATGCTCCCCCTGCCGCTCTGGTATTGCCATGGGGGGGGGGAGAATCAGAAGTCAGCCCACTGCCGCCATGGCAGTCTGTGGGGTGCGGTACGCGTGAGCGGCCGCTCACAGCCGTGTCCAAATGCTACACGCAGAGCGACAGCAGGCGCCAAGCTGCCTACTGCACACTCCCCCCAGACCCAGGGAGAGGGAAGGTCCCCTAGGCAAAGGGGGCCTAGTGCAGTTACCTGGAGCTTGCTTACCTTGTTATGTGAATGGCAATGTGCCCTCCTTAACTCACCAGAGTCTCCACGGGTTGGGGGCCAGCCGTTTCCTTGCAGAAGCTCTCCACACTTGTGCACGATGTGGCGCAGCGCGTGGTCACGCTGTTTCCTCAAGAGCCGTCATCAGGCCTCAACCTTGGGGTTTGGACGGTGTCCAGGGCAAGGGCTCTCGTAAAAAAAGATTTCCAAGGCGGGGGAGCACGGGACGTGTCCTCCAGCTGTGTGCCTTCCGAGGCCCGCGTGTCTGAGTCGCTAGTCCTTTTGGGCATCAAGACAAACGCCCTCAGTGTGCGCCTTGAGTGGCCAGCTCTCCGTGTTTGCTGGAGCGCGCAAACCGCTGGCAGCCCCTGTTAGCGCTGAAGGTTAACATCGCATCAGGCTCTGCGTTGGAAGGCCACGAGACCCGCTTCCTGAACGTGGGTACGGGTCCTGAGCACTGGGTCCATCTCTCCCACTCTTTGGGAGGTAACGCTTTCACTTTTGGGCTGCTGCAAAATATGTAGTTCACACACACCTCGGGTCGACGATTTCTCTGTTAGGGGGTCAGAAGTGGGGGCTCAGACCCTTTTGGAAGACCGTCACTCTGAGAATCTATGTGGAGAGCAGCTTCATCCACGCGCCCCCTAGTGGCCAATCACTTCTGACTTTTTTAACAAGCAATCCTTCCATTAATGCAGCCAAATCATATGCCTTCCTAAATGATCCCCCTTCTCCCAATGGTTATAAGGCTCCAAGAGACTATAAATGTTAAAATGTTTACCATATACTTGTATTACCGGTTTGTAAACTCGCCTAATAACTCTGTATAAATAAAAACACAGTAAAATACATTTTCTTGAGCAACTAACCTGAATCAGTTGAATGTATTACTGCACAACTTTCAATCAGGAACCCCGCCAGAGTAGTGAGTAGACTGCAATATAACTTCTTTTTATTTGTGTTCATTTGAAAAAAAACAGGGATGTTCATCTCGATCAGAAATTATTCGCAATAGAGAAAAGATAGTGAAGCAAGGCATCTACTAGCAACCAGGGGAGGAAATAGTGAGGAGCAGATCACTGAGTCTCAGTTAGCGAGCGGAGTGGAGGTTATGTCGAGCTTGGCGTTAGCAAGGAACCATTCCTTGAAGAGGGAGGTTTGAGCTCTTTTCTGAACTGTTGAAGCGATGGGGCGAGTCTGATGTTGACTGGGGAGGGAGAGTGCAGAGTCTTGGGGCATAGTCTGAGAAGCCCGGTCTACTTGGTCTTTCCTTCCAGCAGAGTTCAATTCTGCACATGTCCTTACTTATGGAGTATTGCAGGCTTCCAAAGATGCTGACTTTCTCAGTGAGGTAGCTTGGGGACTTCAGGGTAACCACCTTATAGATGATTCAACTGGATTTGAAGAGGACACAGGCTTGCAGCAGGAGCCAGTTCAATGAGGGTCAGGATGATGTGGTTGAACTTGTATAGTCTTTTGAGTCATGCTGCTGCATGCAAAACACATCTCAGGGGTGCCAGAGTAGTCCCTGGAAAGTCTTCCAAAATGGAATTACCTCAATCCAGGTGGGAGAGGACCAAGGCTTGGACAGCAGATCTGAAGTTATTTTCTGGGATGAAGGCTATAGCTTCTGCAGTAGAGAGGTTGTACCAAGCCATTTGTGTCTTCCTTGCTATGTGGTGTTTGAAGGTGAGGTGTCTGTCGATGTCGAACGCAAGGGACTTGACACACATGGCAATCTGGGGTGTGAAGCCCTTGTGTTCATAGAGGAGATCCAGCCTGGATACCTGGGCGTTCAGTGTTGTTGGTCAGTGATAAGATGGATTGCTAGAATCTGACCTGATTGGCATATTTTAGGAGGCCACCCTAGATATGGTGAACAAGGAGCTCTGAGAGTTTAGCCAAACCTCGATCATGGTAGCAATGTAGAGCAGTCAATGCTCAGGAGATTGTGCGTGGGGGTTACAGGCCCTCAATGAGTCCACACAGTTAACTACACAATCATTCAGCACAGTCCGTTATAAAAATAGGTATTTATTTATGCATTTAGAACACACTGCAAATGAAACCAGCAGGTTGTACTATCACAGAACACGCTATAATACAAATATATACAATCGCCATTAGGTTCACTTAACATGCATCATAAAATAACTTAGCTGAGAAATGCAGGTAAGTAATGCAGATGCAGTAAAATGATGGAAACTAGTCACAAGTACAGTATCCTAACTTTAGCCGTCTAAACCCTAAGATGTATGAGTCGTTGTGCCCAAAAGTCACTGGTTCCGACCATTTTTCTCCCAGGTCTGAGCTCTCCTAAACAGGATGCAATGGGCTTTTTGGTGTGATTAGTTTTCCAAATATTTAAAAGATCAATAACAATTTACCAGACGACAAGCACAGGAGCAGTATGCCCAACCCAGGTTTGATGACGAAAATACCCCCACTATGATTTTCTCAGGCATCATGATGGTTCACTGGGGGACACATTCCTTTGTTCCAGAGAGAGATTCCCAGGGGTTTCATGTTCAAGATTTCTTTCGGTTGGGTGCAACTGCAAGATGTAATCGCTGTTAATTAAATGCGAATTCCAACAATGAGACCCTTCTCTGGATGGAGTAAGGCGAGTTCCAGTGATGCTCTGTTTGCAGGTGTCGACGGGCGTCCTTCCAGTCTGTCACAAAGTGCTCCAGGACAGATTTCCCCAAAGATAGGAAGCCGAAATTCGGGGATAAGGCGGCATGTGGCAGAAGTTGGGGACCATCAAAGTTCTGAGTTTGAACGCCGAACGGCGATGGGTCTGGTGAGGAAGACGAGGGAGCTGGTAAGTCCACCAGGCAGTCCTCGGACACTTCAAAGAGTCTGAATGGCTTGATCCTCGAAAAGGTGTCAAGACCAGTTCGTCCCACTAGTCTTAAGGGCTGAAGCACCACAGAGGGTCTTCTGAGATCAGGCAGAGGAGTAGGGCTTCACTGGGACGTATATTGGAAGGGATGCTGGGCCCGTTTAGGAGTCTTCTTCGGGTCATCGACAGGCTTTTTTTAAAAAAAAAACGAAAATGTTTAGAGGGATTCTTTGCTCCAACATAGTTCTCCAGCATGGGGTCTGCCATGGATTCACATGCTCATGAATATTCCCAGTCGTCTGAACTGCTTTCTACTAGTAACCAATCACTGGTCTCTGGGTCATATTGCTGCCAGCCAATGACTGCCCTCTACCTAAGCCCCTCCTCTGGCAGCCATCTTCAGATTTTTACTGCACGTTCAAGTGTTGGGGTCCTCGTGTTGTAGCTCTCGAGCTTTTACTGCGTTTTGCTTTTTTTTGAAGAGTTTACTCTATTTTCGGTCAATCGAGCCTCAAGCTCTACCAGTTCTACTTCCGATCAACGGGGACTCGTTTTCAGAATTTTCTACGCCCCTCACTGGCATTTTTTCATCGAGTTTCCACTTCTCTGAGGATTCCAGAAGTTCTTTGATGCCTACCCCTCGTGGACATGGCCCAGAACAAAGGAAGCATGATGCCTGTTGGATCCAAGCTGTTCAGGAGCTGCCCTGGATGCGGACTACAGAACGTCTTTAAGGAGGATGAACACTCTCGGTGCCTCTACTGCCTTCACAACGACAAATCGCACGTGGAGAAGCAAGGTGCCTCGAAAGGATTCAGCGGCGGTTCCTCCTTATACCGTCAATCGGCCCGCTCCTCGTTGCAGGAAGCTTGCAGAGGACGCGGCAAGACCGGTGGATCCCGTCGTCATCGCCAAGGAGGCCAAGGCGGCAAGGCCGTGACAAAACAGGATTGAACCGGCCGTGGTGTCGGGGCCCCCACCCGAACACCCCGGTGGGAGTCCGGCTGGTGAAATTCGTCGGCGTGGGGGAGTCCATCTCCACCGACCGTTGGGTGCTGGATGCCTTGGCTCGTGGGCACACTCTGGAATTTCAAAAAAAGGTGTCCACGTATTCCACCCGTGGCCAGGAAGGAAAACCACGTCCCTCAACTGCTGCTGGAGGTACGAGCGATGCTAAGAAAGGGAGCCATCAAACTCGTCCCAAAGAGGCTCTTGGGCTCTGGAGTGTACTCGCAGTACTTCCTCGTCCGGAAGAAGACCAGCGGTTGGCGACCCATCCTGGACCTTCATCGTCTAAACAAGTACATCAAGTCCCAGAAATTCCCGATGGTCACCCTCCAGCACATGCTGCGACAGCTGGAGGAAGGAGACTTCCTATCGTCGCTGGACTGAGAGGATGCCTACTTCCACATCCCCATTCTAAAACGGCATCAAAAATTGCTACGATTTGTGGTCCAAGGCCGACACTATCGGTTCAAGGCCCTTCCCTCCGGATGGAAGTCGGCGCCCAGGGTGTTCACCAAGTGCCTAGCACCAGTGGCGGCGTGGCTGCGCCTGCAGGGGATCCACGTCTACCCCCTACCTGGACGATTGGCTCATCCGAGCAAAATCAAGGGAACTCGCCATCGATCACAAAGCGAAGACCGTCCAACTATTCGCAGATCTGGAATCCTCGATCAAGTTTGCGAAATTCCACTTGGTACTGTCGCAAGACGCCTTGTTCCTGGGATACAGACTAGACACAGTGGCGCAAATGGCTTCGCCGTCGGAGGAAAGGATGAAGGCCATTTTGGGCAAGTTACAACAGCTGTTGACTATGGACGTGGCCAGGGTGAGATCCATCAAGTCCCTACTTGGAATGATGTCCTCGTGCACCTATGCAGGCTACGGTTGCGACCACTGCAGGAGCTCCTCGACACCTGTTGGATGCAAGCGACAGGCAGCTTCGAAGACAGAATCTCACTCAACAAGACCTTCCGCCAAGCGATCCGGTGGTGGGGCACCCACGCGCCTCTAGCGGCGGGTATGGACTTCCAGAGCCCAGCACATCAGGAGACGTGACGACCGACGCCTCCCTGAAGGGATGGGGGGCACAAACCGGAAATCTCCACGCAAGAGGCCTTTGGCTCCCGGAAGAGAGGTCACTACACGTCAATGTCCTGGAGCTCCGAGCAGTGTTCTGGGCCCTCAGGTCGTTCCTTCCGTCCCTCAGGGGCAGAGTGGTAAGGGTCTTCACCAACAACACCACCACGATATTCTACATCCGGAAGCGGGGGGGCACCAGATCCCCAGTCCTATCCAGGGAAGCGCAGTATCTTTGGCACTGTGGCGTTGCCCAGGGGATTTTCCTGGCACCCTTCCATCTGGCAGGAATAAAGAACACCACTCAGCAGGGAGCTGCGCTCGTGCCATGAGTGGGAAATGCAGCAGGATCAATTGGATCTCCTGTTCCGATGATGGGGCAATCCCCAGATTGACCTATATTCGACAGCGGGTAACGCCAAGTGGTTTCCCCAGCCGGGGAGCATGAGTGATGCCTTCTCATTTCCCTGGGACCACCTGTTCCTGTATGCGTTCCCACCGTTGCCGTTGCTGCTGCGACTCATCAGTCAACTCAGACGGTCCCGGTGCAGGATGATCCTCGTCGCACCGGCGTGGGCGAGGCAGATCTGGTTTCCGGACCTTCCGTCCTCCCTGGTCAAACTACCGACAGACGTGGATCTTCTCACCAGGGAAGGAGGCGCCATCCTCCATCATGACCCAGGATCGCTGAACCTGCAGGCCTGCCTCCTGCAGCACTAGAGTTCGGAGGGTATGACATCCCGGTGGACTGCAAGGAGGTGCTTGCAAAGGCCAGGGCGTCCTCGACTCTCAAGTGCTATGGGCACAAATGGAAGAGGTTCTCTGTCTGGTGCTGTGCACAGAAGATTAACCCTTTGCGGATTACGGCCCCTCAAGTGCTGCCGTACTTGCTATCGTTGGCTAAGGCGGGGCTGGCGCATGCCTCCTTCAAGATCCACCTGGCGGCGATATCCCGCTACACCAGAACTCCAGGGCGGTCATCTCTATGGTCTCATCGCCTGGTGAAGGAGTTCATGAAAGGACTGTTCCGATCGTTCCCGCCGGTGAAGGCTCCGGCCCTGGCGTGGGGGCTCAACGTGGTGCTGACCAGGCTCATGGGGCCACCATTCGAGCCGCTGCATTCGGCACCGTTGAAGTTCCTGTCATGGAAGACAGCGTTTCTTGTGGCCATCACCTCCGCACCACGTGTGGGAGACATCCAGGCCCTCTCCTGTAAACCTCAATACCTGACATTCCATGAGACGAGGGTGGTGCTGAGGACGCACCCCTCCTTCATGCCCAAGGTGCCGTCGGACTTCCATCTCAACGAGCCCTTGGTGTAGCTGTTTTCTTCCCGTCGCCGGCTGAGAGGACTTTGCACTCGCTGGATGTGGCTAGAGCGCTGAAGTTCTACGTGGACCGCACGAAGACCTTTCGGAAGACATCAGTTGTTTGTGAACTTTGGACCTGTGAACCAAGGGAATGTCTTCTCGAAGGCTTCCATTTCCCGATGGCTCTCTAACTGCATCATGCACTGTCACCGGTTGGCGAACTGACTGTTGCCCGGCCGTACGAGAGCCCATTGAACCAGAGCGATCGCTGCTACCATGGCGTTCCTGTCTGGTGTGCCCCTGCTGGACATCTGCATGGCTGCTACGTGGAGGTCGACGCACACCTTCACAAGATTCTACTGCGTCGGGATTCCAGGGAGGAGTGCAGAGTCGGCCAGGCAGTGCTGCGCAAACTGTTCACCTTAAGGTGGGCCTGGTGAGGAGGTAAGAGATGCTCGATGTTGAGTTGTTGAAATGCTTAATGTTGAGCCTTGCCACCTCCCGTGGTTGTGCATGTGTGTACTGCTATGTATTCTTGTATTCATGAGCATGTGAATCCATGCCAGGCCCCATGCTGGAGAAGGAACAAGTTACTTACCTGTAACTGTTGTTATCCAGCATGGGTCTGGCATGGATTCACATGCGAATCCTCCCTCCTACCCCTCTGCGGCACTTCTCTTGGTCCTACTGCCACTTTACGTGCTACCAAATCTGAAGATAGCTGCCAGAGGAGGGGCTTAGGTAGAGGGCAGTCATTGGCTGGGGGCAGTATGACCCAGAGACCAGTGATTGGTTACTAGTAAAAAGACAGTTCAGAAACAAAACTGAAACTGATTTTTTTCTTTACCAATGTTTCCCAGCCTGACGATGGGGAATATTCATGAGCATGTGAATCCATGCCAGACCCATGCTGGAGAACAACAGTTACAGGTAAGTAACTTGTTCCTTCTGAACAATAGCTGCAGGAGGAGTCCTCTGTTCCAAAATCTGAGCAGGATGCATGTCCACGCTTATCAAGGGTAAGCACCTGCACCATTCAAACAGCCAGTATTTCTCCAATGAGGCTCAACTACTCTTTTCACATCTGTCCCAGTAGCAGACTTTGGCACTGGTGTTGTGGACAGTCTAGACTAGACAGTCCCGTTGTATATGATTTTAACAAAAACAAGTTTTACCGAAACCAAAATTCTGAATGTTTTTATTTTGAGGGGCTTGCACCACCATGCCACTCATTTCCCCATTTATTAACCCATCCCAAACCCCTGCCCACCGGTTTTCACCCTTACCTTGTTAAAACATTTTTTGTCCAAATCACAGAATTCTGACAGTCCCAGCCCCTTCCTGGACCACACAAACACTCACTAGCCCATGAAAGCAGCAGATTTCCTGGTTGAATGCATGATCTTGTAAGGACTTCCCTGACCTGCAAAGGCAGGAAGGCGGCCAAAGTACAAGCAAAATTCTCATGGCACCGTCATTTTAGGGCACTAGCCATGTTTAGTAGCCGTACATGCTAAATACCACAAATAATGCAAAGTCACTAAAAATTTACAATTTTCTGACCTTGAGGAACTTTTTAGAGATATCATAGGCTTGTACCTGCACAACCTAATTCAGTTTGATTTTGTAAGTTCTTTCCTTTTTACAATTTGTCTCCTTCTCAGTTAGTTATTTGTCGCATGAGTGTAGGCCTCTACTCTGTCTGTAAACTTGTGAGAGAAATTGCAACTGTGCCTGCACTTGTTTGTGCCAAGATAGATTGTTGGCGTGTATCTTTCCAAAATATATAGTATTCAATAAAGTTTTTTTCAATTGCCACACACTCTAACTTCAGTTAGTGCTAAGTTAGTTAGTGCTAAGCCACAACTAATACACAGACATCTATGCCCATCTATGCCCAGGTACCCCAGAGCAGGGGCTCGGGATGGAAAGTGGAAAGCGGACGAGACCGAGCACCAGGAACTCAGCAGGCTCGATGCCTCCCAAGTCAGCTAAGCTGAAATCAAGTCAACCCACATTAAGACGGCTGCGCCAAGGCCAAGTCTCCTGGAATTGATATGGAACCAGCGCAGGGGAAAAGGGAGTGTACCTATTGAGCTGCATAACCAGGTGATGCAGGCAATAGCAAACTTCAAAGCCTCCTTGGGCACGCAGAAGTGCAAGTAGATGTTTGAATGCTGCGGTAGGATTTCGAAACTTGACGCGGGCTGATGTCCATATTCTGCAGCAGAAGGTCAGCTCCTGGAAAAATGGAAGGGTGTTCCAGGAGGAATAATATATGCTTAGTAGGACTGTCGGAGGGTGCTGAACCTACGTCTTACATTGAGACCATGCTACTTCAAGAGATTGGGCCTGGAAACCTCACGCAAGGTTTCACAATTGATAGGGCCCACAGAGCACTGGCCAGACGCCCCCCTCCAGGGGCACCTCCGAGTCCAATCATCGCTAACTTCCTGAATTACAAGGGGGCTAGCTGAAAAGGTCTTCGGCAGACTTGGCTATCTATCCCGACTATACTTTCCAAGTACAGAAAAACAGAGCGCAATTCACAGCAGCCAAGTCAAGGCTCTGAGTGGCAGGGCTGAAGTATGTTGATCTACCCCGCACGACTCAAAATCCTACATAAAAACAAGACCTGGTTCTTTGGCGCTTCCAGAGGAAGCGCAGGCATGGATGGATGGGGAGAAGATATGCCCTGTTGGTATAGAGGGAGACGACACTGATGAGATGTAAAGGGAGCTCCAGGCAACCAGTGGCCAGAAGTATCTAGGGTATTTGGACTGGATTGATGCGAGGCGCAGTGCTCCAGTGACCCCACCGCCGGGGGGACACCCTAAGGGGAAGGATCTCTCGCTAGAAGTGGGATTCTCCCTGGAACTAACTTTAGCGCTTGCTGACTTGGTTCCTTTCTTGTACATGCAAGGGCCTCAGCAATGTACACCATGATGAGGAAGATCTTACTCGTGGCTGATGCTGCAACACCCCTCGAGTTCTTTTTTTTTTCCTAAGGGCACTTGTTTTTGTGCCTATCCGATGTGCACTAATTTCAAGCAGGTCGGCTTGGGGCGAATGCGAGAAGGGAACATGCCTGAGGAACGGGAACGCAGCTGTGCATTTGTTTATTGGGGAGGGGTTTGCCTGCACTTATGTCAATGGAGATTGTAAGTGTATTACCTTTGGTTGGAACACCTCATAAGGTGAAGCAGAGATGGGTGTCAGGTGGGGGGAGGAGAAGCCTGGTAGAGGGAAAGAAAAGCCAATGGCTGGATCTGTGAAAGCCAATATGAAAAGGAACAGGGTGTACTCGTACCTCAGGAGATGCAAAGTGGACATAGCCGTGCTGAAAAACACACCTCACGGCTGAGAAGCAAATACTGCTGGCAAGGAAATGGGTGTGGGGGCGAGTACTGGGTTCTACGTACTCGGTTTACACATGTGGAGTTTTTATATGGATTGTACCCCCAGTACCCTTTAAGGTCACCCATGTTAAAACAGATAATGAGGGTAGGATGGTGGTAGTACAGGGCCTTCTTGAACAGTTGGATACATGTCCGATCAATACGTACGCCCCAACCATGGGGCGTCTCTATGTTCTTACAAACCTATATCCCAGGTTGGGCCCTTACTCGGATATTAACTATTTATTTGAATTTGTATAGCGCACAGCGTCTGAGGCATCGTGGCGCTGTTACATAAAGTTTGCTTAGTACATACATGAGTGAGTCAAAACAATACAGAAAAAGGCAAAGGATACAATGTATGCAGGGAGAGAAGATGTACGTGTTATTTGTCAGGAGGAACAGATTCCTGTGGCAGTCCCAGCATCTTATTCAAATGCATAGTGAGGACATGGTTAGTTGAACAATTTGGTTTTTAGTAGTTTGCGGAAGACATTGTATGATTCTTCGTTGCAGAGTGCAGGGGGGAGGGCATTCCAGTTCTTAGGGGCTAGGTGTTGGAAGTTGGAACCTCCTGCTTTTACCCTTTTGAAGGGGGGGGGACCTAGATCTGGTTGGAGAGATGTGTTCTGATGGGTCTGGATGACAGGTTGCGGGTGATCCCTTCTAAGAGTTAAGAGGGGCATTAAGTGACAGGCACTTGTGAGTGATGGCCATTGTTTTAAAGAGGATGCGTTTTCTGATAGGTAACCAGTGCACGCCTTTCCTGGCCTGGGAGATGTTCCTTTTTGGGAATGCTCAATGCAGCTCTGAGGGCATTGTTTTGTGTTACTTGGAGCTTATTGATGATTTTGGCTGGTGTGCCAAGGAAGAGTGCACTGTAGTAATCTAGCTTGGTGCCTACTGTGGCTCTGGCAATTGATAGGCGGTTTTTGATTGACAGAAAAGGCTTGACAGCATTGGTGATCTTTGTGGTGAGGGCAGCGGAGGAGGCTATTGCGTTGACCTGGCGTGTCATGTCAGGGAGGAGTCCAGGTGTATCCCTAGGGTTTTTACTGATAATGACGTTGTAATGGTGGTGGCGTCAATGTTAAAGGTGCTGTATTGAGGGTAGAGTTTCTTAAGTGTTTCTTTAGTGCCTACAACAAGGTTCTCTGTTTATCTCCATTTAGACAGAGGCCATTGGCTACCATTCATTTTTGGATGGCTGTGTAAATGTTGGTTAGAGCAGTATCGTCTTGTTCGTATATGCCGGTTAGAAGGAGTAGGACCTGAGTATTGTCGCCATAGTTTGTGTAGGCTATGGCAAGTCGATCCATGTCATTAAAGATGGGGAGGGTGAAGATGTTGTTGAGGGTGGGTGCCGTGCGCAAGCCTTGTGGAACTCCACAGTGTATGGTGGACGGAGAGGCACAGGCGGAGTCTGAGAATACTCTCATGAGTCTCCCTTTGAGGAATTACTCAATCCAGGCTGTGGCTCGAGGAGAGAAGTGGGCCGCATTTATTAGTTGCTTGCAGAGAATGTCATGGTTTACAAGATCAAAAACCAAGAAAGGTTAGTACTGCTACTGGCCAGGTATATTCCCACTTGTTGTCAATGAATCAAACAACTATATCCTAGTAATGGGAATCCTGGTATTGTTGGTACTGATGGGAAAAACCTCTAAGTTTATGCCCCATGAGAATGTCCAGAAAGGAGAAAGGGGTTAAAAAAGAAGAATCACATACAACCATGATTGTGAATAAACGTGGTTTGTATTAACGTTAAAAACATTCAGACATGAACAAGAAAACATTTATAGATAATTTGCATATGAAAAACTCAAATAGTCTGAACATAAATCAATAAAGAGATCAAAAATCACAATTTTTATTCAGTACATAAATCAGTTCGAAGCCCTTGATCATGTAACATGGCATAAATCACTGGTGAAATCATAGGGACTATGCTACAGTGCAAGGGTGGGTGTAGGATACTACCCATCCCCCTTATTCAATAAAGCATCTCATCTTTCAGATGCCTGAAGCATCTCATATTACAGGTGCCAACGTGACAGGGGGGGCTGTAGTGACATTTCTTAGTATCAAATGTAGGCCTGGCAGTAAGTAGTCCATAGACCCCAAAAGTACTTGTTGGTGCAAATGTCCCCCTTGCATAAGGAACACGTTTCGGCTTAGGAAGTATCCGGCTCCAAATGCATCAGCCGGATCAGTAATACATTACATAAACCGCCTTCATCAGGGCAAATGGGTGGCCCCTGTAGTAAAAAATCAAACACAAGAAAAGAGTAATAAATAGGAGATTCTTGTGTATCAACACCTTAGTTCTTTCTGGACAAAACTAGGTTTAAGTAGTACCCACAACTATGTTGTGTAAAAAGAACCGTGTGTGTGGTTCTGTTTGAAACATTAAATAAAAATAAGGGCACAGAATTGCAGTAACAAGGAAACAAACACATGGTATTAGAGTTTAATGTGGTGGTGGGAAAAATATGCCTGACTCACCACTAAAACCTTGTCATGAATCTTGCTTGTGAGGCAGGCTCCCTGGACAGGTCGAACCAGGCAATCAGCGCTGCTGTGTCACTAAATGTGAGAGGGTTTGGCTGGAACCAGTCTCTGAACTCAAGTAGCCAAATGGACGGCTTGCTCTGCAATGGAGGAAAACAAGAGGGAGTCAGAGCTGGGCAGGCTCGCACTATATGTGTTAGAAGTCACAGGTGGATACAGTTTGAACTTGAAGGGAACCCCGGGCTATGTTGGGGCCCCCGTTGCTTTGCGTACATGAACAGTGTACCAACCTGCTCATGTTTAGGGACAAGGAGAGAATTCCAAAGATGGCGGTTCCCAAATGTACCTGGGCGGAAAAGGTGAATGGCTCCTGGGTGCCGGATGCCAGTCGTGGGGTGCACTGGAATGGAACCAAGCCGTGAGTGTCGCCGGAGCAGAGCTCTAGGGGCTGAGCGAAGAACTTCCGTACATCCTAATGTAAAAAGCAGAAGGATTTTTTTAATGTGACAAGGTTTTCCCCGGTTATATCAGCTCGAAAGTGAGCAGATGCATAATGCTGGGCTAGAGGAACGAAAGCCTGCGTTACCTGGGATATACTTCAGGAAGCACTGTCATCGTGGTGCTGTCCGAGCAGGTGAGTGTGTTCATGAAGCGCCCGTCCGCTGTGTTGTAACAAATGTCTGGTGGTCAGCGGCGGCTGCAACCAAGACATATATTATTCTAGTAGGTGTGTGTGCTAGATGGCCAATTGGCGCGCACTACGTGGCAGGGCCTGTTTGGTTGCAGACGCGAGAATGCGGAACCAAGTTTATGAGGTGCGTCGCATCAATGGGGGCAGAGTCCCCCATTTGTGCAGGCCCTGCAAATCCTGTGGGAAAGCTGAATCAGAGACGGTAAGGTGAACTCGTACTGCTGGAAATGTGCCCTGTGATGGGGTGTTGCATGGTAAAAATGAGCTGCGACCTGAGACAGACGGTGTCGTAGCACTTGTACGGGGTTCCATTAATGAAATCGGGCCCCCGCAGACAAGTGTAATAAGCCAATGTAATGTGCTCACAGAAAGATGACTGACATCTTAAAGGGAGAGTGTGCCGGGAACTGCTGGCTCTCACTGGGATGTAAAAATCTGTTGTTCATTGAGGCCCTGTTGCACCGAATCCAACCTATGGATCCATCTGCATTCAAGGCTCAGCAGTCGTCCTTGAATGTTGGGACCATCCCGCACTCTTTCAAGAACCCACCATCTAATGTCTTGTGTGGTGTGTTTTTTATCCAGATAATGCTGTACCAGGGGAGATGTGAGGTTTTTGCACCTAATCCGTGACCGATGTTCCGAGATCCGTGTGCCTACGCTACGCATAGTTTGCCCGACATACCGGTGTTTGCAGGGACATTCTATGCAATACACCACTTGCTTGGTCTTACAGTTAGAGATATCGTTAAGGGACCAGGTTTTTTGTCCCACTTGAAATTGTTGAATTTTCTGCGTAAACTGGCAGACCGAACACGACCCGCATGGGTGGTGCCCTTTTAGTGGTCTTAGATTCCATAAGTTGCTTTGTTGTGTTTTCTTGATGTACATAGAATGCACCAGATGTCTTTAATCTTCCTTGCCCTTTTATACGCGAATCTTGGTTTACGTTGATCAGGAAGACATAGTCCTGCAATGGACCAGTATTTGTGAAGGATTTTCTTAATTTGGAAAGCATGTTGACCGTGCGTAACCACACAAGTGATGGTTTTACGAGATCAAAGGCAGCAGGAGAAGTGCTGGTTTGCTTTTGTCCTTGAATTTTAAGATTGAGAAGGGCAGATTCCGTTCAATGGCCTAGGCAGAATCCTGATTGCTTTTTGCCTAGGATTTTGTTTTCCTCAAGGAATTGCTGGATTTGTGTGCATGCCACCTTGTCTAAAATTTTGAGCAAGAATAGGACGGTGGTGATGGGCCTATAATGGTTGGCTATTTCAGAGTCCAGTGAAGGTTTTTTTTAGGAGTTGGCAAACCCATGCTGCTTTAAGTTGGTTTTGAAGGATGCATTGATGAAAGTTTTTAGATAGGGGGCAAGGGGTTCTGCGCAGTCTTTGATTAGTTTGGCTGGGCAGGCATCACCTTTGCAGTTAGATGGCTTTATTTTGTTGACAATATCTAAGACTTCAGATTCAGTGACCTCCCTGAATGAGAAAGGTTTTATGTTGTTAGGAGTGCTTTTAGTATTTGGGCGGATGGCTGTGTTTGGCCTGTTTAGAGAGGTTTTTATGATGCTCTTCTATTTTCTTTTCCAGAAGCTCAATTTTGTTTAACAGAGCTGTCTGTACGCTGGTATACCAGGTTTTATCTTTGACAGTCTCATCAGATTTAGTAGCTGGGGTGGATAGCTCTTTGAAGATGCCAAAGAGTTCCTCGGAGGTGGCGTTGGTGATGCGTTCGTTGTAGGACAAAGATTTGGCTGTTATTATTGCTTTTTTGTATTGTATGGCTAGGGTCTTGTAGGAAGATTAAGTGGATTCCTGAGGAGACCGTAACCATTTACTTGGGGCTTTATGTTTTTGGGTACGCAGTTCTTTCATTTCTGCGGAGAACCAGGTATTAGTGTTTTTTTTTTTTGCTTTTTTGCTTTGTAGCAGTGCCATAGTGTTGACCTCTGTGGTCAGAGTAGTATTGTAGATGTCCGCCAGAACCAAGGGGAATGGGGAGGTTGGAAGTTTGAGTGTTAACGAGTCAAGGTGAGGGAGGATCCTTTCTTTTGTAAGCTTCTGTGCACGTCTGGCTAGTGCGGGTGGGATAGGGCTGAGATTTTTATGTGAGCTGGCACCGGTTGGTAGGAAGAAGTGTATAAGGTACTGTAGGCACTGAAATATAGCAGCTAGCCATGCTGCATATATGCCAACCAGCCACCTCTGCACCCTAGGGCCATTCACACTGATCATACATTGCCACCCATTTGACTCATACCAACTCTGCCCTGAGCTGCATAGGTGCACTAGCCCATTTGGCCTGATGTGCCCACTGTGTACTATGTATATATGTGCCTATCATTTCATAACTGCATTTTGCCCTATGTGCCCTGCTGTTTGATAGCTGCATTTTGCCCATATCTGGCTGCCATTTGATAGCTGCTTTTTGCCTATATGTGACTGCCATTTGATAGCTCTATTTTGCCCTATGTGCCCTGCCGTTTGATAGCTGCATTTAGCCCTATGTGTCTGGCACTTGATAACTGTTTCCTGCCCATATTTGCCCTGCCATTTGATAACTGCATTTTTGCCCATATGCGCCTGCCATCTGATAGATGCACTCCGCCCTATGTGCCTTGCCATTTGATAGTTGCATTTTGCCCATATGTGCCCTCCTGTTTGATAGCTGCATTCAGCTCTTAGGCTGCAGCTGGTCAATCTGTTGCCTTTGTTAAATGACACGTTGTAAGGCGGTCCCTGCTCCTACCAACTATGTGCAGTGATTCTGCCTGCTTATCTTTCTATGAGGTGATTAGTTCCAGATCACTGATCTTGCCGACTGTTGTGATCAATAATTAGCATATTGTGCTGCTGAATCCGCCCTCCGCACCTTGCGTATGTACCCCTGACCAGCCCAACTCCATCATCGCTCCGGCCTAACTAAGCCGCCACAAACCCAGTAATACCCATGGTATACTCTAGGCTTAGCATGTATACCACAATCCTCTACCATAGTATGTTATGTACACTGATCATTTCCAACACAGTACTGCTCCCTACCCTGCTTGATCCCCTCAACTGCAACCATGGCCGAGCCCGTCAGTCCCACGCACTACACCACTTCCTCCCCCACGCACTTGCCTAATTGCCACTCCAGACTCCTCAGACTCAGATCTCGCACCCCTACCCTGCACATCAACTCCTGCCCAATGCATATACTTTGGAGGAACCTCAGACTAGGATCTCGCACCAATGGCAAACACCTTGTCCAATCAAATGCTCACAACACCACTCGCAGTACCAGGCCACACCTTAACCCTAACGCCAAACATCATTCCAGCAAACATCAAAAGTCCACGCCTTAAACCAAAAAAAAATCCCAATTTAACAAATAACGATACCACACATAAATGTTCCCTGCTTAATGTCTGCTCTCTCACTGCTCACACCACTGAAGTTAACAACCTCATCCTAAGCCAGGATCTGGATATCTGAAACTTGGCTTCATGAGGCCTCTGGCCCAACTGTAGCATTAACCTTACCTCCCGGGTACAATATCCTCAGACCGGATACTCACCAAAGTAGGAGGCAGGGTCGCCTTGATCTTTAAAGAGGCACTTGCCTTCAGGATCACACCCCACAATTGGGAGGGTAATGCTGACATACTATCAGTTAAACTATCCATATCACCCAAAAGTACCATAAATGTGCACGTTATCTACAGACCACCAGACCCTATGGCCCATTTCCAAGGACACATCATGCACCTACTCGGTGAAAATATTAAGAAATCCACAAAAACCTTACTCATAGGAGGCCTAAACCTGGGATATAGTGACCCTCCGTGGCCAAAGATTGGAATGACCTAGGCTTCTCCCAGAAAATCACCACCCCCACCCACATCAAAGGACGCACCCTTGACTGGGTGGTTGACCACAACTGTGGCTCTAATAGTAAGTCCAATACAGCCCTTCCCTGGACAGACGACACCTGTATAGAATTCACTGTACCCAGAGCTCCAAAATCATCACTTCTGCCCCTGCCACTTTTGTTAGAAGTACTAAAAAGGTCACTGCATACAATCTCCGCCCCCATCTCGACATCCCTTGCCTTGCTCCTCCCTTCTTGCAAGACCCTAATATCTTAGCTGATATATTCAAGGACACTATCACCCAGTCAACTTGATCGCCCCACTTGAAGAGAAGAAGGAAATAAAATCTATACACTCTAACTCGTGGTTCACGGAAGAGCTTAAACACCTAATTAATGCCAAACGCCAGGCCTTAAAAAACTGGCAGACTAACCCTTGTGTCACAGCCAAAGTTTCAAAAATAGTGCTAAGAAATACAAAGAAGCCATCTTTATAGCCAAATCAGAAGTCTACAATAGCCGAATTGCCCAAGCCAACTCCCAATCTAAAGAAGTCTTAACTATCTTTAAGGAACTCATTGACCCTTCGATCTCTACGGACGAAATTATTAAGGATGAAGTATGGTGTAACAGTATACAAACTGCTATGCTAAAGAAAATCGAAACACTCCAGAACTAAATTCTATCACATTACCAAACCCTTCTCAATCAGAATAAAGGCCAACCAGTTCGGTCCCCACACAGCAGCAAAAATACCAATCTTCCCAAATTCGCTTTTATAGACATTACGGAAACAGAAGTCATTGACATTCTTAAACACCTCGATTATCGCAATGTAAGGGCGATGTATGCCCCCTCCCCATATTAAGGATTGTGCCGAGTCACTGGCCCCTCTCCTTACCGCTTTCATTAATGCATCATTTAAATCAGGTGTTGTCCCAAACAGCCTTAAGGAGGCATGGGTGCGCCGCCTCTTTTAAAAAAAAAAAAAAAAAAACACACACTAGACCCTTACCCACCTAAATTACCGGCCTATAACAACCGTCCCATTCCTACTCAAACTACTAGACATAGCTGCTCACATCCAGATCCAACTGTATCTAGAAACCAACTCCATCCTAGGTAAAAGTCAGTCAGGTTTCCGTAAGGGGCACGGCATGGAAACCACACTGTTAGATCTAAAAAATCAAATAACTCAAATCCTAGACAACGGCAAGCCTTCCCTCCTCCTCCTCCTTGACCTTTCGGCAGCATTCGATCTTGTGAACCACAAAACTCTCCCATCACATCTCACCCATGAAGCTCACTTCTCCGAACATGCTGCTACCTGGATTACCTCCTTCCTAGAGGGGAGAGCAATGAAAGTCTTTTCCAACATGGCTCATGCTACGCCCACCATCATCCACTGTGGTGTACTGCAGGGATCATGTACTGCCCCCACGCTGTGCAATCTCTTCACTAAGCCTCTCTTTGACAGACTGGATTCACTTGGGATTGCATACACGAACTATGCTGATGACACCCAAGTGCTCCTTCCCCTAACTGGCTCATACACCCAAGATGCCAACACCAACAAATCTACGCCACCATACAAGCGTGAATGGCCACCAATGGCCTCTGCCTCAATGGGGATAAGACCGAGATCCTCATCCTTGGCCAAAAATCCACCCTAGCCAACCTAGACTGTCTCTACACTAATTTAAACATCGACAACTGTACTATTCCAGTGCTAGCATCTGTTAAGGCATTAGGGGTCCATCTAGATGCCACGCTGTCCATGAACAAGCAAGTCAGTGCTATAGTTTCTGCCTCCGCCCACCGCTCCAAACTCATCAATGCCATCAAACCCTTCCTAACAACGGTCAACTGTCTCTTTATAGCTCGAGCTACTATAGGAGCCAAGCTTGACTACTGCAACACTCTACTTGCTGGCTCTTCCACAAAAAATATAAACAGTCTACAAACCACTCAAAATAACGCACTCAGAGCAGCCCTAAGCATACCAAAAAGATCACATCTCGCAAGCCAGAAAAGATGCACACTGGCTCCCAATCAGACCGCATAACATTTAAAATAGTCACCACTGCACACGAATGCATGAACCTCACTGCACCATCCTACTTCTCAGACACAATATCTAGACCCACATCAACTAGGCCCACTAGAACCTATTACACAAACAAACTTAACATCCCACACATCCACAGAGCTAAAAATGGAGGAATAGGCTTCCCATACCTAGCCCCCAAGCTATGGAATGCGCTCCGTTCTGAACTTGGAGCAGAAACGTCCCTCCTTGCTTTTCGCAAAAAGCTCAAAACTGCCCTCTTTAATTAAAAATACTGTCTGTTTCCACCATAAGTACTCATCGCTGCTTTCGACATTGTAACTCAGTTTTGTTTTCTGTTCCTTGTAACTAAGTTGCGACCGCTTTTTACTGCTACCTATGTAACTAAGTTGTTCACCCCCCTATGTAACCAGCGCCACGATGCTCTCGAGCTGTTGCGTGCTTTACAAATCCGAATAAATAAAAGGTGGTGGTCAGACCAAGGGATTGGAGTGTTGGAGCTGACGTCTATACTACAGTTATGATCTACCAGCCAATCAAGGGTGCGTCCTTTGCAGTGGGTGGGAGTAAGGATTTTTTGTAGGAAGCAGAGTTTCTGTGGTGCATGGCCCAAGGCTTTAGATGGTTTGTCTTTCTGGTTGTTAAGTCGAGAATTGTTTTGGTGGAATCTTTGAGGTTTTCGCCTAAGAGGTGGATGAGATTATCATGGAAGTCTACTAGGGGACCTGGTGGGTGGTAGCCTAAGTGTAGGGTGACAGTGGTGTTGGGGGAGATGGAGATCTTGACGGTGAGGAATCCGTGTTCTCCCCAAGGTAATCTCTAGGCAGTCTTTGACAATGAGGGCTACTGCACCCCCTTTGGTTGTGTGCCTGTCTTGCCTAACGATGGAGTGTCCTTGTGAGAGGGCTAGTGCAAGGGCAGGACCAGTCACTTCGTGGAGCCAGGTCTCAGCGACAGCTAGGATGTCGAGGTCGAGATTGGTGATGAGGTCATGTATTTCCGTGGCGTGTGCTGGGAGGGATCTTACATTAATTAGTGCGCATTACAGATAGGTGGCAGCTGTGTTTTACTTTTGGCTGGGAAATACTGCTGGTGCAAAGGTTCTGTTGGCATTGGGTGGGATGGAAGTAGTTGGAGGCATGGCATTACGGTGGAGGAGAGAGCCTAGTCTGGCATGTCCTAGATTGAGGGGACAAGGAATACGTGGAATAGGGCGAGAGGCAAAGCGTGTGATCCATTCGAGGGGGGATAAATGATGCGAGGTGGTGGCAGGGTCTGTGTGCCAGTTGTCTGTGGTTGGTTTGGAGTGGAAGGTAGGGAAGAATTTGGTGGGTGTTATGGAGAGGGATATGGGAAGGGTACCTGCTGTAGTGAGCGTTGCTCTCTGTGGGGAGTGCATTGTAAGCTAGGGAAATGCAGGGCTGATGTCGGAGAGATATGTGAGGTTAGTTGTGGTGTTTGGGCTGGCTTGGGCGGCTATGAGGCAGTGGTAAAGTTTCAGTGGAGCACGAGTGCAGAGTGCAGTCTGGGGCACGGGTGCAGAGTGCAGTCTGGGGCACGGGTGCAGAGTACAGTCTGGGGCACGCAGAGCAGTTTAGAACAAGTGTTGTACCTGTTACAAGGGACACATGGCGTGCGAGTCAGATTGGGGCGCATAGGTGCGCAGCTGCAGTGTTTAGCCACCGTTGTTTGCGCCGTGGATCACGGCTGATATAACTGCCAGATGCAAGTCAGGTTGTGCCTAGAGGCAAAGAATGAGTCGGCGTGAAGTGTATGCCGGCAGTAGAAGTACTTACAGTTTGAGACAATTAGAACAATCCCAAGAGCAGCTATCTGACAAGAATGCGGGTGTCTTTGCACTAAAACAAAAATGCCTGGACTGTTGGGAGTGGTTGGGGAAACACAGTTCTGCAAGATATACTTAGAGGCAACATATAGAGGGAGACAAACCAGGCCGGCTGCTGGCATTGCTGTATAAAAAGTAGTATAAACAGGGACCCTACACTCCATATAGACGAAACAAAGAGACCTGTGCATTCCCAGAAAGGTGTCAATGATGCGTTTTTGGAATTTTACCAGAACCTTTATCAGGAGAGATCTCGGACACCTGCCGTCCATATAGAGGATGTGCTGGACGATAGCACTTCAGTGCTTAGTCATGAGGCGAAATAGCTTACAAGCACCCATCTCCCTAGAAGATAAACTAAGCATGATTGTAACCCTGCCAACGGGGAAGACCCCGGGATCTGATGGGCTCCCTAGTGAATCCCATAAGGAATACGCCCAGGAATTGGCCCCTCACTTGCTTAGCCCCTTCTATGAGGCAGTGCTTCTCCCGCTGAGCTTGAGGGAATCCATCATACCACTTCTTGAGCCCCACAAGCCTCCTGAGGAGTGTAGCTCTTATAGGCCCCTGTCAATGCTCAATTAAGACAACAAGATACTCCCATCAATACTTGCAAATCGAATGAAAAAAGTGATGCATGATTTGGTGCTGCTGGACCAAACTGGATACATACCAGGACGGAGCATGTCCTGCAACTTGAGGCGATTGCATCACGTGTTAGATAGCACAGTACCCTGGGATAGGCTGTGCGCCATAGTCACTTTAGATCCATTTATGGCGTTTGATTACATTAGATGGGATTGGCTTTATGCAACTTTGCGCAGTTTTGGGTTTGGGCAGACATATATCATTTTGGTACAGCTGGTGTATACTAGACTGGTTGCTAGGTTCAAAACGGGGAAACATATTTCGAAGGCATGGGAATTGGAGAAGAGGACAGGACAGGGTCACCCATTGTCGCCACTGCTCTGTCCTAGCCATGGAACCTATTGCCCAGTATCTCAAGACGGAATACGTAGAGGCATGCATTGAAATAGACGGGACCAGGCATTTGATATCCCTGTATGCGGATGATACACTGTTGTATATTCAGAACCCTAAAGATAATTTGGAATTATTACTGGAAGCAATGGAACTCTTAGCGAAACTGTCAGGGATTACAATTAGTATGGACAAATCATTCTTGTTTCCCCTGGCGGGGCTGCGCAGGTTCAATATTGGGGCGCTGCCCGCACTTGCTCTAGGTTGGGAAGTGACCACATTTATGTATCTGGGAGTCGATGTGTATCATGACCCTACGGCTTAGCGTGCACTGAACACGCTGAGGGCTTTGGAGGATGTCAAGAGTTCAATGAAGTTCTGGGCTAGACTGCCCCTGATGGGATGGGCAGCTCTGTTGAAGATGGTGGTGCTGCCCAGGTTGCTGCACTTTTTCGTAAATGCCCCGTTCTACATACCTACATTTTTCTTTAAAACTTTAGATAGTATTTGTAGGGGGGTTCCTGTGGCAAAACGGGAGTACTCTAATAGCGTTATCACTATTGCACAGGCCGCATGCTGAGGGCGTCAAGGTTTTGCAGTGTGAACTATACTATGTGGCGTGGCAGGTACAGTTTGTAGTGGACATGCTGGCAGGTGACCCTACCCCGACACTTTGATGCTGCAGCCCATAGGGTTGCGTCATTACCTGGTAGAATTGGTGTGATTCAGGAAACCCTGGGGAGGCCGTTGGCCACAATTGATGTCCCTACGGGTGAAAATGTGGGATAGAGCTTTGGCGGCAATGGGGCTCACATACCCTATTTCAGTGCACATCCCACTGGTGTCGGTGGTAGCAACTTCAACACAAAGCAGATGTATATGCACCAGATGGGACATTTGTGGGGTGGCCACAATAGGGGACCTA
Source organism: Ambystoma mexicanum (assembly GCF_040938575.1). Classification (NCBI taxonomy): domain Eukaryota; kingdom Metazoa; phylum Chordata; class Amphibia; order Caudata; family Ambystomatidae; genus Ambystoma; species Ambystoma mexicanum. Next base: position 572,623,870 of record NC_090921.1, on the reverse strand, counting down.
TTGCAGGATTTGTCTTTTGTACCATTTCCAGAGTTGATGGAACGCACTGGAATACATAAAGGCCAATACCGGTTATATAGCACAGTCAAGAGGGAGATTGTGCATAGATGGCCCTCATATAGCGAACTGATGGTGAAACACGTGGTGGTAGATGTCCTATATGACATAGCTGAAGGGGGGGGGGGCACTATATCTTGGCTATATGAACTCTTACTGACTAATGGGCTTCCCCTCTAGCGATACAGGATAAATGGGAGGAAGACTTGGGGGGCAGAGTTTACAGACGCACAATGGGGGCAGGTGCTGGGATACCATAAGAGTGTCGCGGAGCGCAAGACTGGATGTGCTTTCCCTGGGGGCATGTTTGCTTGTTAGCTTTCCAAGTCCTAAGGACATAAAACATGTTCACAAGATGAAAGATTTGGCGTGTATCCTCGCCAAACACAGAATATCCATGGAGTAGAAATCTCCTTTTGGCCTGGCGGTGGAGGATTGGTGGTGGGACCTGAAGCGGTGGGCGATGGCGGAAACAGTGGCAGGGATGAAGGCGGTATGGGGCAGTCAAGGTGATGCCACAGCGGGCATTGCAGCATGGGAGACCTTGTTACATTTCTGTTTGCGGCGGAAGCCATAGACGGTGGGGTGCAGACTGAATCTGATAGTTGAATGAGGATTTTCATACGTGGTATGGTTTATTTTTTCACCTTTTTTGGTAGACACTACCTGAGTGCTTTAGGCATCAGCAGGATGCAGTTGGGAGGGAGGCGTGGCCAAGGAGGGGAGGCCAAGGAGGGAGGGAGTTGGGAGTAATGTTTAAGAAATGTAAAATGCGACAGACGTCAATATTGTTCTGTGACATGTTTGGAATATGTTAACCCTTTAAGTGCCATGGGTATTTCTCCTCAGTGCCAGGGCCTTTTTTGGTGATTTCGGTATGTGGCCATTCAATGGCTTGTAACTTTTTTGTTACATGAGATATCTCGGCCAAATTTGGCTCCTTTTTTTCCCCACATGTAGGCGGTCGTACGCCACCCAGGAATCCTAGGGTGCTGTAGGGGGGTGAGAGAAAATAACCAAAAAGGGGGAAAATTGTGTTTTTTTTTTCAAAAAATGCCAATAAACTGATGTACAAAGTAGCCTGTGTTTTTTTCCTTGTAAGAGCTAGGAACGAATGGTTTGCTGTGCTGAATTCCCCAATTTCCTGGCTTTCAAGAACAGGTTCAGTGGAAAAGGGAAAAAAATATTTTGATGTGGTTATCAACCGTTTTGTGAGAGGTAGGCGATTCTGGCCATTTTTGCCAATTGGACATGCATGGACGGAATGGAAGAAAAGGGTAGGAAAGCCGATTTGGATGACAGAAAGGCATATATTTCTGAAAAGTAGACAAAATTCCAAGCTTAGGAACGGGTGATTTGCGTAGGTCAGGCAACAACTAGGTAGGGGAAACTGCCATAGATTGGGGGAAAAGCTGGAAAATGACCAAAAAAAAGGTATGTGTTGGACATGGTTGGCTTGGTACGGCAATGGCTTCTATGAGTTTTGAGAAAAGCAATGCTCCGCTTCATTCCCCCGACTCTTGCAGTTAAGAGAGCACACATTTTTTGTAGTGTTTTACAAAACAAGCAACACCACAAGCCAAACACTGAGCCATGGTACACAGGAGTTTTACGCTCATGGCCTGAACAGACGCACTTAGCATGCGTAAATCGGGAAAACCAATGTGGTGAGGAACGGCAAGCATACATTTTTTGAAAGGGCACAGACAGACTTTTTCAAGGGTAGGTGACTTGTGCAGGTTACAAAAGAGTATGGTGCCTAAAGCAGTGACTAAATGTAGGTCACATTTGGGAAATCAAAGGGTTGTGTGACAAAGGGCACCAGCAAATGGGGGGAAAAAAAACTGTTATGAAAACCACACAAACACAACACATGGCCTACCGTCCCACGTTCCCACAGGTGTCCCGATGAAAACGGTACCTCACATGTGTGGGTGCACCTACCTGGCCGCCAACGGGAAAGCCTAAAACACAAGTAACCCCAAGTCTGTTTTCAGACCGGAATTTCAGACGCTCTGCCGACCGGCACAACATACAGATATGGGCCTTGGGTGTCCAAGCCACCAAGGAAAACAGGGAACCCCATGCATTTCCGAAAAGAGGACACCCGTGGGAATCCGCAGAGGTATGATTTGAGCAAATCGCCCCAGAACGTATTACCCAGACACCCCCGCAAAGTCTGAAATGTGGGAAAAAATACGCATTTTCCGCACATTTCTCTCAGCTCACCCATCGAAACACGCCCCCAACAACACATGGCCTACCGTCCTGCGTTCCCACAGGTGTCCTGATGAAAACGGTACCTCACATGTGTGGGTGGACCTACCCGGGGCGCAAAAGGAAAATGTAACCCACTGGGAACCCCAAGCCTTTCGCCACTGCCCATTTTGTTCATGTGGGCAACCTACAGATTTCAGCCTAGGGTGTCGAAGCCAGCAAGGGAAACGGGGAACCCCATGCATTTCCCAAAAGAGGACACCCGTGGGAATCCACAGAGTTCTGCCTTGCGCAAATTTCCCCTGTTTTTATTAGCCACATTCCCCGACAAAGTGTGATATTTGGTGGGGAAAAAACACAATGTTTATTTTGTCTGGGGTTCTGGGTAATACATTCTGGGCCGCTTCGCGCAAGTCAGACCTCTGTGCATTCACACGGGTGTCCTCTTTTGGGAAATGCATGGGGTTCCCCGTTTTCCTTGCTGGCTTCGACACCCTAGGCCCAAATCTGTAGGTTGTCCACATATACAAATTGTGCTGTGGCGAAAGGCTTGGGGTTACCAGAGGGTTACCCTTTACCTTTTGTGCCCCCGGTAGGTACACCCACACATGTGAGGTACCTTTTTCGTCGGGACACCTGTGGGAATGCGACAAGGTATGACATCTGTTGTTGGCGACGTGTTTCGGTGAGTGGACATAGGGAAATGTCTCTGAAATTGGCTGGAAATGCAGACAATTCTGAGACATTTCGCTCTGGCCACCCACCGAAACACAACGCCAACACCACGTGGCCTACCTTCCAGCGTCCCCACACGTGTCCCGATGAAAACAGTATCTCACATGTGTGGGTGCATCTACCGGGGGCGCAAAAGGAAAAGGGTAACTCACTGGTAACCCCAAGCCTTTCACCAATGCCCATTTTGTTCATGTGGGCAACCTACAGATTTGAGCCTAGGGTGTCGCAGCCAGGAGGAAAACGGGGAACCCCACACATTTTCCAAAAGAGGAGACCCGTGGAAACCCACACATGGCCAAATTGGAGGGGCGGCCCATCTCATGTAGCCCTCTCCAGGGGCTGATAATGGGGGGGGGCTGTCCTGCAACCCTCCCTGGGCTCAGTCGTCTGTTCCTAGGAGCAGATATCTGGTCCCAGGGAGGGCTGCATGACATGGCACCCACTCCATTGTGGCTGGGCGGGGAGGGGGTCAATGCCCCATCCCATTAGAAACTTCCCAGACCCTTTGGGGTGCCCCACAGTCCCCCTAAAAAGCGTTCCACCATTTTCCATTTTTTTCTTTGTTTACGAAACTTGCCTTGGTGCAGAGGGGCACATTGGTGTGCCAATCTGGCCCCGGGGTGCCCAAACCTTACTGCCCCACCCACTGGGGGGGCCTGTCCCACGATTTCTGGGGGCCCTCTCCCCCTCACCCCAAATGGGTGACAGGGGCACCTCATGCAGGCCTCCCTGGGCCTCCTACAAACGGCTGCGTGAGGTACACCCCCCCTCCATTTGGGGTGGGGGGAGAGGGCCCCCAAAAATGGTGGGACAGGCCCCCCAATGCATGGGGCAGTAGGGTTTGGGCACTCTGGGGGCAGATTGGCACACTAATGTGCCCATCTGCGCCAAGCGAAGTTGGGCAAACAAAATAATACAAAATCGTAGGCTCCTTTTTAGGGGGGGGCTGAGGGCCATCCTAAATTGGCAGCGAATGTTATACTGAAACGGGGGGTGGCACTCAGCCCCCCTCACCCCAAATGGAGGGCCCCACCTCATGCAACCCTCCCTGGGGGCAGATATCTGCTCCTAGGAAGGGGCATCTGACCTCAGGGAGGGATGCATGAGGTGGGGCCCTCCATTTGGGGTGGGAGAGGGCCAACCCCCGTTACAGTAGAACATTCCCGGCAATGTAGGGTGCCCCTTAGCCCCACCTAAAAAGCAGCCTACGATTCTGTATTATTTTCTTTGTTTCTCCAGCATGGGGTCTGGCATGGATTCACATGCTCATGAATATTCCCCGTCGTCAGGCTGGGAATCCTCGGTAAAGAAAAAACCAGTATCAGTTTCGTTTCTGATCTGTCTTTCGTAGTAATAACCAATCACTGGTCTCTGCGTCATACTGACCACAGCCAATGACTGCCCTCTACCTAAGCACCGCCTCTGGCAGCCATCTTCAGATTTTTACCGCACGTTCATGTGTTGGGATCCTCGTGCTATTGCTCTCGAGCGTTAGTGCTATTTTTTCGCGCTTTTCACAAAAAACTTCGATTCTTTCGGTCAAAAGAGCCTCAAGCTCCACCGATCCTACATCCGATCAACGGGGACCCGTGTCGGATTCATCTGTGCCCCTCAAGGGTGAAGATTTCGTCGAGCTACACTTCGGAGGACTCCAGAAGCTTCTCAGGCCCGGTCTCGGAGATGGCCCAGGAGAAGGGAAGCTCGACGCCCGGAAAGCTGTTCAGGGTCTGCCCTGGATGCCAGCTGCAGAACGTCTTCAAGGAGGACGAACACTCTTTCTGCCTTTACTGCCTTCATGAGGACAAGACGCACGTGGAGAAGGACTGTGCGTTTTGCGGCAACATGTCGGAACGGACCATGAAGGACCGCCATCAACGTCTCGCCAACTGGCTGGAGGGTAAGAGCCCGTCTGGCGAGAAGAAGAAGAAATCCGAGCGGTCTTCTAAGACCTTTGAGGGCGCCCCGGCGACGGGGGCCCAACATAAGGCCAAGCACCGCGAGTCCGCTGGCACCGGGAGCGCCGAACGGTCGGGCTCTACGGGCGCCAGGCAGGGCGCACCCTCCCCGGCACCATCAACCACGAGCCAACGCTCTGGGTCGGGTAAGAGGAAGGCCGAGCACCCGGCGAAGCTCCTTGAGAGGCCCCGGTCGAGCTCTAAGGCAGAGGAGGAGCGTGGCAGTGCCCCCTCCCTCAAGGATAAGGCGGTGAGCGCACCTAAGGTGGTGAAGGCCTTGATCCATCCGACCAAGCCCTCTATCGAAACGGTCGCGGCTGCCCTGGCTCAGCCTGTGGTGGCTGCACCAGTGGTGGCGACCTCAGGGCCCAGAATCTCCCTGCCTCCTCGGAGGGAGTCTTCCTTTGTGCCCATCGATAGGACCCCCGTGAAACCCTCCGTGGGGAAGAAGAAGGGGGGGCAGGGCGTCGTCGTAGAGTCGGCCTCAACCTCAGAAGAGGAGCTGATCGAGGTCTTAAGCCACTGCCTAGGCGTGGAAGAAGGCCAGCCCGTCGGAATGGACCCCGACGCAGGTGACGACGATACCGACGGGGCCCCTGCTCGCCCGTCGGATTCCCCTCTGCCAGCGCCGCAAGACAACTCGGCGGCCATTTTGTTGGCCATACAGTCCCTATGCTCCGAGATAAGGACGAGGCTACCGTTACCGACGGAGGAACCTCTCCCGTCGGGGGATCCAGAACCGGGACCTTCTGGTGTTCCCCCTACCAAGAAAAGAAGGATCCATCCACCACCTCCTTTTCAACCGTCGCGCCCCTTCCAGCCCTCCTCCCCGTCCACCCGAGGGGATGATACGGGGACTGACACGGCAGCGACGGGTACGGACGACGAGGCATACGACGAGGATTTTCCGTCGTCGCCTCCCACCAGGGCCTCTCCGCCCGACGAGATCGGATCTTTCCACTCCATGATCTCCAGGGCTTCCGAGCTTTTCCAACTCTGCCCTGAGGAGAAGAAAAAGGAAGGCTTCCTTTATCAGCGGCGCGAGGCCAAGAGGAAGACGGTCCTCGCAGTGCCTCTGTTGGACGACATTTGGGATGAGGGCCTTTCCCTCCTCAAGAACCCTTCCACGACGCCAGCTAGAAGAGACCGGTACGAGAAAAAGTACCGGGTCCCGGACACGGCCCCCCTATGCCTCCGGGCGCAGCCTACCCCGGACTCCGTCGTCTCCGCGGCAGCCAGGAAGAAAGCGGGGGGGGGGTGCGGCCTCCACATCGACTTCCCCGCCGGACGGCGAGGGAAAGAAATTGGATGCTATGGGACGTAGAGTCATCTCGTCGGCAGCGACGACGATTAAAGCGGCCAACGCCTTGGCTATCGTGGCCCGCTACGACAGGGAGCTCTGGTACAAGATAGCTCCCCTGCTGGATTTTCTGCCGGACGACAAGAGGGCGGAGGCCCTTGAGATCCTGCAGGAAGGTGAGGTGGCCTCGGACCACGCCATCACCGTGGCGACGGACATCGCCGACACTGGGTTCCGTCAGCTGGGCAACGGCGTTTGCCTTCGACGTCGTGGATGGCTCAAAGCTACGGACTTCCGGCAGGACGTCCAGACCAGAGTCCTGGACATGCCCTTCGACGGGAACAACCTGTTTGGGAAGACAGTGGACGATTCCCTTCAGGCCATCAAGGCGGATACTGAGACGGCCCGGGCCCTTGGAGTCCTGCAACGACGGACGCCCTTTCGGAGCGGCGGAGGCAAGGGCGCCTCCAAAGGTTCCGGCGGCGGTTTCGCTTCCTACCGTCAAGCGGCCCGCTCGTCGTCGCAAGAGGCCTACAGAGGACGAGGCAAGTCTAGCGGACCCCGCCGTCGTCGCCAAGGAGGTCAAGGCGGCAAGGCCGCGTCCAAGCAGGATTGAACCGGCCGTGGGGTCGGGCCCCCACCGAAGCACCCCGGTGGGAGGCCGGCTGGCGGGATTCGTCAGCGTGTGGGAGTCCATCTCCACCGACCGTTGGGTGCTGGACGCCCTGGCCCGGGGCCACGCGCTCGAGTTTCAAAGAAGGTGCCCGCGCGTCCCCCCCGTGGCCAGGAAAGAACTTCACGTCCCTCAACTTCTCCTGGAGGTAAAGGCGATGCTCAGAAAGGGCGCCATCGAACTCGTCCCAAAGATGCTTCGGGGCTCCGGAGTCTACTCGAGATACTTCCTCGTGAAGAAGAAGACGGGAGGATGGCGCCCCATCCTAGACCTGCGACGTCTGAACAAGTTCATCAAGGCGCAGAAGTTCCGGATGGTCACCCTCCAGCACGTCCTGGGTCAGCTGGAGGAAGGAGACTTCCTATCGTCGTTGGATTTGGAGGATGCCTACTTCCACATTCCCATCCTAAAGGGGCACCGCAAATTCCTCAGATTCGTGGTCCAAGGGCGTCATTACCAGTTCAAAGCCCTTCCCTTCGGACTACGGTCGGCACCCAGGGTATTCACCAAGTGCCTCGCACCGGTGGCGGCGCAGCTGCGCCGCGAGGGGATTCACGTCTACCCCTACCTGGACGACTGGCTCATCCGCGCCAAGACGAGGGAGCTCGCCGTGGTCCACACGGCAAGGACCGTCCAACTCCTCACGGACCTGGGATTCTCCGTGAACTACGCCAAATCCCACCTGGTGCCCGCGCAAGTCGCACTGTTTCTGGGAGCGAGGCTCGACACAGTGTCCCTTCTGGCCTCCCCGTCGGAGGAGAGGACCAGGACCATCTTGGGCAAGGTGCAACGGATGTTGGTGGCCGACGCGGCCAAAGTGAGGTCCATCAAGTCCCTCCTCGGGATGATGTCTTCCTGCATCTACCTCATCCCCATGTGCAGGCTCCGGATGCGCCCGTTGCAAGAATTCCTGGATGCGCGCTGGATCCAGACGACGGGCAGCTTCGAGGAAAGGATCAAGCTCGACGAGAGTTTCCGACGAGCAATACGGTGGTGGGGCACCCGCGCGCATCTGACGGCGGGCATGGACTTCCAGACCCCAGCCCACCAGGAGACTGTGACCACGGATGCCTCCCTGGAAGGGTGGGGAGCGCACACCGAAAATCTGCACGCAAGGGGACTCTGGCTCCCGACGGAGAAGTCCCTGCATATCAACGTCCTGGAGCTCCGTGCAGTGTTTTGGGCCCTCAGGTCCTTCCTTCCGTCCCTCAAGGGCAAGGTGGTGAGGATCTTCACCGACAACACCACCACCATGTTTTACATCAGGAAACAGGGCGGAACCAGGTCCCCAGCGCTGTCCAAGGAGGCGCAGGACCTGTGGCATTGGGCCGTCGCCCAAGGGATTTTTCTGGTGCCGTTTCACCTGGCAGGGATAAAAAACACCATCGCCGACTCACTCAGCAGGGAGCTGCGCTCGTGCCACGAGTGGGAACTACGGCAGGATCTGGTGGATCGCCTCTTCCGATGGTGGGGCACACCCCAGATCGACCTGTTCGCGACGGCGACGAACACCAAGTGCCGGAGGTTCGCCAGCAGGTTTCCCCAGACGAGGAGCATGGGCGATGCTTTCTCGTTCCCCTGGGAGGGCCTGTTCCTCTACGCGTTCCCTCCCTTGCCTCTGCTAATCCGGCTCGTCAACCAGCTCAAGAGGTCACGGTGCAGGATGATCCTCGTCGCACCTGCGTGGCCGAGGCAGATATGGTTCCCGGACCTTCTGGACTTGTCAGCGTCCCCGCCGATCAAGCTGCCGGCGGACGCGGATCTACTCTCCAGGGAAGGAGGCGCCATCCTCCACCACGACCCGAAGTCACTGAACTTGCAGGCCTGGCTCCTGCAGCGCTAGAGTTTGGAGGATACGACATACCGGCCGATTGCAGAGAGGTTCTTGCAAAGGCCAGGGCGTCCTCGACTCTTAAATGCTACGGACACAAATGGAAGAGGTTCTCTGTCTGGTGCCACGCACAGAAGATTAACCCTCTACGGATTACGGCTCCCCAAGTACTGCCGTACCTGCTGACGCTGGCCAAAGCTGGTCTGGCACACGCGTCCATCAAGATTCATCTTGCTGCGATCTCCCGATACACCAGAACCACGGGGCGGACGTCCTTGTGGTCTCATCGTCTGGTGAAAGAGTTCATGAAGGGACTGTTCAGATCGTTCCCGCCGGTGAAGGCTCCGGCCCCGGCGTGGGAGCTCAACGTGGTGCTGACCAGGCTCATGGGACCTCCGTTCGAGCCTCTGCACTCGGCCCCGTTGAAGTTTCTATCGTGGAAAACAGCCTTTCTTGTGGCCATCACCTCCGCACGACGAGTGGGAGAGATCCAGGCCCTTTCCTGCAAGGCCCCGTACTTGACTTTCCACGACACGAGGGTAGTGCTCAGGACGCACCCCTCCTTCATGCCCAAGGTACCGTCGGACTTCCATCTCAACGAACCCTTGGTGTTACCTGTGTTCTTCCCGTCGCCTTCGTCGCCGGCTGAGAGGACTTTGCACTCGCTGGATGTAGCTAGAGCGCTGAAGTTCTACGTGGACCGCACGAAGGGTTTTCGGAAGACGTCACAACTCTTTGTGAACTTTGGACCTGTCAATCAGGGGAAGGCTCTCTCGAAGGCTTTCATCTCCAGATGGCTCTCCGGCTGTATCATGTGCTGTCACTGGTTGGCAAACCGACCGCTGCCTGGCCGTCCGAGAGCCCATTCCACCAGAGCGATCGCAGCTACCACGGCGTTCCTATCTGGTGTGCCCCTGCTGGACATATGCAGGGCTGCTACGTGGAGGTCGACGCACACCTTCACGAAATTCTACTGCGTCGACCGGGATTCCAGGGGAGGTGAGCCTGGTGAGGAGGTAAGATGCTTAATGTTGAGTTGATGTGATGCTTAATGTTGAGCCTTTGCCACCTCCCGTGGTTGTGCATGTGTGTACTGCTATGTATTCTTTATTCATGAGCATGTGAATCCATGCCAGACCCCATGCTGGAGAAGGAACAAGTTACTTACCTGTAACTGTTGTTCTCCAGCATGGGTCTGGCATGGATTCACATGCGAACCCTCCCGCCTACCCCTCTGCGGCTCTTCACTTGGTCATACTGCCACTTCACGTGCTTCCAAATCTGAAGATGGCTGCCAGAGGCGGTGCTTAGGTAGAGGGCAGTCATTGGCTGTGGTCAGTATGACGCAGAGACCAGTGATTGGTTATTACTACGAAAGACAGATCAGAAACGAAACTGATACTGGTTTTTTCTTTACCGAGGATTCCCAGCCTGACGACGGGGAATATTCATGAGCATGTGAATCCATGCCAGACCCATGCTGGAGAACAGTTACAGGTAAGTAACTTGTTCCTTACCCAACTTCGCTTGGCGCAGATGGCCACATTAGTGTGCCAATCTGCCCCCAGGGTTCCCAAACCCTACTGCCCCATCTATTGGGGGGCCTGTCCCACCATTTGTGGTGGCCCTCTCCTCACCCATCCCGAACGGAGGGGGGGGACACATCATGCAGCCCTTTCTAGGAGGCTCAGGGAGGGCTGCATGAGGTGTCCCCCCCCAGCCATTTGGGGTGGGGGGGAGAGGGCCACCATAAATGGTGGGACAGGCCCCCCAATAGATGGGGCAGTAGGGTTTGGGCACCCAGAGGGCCGATTGGCACACTAATGTGGCCATCAGCGCCAAGCGAAGTTGGGTAAACAAAACAAAATACACAATTGTAGGCTATTTTTTAGGGGGGGGCTGAGGGGCACCCTACATTACCGGAAAATGTTCTACTGGAACGGAGGGTGGCCCTCTCCCCGCCTACCCCAAATGCAGGGCCCCACCTCATGCATCCCTCCCTGGCGTCAGATAGGGGGGGCCCACCTCATGCATCCCTCCCTGGGGTCAGATGCCCCTTCCTAGGAGCAGATATCTGCCCCCAGGGAGGGTTACAAGGGGTGCCTCCCTTTCTACTTCGGTTGGGGGGGGGGGGTGCACCCCACCTTTCATTCAGTAAAAAATCCATGGTGGCTAGTGGCCCCCACCCCCTTTTCCCATTTCTTTTTTTCTTTTACATTCCCTGGGGGCAGATGGTCAGCCATCTGCCCCAGGGTTCACATGCATGTGCCCTCATGCTTTGGGGGCCGGGAGGGGGGAAGAGGGCTGCTTACTTGAAGCAGCCCCTCTCCCCCCTAACTCACAAACAGATCCATGGTGGTCCAAGTGGGTTGCTGATCACGGATCAGCGCTCTGCGCTGATCCGTGACCAGCAATGCCTCATGTAGATTGTGTCCTTGGAAAGGGGAGAACGTCCACTTTCCAAGGACAGCACTTTTTGCCATATACCTGGTGGTCTAGTGGGCCCCAAACCCCTGCCCACCTCCCCCCTTCCCTCGAATTTTTTTTCTTTTTTATTCTTTTCACCCTTGGGGGCAGTGATCATGTGGCCCCATGCTTTGGGGCCACGTGGGGAAGGGGGCCGCTTACCTAGTAAGCAGCCCCCATCCCCCCGCGTCACAAACGGATCTGTATTGATCCAGTGGCATTGCTGCCCGCGGATCGCGTGCCCTGTGCCCGATCCGCGGGCAGCAATGCCACACAATGGGTATTGTTGTAAAGGGGAGAATCCAACGATACTTGCCTCGATCTCCGGCTCGTCAGTGGAACGTAAGGAGTTAAAACCAATAAAATATATTTTTTAAAAGAATAGTTGCTGTGGTTGTCCGGGTTCAGTTTTGGTTCCTTGAGAAGTGGGAGGATTTCTCTGGTTTTGATGATCGAGGGGTAGGTGCCTTGAGTTTTGGAGCTGTTGATGATTATCAGGTAAGGAAGCATCTTGAGTACGGTAGTAGGGAGGAAGTCATCTCCATACAATGTACCCTTGTGATGCTAGGGTGACGTAGAGGTCTCCCATAGTTAGTGTCCTGAAAGTTGTCCAGGAAGTTGTGTTTTTGTGAGATGGGATGTTTAGTGTGCTGTCAGTTATGGCGTTGTCTGTGCTGGCAGATCATGCTGATCTTGTTGACGAAGAAAGAGTTTATGGCTGCAGATTGTTTTAATGGAGTGCGGTATGGGTGGGTCAGGCAGAGGGTTTATGCAGTACTTGATGGCTTTGAAGAGGGCTCTGTTTTTATTGTTGGTTTTGGCTATGGTGTTTTGGTAGTGGGTGGCCTCGCATCGTCTGCATGTAGCTACTTAGTTTGTAGGTTACCTAGTACAATGGTATCTTTGCATTTCTTATGCTTCTTTTCAGCAACCCATATGAGGGTCAACATTTTTGACAATAAGTATATAGTTTGCAAGCCCTACAATGTAATAAATGAAGCTCTACTGTAACCAGAGGGAACTTTAAACTTAAGCAAAATTATCCAATTTTAATGTATTGGAGCATGGCAGTTTGCTATTGCCTTTATGGCATTAACATTTTCACTTTTATGTAAGGATCAGCCAGGATAGCATCAAGTGGTTATATAGCTGTTCAACTAAATAAGTGTGAGACGCTCCACACATAACCATGAATGTCTGGCAAGATCCCTTCTTTGCAGCATTTCAATGTGCTGTTGCCCGCAAAGTATTGAATTTGGTGAAATCTGAAAATCTTTTGATTGCAATTGTGCGCAGTCCGTTGGATACAACTACAAACACTATTACTCTAACTGTATGTTTTAGGCCAGTTTTCTTCACCAAACAAAGTCTGCATGCATGCGTTGGGCATGATATGACATTAAGAATGGTTAACATTATTACAAACGTTTGTGATCTGCAACCCTGTGCCAAAGCTTCACTGATTGCGCTCTTTAAAAACATAAATAAATGTGTACCTCTGGGACTCTCTACAGACATTTGAATCAAAGTGGAATAATTAATTGAATCTCGGAGCTTTCACCTCATATCATTCCATTTAAGTGCCATGGTCTGGTTCATTTTGCATTAATTTGTTGCAGTCAAGAAAAGATTGAGTTGGTCTATTTTTATTGTTGCCAAAACAAATATACTTAATCTGCATGTTGAAGGTTCAACAGAAGTCCCTTACAGTATGATGAGAATTAAATAGCATAGCTAGGCTGCATATTTATGCTTTTCTTGTCTGTTGGAACAGGATAGCCGCCTGAATAAAAATGCATGTACTCATATTTCAAGATGGGACATTAATTAACATTTGTGCCACAGCAGCAATTGCTATAGGGCACTCATCAGCTCTATATATAGTGCCTCGTTATGTTCACTGGCTGTTTTGAATACATACTTATTTTTTTGCTGAGTCTCAAGAAGTAACAACGGGCAGAAGGGGTTTCTTCAATGCATAAAAATGAATTCGTTTGTGGAATGCCTAATTACATGGCCGTAATGCAATAACCAACATTTAACATAATATTGTGTTCTTTAGGCATCTTCCAGAGCCAAGCCAGACACTTGAAGCCATGCTGCGGTCTAAGGTCACCACCTTACCAGGGCACATTCAGGCTGTGTATGTGCAGAACATGGTTAAACTCTATGCATCAATACTGCAAAGGAAGGAACAGGATGGAGAAAAAGAAGCCGCTCAAGAGATATCACAGCTCATGATAGATCGGATGCCTCAGTTTGTGCAGAGCGCAGACTTGGAGGTCCAGGAACGGGTAATGATTTAAACTTTCTCACTTGGTACTTTGGGAGATTCCAGGAGAAGCGAGCTCAACTTTGTTTAAATCAGCTTTTTGTTATACTCTTGCGCCCAGTCCCCTTTCCTCCATACTGCATAGACGTCCCTTGCTAGGGACGGGAGACGGAAACTTTTTCACCAGAAAAACCTTCTTCCCCTTTAAGTTGGGGCGCGTGGCCCTGGGAGCATGCGCTCGCATGACTCTGCCCACCGGTGTCAGGAGGGGCCTGAGGGTAGAGGCGTGCCCACTAAGCCAAAGGGAGAAAGGCACCCAAGAAGCTGGATTACAGGAGTCCTGTAGACAAGAAAGGATAGGCAAACGAGGCTGTGCACAAAAAGGGGCAGAGAATACAAAGATGCAAACACGCTGGGTTCCCTCTTGGGGTGTACGCTGAATGGGGAAAGAGTGTTCCACTGACCTTGGGGAAACTCCAACCTTCTGCACAGATTGCTATTACAGGGGCCCACTCTGAATGCTCTTGGCTGGGAGCAACAGCAGTGGGTGTCTGTATCTGAACGAGGGGTGTACCGAATAGTGAAATTACTATTAGGCCAAATAACGAATAGTTAGCAAAACTATTCGGCCGAAGCCGAATACTGAGCCGAATAGTTGTTTTTTTAAATACATTGTCCAGCACATGAGAAATACTGCTTCGCAAGACAGTAAAGAACATGTGAATCCACGCAGCATGGATTCACACTTTCAGATGCTCTTTTAAACCCCATTTGAGCATTTGCACAAATAAGCAGGCATTTCTACACATTTCAATGTGCTTCCTAAATTCACATTGAGGCGCATGTAAATGTGTAAAAACAGAAATGCATTCCCCTTAGTCTGTATGGACCATTTTTGCTGCTGTTGTGTATTTTATTAGTGTAAGAGCAGAGGTTTGAAATGCAGCAGGTTTGCGGTTGTATGTTAGCATAGGTGCAGCAGGTTTGCATCAAGGTAGCATGTTAGCTTAGGTGCAGCAGGGTTGCATCAGTGCAGCATTTTAGCTTAACTACAGCAGGGTTGCATTAGTACAGCATGTAAACTTAGGTGTAGCAGCAGGTTTGTGTCCATTTAGTGGGTACGCAGGTGCCTTATGTCGTCTTGAAGAGCACTCCCATAGCAGTCCCCAGCAGGAGGCAGGATTGTTGCGCAAACAAGACCCAGGTTATGTCCTGCAGGGAGTTCTGGGTCTGGCACTGCAGGTCCAGCAGAGTGGGCCCCATGAAGGCGATGCAGAGGCCGAAGCTGAAGAAGACGCTCCCGTAGGTCAGGGTGGGCTGCAAGTTCTTCCAGAAGAGGCCGACAATGCGCTCGTCCAACCCCATCCTTGGCCCTCAGGGGGTAACGTCCCCTGCAAGAGGTTATCAAAAGCAGAGGGCACCCCCAGTTCTGGAAACACACCTTCTGGTGGCAAGGGAAAGGGGGGTACCCCACCTGGCGGCATCCCACAGTGGCCACTCACTGCTTCCTTCACTGATCACAAGTGGCCAAGCAATAAAAAAGGGCATTTGTCCCAAAGGGCACCTTCGTGATAGAGCGATTCTGCCCAATTTTTACGAGCCACTCACTGCATGTACAGCACAAAATCTCTGCTATGCATGTGGCGGCCGCTTCACTGCACAGATCGTGCTGTTTAGCCAGTGCTTAGATGAGCAGGAGAAATCTGCAATTCTA
The DNA here is from genome assembly GCF_040938575.1 of Ambystoma mexicanum. Lineage (NCBI taxonomy): Eukaryota > Metazoa > Chordata > Amphibia > Caudata > Ambystomatidae > Ambystoma > Ambystoma mexicanum. The sequence continues at coordinate 572,608,650 of NC_090921.1, read as the reverse complement.
GTCATCGGTTGGGTTCAGATAGATGGGTGTAGATAGAGGCAGGCTGGCACATGACCACTGCATGCCCGGCTAGATAAGATGCCCGCCTAGACATCAGGCCTCCATCTGCCCCCCGAGATTGCATCAGTGCGAGACTAGATTGATTGATATTTTATTTCTATCGCGCTCGTACACAAGTGTTTCAGAGCGCGACAAGGCAAGGGAGAGGAACAGGGGAGAACAAAACAGCGATATTACTAGGCCCAGTGACATTGAGAACGCGCAAGTGCATGTGAGAGGGGGGAGGGAAAAGTGCATGGAAGGGGGAGAGCTGAAAAGTGCGAAGCAGAGGAGAAACAGATACATAACAATACATAATAAAGGCAACAGTGGTAATGCAGCCAGCAATTGGCAAGTGCTAGGTTTAAGGCAGCAGACAGGGTAGGTCTGTTAAGTGCAGGAAGAAAAAGGGGTGGCTGTATGGGTACAGATACAGACCCCAGTGCAAGAAGTGGCCCGGAGGCAGTGCGGGAGGGTGGCAGGATGAGCAGGTACCTGGGCCCAAAAAACAGAGGGTGGCCAGGTGCACGGTGCCAAGAGAGAACAGATCAGCAGGGGAGAGGAGGTCCGAAGGCAGAAGAAAAGAGGAAGGTCTTGAGGTGCTTCCGGAACCAGAGATGGTTCTCAAGTTTTACAGTGGCAGGGAGGCTGTTCCAGAGGGAGGCCCCAGCCGAAGACAGAGATCTACCCCAGAGATACACACACCTGCCGAGTGAGGACAGGTGTATTCATATATAGCCCTGTGCACAATCATAATGTAACCTAACGCGCTTCACGCCGGATTCCTCTCACTTCTAAGCGGTGTACTAATAGCTATTCCCCAGTGGAAAGCTAGGACTGTGGAAAGCTCGGGTGGAGTCTTAGCTTTCAGCCGTGCTAGAGCACGTGCAGGGCCGATGTAGCTATTTCGAATTAGGCGTGCTGGGCACCGGTGTGGGTGGGGGGAGGGTGCTGGCAGAGCGTGCCTGGAGATGGGACACTTTAAGCAAATGGCACTGGAGACACATGTTACTCTGAAGAGAGGGAATTGGGCACACTGTTTGCTATGCTCAATGAGGACAGGCCTCACTGCCCAAGGATGCCATCAGGAGTGGGCCACATACTGGTAGGGTGCTGGGCACACAGAATGCTTGGTGGTGTTGGCGTCAGGCGCAGGGCACAAGGAGTAGATACAGAGGGTTATATGGAGAGAGTGCGGGGCAGCCAAGTTTGCTGTGAGAACATATTGCTGAGCTCTGATGCGTGGCAGGGAGCACAGGGGTAACAGGGGGCTGGCGCAGATGGATGATCCCCTGAAATAAGTCCTCAGAGGCACCCTCTTATGGCACAGGTGATCCGCAGAGCAGACTGCCTCTGCTGCACAGATAGTGAAGGGGAGCACCCCTGCTAGTGGCACATGCAATCAAGGGTCACCTTCTCCTCCTGGCACTGGTCCTTGGGGGACTGATTGTCGGTGCTCACCCTTCCCGAATGCCTCTGCTGCTAAGACGTTCTGTGAAGAGCAGGAGTGCCTTTACACTTTAACACGACATATATAGGCTCTCTCTTCATTGGAGAGAGAGCATATATCTGTCGTGTTACACTTACCTGATGCTACCTTGATGGCAGTCTTTACTCTTCGGTCGTCTTCTTCCGGTCTCGGTGCACTGTCCCACGTCCCAGTGCTTCAAGGTATTTTCCTTGTGCTGCTTGCAGCAGCCAGTAAGCCAGCAGCTTACTGGCTACTGCAGCTCTCCCACTGTTCTACCTTCTAGGATTGGCTATTGTCTCTCACACTGAGAGAAGATTGCCCATTGTAGAAAGAGGACTATAAAAAAAGAAAACAAATTTCATTTAAAAAAAAAAAATGTTTACTTCAGCTTCGAGTACGTTTTCCAGAACCATTCGGCCGAAGCCGAATAACTGATTTTCAGCCGAAATTCGGCCAAAGTCTTACTTGAATCCGAAGTTCGGTACACCCCTAATCTGAACCCTAAGTCACGAACAAGGTAACAGTACTCACAAGACTGAAGCCTGTACAGGTCCAGCAGGAACCAAACAATGACTGCTTCCTGAAACAGGAACCAGTACTACACTTTAACAATGACACGAAGTACAACACTATAAAGGGAAGGGGAAAAGATTGCCTGCTGGAAATTCAGCAGCCAAACTCTGTACATAGGAATTACATAAAACACAAGTGAAGACAAGAACAGAAATATCCAGCGAAAAGAAGTCAGAGAGAGCAAGGTTCAGGACAGAGAACCAGAAGAAAGGAAGGGCAGAAAAATAGTATCTAAATGCAGGGAACGGCGACCGGAAAACAGTACACGGGAATCAAGAATGGTAACTCAGGGCTGGAAAGACGAGAGAAAGCTAGCAGAGAGAGATCAAGGAAAATAACTACTGAAGTGGATGAAAAAAGGGGAGGACTGAGGACTCAAGGAAGCTAAGGACAGGAATCCTGGGCAGATGGTGCAGCACACGGCAAGGAACAAGATAATTGATGGTAGAAAGCAAGTGGGTGTAGCCAGGGAACAGAGGGCTGCAAGCAAAGAAGAGAGCAAGGAAGCTGTAGCCAGGGAATAGAGGGTTGCAAACAAGGAAGCAGGGCTGTAAGGCACGAAGCACAGGGCTCTGGAAACCACAGGACAGAGCAAATATCCAAGGAACAGGGCAACAAGGGGCTGGTAGAAAGCTCAATGCAAGAGACCTGTGCTCCTGCCGGCAGCTGCTTAAATACTGAGCTGCCCTGTGTTGAAGTAGGCTAATTAGCAGCACCTGGAGCAGCACACCTGAATGTAATTGGCCTCCACCCTCTTTAGTCCTGGGAAGGTGAAAGCTGCACTGCTCCCTAAGGCTTCTGGGGAATGTAGTGCTAGAACTGCTGCATAGGAATAGCCAGGAAATGGGAACTGCCACAAAGTGCATTATGGGACATATAGTTTGTAAGGGTAAATAAGAAAGTTCCAAAGCCTTGCAAACTGAAAGTAAAGACAATAATATGAATAGATGTTGTCCAGGGAGTATTACGGAAACAAATGAGTCCCAAATAGTCCACGATGGGTGCCAATCGTGACAACCGGCGCCACTCCTCAGTCCACTTTTCTGCGTTGATGGGAACGGGCAGATTTCACCAGCGCTCCTGGGTTTGGCTTCGGCCATGAATACCACATGCTCTTCCCCGGATACTTCTTTTTGTCTTCTTTTTGTCATTTAGGTACTTGGTCCTCCGGTGTTCTGCTTCTCTCGGGCTCATGTTGACTTCAGCGGGCTTGTCATGATCTCTGCTTCCAAAAGGTCAGGGTTTTCCCAACTCCCTTGGAAGCAGATCCATAACCCAGGTTCCGAGTGCCAACCAGTCCCCATTGGGACCTTTTGGACCCAGTCCTGGCGCCAGTGGCACCAGGCTCATAAATATGCCCAGTCCCAGCGCTGGAAGCGCCGGGCTCATAATGCTTGGGTGGACTTACCTGCAGCAGACCATGCTGCTTACTTGCCTGCCAGTTGAGCCTCTGATCCTCTTCTGTTTGGAACTACTTTTCCTGTTGGGTGGGGCAGGAGCCACTCCCTAGATTCAGAACACTGGAACTCTTCTGGAAAGCAGGAACTCTTTTCTTACCTAGGCGTGGCTGTGGAAGGAGACACCTAAGCACTACAGGAGGCTATTTAAACCACACCCGATGGATGAATCTTGCTTTGCGTTATTCTGCATGCTCTGCAGCAGAACGCTCATCGCGTCTTCTGCATCTGATCCTGGGCCTAAGGAAAAAGGCTTACCATCCTGAATCCAGTCTTCAGCAACACCTATAAAGACAAGAAAGAACAGGTTAGCATTACGGTCTTCAGTGACAGCTCTTCACTTACCTGGTCCATCGGCTGTCACCAACGCCTCGCGCTGCATTCCGGCATCTGAAAGACAAAGGCTTACCTACTCTTCGTGCGCTCCGGAGGTCTTCACACTGCATTCCGGCATCTGAAAGACAAAAGCTTACCAACTCTTCGCACGCTCCGGAGGCCTTCGGTGCTGCATCCCGCATCTGAAAGACAAAACAAGGTGCGTTTAAAGACATTGGGGAACTTTAATACTCACGTGCCATTACTCCTTTCCACATCTAACCCAGTGGGTATTCCGGCACCCTGCAGCCACTCCGAACTTGTACCTGCAAAATAAAAAGACAGTTAGAGCGCATCGTGAAGCAGGCAACAAGCGCTTACTTACGTGCTTCCAGGCGCTTCTATTCATCACACGGGCTCCATCTTCAACTCACTTCAGCCCGTCATCCGCCATCGCCGGAACCCTGCAAAACAAGAAACATCATTACTAAAGACTTTAAAGACATTAGAATTACTCGAAACTTACCGTTTGTGCAGTAAACGACGGACAGCAGTCCTCTGAAGTCAAGAGGCCTGCTCCCCTTATCCAGTGAAGAAACTGGTTACAGCACCCTGCCCCGAGGCAGATGGAGAGCACGGCGTTCACTTACCTAAGGTGAGAGCGTTAACCTTTGGGGTTCTACAGGAGAAGAGAAAGGGAAGAAGAGAGAGACATTCAATAACCCAGTTCCTTAATCCCATATTTTCTATCTGCAGACATCTTACCCTTCCAGCCAGACATACAGTGCACATAGGTCCAGCCCAAAGAGCCAGCCGTGTGTTACACATCACCTTTGAAGATACGGTATACGCCCAGTCACAACCGGCGCCTCTACGGGAATCAGGTGAGCGTTACAGGGCTTCAGCAGGTGTCCAGCCTGCAAGGGGCTCTTTCCTACGTCTGACCCCCATGGGCTTCAGCAGGTGTCCAGCCGGCAAGGGGCTCTTTCCTACGTCTGACCGCCATGGGCTTCAGCCGGTGTCCAGCCTGCAAGGGGCTCTTTCTTACATCCGACCTCCCCACTCTTTGCCTCCACTGCTTTGGCCCCGACCACGGCTGGGAAGGTTGTACTGAAGAACAGGCTAGCTCGGTGGAGGGAGCTCTTCGAAAGGTTGCTTCCAGAGGACTTGAAGGACTTCATCAGACAGAGATCGAGGCCCAAGGGAGGACTGCTATTTTCCATCGCACCCCGTAAGGGCCACTCCTTCCCAAGGAAACGCCAGAGCAGGAGGAACCTCTCGGGTTCTCACACCAGCACACGTACCGTGGCTAGTCCAGCTACCGGCCGCACGGCCAAGGGGTCGTCAGATTCTTCCAGAAGCAGTGCTGAGGGACCGCAAAGTTCTTTTATTGGGTGTACCCCCGAGGGGAATGCCCTAGTACCGGCCTAACGTCTGAGGGGATGCCTGCATGCAGCACTACCGGCGACACTGCCGAGGGCAATACGCCTTCGAGGCCCCGGCCTGAGGTGCAGTGTAGGTCTCATGCTCCGCCAAGAGTCTTGGAGGTGGTCGGGCTAAGGGAGCCAAGCACCACGACTTTCTCACATGGCGCTCAGCTCGACAAAATGGCCACCATGCCCGATAAGATGGCCACTCGTCCGATGCCTCTCCTAGGAGAGTAGAATTGCCTAGCATTTCGGTGCTGGACTGCCCCAGGGCAGGACAAAGACTGATATGTTTGGGATATTTATTCTCTGTGAAAGATAGTGAGCTAAAGACTCTGGGTAAGTCCCTCGTAACCAGGACTAATGTCTGGCAGAGGGACTCCCAGGACCCCCCTTGTCAATTTGCATAATTAAGTAACTTTGGGTCTCACCCTAAATTACTAGGGGAATCCCAACGTGGATCCCTTGCTCACTATTCTTGGAGAGGCACAGCTCCTCCCTACTGATGAGGTCCAACCAGCCCGAAACACGTGTCTGGGATGCTGTTGGTACTCTTGTTCAGAGGAGAATTGCCTAGCATTTCGGTGCTGGACTGCCCCAGGACAGGACAAAGACTGATATGTTTGGGATATTTCTTCTCTGTGAAAGATAGTGAGCTAAAGACTCTGGGTAAATCTCTCGTAACCAGGACTAATGTCTGGCAGAGGGACTCCCAGGACCCCCTTGTCAATTTACTCCTAGGAACGGAGCAGGCGGGAGAATGAGTTTCAAGGTGGAACTCGTGTCAACCAGGTACAGAGCCTACAGTTTATCCATCAGCAGCGCACAGCAGGTTCCCTCTGCAACCTAGACAGAGTGCACTCTGGCCCTAGCAGCCCCCAGCCACTCCGTCAATATCACCTGCCACCTCTTCAGCCTCCGAAGATAGGTTCCTGACGCTGATGCGAACACCCCACCGGCGCCCATAGTCCTTCCTCCTATGGCTCTGGTGCCACAGGCCCCAATGCTGCCCCTGCTGGCTCCTTCGATTCCAGCTCACCTTCCTCCCACATTACAGATGGTTCCACACCAGCCTCCGAAGCATCCTCCGGCTGCGGTCTCCACACCGCAGCCAGCGACGCTCCTCCACCTGCTCTGGACCAGCTGAATACTCTGGTGGACACAGACGAGGAGGAGGCGGCCCCTGACACACCGTCGTCAGCAAAGGCCTTCAACGACCCGCTTGCAGGTTTGGCTGAATATTTGGGCCTACCTCAACCTGAGGTCGAGCAGCCAGAGGAGGGGGTCTTGGCAGAAGTCCTCACCCTACGACCCCCTTCCAAAAGGGGCATCCCGATGCAGAAGGACGTTGTTGCCTTGGCAAAGAAGGGGTGTCTCAAGCCACACTCGCCCCAGCCTGTCAATCAGCGTCTCAATGCCAAGTATAGGCAGATGGAGGGGGATCTTGCTGTCAGTGCCCATTCAACCGCACTTTCCTGTGATCACTGCAGCACCACTCTACGCCTCAGACGTCCTCGGCCACCTCATCCTCGGCACTGCAATGAGGAGAAGATCTTGGAGGCGTACGGGAAGAAGCTGTACTCCAACACCTCGCTGCACCTGTGTCAATCCAACGCGGATGCCATGCTGGCAGCGTTAACCAGAGACTTTGGCGGGAAATAGCAGACTTCCTTCCAGAACTTCTGGTGCAGAGCCAAGCACGCTTCAAGGCGGCTCCAGGAGAGCCAAGCTGGTAGCGCAGGACTCGTGGAGTCCACCGTGGCCCACATCGATACCTCTGGCCGGACCATATGCATCACCACGGATATGAGGCCGGCCTGGCTTCGGGCTACTAAGTTTAAGCCTGATGTCCAGGAACGCATATTGGACCTTCCGTTCAAGGGTAGTGACCTCTTTCAGTCTACCACTGACGAGGAATTAAATAAGACGAACGGCTTGCAAACTGCGAAGTCTTTATCCCAACGAAGGCCATGTCCAAGGCGTACACCCAGTCACATCAACGCTCCAACAGGGGGCGGTTGTTCAGCGGGTTACGGGCTTCCAGGAACTGAGGCAGAGAAAGCCTGACCGCTCGCCGAGTCAGCACCAGCACAAACAACAAAAAGGGGTGAGGGGAGCAAGGGCTTTTTCCAGTCCCCCTCCTCCACAGCAGCCTCAGAAGAAAAAACATGACACGTCCCTTCGAGTCCACATGTCTACGGTGGGTGGCAAGCTTGCTTTTCACGTGCAACTATGGCACCAGAACTTTTCGGACCCCTGGTTCCTCTCTGTAGTATCCTCGGGGTACCGCCTACCAGTCCTTCCCTCTCCTCCTTCCTCCCCTACACTCCCATAGATTGGGACGGAAACTCGGTTGGCGGAGATCAGGTCACTCGTCGAGAGCCAGGCAGTGGAAGTAGTCCCAGTGTCCCAGAGAGGATTGGGCTTCTATTCCAGGATTTTTGCCATACAAAAGGAGGACCAGGCTGGCCTCAGAGTTGTGCTGGACCGCTCCACCCTTAACCTCTCCCTCTTCAAAAATTCAAGATGGTTACGCCAGCACTCATTGCAGAGACACTAGACCAGGGAGACTGGATGTGCTCCTTGGATCTGAAGGACGCTTATCTGCACGTCCCGATTTGGCAGCCACATCACCAAAGACGCAGCTTTCCGTGCCACATGCTCATGGAGGGGCGTGGAGCTCCTGGTTACCAAGTGTCTGAGCGCCGCTGCAACCTGCATAACAATCTCCACTGCGAATAGAACGGCCTGACAGCCGTTCTGTAAGCAGATGGCATTCGTGCTGTTTGTGAACTGGCATGGCCCCTGACAGTAGTGAGGGAAGGCGAATCTGAGACCAGCAGGCATCACAATACCTCCTTCTCTCCACCAGAACCTCACATGGTGGTCCAGGGACTGCAACCTGCGGACGGTCAAGCCCTTCTGGCAGCTGGCCCAGCAGGTCACCATCATTAAGGACTCCTCTCAGAGCTTTCATTCCGCTCATTGGAGGCAAGACCGTCCTTATCCAGACCAACAACTCCACCAGCATGTACTATGTCAACAAGCAGGGGGGGTACCGGGTCCTCTCCACTGTGCAGCCTAGCCTTCAGCATGTGGGAATGGGCCCTGAAGAAAATCTACCTCACGGCCGTCCACCTCGCGGGGGAAGGCCAACATGGAAGCGGACAGGTTCAGCAGACTGGGAGCTGACAATTAAGAAAGGCAATTGAACGACCAGGTGCTGCTTGCGTTCTTCAGCAGAAGGGGGCATCCTCAGGTGGATCCGTTTGCCTCCTGGAAGAACAGGAAGTGCCATCAGTTCACGTCATGGCAGAGGCAGGGCCCCAGCTCCGGCTCCCTGGGCGACGCATTGGATACAGTGGGACGTCATGGCAGCCTATGCCTTTCCTCCCACTTCCCTGGTCCACAGTGTAATCTGCACGATAAAGGAAGCTCGTCACCTCAGCATCATTCTGATAACTCTATGGTTGCGGGTGAGACCGTGGTTTTCCAAACTGCACAGCCTCACGGACAGACCACCCATTCACCTTCCGCTGGGGCCAGCCCATCTCCTGTCCCAGCAGGTAGGGTAGGGTCATCCACCCCGCCCAACAGAAGTTAGCCCTTGCAGCATGGTTCCTGAGCAGGTCACCCTCAGGCACCTGAGCCTATCGCAGGCTAACTTGGAGATCATTCAGGGAACTAAGAGCAAGGCTACCAGGAGCCCATACAAGAGTAAATGGACTAGGTTCTGTCATTGGGCGGACTCTAAGGTGATTGACCCCCTTACGTGCACGCTGGATGATGTACTCTCCTTCTCGGCACACCTTGCGCACTCAGGCGTACAGGTGGACACATGTCGCACCTATCTGGCAGCCATGGGGGCCTTACAGAAATTCGGAGGAGGTTGTTTTCTCCTCTTCCAACCCTATAGTCAAACATTTGGCAGACTTTTCCAGGCTCTACCCGCCCATCAATAAGCCACACCCCGTGTGGGACTTCAATATGGTGTTCGGCACCTTGCAGCACAAACCCTTCGGGCCAATGGCGTCTGCGGACATCAGCTGGTCACCATTAAAAGTGCAAGCCGTTGCCAGTTAACGATCATGCTCACGCTGTCAGAGCCAATGCCATGGCCATTGCATTCCAAGGGCAGGTTCCGTGGCAGGTCATCACTAGTGCTGCCACCGCTGTACGCATTACTGTTTGGACGCCGGCTCCACATGTCAGACGTGGCCCTCGGACAGTTGGTTATAAGGGACCTATTTGCTTAAGGAAGGTCTCCTCTACACCCTGGGGCTTCATTCAGTTGTAATCTTCTATGCAGTATGGAGGAAAGGGAATGGGACGTAAGAGTAATTACTACTTACACACCGTAGTGACTAATGTACCCTATACTCCATATGTCCCCCCCCAAGAAATCTGGTGTCATTAGGCAATGTTAAATATTGTCGACGCGTCAATGGGGACTGAGGGCTGGCTTCGTGGGGTGGGGGCGTCAGGTGAGCGCATGCTCCCAGGGCCGTGCCCCTGTGCGCCTCTAAATTTAAAGGGTATGAAGGTTTTTCTGGTTCCGTCTCCCGCCCCTAGCGAGGGACTCCCATGCAGTATGGAGGAAAGGGGATTAACTACATTAGTCACTACGGTGAGTAACTAGTAATTTTTCGGCAATGCATTGCTGCTCAATGCATAGCAAGTGAAATTTGTACGAGTTACTAAGAACGGCTTTTTCCTTATTAATCTCTTATCAATTGAAACCCCCTTCTACATTCTCCCTTTCTTAGGGTGGACCGTGAAAAAGGACCCTGTAACAGTCCAATCATGTGTTCTTTGACAGTTATTTAAGTCTGTTCATTAGAGAGTGTGAGGTAGGCATGGTATTGCAAGTACGGACACAGACACAAAGGTACAAGTTTCAACACCTTTATTTAGTTTGACTAGGGTTGGAGACTTCCTAGCTGGCCCTATTTCTATAATGGGAGTAGTCTCGACCATCAAAGTAAAATAAAATGGCCCACGTCAGTCTGTCAAAGGAAAAGTCTGTGTCTTAAACCTATACTTGCCCTCAGGTTTCACAATAACTAAGTGTGGGAAAATGTATGAAAATAAGAGTGTATCAAAAGAATGTCAGAATGGCAATGAATGGGGCTCACCACTCCCTTCCCCAAGATCAGTTCACTGGGGTTCTTACAAAGTTCATCAAGGTGGATAGTATGCACAGTTTAAAGATTTTCCATACATCTTTGCCTATTTCAATGTCAGTTCAACATGCATCACAGTTCTCCTCAATGGATACATTTGGGCTTCCCTCACCTGGCTTCTCAATTCTCAAACAGATATTCACAAAGTTCTTTCTTAGTTACTTTCCTTCAAACAATTAAACATGGCTGAAACTCTTTCCAGCCAAACAGCTATGCTTCACAGAGCTCTGGGAGAACTCCCTTCCCCAACTTTTGTACTTCGCTTTCACAATGTTCATCTGTCAGAGACCTTCGCAACCACATAGTAGTATCACCCCCATGCATGACCACTCTAACAATAGGGTTGACTTCTCAATGTCTGTGCCTCTTGAACTTGGTTTCACAGAACGGGCCCTCGGCCACTCTGTTCCTATGCATCACAGAAGCATATGGTTCATTAGGACGTGCCCACGGCCACTCTAACTTGTTTCACAAAAATATCGATTCACTTTCACATTAGCTTTTTGGGATCTCTGCACGCTCTTTCCCTCGTGCCCTTTTCCTTCAATGGCTTTCAACTCAGTTTGCTTTCATTATTCACCGTTCCTTTATCTTTTCAAGGAGTGTTTTCACAACGTGCCTTCTCGCACCGCTCCGTTACTTTGTTTCTCAACTGATTCATCGCTGGCTAAATACATTCAAGCTTTCAGTTCAATGTCTTTATCCGTCAACGCGTAGCCTTGCATGTAACACTGTAGCTTTCCACAATCGAGCGTATCACCATCGCGGCTCTCCCTTTCTATGAACTCACCGGCTGTGATTGCTTTCGTGCGTCCTTCTGTTTTCAGCTAGTCAAGGTCAGGGTTTTGCCCACCTGCCCCTCAGACACTCCCTGGTGGCCTTGCAACCCCGGCGAGGAAAGAAGCAGTTTGCTGCCACATGGAGGAAAGGGATTAGCCAACCCCTCGGCTCCCTTCTTTGAACTCTCACATCTTCTTGGAGACTCTGCTCCCTCGCCACGCTTTTGCAGCCTGTCAGTGTCCCGTTCTCCCTGGCTTGGTTTTCGGCAACTCTCAGCTGCTCCTCCATCGCTACACAGCTTGCCTTGGCCCCTGTCTCGCTCTGTCTTTCTGTGCTCCACCTTTTATAGTTTAGATAGCGGTCAATGAGTTTCAGGGGTGTGTGATTGTGACAGAGTTCCTGACCTTGCCTGATCTTATTATTGGGACAAGGCCAGTGCATGTTACTAGTGGTAATCTTCCTAAGTCAGTCTTCCTTTTCCTCATCTCAGTAGTCGAGCTGATAAGGAAAGGAGGGGAGGTATGGGATTTGTAGTATCCCCTAAAGGTAGAGAGAATATTGGGTAAATGACGGTCAGGAAATGAGGATACCATGCCTCACCTTCCGGTGTCTCCTCCCCACTCCCAAAGGACCCCCGACCCAGGTGATCCTCCCTCGCTTGTCAACCTCCAGGTTCAGGATCTGATAGCGATGGCCCTTCACTGGCCACCTGAATAGGGGTTCCCCATGGACTGTGTGGTGAAACACCTTCAGGTTTTTTACAAGATCAACACCAAGAGTACCTAGGATACGATAATGGACTGCTTCAGCTGTGTTAAACTGTCAACTACAACTTGAACAAACCCAATGGATTCTTTCTTCCCACAGATTACTCCCATAGATGGTGTTCGGTGCAATGCCTGCCTTCTTTGGAATCTCTTTCAGCAACAATTGGAGCTCTGTTGCAAGCTGAGTCGCTCAACATGTTTGGGCCAGTATACATGTAGTTGTTGTACCATATAACCTCAGTTCTCCAGCATGGGGTCTGGCATGGATTCACACGCTCATGAATATTCCCCATTGTCATGCTGGGAATCCTCTGTAAAGAAAAAATCAGTTTCAGTTTCACTTCTGAACTGCCTATATCCTAACAACCAATCACTGGTCTCTGGGTCATACTGCCCCCAGCCAATGACTGCCCCATCATTTCTGACACAACCGCCCACATGACAACTACTACACTGGATGATTCAAACACAGGGAGAGGGCAGGCTGATATCCAACATATACAGAGACCTATTAACTAGCACCACGCATGGACGGGCAACCCCGAAAGAGGTGGGAAGTGACACTCCAGAGCCTGATAACCGTGGAAGATTGGGCATGCATACTATGGCAGACCCAGAGAGTCTCTTTAAACTCCAGATACAAACTAATTCACTTAAATTTTGTTCATCAAGGGTATCATACACCAGCTAGACTTCACAGACAACGCCTGCCATATCAGCAGCATGTGAGAGATGTGGCAAATCCCCAGCGTGTTTTCTTCACTTGGCCTGGGAATGTCCAGCGATTTGTTGATTCTGGACTGCAGTGCTAGATAGTCTCTCTGATTGTGGGTGAACAATTGGAGCGGAGTCCAAGAATGGCAATGCTTGGGTACACCAAGGACCTGCTACCCTCGGTGAAAAGGCTGGTCGGACTACTGCTACTACTAGCACGTAGGCGGATAGCCATTACCTGGTGAACAGGACGTCCACTCTCAGTACAGCAGTGGCTCAAAGATGTAGCATACTGACATAATACAGAGACAGCCTTTATCTGAACTCTACATACAAGGTCTCCATACATTTGGGGACCCTACATTAACCACCTGCTAACAACACCAGACTAAATCTAGAGGTGATACGTTTGATGTTTTCGACCCTACCCTTTGATACCGGACGAATGCTATTGGCAAAATAGAGTGTAAATCCATTGTTAATGAGTAATTTACTATTTAAGCAAAGGTGAGGGGGAGGGCAGGAGGGGACTAGACACCACGGGACGCACTGTTGTGATTTGGTATTGTTCTTGTTGAAAAACTAAAAATTGAAAAAATATGTATCAACCGCCCTACATAGCGCTCAGCAGCTGAGGGACTGCAGAAGAGGTGTACAAGCTATCCACCAGGAGGGAGAGGTTGGCAGGGCTATCAGGAATATGTAGAAGGAATCACTAATCCATCACAAATAACATTATAGAGGTATGTAATTTGTTTTTCCTTCCCACATTTTCTGCATGTTAGGTAAACGCTCATAGAAGTGCAGAAATCTAGAGGAGGGAGGAGAGTGAGAAATCACTACCTACCCCAGAATATTCTGGAGGGCTGCTCAGCCAAAGCAAGCCTCTTGTCCTTACTGGGGCTCCATCAATAATGTTTGGCAAACGTGTGCAGTGAAGCCCATATAGCCACTTGAAAGATGTTCAAGGCAGGTAGCCCACACTGCAGGGCAGGGGTGGCAAACAAGAACGTAGGGGATGATTCATCTGGACAGGGTCTGTTTAGTAACCGCCCTGCCCGCATGGACACCAGCATAACCTATAAAGATCTGGTGATCTTTCCAGATGTCCCTCGTCCAAGAAATATACTAGCTAAGAGCCTGCCCCAGGGTCTCTCCTATGTCTCCTATGTCTCAGAGGGAGGAGGTGAATGGAAAAACGCAGAAAGATGTCCAGTAAAGAGTCTTACTCCGTTACCTCATCCTTGAAGATCACTAAATGTGGAGGTTTAACAGAGTTAGGCCGACGGTGAGCTTAGAACTCACTCACTGCTCTTGTGAAAGTGATAACACTGCCTTTCTGTCACCCAAAGAATCGCTTTCAAATCACTGTCACTCGCGCATAAATGCCTTGACAATCAGGCACCGAAATATCTGTCAAATCATTACACGCGCAACACTTCTGAACGCCCCCATAGAATGGTCCAAGCACACTGCCTCTTGTTACCAAGATTTAAGCTTTAGAAGGGTGGGGGCAGCAGCTTCCCAGTGCCTTAGTTCCAGGTACTTCGCTCATGCCTAACTAACCTCTGCCATGCACCTTGGAATGAATCTGTATATATGTTAGAGTATTTTACTGTATTTAACTGTATATATAATATGTAATGCTATGTAAATATAATAAATTCTAACCTTTTCATGAAATGCGCCCAGATGCCCCGGGGCTTGGCGCGCTATACAAAAAAAATAAATATAAATAGCCACCAGGAAAACTGCCTTAACGGTGAGCAGTCTGAAAGAAAATGAATGTAGAAGCTCAAACGGAGCTCCAAAAAGAACAGTCAAATCTTAACTCCAAATCCCACGCAGGAACAATAAATTGGTTTGGAGCTGACTACTCAAACCCTGTAAAAACTGCATAACAGTGGGGATTGTGCAGAAAGAGACTTCATTGGTATCTTTTTAAATACCGAAATGATGCCAGGTACTCATTGAGCATGCTAATCTGCAGGCTCAGATGGGCCAACATGTAGCTGCACTGCACACTGGTGGCATAAACGTTTCCATTGAGAGATGGTGCTAGAGAGAATAACATCTTAGATGAATTTGTGGAGGGAAGGACTAATGTATAGGAAGAATTTTAACAAGAGGTAAGTAAATTGCTCATTACCTTGTCTAGTCCTGTTTATAGTACAAAAGGTTCCCATCTTACTTCAGAAGTAACTTGCAGCAATCCCACTAAGGATGCAAAATCATGCAAAAGATGGGAGAAAAATAGAAAAGTATAACGCAACTCCATAGTCTAGCCTTGCTAGGGAGCCTGTCGCCAATACTCTCAAGTCACTCCCGCCTCCCAAAAAAACACAATTTCTTAAGATATAATTTCACCTCTCACCCCCAAATTAGAAGAACTACACATCCCCAAAACAACTCTCTGAAAATTGACAGTGGAAGACCAACAGAATACACATTAGCCACAATTGAAGTTCAACACGTTGATCAGTAACAGGATAGTGTGCATGAACACCTTTAAAGTGCAAGGTTCTCACTATAACCTATGGAGTACAAATAAGTGTCATGATGGGTTTATTACAAATGGTGCAAGTATCTAAGAGAATCAATGGCCCTTTTTACTTTTCTTAAACAAATACATGGTTTTAGGGTTTTGGCTTACTTGTTGATTTCACTGATCTGCAAGTACTACTCTGTTTAGGATACAGGTCTGGATCAGTTAGCAACCTCTAGAAGGGGTCATCCTCATGGGAAAATAGCAATAGAGGTCTCACTCTGTTCTCTTATTCTGGTCTCACCCAGTGTCTGGCACATAGCTTTGAGTAGAGTGATGGATCTCCAGAGTTATTTCACTCTGCAAGGCATAGGGGGGGTCCTCTCACCATATATGGGCTGTGTTTGTTAAGACAGAATTCCTTTGTTTGGGTATTCTAGAGCCTTTTGTTTTTTTTCCACCGTAATGGCTTCTTTTTGAGGGCTAGAGGGACTTTTCTGAAGTCCCCCTGCCATTAAGATAGGTTTTCAGAATCCACCCTGTGGACAGATCCTGAGAGGTCATCCTGTCAAGTTAAGATCAGTGAGAAGTAAGGTTTGAACGTAGGATTCTGTGAGTGTTGAAGGGTTCAGTTAAGCATACTGTGACAAATCTCAGGGTATTGTTACTGCTCCCATGGGGGGGCGTACCTTCCCATCAGGCCAGGAATGCGAGGGCGCCACCCGACAGTCCCCATGGGGTTGGTACTTAGCGGGTGTATCTCACGGGGAGGGAAGCCCTCCATGGGACCAGTGACGATGTCCTTGGCACACCGTGGCATTCAGCCCCCTACATTTCGATCCCCTTTCCTCTCGCCCCACTCAGTCCCTGTTGGTCAACCACACCACTTTGTGTATCTGTAAAGTGGAGCACTTCATTCATACAGAACATACTGGGACGAGGAAGGGTGAGGCTCACACAAGTAGTGTATAAAATCACGGACACGAAGATCAAGCCAGAAGGAAAAAGCCTGCAGTGGAACAAACATACGCGGTACAGTCTCCCAGAGGCAGCCCAGGCGTTTAAAAAGCAGGGATGGACTAGGTAACTTGTGAAACCAGCCCATGCGGAACGAGGAACCAGACTCTGGTTCTGTGGTGATAGACGAGAGGAGAAGGGAATGAGTTGCTGTCGAGAACGGACGAGTGTCTTTGGTTGCTCCCTGGAACAGGAACCTGTCCGGTGACTGGGAAAGATGAAACCCGACCGGCTAAGGCTAAGTATTGAGAAGGCGTGCAGTGGAAGACACGAGAGAGAGCACCTACCGCTGACGAGAGCAGAACTCTGAATGCGGAATCAGAACCGAAGCCACGCTCTACTCCCAGGACAGACTGGAGACCATCACAAGGTTTCGCAAAGGCAGAGAAAGGGTTGGGCCTGGTGGTGGGACACAGAACGGGCCAAATAGAAACATGTGCCAATATCCCCAGAGGCAAAAAAGATGGCAAAGGAACTGTAAAAGCTGCAACAAACTTTCCAAAATATCCTATGTGGAACAATACCTTGCAGGAGTTCAATTGGGCATTGAGTGAAACAGGGAAATGGGGCCCGCAAAAGCAGCACACCATGGTCTGGGACCCAATGGAGTCAGGGATGCCAGAACAGAACTTCGGGGTCTGGGACTGGAACGCTCACCTGGTATCCACGGGGACATCACTCAGCCTTTTCTGACCTCTTACGACCTTGAACCCTTCCCTGGAGGCTATTCGACTGGAGACTGGGCCTGAACACAGGATTGGTAACTCCCGATTGTCTCTGTGTGCTTGAACCCCTTCTTCCCCGGGTCCAACCCTTCTCTTTGATCCACAGCTCACCTTGTTTTCTTGGATAGTGTGCTCTCCGTCCTGCTTTCAGCGCAGGGGCACATTGATTGATGTGGGCTCGTTGCTGCCTAGTTACTTCACTGGTAAGAGTCCGACAGGTAAGTATAATGAGTCTTTTGAAAAGTTCTCTAACTTCGTTCCTTTCCTTCCTTAGATGATGGCTGGCGTCTGGGGATGGCGGCGTGCTGCTTAGATGAGTAGCGCTGAAGGCGAGCGCGATGCGCCCCTTTTGTATTTGCATTGAACTGAGTTATTTTTCTGTGTCTTTTAGGTGGCGCAACGTTTTCAGCGTGGATGCTGGTTATGAAGAACAAATGCGGTGGGTAAGTGCGGTATGCAGCGCTTCTACATGTTTCCACGCTAACCTGGAGTGTCTTTTCCCTCTTGCAGATGGATGAGAAGTTCCGGAGACAGACTTCCCTCAGAGCGGCTGGGATTCAGGTAAGCGTTTCAAGCTTGTACAGTATTTAAAAATAAGCGAAGTTTTGCAGAATGCTTACTAATGCCTTTTTTCTGTTCTTTTCCCTTTTCCTTAGGAAGCTGCGTGGCGGGATGGGAATGACACCGCCAAAGATGCCCGCAGAACAGAAGGAGCGATGAATGATGGGCAAAAGCGCCGCAAGGTAAGGCTGTTCCTAACGGTGTTCTTGCAGGAGCTGAGTGCAGAAGAAAGATGCAGGCCTACTGGAGACCGATCCGAACACGGTGAGTGTCACGCTGCAAGTGCAGAAAACGCAAAGCATGTTTCTCAGCCTGGGTGTGGCTTAAATAGTCTCTGGGTATCCCATGTGTCTCTGGGCTGAACCACACCCAAAAGACTAGACCGCAAATGCAGTTCTGGGAACCGAAATATGTGGGGGCATCCATCTTGTCCCCATCAATGTAATGCAAGTCTAATCCCCAATGTTATCCTATGGGAGTGAGTGAGTCTGGTGCCACAAGTGCCAATTCTGACTGCAAGTGGGTCTTTGGAGGGATGGAGAGGCCCTTGAGAGCCATGTAGGTGATCGTGGCCTGGCTCCAGCCTGACATCTTGGAGGGCTGGGGACATGAGGGGCAGGAATCATGACAGGGACCCATATGAATTTGGGCGAGCCCTCCAAAAGCAATTCACGGGGGTACAGTACCCACTCAAGTCTGAAGAAGCACACAGTCTAGGGCCCAAAGCAAGCCGGGAAGATCCAGAGAGAATATATAGGGGTCAGTGACCCACATTAAAAAAACATGCTAAAGAACAAGTCGGGGAGATCCTGAGATAGCCCAGAGGGATCTGAGACCCACGTAAAAGAGAAAGACATAAAAGAAGCTAAAACAAGGGATCTCACACCCATTGCAAAAGAAGATATTTTTGGGAATTCTACGATCTGTAATCAAGTCTAGCAATATAATGTACCTGACCTGCTACCACATTTGTGAGCTGGAGAAGGAACAGGAGAAGAGACTTCCCCCCTGATAATTGGGAACTGTGTTTTCTTGAATACATGTGGAGGACCATCCATCGTCAAGAACTTTTAACTCAAGAACTACTCACTGTGGTTTTTCATCAAGAACTGAACATTTGAATCTATATCCAGAATGAGAGGAAGACGCTGCTTTTCCTTAGTTTTTCTACAGTATAATTAGTATTTTGTATTTTTATTGTACTTTATAAAGCGCCTTTGTCCAATGCGCTGTGCATAAATAAGAACAACGGTACAGAGTAACGATCAATGGTACATGTAAAACAATTCTGGTTACAAGCAATCAAGGGCAATGAAGGAGATAAGGTTTCAGGGAACAACGGAAGGGAGAATAAGTAGTGATAGATCGGAGAGACAGGGGAAGAGTGTTCAGTGAACAGGGGCAAGAAGCTGGAAAGAACGGAAGTGGGATTGAGCACAGTGGGCACAAGGGACATTCAGTCTGAAAAGACAGGAAGAGCGGAGAGAATGTGAAGGAGTGTAGAAAGAGAAAAGGGAAGCAAGATAAGAAAAATGAAATGAGGTGAAACCCCCTCATAATTTCTGACGCTCTGTTTTGCTTGAAATCCGTAGAAACAATGTTCCTTTATTTCAAAAACCTTGTTTTTCTATCCTTTTCATTTGACATTATTATCCATTTATGATACCAGTCATAATCCTTGTTTCTTGAAAAATTAGAGGCAAAAAGTTATTTATAAAATGCAGGTCATGTTTAATTCACATTCCTGTTAAGTAATTGAAACTGTATATCATAATATTTAGGCAGATGCCAAAACACTGTGGTCAATCTATTGCATATAGCCAATGCATTTTGGTGTTTGAAACACCATCTTCAGGGCAATGCAATCTTTACAGTTTATGCAAAATTAGAACCATATTTATAGTAGTAACATATTCATTTCATACATACAAAGTTGTCATTTGTATATAAGGATGGTCGTCGCCCAAAGTAAAGAAAAAAGAAAATCTCAATCGACACCTTATCTGTATAATACAACTATTCTCTACTCAATCAACACAGTTTGAATAACGGTATATGCTCTCGTACCTTAACCAAAATGTTCTGCTTGCGTACTTTGCTGCCACGTGTTAATTTACAAAGTGGACTTGTGACCGTATGACATAATAAATACGATCCCTGCAGAAAACAGGGTGTCATTGTCTTATAATAGTATGTTTTCTGGCTCTAACTAGTAACATGCTGAATCAGCTTACCTTTGCATCTCTCTTCGATCGCTTGGAAACCGCAAAGAAGGACCGCGTGAACGTGCGTCCTCTGCAGTATTTATACGTTGCCATGGCGACCGACACTAGGTGCCGCGCCCCGGCACAGAAGTGTTGGTGCACGTACGCCTCGCGTGCCACCCTCCGATGGCAACGGGGGGTGGGATGGTCACCAGGGCAACAAAAACTGTAAACAATGCGAGTTCCTTTGTTGAGAAAGCAAAAAACCACTTGTGTTGTGACCCAGCTCAATTGTTTGTTTTCCTTCTAATGTATCGGATCGCAAACATTATGCGCTATGTATGACAAAAGTCAAAATTGGCCGTGATCCTCTATTGTGTGATTTATTAAGTCCCTACCAGTAAGAAGATCTTACTGGTGCGTCTGACAAAATCTATCTGCATGAACATAGGAAGAAATGGGTTTTGTTTGTAGTTTTTGTAGGATGAACAGGAATTGTATGTCTTGATTCAACCAAATAACTGTAATTAGCATTTTGCATGAGTAGGATTATTCATCAAGATTTCTTCATAGATATATGCTGCCACTAATGCTTTGGTTACAGTTTTTGTCCACGTGGTGCAAAATGAGTTTGCATGTGCTGAACTATTTTGCTATGATAGAAAGTAAGTAATCTTTGTTTGCGTACGCCTTGTACTTCCTATAGAGTAGGCATAGTTTCCATATGTAATGACAGTGCAAGGGAGAGGCCCCTAATTCATGACAAATTAGAGCCATGTGGTGTTCGTATGGAAGAGCATGATCCAGAATAGTATTGACTGTGGACAGTTTGCTTCTTTGAGTTTCTTGAGGAGGAGATACCTTGCAACAGAATCAAAGGCTGCTCGAAAGTCAATGAAGCTAAAGTATAGAGGTTGCTTCTGCAGAAGAGATTGCGCCTCGATAATTGAAATGAGTCAGATTGACAGATGTCCCGAATCCAGCGACAAAACCGGTCTAGTAGGTATCTCGAATTCCTGTGCCCAATGTCCAATGGTTGAATTTTTCCAAAATAAAACGTGTGAATATTTTACCAAGAGCATCTAACAGGGCTATTGGATGGTAGTTTGTTGGCAGTTGTCTATTTCCTTTTCTCTGTTTAGCCTAGGAATCTGTATCTTAACTTGGACAGAATTTCATTAAACAATCTTGCCAGACTGGCAAGGAACCGAAAGCAACTGACTGAAGAGGACCAAAGGAAACTCTGCATCTGTGCCTTGCCCATGCCCATCGGATTGCAAGGATCTGTCAGTTCAGCAGACCTCTAGCAACCAGCTGGAAACATAACCAGGGCTTACCAACCTGACACACATGGTTGGGTTTCAAGTCTCAAGAGTCCTGTTTTCAGTTCAAATCTTAGGTGTTTATCTCTTTGCAGACATGCCACGAATAGGCAACAGCACTTGGAACCTTCACTACCCAACTGGAAACTGGGATTGCCACTGTTTTTGTATGATTTGGCAAAGTTACTAAGTTTTCACTGCCCACCTCCTGTGCTTTCCTGACCACAACTACGCACCTGTGTGATTGGGGCCTATTAGAAGCACTGGGCCTTTCCTGAACATTAGGTGGTATTTGTGTATTGATTGATATTTTATTTCTATCGCGCTCGTACACAAGTGTTTCAGAGCGCGACAAGGCAGGGGAGGGAAACAGGGGAGAACAAAACAGCGATCTTACTAGGCCCAGTGACATTGAGAACGCGCAAGTGCATGGGAGCGTGGGGGAGGGGGAAAAGTGCATGGAAGGGGGGAGAGGTGGAAAGTGCGAAGCAGAGGAGAAACAGATAAATAACAATAAATAAATAATAAAGGCAATGAACAGTGGTAATGTAGCCAGCAATTTGCAAGTGCTAGGTTTAAGGCAGCAGACAGGGTAGGTCTGATAAGTGCAGGAAGAAAAAAGGGGGGGCTGTATGGGTACAGATACAGACCCCAGTGCAAGGGGTGGCCTGGAGGCAGTGCGGGAGGGTGGCAGGATGAGCAGGTACCTGGGCCTAAAAGACAGAGGGTGGCCAGGTGCACTGTGCCAAGAGAGAACAGATCAGCAGGGGAGAGGGGGAGCGAAGGCAGAAGAAAAGAGGAAGGTCTTGAGATGCTTCCGGAACCGGAGATGGCTCTCCTCAAGTTTTAGAGTGGCAGGGAGGCTGTTCCAGAGGTAGGCCCCAGCCGAAGACATTTAATGCAGTAGACAGGGTAGGCCTGATAATATCCAATAATACCCCACTCAGCCAGTCAGGAGCCAGTCTGTACCGCTCATTCATTCCTATGACAGACTTCTCTGAGCGACTAAGGATCCAAAGGCATTCTTGGGTTAATGGAAACTGCATTTGGTACCCAAATGGTTAATTTGACAGTGGACATCCTACTAACCTCTGAGCCTTTGAAACTAAAAACTCTTTGACATAGTTTACTTGCCTCTAACCTGCATGCCTAACATTTTAATACTCCTACGTCGTGTCCCCTCCACCTCATCCTCTATGGGCATCCCTCCAATGGGGATGGGACCAGAACCTTCTGCCAGTGAAAATGTGAGCATCTCCTTTAAATTTAAGAATGGTGTGTAGAGGGGCAGGCCTGTCCACGCCCCTTAACCCCGTCCTCAAGCACCTCACCCACTTTTTCCGCATGGACAGGAATGGTACTGCAGTGAACGCTGGCAAGTTTTTTTTAGACAGGCGGTAGCTTCCCTCTTCTTTTTATTTTTTTACGCTGACTTAACTAATCGGCCTCCAGTTTCTCTCCTTCTCCGACTCATGTTGGTCGCGGGAGGGTTCATTTGTTAAGTGTCCTGCAGCCGCTCCTACCTGGCATCCGATCCCTGCGCACTCTGCCGGGAGTGCCTGGAAGTCTACCACCATTGGAATGCATGCACCATCTGCAACGCCCTAACACCTAGGTGTTAGGGAGAATTCTCAAAATGTGCTAATTTCTCTCTACCTTAGAGACCCTGGCTCTTTTGCTTAACCTTAGGACTCTGTACTTTTTCATTTGGTTTGTTTTCTGTGTTTATTTCTTTTGGTTATGGAGTTTTAGACGACTATATAGGCATCATCTCTCTCTATTTGTGTCACACAGCACCCTCAGTGCAGTGACACAGGGATCTCTTTTTAGACTTCCCACAGGTTTAAATACCTTATCTGGGATAAACTAAAGTTACCCAGAGAATGTAAGGTTAAATTGACTTTACTAGTCTTTTTAAATTCCTAGACCCAGCTCACACTATTTTACTATAGAGTGCTGGAGGGCTTACCTAGTATCCTCTATGTCTAGAAACTCAAGTAGCATTCAAATGCTACCCTTTTGTATTGAAATGGTTGGTGGCAGTGGTTTTACAACGAACTACCATGATTTTTTCCGACGGCGAACATAGGTAGCTAAAAATCGCGGGAGCCATGTTTTTCAAGATGGTGCCTTAAGACCCTTATTTTAAACGGACCCGGTCTTCTTTTTTCGCCATTTCTTTTTGGAAAGGTCCTTCTAGTGTTTGTCTCTGCGCGCCAAACCAGGTTTGTCCCTTTGTTTCCATGCCTTTGGCAGGCTTCAGGACTGAAGACTGCCTCTGGCGCCTGAGTGTCTGGGGTGGGCAGTTTCGGGAGGTGCCCGAAACTCCCTGTGCTTAGTCTCCTAGGAGACCCAAATGCACTTTGGCGTGATTGGCTGGCTGACTGTGTGACAAGGGCAGCCACCCTGCTGGGTGAATGGCAGCTAGGCTGGAATGAATGGGAGAAAACTGTTTAAAAGGCGAGTCTCCTGCACTGGAAAGCAGAGTTGACCACTGGAACGAAATACCCGAAGACGAGCTGGAAGAGAACGGCTGCTGCAACTCCTGGACCATTGGTTTGCCTGTTGAAGCCCTGCTTTAGGTCCGAATTGCCAAAGCTCCTTTCTAAAGAGAATCCCCTTCAAGGACTACGTCTTCCTTTGAGTTGGTGGGACCAATCAACTCTTAAGCCACCTGGATACCATTCTCGGAGCTGGTTAGGATTAACCAGCAGGAAGGACACCAGCTTGTGTGCTTGATGAACAGCTACTCGAACTGAAGTGGCTCCATTTTGTCTGCGTTTTCCGACGGACCACAGCAGTGCAGGAGTCCCCCGACGTCCTCCCTCTTGTCCCCACGACTGCGGCTCAGGAACAGCGAGATCTGCAGGAACTGCCAGGAACCAATGTCTTCAGCTGCATCATTTTGCTTTATACTAAGGTACTGTGCCAACCCAATTGAGAGGATGCTTCTCTCGCGGTGAAAGTTCATGAAACTTTCCCAATTTACAGGCCTAATTAGCTTGTGACGAAACATATGATTTTTTTTTTTTTTCGTACAATCTACTTGTGAGAACTTTAGCAAAGACTTTTACCGTTTACTTCAAGAACTGCTCTTTCCTACCCAAGACACTAGTCCATTGAGTTTGGCTTAGGCCTATTGAACTGAATCGAGTCATCTAGTGAACTATAACTATTTGCACTGCCTAAGAAAGTATTTGTGATTTATTCTGCTAACTTGTGCCTTTTTACACCCTTTGAAAGTAACTGAATTCCATTTTGCTCCTATATCAGGGAAGCCTAATTTGTTTGCTATTGAAGTATATTTGTGTATATTATTAAGTTCCCTTCTTCTAGTGAATGTTTTCTAAATGATTGTGTAATAAATTGTTTTACCAAGAAACCTTGAGTGTAAGTGTCTAATTGACCCACTGTGATTGTAAGACCTCTGTGTCACCTCTTGTACTGCTCACATTCCCTCTTGAGATAAGCCTGGCTGCTCAGCTCACTACCACAAAACTGTGTAGTACAGACATATACCAAAGGTTGGTTTTGCTTACACCTGTAGTCCTATTTGTATGTGGTGGTCCCAGAGGGTACTGCATGCAATTCTGCCTAACACTAGGACTTTAAAGAACTGGCTAGCTAGGTGGAGGGACATCTTCTCCAGATCGCAACCGGACAACATCAACGCCTACGTCAGCAAGTCGACCAAAGCACAGGAGGAGCTAAGTACGCTATTTAACAAAGCACCCTGGCAGGGGGATTCCTTTACTGGGATTTTGCTTACTAGAATGTGTGGGTCAGATCCTAATACCGGTACCAAGCCTGAGGCTCATAGATCTATCTGTTTTTCGCGCAGAGGACCTGCATGGTCCTTCTTGGCCTGGCACAGAGGGCCACAAAAGTTTTTCTACCACACGCACGTGTGGGGCCTTCACACCCTGTAACCAAAGAGGCGCCTTCACGTCCCATGAGTCTGACTACCGGTCGGCCGACCGAGGGCTCCAAGCCTACTTGAACATCCTCCGAGGACCGATTTACCCCCACAGCAACAGTTTACCAGGCACGCGCCTGAGGTGCAAGGCGGAGCAGAGCTGATGCGACCAGGCATGTGGGGCAGAGCCGATGTGACCAGGCATGCACGGACAAAATTGCGGCACATGCAGACAAGATGGCCAGTCCCCAAAAGGCAGGAAAGCATTCCAGCCAGGACAGAAGCCTGTGCCGAGTGAACCGCAGAGGTGCAAACCCACGGCCAGGGCAGACTGAGTTCAAATAACTCCATTCACCTGGACCATGTTGTATCCGACCTTCACTGGAACTCGGCATAGAGAGGGCATGTACTCTCAGGTAGGGTGGGCGGGGGGCAGGCAACAGATGTTTTCTCCTACGGCAGCCGTTCTGGGACTTGCCCATCCTGCCTGCAAGGACCACTTCTCGGACAGGTTTTTGTGCCTCATGAGGTCTCCGCAAACGGGAAACATCCTCAAGGGCATAATGCACAACATGCTGCTGCCTGCACCGCCTATGCAGCAGACACCACCACCACATCTACGCCTCATGTGGTAACTTTGGTCGGTACCAAAACTCCCAGCGCTGACGGGGCCCTCCCGCCTTCCCCACCCGCCCCTCCAGACTCAGGGGCCCTGGCTAATGCGGGACACCGATGAAGAGGAGCAGGACACGCCTTCCTCTGCAAGGGGTTTCCTCCATGACAGCATAGCTGTCCTAGCTGAATAACTGGGCATCCCTCAGCCCCAAAAGGAGCACCCCGAATCGGGGCTATTGGCTGAAGTGCTCAACATTAAAGCAGAGGCCAGCTCTGACATCCCGCTGCAGAAAGAAGTTGAAGCACTGGCTAAAAGGGTTGGCTCAAACCACTCTTCACTCGGCCAGTGAACAAAAGACTAGATACAAAGTTCAGGCAGGTGGAGGGTGACACTATACTATTGTCGGTACACTCGCAGCCATTATTGTCTGTCATAGCGTCAGCATCCATGAATGCCAAGCCCCAGGCTACCTCTTTGGGTACTTCCATTTCAGCACTACTGGGCAAGGAAGAGAAAATGCTAGAGGCCTATGGTAGGAAGTCTTTTCCAGGCCTGCATCTCGGTCAGGCCAACGCCATCCTGGCGGCGGGCAATCAATGGCTGTGGAGAGAAATTGCTGACTTTATTCCGGACAATCCAGCCGACAAGCAAGCCTCTTTGAAGGCTGGGATTGCTGAGGCAAAAATATTGGCACATATCATGGAGGCCACCGTAGCCCACATAGATACCGCTAGTAGGGCTATCTGTGTGGCGACATACATGAGGAAGGCGGCTTGACTTAAGGCCATCAGGTTTAACCAGTACGTCCAGGATAGAATCCTAGACTTGCCCTTTGAGGGTGGCAATCTCTTGCACTCCACTGCGGACAAAGAGCTAGAAAAAAGAAAAGCAGCTTGCAGACAGCCAAATCACTGGCCATTCTGACCAAGCAGGCAGCAAAAACCTTCCCTCAGAGCCAATCCCGCTCAGACAAGTGGCGATCCTTCGGCGGATTCTGGGGCTGTCGGGACCACTGAGCCAGCCAACCGCACGGGGTCCCCAAGCCAGCATAGACAGGGGCATCACAAGTCCGTACACAAGTGGTTCTTCCAGTCCCCTCCCAGTCGCTGGCCTCCGACCCTAAGAAACAATGACAGCTCTTTTCAGGTTCACAGCACCCCAGTCGGGGGCAGGTTGGCCCTGCAGTCAAGCTTGGTGCATATGCTTTTTTGACTCATGGGTGATCTCTGTAGTCTCCACAGGCTTCCCCTTCCAACCCCTCTTCCTTGTTCCTCCCACCCCTTCCCACAGATAGGAACACCCTCACTCCTAACAGAGATTTGTTCCCTCATGGAGAGTGAGGCAGTGGAGGAGGTCCCTCTACCTCAACAGAGCTAGGGCTTTTACTCATCTTTGCCATTCATAAGAGGAACCAGGCGGGCCTACGAGTGGTGCTAGATCTTTCCTCTCTCAATCTGTACCTACGTTTGCAGAAGTTAAAAATGGTGCCGCCAGTTATCATAGCCGAAACGCTCTGTGGGTTGGGCTCGGGGGGCTGGATGTGCTCCCTGGATCTGAAAGACTCAGATCTTCATTTTTCCATAGTGCAACCTCACTGGGCTTTCCTCAGGTTCTGGGATATGGGCTTGCGTTTTCAAGACAAGTTGCTACCTTTTGGTCTCAATTCAGCTCTGAGGGTGTTCACAAGACTCATGAACACCGTGGGGGCCCTCCTTAGGGCGTAGGGCCTGCATGTATATCCCTACCTCGACGACTGGTTAGTCTGAGGGACTTTTCCGGAGGATGTCAGATCCTCAGCGGACAGACGGATGACTACACTCTACCAGCCGGATTTTTCGATCGACTACCAGAAATCACAGCTCTGCCCTACTCTAACTCTGGTGTTCTTGGGCTGCTGTGAGATGAGCAGAAGGTGTTCCGTACGGAGGAGAAGGTGGCAGCGATCAAAGCATCTGTTGCTCACTTCCTTGGGCAGAACAGTGATGACGGCGTGGTGGTACCAACACCTGCTCGCAGTGCTACCGGCATGTCTCCTAGCTATTCCTTGCACCACGCTCTAATGAGGAGGCTGCAGATGCATTTTGCAGCTTCCTGGAATCGGGAATCTGGTCATCGGTCATCATACCCATCACGGGCACATCATGGTTCCAAGACCTGCTCCCAGCGCTAGCGGCTGGCTCCTAGCTATTCCTTATATTAGGCTGCGAATGAGGAGGCTGTTGATGCATTTCGCAGCTTCCTGGCACTATGAATCTGGTCATCGGGGGGTGCCCGTCACCATACTCCCTCTCTTACAGCGGAACCTCATGGCGGGCCAAGGATGTGAACTTCATATCCGAATAGGCTAGCCCTAGCAGCCTGGTACCTGAGCAGGTAACTCTTCAACATCTAAAGCTGTCTCGCGACAACTTGGAAATCATACAGGGAGGCAGGAGTTGATAGACACAAAAGCAGTACAAAAGCAAATAGACCAGGTTCTGCTTATGGTCCAAGGAAAATGGTGTGGATCCACTGGCCTGCACTCTGGACCAGGTGTTAGCCTTCTCTGCCCACTTGGCTAGAGCAGGGGTCCAAGTTGACACTTGCCAGACTTACCCAGCAGCTATTGGCTCATCCAGGAACTCGGACACGTTTACTTTCTCTTCGGCCAATCCTGTCGTAAAGAGGCATTTGTCCGGTCTGACCAGACTGTACCCTCTGGTCAAGCCCCTGCACCTACTCTGGGATCTTAACGTGGTGCTGTGTCCCGTGATGAACAAAGCTTTCAAGCCCATGGCCACTGTCGATCTCAAACTGGTCACCCTAAAGACAGCTTCTTCAGCATGCAGAGTCAGCGAGATCCAGGCCTTAGTGCCTTCGGAGCCCTATACTAGGTTTAATCAGGACAGAGTTGTGCTCTTCACGCACCCCAAGTTCCTTCTGAAGGTGGTTTCCTCTTTCCACATTAACGAGGAGATTGTGCTCCCCACTTTCTTTCCAGACCCCAAGGAAGAGCCATAAATGGCCCTTCACTGCTTAGACGTCAGCGGAGCACTAAAGTTCTCTCTGAACAGAACCAAAGGCTTCCGCAAGACGGACTCCTTGTTTGCCATGTTCGGCGGATCGAAGCCGGGTCAGCAAGTGTCCAAGGCTTCCGTAGCTAGATGGATGACTGCAGCTATCCAGAAGGCATACAAGGCGCAGCATAACTTTCCATCAAGGGGCATGCATGCTCATGCCATCAGGGCTGAGGCAGCGGCAGTCGCTTTTCAGCGGTGTGTGCCATGGTAGCTGATTAGCAGGCGCGCTATATGGCCTCCCCATCAGCCTTTTGCAAACATTACTGCTTGGATATCAGTGCCAGGGCTGACACAGCATTCTGCCAAGCAGTACTGTGTAATCATTTCCCCTAGAATGGCAAGCTCTCCTCCCCAGGACGGTTGTATCAGTGGTAATCACCCATACAGGATAGAGGAAAGGGGACTGGTGGGCGCAGGACTAATTAAGTGTTACTCACCGGAATGACTAACATTGTACTAATCCATAGTGCCCTTTCCTCAAAAGTCCCACCATCCTTGCCCCCCCCCCCCCCCATAAATGAGCAGCAAGGTTTTTCAGCATAATGCAGACAATGCGTCAAAGTGGACTGAAGTGTGGTGCCAGGGGGCATCGTTAAGGTAGCCCGTCTGCCTGGGGCTGCGCCTCCCGAGACACACGTACATTTAAAGGGAAAGTTATTTTTCTTGTGAAAAAGGGTTCTGTTCCCGTCCCTTGTGAGGGGGACCCCCATAAAGGATGGAAGAGAGGGGACTATGGACTAGCAGTAAATTAGTCACTCCGGTGAGATGCACTTTATTCCTCGCTACAGTCCTCACAACAGTCCGTGCAGGCCTAGGAAACCAGGACAGGATATTTCAAGAAGATATATTAGCAATAAAAATATATGTGCAACTCTGGGAGGGGGCAGAGACCCTGTTTGAATAGAAGTCCCGGCAAAATAGTATACCAGTCAATTGTTGTATTATTTATTTAAAGTGTGACATAGTTTAGTGAGAAACGTCGTTTTTGATAAACTATCAAAATACAACAAAAATAACTGTTGATCTAAAGCATCAAGATCATGACATATTCTCAATTACATCTAGACATACCTAAATTAAGAGCAATACATCAATAAACCAATTCATCCTCATCAAGACATCAAAAGGTTAAAACACTTTTTCAAGCACTCAAACCACTAAAAACAATATAGTAATCATAATAATTAATTACATGGTAAAGCATTATATCCTTTTATCGGGTCCCCTCTTAACGGTTGCCCGTTGACTCAACTCTTGATTCAACATATCTGCCTTAAGATAATTGTTCAGGGAATAGCAACAGCAGGAATCTCATAACTGCACTCATTAATTGGATTGGTGGCACCACCAAAAATGTATGCCTTAATCTTTCAAGACCAGCCCCCTCTCTATCCAATGCTTCCCCCAAAACATTTGCACGGATAGTATCTAAAATAGGGCACTGTAGTAAAATATATTTGTTGGGCAAGATTGTATGCATATGTTAGCGAGAATTCTTCCTAACCTAGTGAGTCCCCCAGCAGCTTTGCTGGATTTCTGGAGTTTGTTTTTTTTCTCCTGCCAAGAGTGAGACTCATTTTCTCCCACTCTTGGATATGATTTATGATGTTCCCTTGACTGTTAATGTGTTTTCTGGGCTATGGGGTCCTTTACTCCATAGGGTCTCATGTGCTTTTACTATGTGTGTTACACAGCACCCTCCGTGCAGTAACACAGGGGTGTCATAGTGACACCCCACCATAGAATCCATACCCTGGGACTGACTACTGTCTCCCAGGGCATGTAAAGTCACCATTGGCTTTACTAGTCCCAAATTATTAACAGAAACCAGTACCAACCATCATATTGTGGACATACTGGTCGGGGCAATTCGATTACCCCGGGGTCTGTTAGTCGAGGGGGCACGTCTCCGTCCCCCCTGATCGAGTTTTGGCTGGTGGCAGTGGAAACTACTTTTTTATATTCGACCGCGAATATTTCCCTGTGGGATTTTCCCATTGTTCGAGGCTACCAACTTTAATTATTTAATTCTCATAGCCTCGAACATACCGCCGGTTTATTTAATTAATAATAATTCGCCGGTTGGTATTTTTTGTCAGGACTCGATTCAAAAATGGCATTTGTGTTCTCTTCTGTGACTCCAACCCAAGTTGAGCCTTTTGTTCCACTTTTTGGCGGGCTTCTCCAAGAAGCCTCCAAAAGTGATGCCACTCTGTCTGGGTACCACAGGGGTTGTGGGAGGGGGTTTAGGCACCCTGGACTGAGTTACATTGGTAACTCAAGTCACACTCTTGTGTGATTGGCCCAAGTGGTGAGCCGGCCATCTCACCACTTAGCATGTTTGATTGACAGCTAGGCTGCGTGAATGGGGGTATGCTGCATAAAAGCAGGGCTTTGGGGACTGGAACTTCAGAAGTCGCCACAGGACCTGAGAATCCGACGAGGAAGAAGCTGAGCCGACCTACCACGACAACACCACTGGTGGAGCCCTGCGGAACCGACTCACCACTTCCCGACGACAGAGAAGATCTCCCGGCTGGAGAGGCTTCTTCCCCTGACTGGTGGGCACAACCAGTTTACCTTCTTCTCTTCGCACCCCAGACCGGTCTGTGGTCGAATTGCCCGTGCCAAGCACCCTGGCAACTGGATAGCCACTTGCCACTGGACCGCAAATCAACGGACCACTCCTTGTACCTGAGAAACTCCACGGCTGGTTTCTTCCCTGGCAGTGCAACGGACTCCTGTCTTCCTCCCCGACGAGATCCTCTCTTCCCCCGGACAAGCACCGACTTGCATCCGCTGCCAGGGACAACTGCCCCCGCTGGAGCATTCTCACCACTTTAAGGTACCGTGTCCGCCAGGCCTCCCTTTCTAAAGATTGCTACAAGGTAATAATAACCCCTTAACCTTCTGGACTGGGCTGGCCGCCTTGACCCTCTAACTGGTCCCTTTCTTTAGACCAACTCCTTTTTGAACCGTTACAAGACTGTGTGCACTGCAACCGTGTGACCTTGGACACATTTCGTTTTGATCCTCTTAAAGCGGATCCGGCCTACTGACTCTGAATTCACGGTGTTACTTTGCCTTCTTCTCTTGTTGTGTTCGTGAAAAAGTGTTGGGATCTGTTTCAATTTATTCTCTGCTTTTCTCTCCCTTTTTTTTTAAACAAATTATTAGAGTGCCATCTACGTTAAGCGCTCACCGCTGTCTGAAAATAAGTGGGGACTTTACTTAAGACTTGTCTAATATTCTTTTAAGGGAGTGTATATCTTTTAGTGACCATGTTTTTGAATTGCTTACTATTAGTGCCTGTGTGTTTTTCTAGATGTGATTTTAAATAAATAATTATATCTCTTTTACACCAAGCCCTGGTCAGTGTTTACTTGTTCTATTGTGTTCTCTTGACCTATTGTGAATACTCTGTATACTGCCTAACTCTTCTTGAGGGAAGTCTGACTGCTCAGCCACAGCTACCAAGTGAATCTGTGTGGTACAGACTGCTACCAAGGGGGTTTACTGCCAAACACCTGTAGTCCTAAATCTTTTGCAGTGTTCCCAGAGGGAACTGCACAGGTTTCTGCCTAACACAGTACCCTTTGGGTGCACTACAATACACTTGACCTCCTGGCACTAGGGACCCAACCTTTGGTATAAGTCTTAACTTCACGGGTTGGTACTGTGGTCGAGCAGCCAGGCTTATCTCGAGAGGTCAGTGTGAGCAGTAATGTTGTGACACTGTGTTTCACAGTAGCAGTTATTCAAATAAACACCTACACTCAAGGTTTCTTGATAACACAATTATTAATTTATTTCACAGTCAGCTGTAAAGCCTTCTTCAGAAAGGAGCAATATATGTAACAATTAAAATACACTTCAAACACACTTAGTTTCTCTAAATTAGACGATGCCCAATGGGGATGGCACACAGACACTTCCTACACCCTCAGGTGACTTGAATAGCTAGGGCACTGTGGACATTGATTTATCACTAGTACGTTTAGAGCAATGCAGAATTTGGTGTAAAAGATAGAATAGAGGAATAAAACAAAGGTTAACAAATAATTCACAAACGGGTAAGTACTTTTGAAAACCTTCCAATGGCAAATAAGTTGATTCCTTTCCTGGGGAATAGATAAAGCACAGTGTCAAAGGTGAGAAGAGTCTTTCAGGGAGCCAGGACAGCCAATGTTAATTGCACAATGTCAAGGTGAGCTGAAGATTTTCTTTGTAGGTAGGTAAAAAGTCTTGCACAATGTTTTTAGAAATGTTTGTTGAAAAATAGAACACTTGAAAGGCCACAAGCTGGGACGCTTGTGAGGGGCAAAGCTTTAGTAACTCTGCAAGGTAACCAAGACAGGTCTCAACTGAGAGCAAGTAAGGCTACGAAACAAGAGGTACGTTCTCTTAGAATTTACAGTACCTCTGGTTAGAAGAAATGGTTCCAACTGGCTTCTGTTCCTGTACAGCTCTGCAGATCCTGTTCCTGAGCCTCAGTCGTGGGGGACAAGAGAGAGGACGTCTGGGGGCTCATGCTCTGCAATGGGGGACGGTCAGCGGCAGCAATGGGCAAACTTCAATTCAGCAATTCGTCAGTGTTTCAGCTCCTCATGTCTGACAGCAAATAGCAACACCACGGTTCTCGGATACCACTTCAGGCTTTCCTTGCTTCTGGGGTCCAGCACTCTGTTGAGGTGGCTCAGGCTTGGTCAGTCCGGAGGATCTTCCTAGCGCTTGGGTCTGTCTTAAAAGCAACGCACACAATCTGGTGTTCCTCCGACTGGCTCTTCGGTTCCAGCATCAACTGCAGTGAAACTACAACAAGCTTCGAGAGGATGCCCAGACGGGCTTATTTTGGAGTTGATTGGTCCCACCAACTCAAAGGGAGAAGTCGTCCTTGCAGGGCTTCTCTAGTCGAGGGGAATTCGTAGCTTCAGCACAGCCCGGGCTTCACCGGGCAAACCAACGGTCCTAGAGCTGCAGCAGGCAACTCTTCCAAGTTCTCCGGATTCCTTCGTCCAGTGGTCGACTCTACCTTCCAAGCCAAAAGCCTTGCCTTTTATGCAGGTTTCTCCCATTCATTCCAGCGTAGCTGTCAATCACACAGCAGGGTGGCTGTCCTTGCCGGACTGCCAGCCAGCCAATCACTTTTGGTTTAATTCGGGGATTAAGCACAGGGACTTTCGGGCACCTCCCTTGCTTCCTGCTCCTGCCAGACATACTGGAGCCAGAGGCATATTCACCCGTGAAGCCTGGCAAAGACAAAACGAAAAAAGGGACCAAACCTGGTTTGGCGCGCACAGTAAATCTCAAGATGGACCTTTCCGACACGAAATGGCAAAAAAAGATGACCGTGGCCATTTTGACAAAATGGGCACCCATGGGTGCCTTACCGCGGCTGCGAACGCTGCCCACGTTAAAAACCCACAATCGTTTTAAAAAGTAAACCACTGCCACCAGCCATTAATTGTAGAAAGGGTAACATAAAAATGTTACATGAGAAACTAGACAAACGGGATACTAAATAACCCCTCCAACACCCTGTTGTAAGATAGTGTGTGCTGGGTCTAGAAAGTTACAAAATTCAAGTAAAGTCAATTTCCCTTCACTGCTCTTGGAAACAGTAGTTTCACCAAGAGAAGGTATTTAAACATTTGGGAAATCGGAGAGACTTCCCTGTGCCACTGCACTGAAGGTTCTGTGTGTCACAATGTAAAGATGATGCCTATGGGGTTTGTAGACTCCGAAGTCAAAAGAAACATACAGAATAAATCATATTAAAATTACATGAGAGATAAGAAGTCCTAAAGTCCAGCAAAAAAGAGCTGTTGGTCTCCAAGGTTAAAGGGAATTAACACATTTCTGAGAACTCTCCTTAACAATATTCAATGGTTTTAATGTCACCCTTACAGAGCTGGCATAGTCTGTCTTGCTTTGGAATACAGTCTCTGGCTCCTTAAATTTCAAATGTTTCCAATCAGTTTAATTTCACAAGTAACCAGGTACGATGTATCGTCTTACTTTTGCATTTTAGGAGAATTCTGTTCATGTAACTAAAAGGTTTAATGTCATACATCAAATGCTTTAATATCTTATACGATGACAACATCCACCTATTATCAATCCAGTCCTGTTCAAACAAACATTTCCTGGCTGCATTGGGCTTCTGTGTCAACATCTCCTCTGTGATGTTTCCTCTAACCATTGCTTCATTTGTGTTATGGAGTTAGTTAGAGCCGCTCTACTAGGGGTTACTTGTTTAGCAATTTTCAGGTTACTGCAGACGTTAATCCCCACATTTTTAACATTGGACACTTGTTGCAATCTTTGATTCTTCACTTACCATACAAAGCGTTTCTTGACAGACTTTCTCAAATATTTAAAATGAGGACTTTAGATTTAGCCTCATTGATTTCCAACCCTACTGACACAAAATAATCATTGGCATCCACTAATGCTCTCTGGGGGCACACTTGCGTATAATCCAATAAAACCAAATCATCAGCATAAAGCAAATATGGGATCAGTAAATCCCCAAGGCGAGGTAGAAAAATATTAAGCCCCTCCAGGGTTTTGCCAAAGTCAGCTGGTTATGTATTAAAGAGGAGAGGGGTCAAAACGCAGCCTTGGCAAAGGCCCCTCTCCTTATCCAATCTGAAAGTGTCCCATTTGTGTCTAGCTGGACCCCAATTCTTGTCCGTGAATTCAGAGCTTCCAGCACCTCCAACAAAAAAGCCAGACCTCCCTGAGATTTTCATTTTGACCATAGTAGGGTCCGGGGAACACAGTAATAATGCCTTCCTAATATTAAGGGAGGCAATACAAATCTGTCTCTGAAGATTCTGTGCCAGGAGTAAACCATTCATAAAAAGTGGAATCTCTGTGTGCCTCGCCACATATTTCAACATCAGCGAAGCAATGATTTTTTAAGAGCTGTCCAGAAGGGAAATTGGCCAGTAGTTAGAAGGATCAAATCTATTTCCTGCCTTATATGAGTATAATCGATGCATCCCTCTAAGACGGGAGGGATTATTTGAGTTTTCTTTGATGTCATCAAACAGTACCATTAAAATGTGCACCCAGACCTTTGGTTGGACTTATGAGGTTTGAGTGGCCATTGCATTAAAAAAAAAAACTAACTGGGGTTTAGGAGCTCTGTGTCATATAAGGTGCCCTTTGTCCACATGTACTCACACTCCAATTCTGGCATTCCTCGGCGTTGACCATTTCAGGCCCAACTGCATGTTGTATCAAACAATTACGTGACACCCTTCCCTGCAGGCTGATGCTAGGAAGAATTCCTACAGGCATCCCCACCAGTGATCTGTAGGGAATAAATTCCTAAAAGATTTAGTAGGCAGCCCCTTTTATCCGAGACTCTCCAGCGAGGAGATCTGTTCTTGAATGTCCTTTACGAAGTGCCTTATAGGCTTAACTCCTTTTCTGGGGCTGAGGGTCTCTTCCAACCTGACACTGAGGCGGGTCTTAATGTACCACTCCAGTAGACAGTTTCACGCCAAATGGCTAAGGTGTCTGTAGAGGTCTTACAGAGCAGCTTTGTTTGCCGACCATGTAGAGCCACAAGGCATCTTCCACCAAAGGCATCATAGAAGCGGTCTCTGCGCGTTCACTGGATTTTAAACCTTTGTTGAATGGTTCCACATCAAGCGCATACCAATTTAGCTTTGCTTCATATTTGGATGCTTTAATTGGCTTAAAGGCACTACTAACATGATGATTGTAAATTGGTAGTCAAATCTGCGAAAGCAAACCAGCCTTAGAAGCAGCAGCATCACCTGCTCTGGGGAAGGCACAAAACATGCAGGTGGAGCAAATGCCTGTAGATTAATTTCTAGTCTACCGACTCTCGTCATAAATCTCCCATGTGGTAAGCGCTAATCTATTTGGTCCTCTCACAAAGCTACAAGCATTACAGTTTACCACACCCAATCTCTTATCTGAGTCTTATCCCATTTGCCAAACATCTGCCTCAATAGGAAAAGATCTTTAAACTAGCTTGATCGTGTCAAATTGGTCTAGCCAAGCAGAAATTCTTTAGGAAAATAATCATTTTGCCAAACGTGTGTTTAAAGTCCTCTGATGAAAGATTCGGAAAGACCTTCCTGTGTAAATAGACAGGGTTTTCTGCGAAGTTATTCCAAACTCTCCCAGTGGTAACGTGGCAAGACTGGCCTGGCTTCACTCTTAGGAGGGTGGTGTTACGCTCACCTGGTATCCATGGGGACACCACCCAGCTGGTATGCTTCTCAGCTTTGCCCTAATGTGGTCTGCGGGGAAGGTTCTGCCTGAAAATACAGGAGGACTGTGTTCAAGACTGACTGACTGGGCTAAGTATCCACCCTCCACCCCCGTAGTATTTCAGTCCCTCTGGCGCCCTCTCCTCACTTTGTGGTAGAATTAGGCGTGCTCTCCGTCCTGCCTTCTTTGCAGGGGCGCGCTGTCTTTCTTGGGCAAGTGTGGTCCAGTTACTTCACTGACGCCGGCCCGTTTGATATTGTTCAGGTAGGTCTTATTGCTGTTCTTTAGTTTTGTTGCTATCCTGCATGCCTTTCTTTGTTTAAAATGTCTCTCTTTTTCTCCCTTAGGTATGCGGAGCTTCAGGGCGGCGAACTGGCTTGGTTGAGCCCCGCTGGTAAATGATGGCGCATTAAGAGTGCTATAATGCGGTAAGTAAGCGCTATGCGCAGCGCAGCAAAGTCTTGCCTTTGCTAACCTGTGTTTCTTGTAGGTCGCGGTGGTGTTCAGCGCGAGTGGAATGTCCGGAGTGGTGGCAGCCGAGAGGCGACCAGCCAGGTAAGCCTTTTGAGCAGTTCGTAATTTGTAAATGTCTCTACTGCTTTCTTTAATGTTGCCTCTATCTTCCTCTTTCAGGTCGTTCTGTCCGGGAGGCGTGCAGATTCGAGGAAGCTGTTCTCAGTAGCTGCGAGTGTTTAAAGATGAAGGCAGCAGGTAAGGTGCTGCTGCTAATGATGTCCCTTTTGTCTCCTTGCAGGTTCTGCTTCTCCGAGGTTCGAGGGAATAGCTGGACACGGTGAGCGTCACGTTGCAAGCTGCAAAGTAACGCAAAGCGTGTTGTCTTGCTCGGGTGTGGTTTAAATAGCCCCAACAAAATAGTCCAGGTAAAGTAGTCCCTAGGCTACCACACCCAAAACACTAGACCGCATAGCTTGCTTGGTTCTTAGGAACCAAGCTATGTGGATGCATCCATGTTGGCAGACAATACAATAAAGTAGTTCCCAAGCACATTGTTTTTCATGGTGTATGAGCCTGGTGCCATAGGCGCCAGGACTGGCCCCATGAGGGCTTTTGAAGAGGATGCCAGGCTCTAGAGGCCCAAGTCCTGACTCCACCTGGCCAATGGGTTTGCCAGAGGGGGTTTTGGGCGAGGGTTTTGACAGGTGGATGGTACAGCTAGACACAGACAAGTCCACATAATAAATCTACTAACATTGTTTTAAATTAATGTTGTGCCATAAACTGTCTACAAACAAATGAGTACTTTTAGAATATATATATCAGGAAAATAGTAAAGGGTCCAGAAAGTACCCACAAAGTACCTTCAAAACGGGTAAGGAAGATAATAGTTTCAACTACTTTACCAGGTATTTAAATGCGTGAAATGCAGTCATTTATTATGCTAAATATATATAAAAACGCAGGTGAATGCTTTAGACACTCCAGGATCCCAAGAGAAATAGGTTGGTTACTTGTAAATAATAGCCATTACTACTTTTCGTGAGATATTGAAGTTCAAAAATATTTCCCTAGGAATCAACAGGATAAGAGTTTACTTTTTTATAATGGAAAGTTAGGTGCGTTTTAATCAGAGGTCCCAGGAGTGAAATAGGTGATAACTATCAAGCTTAGGGTATTCGAAGGACACAACCAGAAGAGATTTTTTCCCAGGTTCGACAAACAAAGGCCCGGTATTGGATAGCTAAAAGGTGCAAGACCAGCCCAATGAAGAATTCTGCCAGCCATGTAACATTGACGATGGATTTCGCACGCAGCCGAAAGACCCAACGGAAGTGCAACAGAAACAAAGTAGGCGTCTGAGGACCTGGGCAATGTTGCCCAGACCGAGACTGATGAATGCTTAGGAAGCCTGGAGGCGAAGTTCCCCATGCTTGGCTGGTCCCTCTGCTATTGGGCTGCAGAAGGTGCTTTAAAAATTAACTATGTGTGGATTGGTTCTGGCTAGATGGGTGTCCAGGACTCTGATTGTTTTCATAGTCCTAGGACACATCGGAAGCTAAGGATCCAAAATGGAGGCAACCTATAATGAGTAAGGCACAGTGACAACATACCTGTGTATTGTGTTGTCTGGTAGACAAGTGTCTGTCCTATAAAAGATACCAGTCACACATACATAGACATAGCAGAGATTTTGACCATTCCCCCTACTTTGAGAAAGAACAAACAAAGAACAAAATGGCCAGGGTGTTGGAGTTTTAAAACTCCTTGATTTTCAAATGGCCACAAATGGGGGGGTTTGACTGGCAATGAGGTGACAAGGCTACAGTGTGTTGTAAACAAAAATACAACTTGTCGCTGTCACTAACCTTCTCCCACATTTTCTAGCTCAGGGAACTGACCCATGGACCAAATGTGGTACTCAAGCAACACATGTGCCCAGTTAGGAAATGTGCTGCTAAATATTGGTAGCACACCATAAGTGAGTTTTCTGAGTTTGGAGTGACTGAGCCCCAGTCATCCAACCCTTATAATGGAGACACTGATGAATAGGACACCCCATTTAGCATCTAGAATTTTCATGAAAGGCTGCTGGTAAATCCTGGGACTTTTAAGTCCTGCAGACTGCAGCGGCTGAATCCGGAGTTCAAGCAGCAATAGTTTCTTCCAAGCCAGACAGTATGGGCATATCCCTCTAATCATGTGACTTTAAGAAAAAATAGTAAAATGCTGTGGGAGTTACAGCACACAGTAACTCCCACATATAAGCACCCAGCCACCAAATTTAGGCTTATGCCAGTAGTGAAATTGTATGACTAAAAAAAACACCTCTTCAGGTAATTGTAGTGGCAGTAGCATTACTTCAGTCATGAAACTGTGCGTCAACATCCAGCAAAGCCTTTAACATTAGAGTGGCTTTGTACCTATACCGAACAAACAAATTGAAAAATGTCTTGTTTAAAGTAGCAAAAAAGAAATTCTCTTACTACTGTTCTAGAGATGGAGGTCTTTCATCCCGTAGATCTGTCTGTGTGATAACCCTTGTTTTTAGGTTTCATGGTGGCTGATCCCTCGTTGATTGAGTATGTAGGCCTGGGCCTCCCACAACTGGGTTCTCTGTAGTTGGATGAACTTGCAGGTCTTCTCTAGTAAGGCCAGGCAATGTGCAACTTTGTTCTGCAACACATCTCTTCCTTGGGGTTTGAGGCATGGTACTGGTGTAGTCTGTTGCAGTACCACCTCAATGCTCTAAGACCTAGTCTCTAGGACACTTCCTTTCCAGCCCACTCTTGTGGTAAACTCCATTACCCCGCGGTGAGATTGCACTGTTTTGTACTTTATCCTGCCCCAGTTAATACTCCTACATCCCATTCCCTTTCCTCCATACTGCATAGGTGTCCCTCGCTAGGGACAGGAAACTGGACAATTTTCACTAGAAATAGGTCTATACCCCTTTAAATGTATACGTGCAGGGTCGTGGCCCCGGGAGCATGTGCTCCCTTGACTCTGCCCTCTGGCGCTACACCTCAGTCCTCTTTTCTGCATCGACTGGAGCAGACCCACACACTCCAATACCTCTGACTACACTGCCTATGGACCTGGGCGCTTTGGGCGCTCTGGACCAGACGGACACTGAGGAGGAGGTGGAGGACCCTGACACATCGGCAAGGGCCTTCCAATAACAGGCTGGCAGGACTGGCAGAGTATCTAGGCATTCCACAGCCCCAAAATGAAAGGCCTGAGGGGGGTTATTAGCAGAGACCTTCACAGTAAAATCGACCTCCAGGTCTGGCATCC
This sequence comes from Ambystoma mexicanum, assembly GCF_040938575.1. Taxonomy (NCBI): domain Eukaryota; kingdom Metazoa; phylum Chordata; class Amphibia; order Caudata; family Ambystomatidae; genus Ambystoma; species Ambystoma mexicanum. The sequence goes on along the minus strand of NC_090921.1, from coordinate 572,568,010 downwards.
CGTTCCAAAAGAACGTTGCAGCTCTAGCGAAAAAGGCTTAGACGAAGCTTCACTCAACACAATCCACCAGCAGGAAACGGGAGGCAAATTACAGGCAGGCTGAGGGGGATTCCCTGCTCCTGTCGGTGCATCCGCAGCCACATTCATCAGTTATAGCAGGCAGCGTCCATGTATGCTAAACCCCAGTCCTCCCCATCGACCTCTGCCTTGCTAGGCAAGGAGGAAAAGGTGATAGAAGCATACAGGGAAAAGATTTGTTCTAATGCTGCTCTCCACCTGTGACAAGCGAATGTAGATGCCATGTTAGCCGCCGCAAACTAGAGGCTATGGAAGGAGATCTCGATTTCCTGACAGACATTGAAACACCCGCCTTGATACACTTGTGTATAGGCGCGTTACAAATGCCATATATCATATCGTATATCACATCCCTGTGCACAAACGGGCCTCATTGAAGGCGGGGCTGGCAAAGGCCAAATTAGTGGCACAAGATATCCTGGAATCCACTGGAGGACAGATATGAGAAGAAAGGCATGGCTTGGACCCTCAAAGTTCAACATGGATGTACAAGACCGTATCCTGTATCTGCCGTTTGAGGGTGGAGATCTCTTCCATTCGTCCACAGACGAGGAACTAGACAAAAAGAAAAATAGTTCCCAAACATCCAAATCACTGGCCATTCTGGCAAAGCCGGCTCCCAGGGCTTTCGGACAGAGCCCAAACCAAGCCTGACAGGGAGAGGAACTTTTTTGGGTTCAGGGCTTCCGGAATCGGAAGGCCAGGCAACCAGAGCGCCCCCCCAGCCATCACAAGCGGAAACAGCGCACTTCACACAAGGGCTTCTTTCAGTCCTCCTCCCAAGCACCAGCCTCAACCCCAAAGAAGCAATGACGGCCCCATCAAGGTGCATAGTTCTCCAGTTGGGGACAGGTTTGCTCTCAACACTCAAACCTGGCAGACTCTTTTTGGATCCCAGGATCCTTTTGGTGGTTTCGCACAGGTTTCGTCTAATCGTCCCCACAGAACCTCCTTCATCCCCACCTTCGGATCGGGACACGAATACTCCTTGCTGAGATCCGTTCACTGGTACAAAGTGCGGCAGTGGAGGAAGTCCCCGTCCCCGTCCCCCCCTTCAATGAGGCTTGGGCTTCTACTTGCAGATTTTCACAATACAAAAAAAGAACCAGGCTGGCCTGCCAGTGGTTTTGGATCTGTCCTTCCTGAACCTATCCCTTCCCCTCCAAAAATTCAAGATGGTTACTCCAGCACTGAGAGCAGAGTCTCTGTGTTGGAGGGACTGGACATGCTCCCTAGACCTGAAGAATGCCTACTCACATGTGCCTATCTGGCAGCCCCACTGCTCGTTCCTGAGGTTCAGATTGACAGGACTAGGTTTTCAGTACACAGTGCTGTGGTTAGGGCTCAACGCAGCCCTGCGGGTGTTCACAGGTGGATGAATGCGGTAGCGGCTTTACTCTGGTTGCAAGGCCACCATCTATATCCATATCCCGACAACTGGTTGGTCAGGGCAGAACCGCCCGAGGGGGTACGCCAATCGGCCTCCAGGTTAATGGAGACACTGCACAATCTGGGGTTTGCTTTCAACCACAAGAAATCTCAACTACAGCCCACACAAACCTTGGTCTTCCTCAGGCTTATGTGGGATACCAAACAACTGAGGATTTTTCCCACAGGTGAGAATGTAGCAGCGATCAACCTGCTACAGACCATTTCCTAAGCAGATTGAATACGTCGACCTGGTGGTACCAACACCTGCTTGGGATCTTGGCTTCATGTATCCTGCGATTCCCTACATCGGGCTCAGGATGAGTCGGGCACAGTTGTACCTCATGGCCTCATGGCACCAAATGACTGGCTCCCGGACGCAGCAGTTTCCATCCCGGCAGACCTCGTACCAGACCTGTTATGGTGGAGACAGTACACCAGCCTCAAGGGTGGGCCAACCTTTCAGGCAACCGCCTCCTGAGTCTATCACTACGGTTTCCTCTATGGAGGGATGGGGAGCCCCAGCCTACACACGCACAGTGTGCAAAGCACATGGATGATGGAGGAATGGAAAAATCACATCCATTTCCTCTAATTGAAGGGCATCCAGCTGGCCTTCTGGGCTTTCTTGCCTTTAATAGGCAGACACACAGACTGCCTACTAACCGACAGCTCCATGTGCATGTTCTACATCAACAAACAGGGGGCAACCAGATCTCTCCCCTTGTACAGGCTCACAATAGAGATATGGGAGTGGGCCACAGCGGAACACCTCATATGGCAGTCGGCAATTCAGCTGCAAGGGGAGTAGAATCTGGAGGTGGACAGGCTCAGCACACTCGTGGTGTAGAACTACGAGTGGCAGCTAGAGGAACCAGTCCTAGCGGACATCTTCAGGAGATGGGGCCGACCCCACATAGACCTGTTTGCCACAGAGCAAAACTGGAGATGGCAGCAGTACGCGTCCTGGCAGGGGCAAAGCTCCCTCAGGGATGCCCTACACCTCCCTTGGAGTAGGTTGAGGCCATATGCATTTCCCCCAATGCTGCTTATTCACAAGGTTCTCAGCAAAGTCAGAGAGTCCTCCAACATGAGCTTGATTCCAATTGCCCCGAGGTGGCCGGCACGGCACTGGTTCTCAAACCTCATACCACTGGCGGTGCTCAACCTACTGATTCACGATTGAAGGCTCCTCTCACAGCAGGGGGTAGGGTGGTAGTTCACCCTGTTCCCGAGAAGCTAGCCCTAGCGGCCTGGTTCCTGAGCAATTAACAATGCAGCATCTCCGTCTGTCACAAGACAACATGGAAATAATTCATGAAGCGAGTCCGCCAGAAGGCTATACAAAAGCAAATGGACCAGATTTTGCCACTGGGCGAAGGACAAAGCGATAGACCCTGTGGCGCGCACGCTAGATCACGTGCTATCTTTCTTAGCGCACTTGGCGCATTCATGGATACAGCTGGAGACATGTCGGACCTACCTGGCCGTCATTGGAGCTTACAGAAATTCTGACCACGAGTCATTCTCTGCCTCCATCCCTGAAGTCAAGACATCTGATGGGGCTGACAAGGCTATATCATCTTGGCAAAAGACTGCATCAGGTGTGGGACTTCAATGTGCTGCACGTGGCAGTGGCGCATAGGCCCTCTGAGCCCATGGCATCGGTACACATAAAAGTGCTCACGATCACCTCAGCAAGGAGAGTGAGTGAAATTCAGGCCCTGATGGCTGCAGAACCATATAGCTTGTTCCATCGAGACAAGGCAGTGCTACACACCCATCCGCCATTTCTTTCCGAAAGGTGGTCTCCTCATTCGACTTGAATGAAGAATTTGTGTTGCCAACCCATTTTCCTAACTCATAGGACGAAGCAGAGAGTGTTGCACTATCTGGACCTTAGAAGAGCCCTGAAACTCTATCTAGACAGGACCAAAGCGTTTTGCAAGACAGAGGCTTTATTCGTCACCTTTGGTGACTCTAAGCCAGGGAGCCAAAACTCTAAAGCCTCCATAGCTAGGTGGATGGTCCTGGCCATTCAGGAGGTCTATAAATCTCAGCACAAGGAAGTCCCACAAAACATATATGCTCATGCATTGAGGGCTAAAGAGACGGCGGTCGCCTTCCAGAGGTGTGTGCCATGGCTAACCATTAGCAGAGCAGCTTCGTGGGCCACTCCATCGGCCTTCTGCAAGCATTGCTGCCTGGATAGCAGTACAAGATCTGATGCAGCATTCGGCCAAGCGGTTCTCAGGTACCTGTTTTCTTAGGGTCCAAAAGCATCGCCCGTCACTTGGGCATCATTCAGTGGTAATCGCCCATGCATTGTGGAGGAAAGGGGACAGGACCTAGGAGTAATTATAAGTTATTTACTGTAGTGACTAACATACTCCTAGTCCCCTTTCCTCCATACATCCCTCCACCCTTTCCCCATTAATAAGATACTAGTTTAGATGCTTAATCCGGCTGATGCATCAAAGGAGACTGAGGTTTGGTGCCGGAGGGCGGAGTCAAGGGACCGCATTCTCCTGGGATCTCACCCCTGCATACATTAATTGAAAGGGGTATAGACATGTTTCTGGTAAAAATGGTTCCATTTGCTGTCCCTTGCGAGGGACGCCCCTGCAGTATGGAGGAAAGGAGACTATGGACTAGGAGTATGCTAGTCACTACGGGTAGTAACATATAATCTTCTGCCCTGGTGTATGTATGCATCTCTCTCTCCACCTGTCCCCCACCCCCTCTCAATTTCTCCCCCTCTCCCCTACTCAAAAACCCCACCCCGAACTGAGTTGGTTGCGTTATATAGCTGGGTCTCCCCGGTATAGAGTGCCACATTTGTGATTTGGTCTTAAGTTGATGGTCATCTGGTCTCTAAGTGTGCTGGCCGTAGGCTGGTCTCGAGTGTCACTGCCTTCCTCTGAAAAGGCCAGTGTTTGTGCTGTTTTATCTCTAAAACCCGCTTGTAAAAGGCTGAATTTTTTTGGGCAATTTGGTGATACCTTCAATGGACAGAAAATGGCTATTTCGAGGCGTTGTAGCCCCTGAGCCACCCCGTTGAACCGCTTCTATACCTGCCACCCACCACCATCTTCTCCCTCTCTGGCAGGACTTAATTTTTATTGGTTGGTGGGAGGGGTTCACCCCCTTTTCCCCTGAACTACCCTTTTTCTCCCCTCACTGACACAAACGTGCCTTTGCATCCCCCAAGAAGCATGCACACCCACCTGCTTGCATATACACACTTACCTGCTATCCGCACCCACGACTTCCCTTTTCAGGGCCACTGAAGAAACAGGTAAGTTTACTTACCCCCTACACTCCTCCAGAGATTTCTCCAGAGACTGCTGCTGGTGTTCTGCAATGTGATGGGGACTCAATCTCTTTGTCCAACCTATGAAGGCACAGGTGTTGCAGGTGCATATCTCACTTTCATGTGCAGGATTTAGTTGTGGTCGGTCACGGTGCTTTTAAATATGTTCCAGACCGCCCAAACTAGGAAGAGGAAGACGTCTGTGTGGCAGACCAGCTCAGGACACCTCCAGGGATCGAAGGAGTGTTGCATTGTGAGTAACCACGGTCAGGCTCGCGACAGGCCATCTTCAATGGACCATAGTAGTCTATCGGAGTCAAAAAGAAAATCTTTTCGAACACTGAGCAATAGACATTCAGGCACCCAACAGTGTACTGGGACCAGTACAGTCCCATGCCCACATCTCGGCTCACATGCAACTGCCCCTTTGCCCGTGAAGGCAGCAGCTGTCCCTGGGAAAAGGTATTTCAAATATGGAATTTCCTGGCCACAGAAGGCAGGAAGAAGGCCAAAGAAGAATAACCGTGATTGCTAAACATTGACTGATCTTGTTGGCCAACGATTTGTAGCCAGGCATTTTCCATTGATGCTAGGTTTGTAATCGGCGCCCAATGATTTTGGAATCGGCACTAGCTGGGTACTGAATAAGGAATACATTCAATGCATTAGCGACCTTGCTAATCAGCTTGAGTAGGCTCCCAAATATTGCCAGTGCTCATCCATCCTAACTTAATATTGGCTATCTATTTAATCATGGGCTTAAAAATCAGAAATTGAGGCATGGCGTGGCTTCTTGATTAATAGCTGGAGACCAGAGTCTGTTTTAAAATACATTACTACTCCTTGCCGTAGTGGGCTGCAGTTTCCAGAAGTAGGTATTGGGAGCGAGGTATGACTGCGTACTGAAAGTTAGTAATTGGCAATCAGACTTTGTAATGGTGAGGGTAGAATTTTCTTTTTTTTGCTATTTTGATAAATGCGTCACTTTCAGTAAATCAGTTTTTTCACTTGCCATTAGAAGGATCAGAATGTAGTAGTATTTTGCTAAATTCTTGGGATAGGATGTATTTTCACTAGTGCAGGGGCCTTATTTTCATGTATTTTCAATTGTTTTATAGGCATCTTGCATCTTACAGTTGATTAAGTACATTTTGAAGCTTCAAGCAAAGGACGTCCCTGTTGCAGAGGAAGTGATAGCATTGTTTGCTGGCGAATTGAACCCGGTCGCTCCCAAAGCACAGAAAAAGGTGCCCATTCCAGATGGGTATGTTTTTTTAAATCATTTTTCTTAAGTATGAGTTGAACACTCCACAAGTAATTGTTCAAATGTACGTGCTTGTCATTACTGCATCATACCACTGTTCGATGGATATTGTATTGTTTATTTGTAAACCGCCTATATACAAAGCAAGTGTTTCAAAGCGACAAGGAGGGAGGGAACAAAGGGAAAAAAAGAAGTAATTTAGTGTTCTTTAATTTCTAAACTATACAAATCTGCACGGGCAGAGTGGGTGCATGGAAAAAGTGCCCATAATACAATTAACAGTGTAGATAACAGCAAATGGGTCTGACAACGATTCAGCAGTTTTTCCAAGTGCATTGAGGCACCACCATGCAAGGAGGGGCGACAAGGGAATAAACAGACGATCTTCAAAGAATGGTGCATTCAGATCGTGCAAGTGTGCAGACAGGTGCAGAGGAGGGGTTGGGGGGACAAGTGCAGGGGGTGATGTAGGTCCTATTGCTAATATTCCACACTGTAATCACAGAAGTTAATATCCACTAATTCCAGTTTTGCAATGTGGATGGGGCTTTTTATACCCTTTTTGATACTCTTGCTACTTGCCTTCCCCTGAACTAAAACACCCAATTATTTTCTGTCTCTCCATTCCACTACAGAGACATTGGAGAATCATGGCATGTTCGGCAAAAGCTAATAGATCCATCTATTTCTGCAAGCTTGTGTTACTTTAGAGTGTTGCATCACAGTATCTTCCTACCCTTAATTTTGATGTTATGTTTCGTCTCTAAGCATTGTCTACTCTGGAAAAATTTCAGTAGAGCTGCTGATGCGCAATACCTACTTGTTTAATGGATTCCTCCCACCCACAGATTCTTCATCTTTGCTATTACCTTCCGAACGCCAGAGGTCTTCAGAAATATTTGTGCCACTAGTGCACACAACATGGTTCTAGGTTTGCTCTGATGCATGCCACTACGCAAGACATGTTGGGCCAGTATATATGAAGCCTTGGTCAGAGTTTTTTTTTTCCGCACTAAGTACGCTTCAGGATCACCACTTAGCATTGCTAATTGTTTGCACTGTGCCGTACCCTCTCGGACTGCTGGGTGCAGATGTTAATGTCGAATTTCCAGCAGGTATGACTATTGCCTTGAGGAGGACAAGAACTTGGAACATTACGTATCCTGCCAGTCAAGCCACCCTAAGACCTACAAACGAGTATACAACTAAATGTTTCTACCATAGAGTTGTGAGAGGGATCTTTTTTAAAGGTCCCACTCCCAGAGATCAAGAAGTTTGAGGAGACGTTGAGGAAGGATAAAAAGAATCAACAGAATAAGAAGCGGTCGTACCTACCCACGACTCTTCCAGGCATTCTACTTCCTCTTCCAAGAAGCAGTCATTCCCGCTGCAGGGACACATTAGAGCACTCATCACTTATACAGGTACCGTTCACCACCGATCCTACACTCTGGAGAATTGGGAAGCATTTGGGCAACAGGTATGATATCTTAGCCCAGATTCTAGCATCTCTGCCTGTGTGACCTGTGGTGCCATGACTGAGCAGGCCTTGCGCTTCCTTTCAAAACTTGATAGAGAAGGTGGTATAGATTATGGGAGGGTTTACCCTCCTCCACTAGACTCAAAGGTTCTGCTAGACCTTCGATATTTTGGTCAAGGGTCTTGCTTTGTAGATATTGCAGCCCTTTACTTCGGCTGTTGCTGCCCCTGTGTTGTCTACCTTGGAGAAACTGTCCTCCTTGCCTGCGATTGAAGTAGACCTTACTAAGAAATATTTTCCGGCCCTCTTGGATCCAAGTTTCCCCCACTCATCTGTCACCTTAGAGCTTGACTGCACACCGTGAGAGCGGGCTTCAGGACCATGTCTTTTCATTCTTTGCCCCCTCACAGGGAGACAAAGAAGTTGAAACCTTTGGAATGCTCAAAATTTTGCATCTGGCAGCCTGACTTTGTGGGCTATGAATGCTACTTGCTCTCTGGCCCAAGTATGTTTGGTTTGTGAAATATGGTCTCTGGCGCAGCTGAGAATATACTGCCAAACACGGAAATTCCAGATGCCTGGAGGACAGTTCCTACATTTTGCACGATTAGTCAAGACATTGGCGAACAAATGAAGCTCCATACGTGATGAACCGTAGACCACTCCAGTTCTTCAATCTTTACTGACCATAGGGACTGAAAGACACACGATTACACACAGCATTACAGGATAGTGTCAAGGTACCCCAATTGAAGGTGAAGGAAAAATGGGAGAGGCCTCCGGGTTTTGGCATGTGGTTTGGGAATGCTCGATAATAGATAATTTTTGTCGCGGTGGACTGGACAAGAGCGAATGTCCTACTGGGTAGATAGTTGGAATGCATCGCTAGAATTTGCTTTTTTGGGGGTTCTTCCGGGGGGGGGTAAAAGGAGTGCTTCAGGAGTGCTGTTTGGCTGAGGGATGCTGTCGACAGTAGCTTGATTCCCCTTATTGCTGCTTTGTGAAGCCTGTTGGATTATTCTACTGGTAACTGCTTTAAATACATCAAACATGAGGTATTTGCCTTGAGGGGACAGAACTTTGAAAAATGTTCTTTATAGGTCTGTCAGGCCCCACCCCCATATCCCATCAAGCACTACATAGCCACGAGTGCACGCGCATCGCATGCACTTCTGGAGTGCTGTTCGACTGTGCAGCTGACAGCCGACAGCCTCCATAACAGAAGTAGCTTTGCAGACCCTACTCCACTAGAACGCAGTAAGCTTTAAGTACATCCATGTGATAGAGCCTTTCACCCTAAAAACTGGAATGCCAGTAAAAGATTTTGCCAGCCATAAAACTGTGCATACGGCGGCTCCCCTTGTGTCGAATACGCTGCCATTGGAGCCCAGAAGGGTATTGCTGCTACTGGGCCCTGGAACGTCGGTGAATAGCAAGCGACCGAGGAGATCAAAATCCTTAGGCCCAGACATTCGGAATTACTAAATTCCCACTAATGCGAGCAAGGATCATGCTATAAGTGGAGTGAACACAAGTAAGGCAAAGCCAGCCTGCCAAGAAGACTTCTTAAAAACTGTTTCGGATGCAGACATGCTTGAGTAACTTGAAAACCCCACGGCCCTGAGTAACGGCATTGCCCATGTGTCTGAACTGTCACCTAATGTAGGCGAAGATGTTAAGTAATCGCTAGCTCTTCATAAAGTATTTGTACATACTGTACATTCACAGGAGATACCATTGTTGTACTCACAAGTACTAAAAGCCACAGCGTTGGAAGCCCACCCACCCGTCTGTGAATTGTTTGTTAAAGACCCCTTGCTGCTTAGAGTGGAGAACAGGAATATACCTGCTCCCCCAGTCAGTTTGAAAGAACCGCTCTACAATGGCAATATGTATAATGCTGCAGGTATACAAACAGGATCACCCAAGATAACCTATGTCCCCTTAAGTAGTCAGCATATGCCGCAAGTGGAGAATGTTGTATTTGAAACACAACTTGAAGTATATAGACCACCCCATAGTCCAAATTTGTCACAATCTTCATTACTTGATATAGTTTGCAAAGCCCACTCCTCGCCCATCTTTTGGGTTGGCAGCTTTACAACCCTCTAATAACGCCACTTTACTTAATGCAATAAATAGTGTTCATACATTTATACTTCTCTATGAAGCACTCGATAAAAAAGCCATCCTACAACAGGAGATTTTAGGAAAGATGGATCAGAAACTAGAAACCCTAATATGGACTGCTTTGCAGTGTCATAAAACTCCAAGATCTGATCAGTTGTCACCAGCAGTGATAACGTTAAATATATCAGCGTATGACATTAATGCCGCAATCTCCAGATCTGTGGCTTCCCATAAGATAACACAGCCGACACTTCCAGCCTCAGTGATGCCTTAGAGTGTGAAAGCCGACTCAGTGATTTGCCCTCTCACATGCATGGAAACTGACGTGATTCTGGAAGTTAATTCCACATCACAATCCACGGAGGAAATGCTGGTGATAGAGCCAGATGCTAGTCAGGATGTGGCGGTCCCTGAATTTCTGTATGAAGTCTTTCAAAAATCACATAAAAGGAAGAAAGGGAAACCTAGACTAATAAATTAATAATGCTAAAACCTCGCAAAATGGAGTAGCCCAAATGAAGAAGGAAAAAACAATCTGCCGCAAATTGCAAATCTGTTAAAACCCATACAAAGAACTTCATTAATGCCATCTCTACTCCTCCTAGGACAAAGGTTGCTGCGGCCAAAATCAACCAGCTTAAGGACAATGTCCAATGCCCAACAAACATCAGCCCTATTGATTGCTTGGTACCAGTATCTGAGCCTGACTGCTTACATGTTTCCACATATTCAATAACTATGATTCCTGATGATGAGAGGGAAGTCGATCCGGACATATTGCTGGCAGTGTTTTCTGACCCTGAATTTATTGACACAATGGTGATCAATGATAGTTTCCAGACCATGGAGCAAAAGAGATACATGATCCCAGATAACAGATCCTGAATTATCTAATCATTTTGCTATCCAGAATATATATCGAACTCCACCTTAGATAGAAGATTATGTATTTCTTAAGAACATCATATCAATGCTTGATATGATTGCAGACGATCCTGAGTCTTTTACTATTCTGATAGCTGGGGACTTAAACATGTCCTGTATAGAAACAAATGAAGCTAAATATCAGACTATAGTAAATAGATGGAAAACACTCATGGAAGAACGTAATTTAGTCATGCTAAACGGATCTTGCAAGGCAGATAGCTTTCCAAAACCAACATGGAGACGAGGTAATTTTACTGCTATAATATATTATGCATATATATATATCTCCTGCACTACACCTTGTGGTAGATTTTAAAATCAAAACCGATCTCAGTGATAATCACATACTTCAGTTAAAGCTTATGAGATCAGAGTTGCCAACTCGCCAAAATTATGGTCATCAAGTAGGTATCGCGCAAGGGAGAAACAGAATAACATGGCTGCCCCCTATGCTTCATGATATGATCGACAAATTAAGGAAAAATGAAGTCATTATCTCAGATCGATACACTTGATTATACTCATATATTGCAAACCTATTACACAGTGCAAAAAAAAGTAAACCGAGCGCAGTATCAACACAAACCTCATTATGATCCAATTCTTGCAAATGCAAAAATAAACTCTTAAGTGACATCAGGCAACAAAAATCAACATCACTTGAGAATGTGCGTAGTGCGATTCTCAAATTGCGCAATAAGTATCGTAATTTTGCCCGCAATGATAAAACAGAGTGACAATGAATCTGTTGGTGGCACTCACCAAAAAATCAAGTGGCGAAATCTAGCAATTACTAAATCAAATGTCAAAATCATGCGGCAGACTAATGCTGAATTCAGTGTCTGAAGCCGAGTTGAAAGATTACTATAGCACCTTATATACTGATCAAAACTATATATCTTTGGTTATGAAGCTACAGCAAGGTCAGATTAACCCAAATTTTGACCAGTTGGATATCAAACTTTTAATTCAATAGCTGAGCACATCACGTGCCCCCGGCCGCAATGGGCTTTCTGATGCTGCCCTTAAGAAGCACCCTGAGAAATGGGCTAGGATATTCTATATGATATTCAACAGGATAAAATTTTATCCCAGCCTCGTGGAAATGCTCTATAATCTTTCCGGTTTATAAGAAAGGCGATCGACCGCTAGTGGCTTTACCGTTCTTTAGTGTTGCTTGATATTCCGGGTAAGCTATATGCAAGGATCATATTAAAAGATCTTAATAAGTGGTTGATAACTGAAAGGCTGACTGATCCCCCACCAATCAGGTTTTATACCAGGGTTGGGAACTGCTGTAAATCTGATATTGCTAGCTGTGCTGAAAATGCAAATACAATCCACTAAATCACTGCTTTACTTAGCATTCGTGGACTTTAAAGTCGCGTTCGACTCAATATCTTGAAAAATACTGTGGGCAAAACTATCCAAGGCTGGCTGCCTGAACTATATACTACATACGATAGAACAATACTACCCAGAAACCTCCATACAGATTAAATTAACGCAGCAAGGCCTACTATCTGCCCCGATTGTTATAACTCATGGGTTAAAGCAGGGATGTACATTTGCGGCTACACTTTTCAATTTATATATTAGGGAGATGAACCATTTATTTCAAACATCACACCTATTCCCTCCAAAGGTGGGAGGCCATCAGCTTACCCATCTCCTTTATGCGGATGACCTGGTCATCTATCGATCATTAAGTATTATAAAGGTAATGTAGTACCAGTGTTAACCTATGAGACCCACACGAAGATGCTGGCGACACAACCAGATTGGCCCCTACTTGAAGGTTATTTTTGGAAAGCTTTACCTCCTATACCTAAATCATTCCTGATCGCAGTAGTGAGATACAATTTGGGGCTGTTATCAATGGGTGTCATGGCAAATTGGAATGCTATGATTCTGTATGCTAAGTGTAAAACCAAAGAGAGGTATCAAGCCTCCCTGCTTGCAGCAGTGGATAGAGCATTAGAGACTAGTAAACCTCTTGCCACTTGGAGAATTTTTAAAATAAAATTCATGCAACTAGCAGATAAGTTTAGATCTGTTGATTTCCAACCCAACAAAAGCAAAATCTAAATGGTGGGCTTACGATTGGATTAACACTAGAGAACAGAGGCTAAAGTATAAGGTGTTCAGGAATGGTAATTTCCCACACAAAAATCTTAATGAAATTCCTAAATATCTGACCAGATTCCTGGACAGATCTTTCAGAGCTGATATTATCAGAATGAGATTTGATCTATGCCATACTAAGTCCATATTAGCTGCACGTTCAGTCGAAAGCACTGATGCATCTTGTAGATATTGTATGAAGCAAGAGCAGAGAGACGCTCAAGCATTTAGTGATAACATGCTCTGCCTTGAAAGAGATCTGAACAGAATATCTATATAAACATCTGTGTAACTATTGCTATCTCTCAGTTAATGAACTGTGGTCACGGATACTTGATGCTTGGAAATTATCATTGAATTTGGACTTGGTTAGATATCTTAGAAAACTGGAAGTGTTAAAAGTAAATTGAAAATGTCTTAATGAAATTAATTGTAAATGGAAATGTACCGAGGATGACCTAGTGATGCAAGCAGGTCCTTTTTTAAAGATTTGTATAATTTGGTATGCCAATTAATTTGAGGTGTTTTTAAAGTTCTGTATAAACCAGTATTTGAATTGGTCGCATGGTAGTTTTAAGTAATGGAATATTTTTGTAAAAATTGTATTTCAGCTGAAAAAAAAGAGGAAACCTACCAATAAGATAGGCTCCCTTCTTTTAGTACTGGCAAGAGGTTGCATGACCATCTCCTGGTAGTGTCCCAGGGCGGCCCTAATCAATTAGTGGGCACAGGACCTATTAAAATGGACAAAGGCAGATTTAATCGAATACCCAGGAAATGGAATGGAGCATCTGCCTCACATACTTGCAAATATCCCGGATGACTTACCTCCCTGAAGGAATAAACACACAGATGGTGGTTATGGAGTATACACCGGATAAGACGGAACAATTGGAAAGTTTAACATATTTGTGCTTACACTCCATTGCATTTAACAGGAGGGATTAAAGATGGCTTAATCGTGGATCAAGGTCGGGATGAGGGAGGTGGGTGACGAGTGGTGGGGAAGCCTCAGGTGGAGACTAGGGATTGTAGAGATAAGGAGGGTACTGTTTGTTTTTGTTTATCTACATGCTAATTAAATAAATTAAATGTAAAAAACATGCCGCCCAAGCATGTGAGTGTTGAAACAACTTTGTGAGAGAAGCTACTCACCAGATGTGGAATCAGGCCATGGTACTGCAATTTTATGACGCGTGCCAGGTCGCAGGATCTGTCCTGAGGAGACACTCTGGGATAAGAACCTCCTGGATTCCCACCCAGTGTTCATTCCATGGCCTCTCTTTCTCTGTTGGTATTGTGGTCTGCCAAAACCCCCTCTGCCTATCCCCTTCTGCATGTCATCCCTCAAGGCTTTGACCTTGTTCATCTCCTCTTTTCTCTTTATTCTACTGCCTTATCTCTTTTATTGTTATGGAAAATTGTTACATTTATTCTCTAACTTATATTGTATAGAATTTAATGTTTGCCCATCTTGTAATCATCAGCTTCCATAGATAGATATGCACTGAGTTTGAAATTGCAGTCTTTTACGGGATCATGAGTAGAGCAAGTATCCAGTGTGAATAAAATGGAAGCCGAAGACCCCAATAACAAAATAAGAGCCCTGCCGTACTGGGCTGGGCGGAGATCGAAAGAATCGACCAGGGTCTGAGGTTGAGGGCTTGATTTCATTAGTCAGCTAGCGCTAGCCACGAGAGTGAGTCTGTTGTGAATCTGAAATTGGGGGCAAGCATTAAAGCCCATTTGGCGAGGGACATCAGCCCTGTGCTAAACTACAAAAATGTATCATTAAATCACAGAAAATACCAGCATTTTGCATCGGTGTACTCTGGCGAACTAGAAGGACTCTTACTATCTTGGGCCATGATTCAAGGGTGTTTTTTTCAAATTGAAAGAAAAGTGCCTATCTGACCCTACTGCTATGAGGGACATTCCCTGCCTTCTAAAAGAAGGCTAAAGGTTTTTGTCAAAGTCCAAAAGAAATAGTCCTGAGTCCCAATTCTAGCTAACTAACTGGCGCTAACACTTTAGAAAATCCAACTGAAAGAAAAAAGGCCTTAGCAATAGGCTCTGCCTGTGGCTTTTTCCTGGCCCAATAAGTAATTTATTTTCAGCCTCAAAGTTCCTTTAGAATATGACAGTTCTGTCTTCTCGTAGATTCTGTTGTTTAAAAAGACAATTCTCTTCTGTAATGTTTTCTCTTCCCCCTAGGAAAAGAAGGATTCTCCTTGGATCAATTTTCTCTGATTCTATCATGTTAAAATCCCCCCAGGATCCCATTTAACACAATTCTCTGTCCTTCGTGTCGCATGGACTCCCCAAAGTCTTGTGGCTTGTTGGTAGGCGTACTGGCTGTCAATCAATAGACGTAGGGCGCCTGTCTGCTCGGGTGTTCCAGGTTCCTGTAACCTAGGCGGCTTTTGCAGCTTTGCTGCAAAGTGTTCGTACTCCTTTCAATCTGTTTCACGTAGGACACATGCCTGTCCAGCTTTATCAGTTCCTCATAGCTTTGTTGACTTTCCTAGCCGTTGATCTCGCTATTTGATTATCCAGTCTCCGTAACCTTGTCGGTTTTGTCAATCTTGGAAACCAAAGATCATAGCCCTCACTGGGTTTTTTATTTCAGGAGCATTCCGTCCATGTTGGGTCTCATTTTATTTGCAATGGTTCTTGGCTCGTGGAGCTCTGAAATCTGCGCTCCTTTCTTCCCTTTGGTGTCCAAGCCAGTTGCTAGGACCGCCACTGCTCTCTCGCGGTCGCACCACCAGCTGAGATGGTTGTGTTTCCATCTTTGTCTTTCTCCTGCCTGGAGTCTCTTGCTTGCTCAGAACGCCAACCTTTCAGCCTCCAGCTAGCGATTCTTTCTTCCTCCACGCCAGTTCTAGTTCTGCTGCCTAGTGTGTCCCTGCCCCTGCAGAACCTCGTGTCTACGGGGTCTCATCTCTGCCTAGGGATTACTCTCTTCCTTCCGTAGGAGTCTCTTCCTGACCTGCAGTCCGCTCTGCTCTTGTACGTCTTCAGAAACAAAAGAAATGTGTCCACCCTCTTTGATTATTGCATTTAGATGCAGTTCAGCATTACATGATGCCAAAGGAGTGAAAGAAGGACCCATGTTTGTTATAGTCTTAACAGGAGATGTCAAAATCTATCCAACACCCACATAGACAGAAATTATTTTTTGGCCTGGGAGTTCTTTATAGTAATGGAAGTCCTTGTCCCCAAGAGGGGGGTCACTACCAGTGAGGTCCCATTTGCCAAGACCCCTATGGGGAGGGTCTTGCTGAGTGGGCTCACCTCCCTAGCCTCAAAGGTGGTACTTTCCCTCTGGGGAGAGGGGACATATTGTCCAGGTTCGTCCCAGTACCCACAGTGAGGGCCACTAAGCAGTGCCCTATGGATTAGCAGTTCATGGATATTTTTCACCAGATACCGGTGAACCAAGTCTTATGGAACACAGACAGGTTGCACATGGATCACATCCTCTTTGTCCCTCATTGTGTGCGAGGAAAGTTTAGTATGCTCAAGGATAGCTCCACCAATCATACTAAGCGCACAAATGCATTTACTGATTAGAGAGTATCCGAAAATAGCATACCCCAATACACACTCTCCAGCAACATGGCTCATTAGGTCATAAAATCTCACCATATGGGTTTGCCTGCAGTGTGTATGGAAATATTGAAGGGGACACGAAAGCCAAATACAAGATCGTGCTACTTTAATAAATGAAAACAGTACATTATTCGGGGTGCACATTAAGCCGTTATTCAGTACAACACTATATATTTTTCAGTATTGGTTAGACCTACAGAAATGTGGTTGTGTATGCAATAAGATATTTCTCTCTGCGCTAGCTGCCTGCACCACTTCACAGCACAAGATACAATGATGAAAGGTAACAGTAGTAAACGCATTCATAGAATGGTTAAAATACTTATAACAATCCAGGTGTAGACCAGCACCAACATGGGACATAAATATAGTTTTACATCGGCTCATGTTTCCAGCTATCAATCTGAATGTTTTATCAGGCATCTAACTCTCAAGGTGCTTTCTTAGTTGCACTCACTTCTGTTTGCCAAGTGAGCAAGCTGCATTATGTGTCTATAGATGAACCTAGCCTTACCATACATTTGGACAAGGTACTCTTTAGCAAACAGGTTTTCACTGAAGGTAATTTAAAAATTTCACATCAACCAAAGTATATAGCTATCCAGTTTGACCCAGCATCAGCAGTCAAATGCTGAACGGGCCCTGCTCACCGGGTGCATGTAGGACAGTGATGTTTGTCTTTTGTAAAGCGCATGCATTCAACACAGAGGCATTTTGGCACTTTCAAACATAAGTTATTAATTGCCATAGTAGACTTGTTAAACGTATTGGTTCAATGGATTGCTTTTTTCCCGCAGATTCCGCATGATGATAGATATCCATCAGGCAGCTGTGCTGTACGGAACCATTTCTGTTTTACAAAAGGGTAGGGTAGCCCATAGAATGTGGATTCAGGGAAAAATTGTGAAACAAACATAGGACAGCAATCCACACTGTAGTTAGACAAAAAGATTGTCTGTTCTTTGCTTGTTTACCAAAATAATGTTTCTGTGCACATGTAATGTGTCTCACTTGTAGTAGGAAAATACCAAAAATAGCTGGAAAAAAAGAGTTAACCATTTATTGAGGAAAAACATGAAACAATTCAAAAAACAGATAAAATGAATTAGAGCAAGCTTGAAAATCAATTGTTCAAACACAAAAGAGCATGCATTTCTTTAAACATGAAAAGCAAAAGAAGAATATTATATTGAATAATAAAATATCAGAGACATTACAAAAGGAATGCAAACAAGAATAAAGTACAAATATTTGTTTCAATGCTTTAAATAAATACACAAAAATATATCTCTCTGTGATAGGCTTAATGTCTTTGGCACACACAATTTCCTAAAAATGTCTATTCCCAGAGATTATCCTATCATTAGATGTATATCATGATCATTGTGTGATCATGTTTTGTAATCTGCCCGGAAACATTTTGATAGGAGGCGTAGTGGACCTTGACTCGGCCGTCGATCTGTCTTGTCCGGCTCTTGATCGTCGGCTCCAGAAGTGACGTAAGGCGCTGTGTATATATAGCAAGTTACTGCACCCCATGCTTCTGTTACTTTTTTCCACGCACTTGCAGGCTGCATCGGGAACACAACTTGAGTTTACTCACTGTTTTTTTTTGTACAGTTTGTACGTTTTCCTTTGAAAACCTTTGACGCAATGTCGTCTCACAGGGTTTTGGGGCTTGAAGCGATGCCGCGATTGCGAGGCCAAAATGTCAGTGACTGACCCCTGTTCCCCCCCCGCCTCCCCCCCTGCCCCCCGATGCCTGTCTGTGGTGTCTAGGTGTTAGTCACGACACAGGGGCCTGCACGTTGTGCGCAAAGATGCAGCCCAAATACGTCCGGTCTTCGGAGGCAGAGACTGAGGAGCCCACCCCCGACAAGGGGAAGGAACGACTTTGTAATAAGACTAAGAAACTGTCCCATTCCAGGAGCCATTCCCCGTCTTCCTCACGCAAGAAGTGGCACCACGGCCCTCGACACAATTCCAGCCCGTCATCAGAATGAGGTAAGCCCTCGGTGGGGCCGACCACTCGGGAGGAGTGGGAACGTTTTAAAACTTCTGTTTGAAATGTTTAAACGGCAAGCTACTGTAGGTGTGGCTCCAGCCGCCGACCAGCTAGCTTTGGTGACAAAAGCCGCACTTGGTGGTCCCGACCCCAAGCCAACCTCTCAGCCGACGTCGAAAACATCTTTGTTTGTCACACCTACCAAGCATAAGTTGCCCAAGGGCCACAACGCCCATCGGTTATACGAGCATCCCTCTGTGCCGAAAGAGCCTTCAGCATCGAAAGCTTCGGCTTCAAAACCTATTCTCGAGCCCTCAATGGCAACTGTTAATTTGTGCCACTGTCAAGATCAGGTTTCTTTGAGTCGATGCAAACCATATTTGGCGTCGATGACCCAAAGGACTCAGTCTGCATGGGAGCCGGCAGCGGTTGATGGACTAGGCTGATTTATTAGCCCTAGCTCAAGGTCTACTTGACGCCAGTGGTCTGGATACTTCCCCCAGGCCTTGAGTTACAGCAAAACCAGCCATATAGCCATGCTAATATCAAGTTCATGGTTCACAGGGCTGTTGACACCCTTGGGTTGAAGGCGTCCACTACACCTCTTCAGGGGTATGAACTTACCAGCATTTTGGACACGGGTCCCACAGTCGAGCATAACATGCCATTCAACCCAGCCATTGCTGACCCTTTAGCCTCCTTATGGAAGCACCCTTGTACCATTCCCCTTTTGAATGCCAATTTTACAGGAATGTATATGCTGGCAAGAGGAGACCCTGTTTCCTCGTGCCACTCCCTTCCCTAGAAGGGTTGGTTATAAAGGGTGCCACTAATTCTACCAGACTTGCGGCATCCACTTCCAGTCTGCCTACGACAGAGGGTAAGAAATCTGATGCATTGGCCAGAAAGGTGCTCGCCTCTGGTAGCATGGCCCTCAAAGCCACAAGCATAGCATGTGGTTTCCCCAAGTACTCCTTTGGTTTATGGAAGGCTGTGGAACATGCTGTTGAATACGTAGGGGTGCCATGCAGGATGGATTTTTACAGCTGGTGGTGGATGGGAAGGAGGTAGCCAAGCAGTCATTGCAAATGGGCCTGGACGTAGCAGACTGCTTTGGCACAGCAATGGCTTCAGCTGTAGTGATTCAAATGGAATGTTCAAAGCAGGCTGCTGGACATGACCTTTGAAGGGGACATGCTTTTCGGCCAGAAAGCGGACGAATCCTTGGAGAAATGAAAGGAATCCAAGTTGGCTGTTAAATCATAAGGCCTAACGGTGCAGCCAGCCGCACCCGCCTTCATCTTCACCTCTAGGGGTAGAGGATATAGTAGTTATCTACCCTATGGCAGGCGAGTGCAGAGGTGCTTCCTGCATCCAGGAAGGGGCAGAGGTTCCGCTAGAGGCCAGCTAAGCCGCTTTGATTTTCCCCTCCCTCGATGCACCGGTTGGTGGATGGCTGGCAGGGCATTGGCCCCAGTGGCAGGAAATAACTTCCAATGCCTGGGCCCTGCAGTTCATTCAGTGGTGTTATTTGCCTTTTCTAAAGAGGCCTCCAGACAGACTTCCACCTTCCCCAATCCAACGGGGACAAGAGCTCCAGGAAGAATTGAGAGCCCTGTTATCGAAGGGTGCCGTGGAGGAGGTACCTCCCGATCAGAGATGGTTGGTATTCCCTGTATTTAATGGTGCCCAAGAAGGGAGGTCATCTGTGTACCATCCTGGACCTCGGGTCCTGTTAGGCAAAGTTTGTATGCAGTACCCTTTGGAACCACTACACACAACTATGACTGCAGGTGTAAACAAAACCAACCTTTGGTATAAGTCTGTACTACACAGTGTTTGGTAGCGGAGCTGAGCAGCCAGGCTTATTTCAAGAGGGAATGTGAGCTGTAATTATGTTACACAGAGGTCTACAATCCCAGGTGTTCAAATAAACTCTTACACTCAAGGATTCTTTGTTAAATATTTATAAAGTTATTTAACTGTCAGTTATAAAACATTCATAAGAAGGAGGCAATATAATCACGCAAAAATATAAGTGCTGTACACTCTAAGTTTCTGAGGCATTCAGAATACTTTGAATGAGGAGCAAAAAGGCATAGGCTATCAGAACATAGAAAGAATACAGTTATTTCTTAGGCAGTGCAGATATTTCGAGTTCACCAGAAGTGTCAATTCAATAGGCTAGGCTGAAGTCAATGGGCTAAAGTCTTGGATAGAATAAAGCAGTTCTGGTAGATAAGCGGAAAAGTCTCTGCCAAACTTCTCAGAAATAGTTTGTAAAAAGAATCATCATATGTTGGGTCACAAGCTGATTAGGCCTGTGGGTTGGGAAATTTTCAAGCACTTTCACCGCGAGAACTAAATACTCTGTCTGGTTTTACAGTACCTTTTACAAATGAAGAAAAAGATACAGCTGGTGACCTCTGTTCCTGGCAGTTCCTGCAGATCTCACTGTTCCTTGGCCTCAGTCATGGAGACAAGAGGGAGGACGTCGGGGGGCCTCCTGCACTGGGACTGTTCAAAAAAGCTGGCAACTGGCAAATCTTCAATTCCGGTAGCTGTAGTCAAGCACACAAGCTGGTGTCCCTCTCCTTGGTTATTCGGTTTCCTGAGGCACTCTGAGGAAAATACAACCACCTCTGAGAATGGTATTCAGGTGGCTTAGTGTCGAGTTGATTGGTCCCACCAACTCAAAGGAAGAAGTCATCATTGCAGGGCTTCTCTGTCGAGATGAACGCGATTCGGACCTGCAGCAGAGCTTCACCGGGCAAACCAACGGTCCAGGAGTTGCTGCAGCCGTCCTCTTCAAGCTTGTCTTCGGTTCTTTCGTTCCAGTGGCCGACTCTGCCTTCCAAGCCAAGAGACTTGCCTTTTATTTAGTTCTCTCCCATTCATTCCAGCCTAGCTATCACTTACCCAGCAGGGTGGCTGTCCTTGCCGGGCAGTCAGCCAGCCAATCACCACAGAGTGCATTTGGGTCTCCTAGGAGACTAAGCACAGGGAGTTTCGGGCACCTCCCGCACTTCCTGCCCACCCCAGACACTAGAGTGCCAGAGGCGGTCTTCACTCCTGAAGCCCACCAAAGGCGAATGAACAAAGGAACCAAACCTGGTTTGGAGCGCTGAGCAAAACTCTAGAAGGACCTTTCCACAAAGAAAAGGCAAAAAAAGACTGGGACCTGTTTTTACAGAAGGGGCTCAGATGCCATCTTGAAAAACATGGTGCCGCGATTTAACGCTACCAGTGTTCGCGGTCAGGAAAAATCATGGTAGTTCATTGTAAAACCACTGCCACTAGCCGTTCTGAGAGAAAAGGGTAGCATTTGACTGCTACAGGTGTATCTAGACACAGGGGATACTAGGTAACCCCTCCAGCACTCTATTGTAAGATAGGGTATGCTGGCTCTAGGAATTTAAAAGACCAGGTAAGCCAATTTCACTTTACTTACTCTGGGAAACAGTCCCAAAGAAGGTATTTAAACCTTGGGAAAGCCTGTAAAGGTTTCCCTGTGCCACTGCACTGAGGGTGACACAAATGAAAAGATGATGCCTATGGAGTTGGTCAGACTCCATAATTCAAAAAGAAACTAACACAGAAAACACATTGAATTCAAATTTCATAGTCCCAAAGTTTAGCAAAAGCAGGGGTTCCAAGGTGGGAGGAATTGGCACATTTTGAGAACTCTCCACAACAGGTGCTTGAACAAGTTCCTGGGGAAGGAGAAATTCATGATTTTGATGTTTGAGAGAGATTTTCCACGCTCTCGAATTCCAGGACTGGCTGGTGTCAATAGACCTACAGGACACTTATTTCCATGTGTCGATACACCAAAAGCACTATCAGTTCAAAGAGCTTTGCATTGGGTTGACCTGTGCGCCAAGGGTCTTCACCGAGCCCATGGCGGTAGTTGCGGTTATTTTCGTATCTTGATGACTGGCTGATCCGAGGGAAGTCAGCGGGGCAGGTTTTGTCTAATCTGGAAGACACCTGCCAACTACTGCACATGCTTGGCTTCTCCCTCAACTTGAAGTCCCATTTGTCACTAGTTCAGTAGCTCCAGATCATTGGAGCAGCCCTAGACACACGGGCAGGGAAGGCTTTTCCTCCAGAGGAGATAGTCAGAAATGCAGGCCTCTTAACTGATTCAGTTCTCTAAAGCCAAGAAACGGATGGTCTTCCAACTAAGATATCTTTAATTCTAACATTCATTGAGGCTTAGTTTGTTGTAAATTGGATTCCTTAATTGTATCAATATTAATCTTAATTCCAGATACTATTGTATAATTCTGCAACCGCTCCACTGCTGCTGGGACTGAAGAAGGAGGGTGCTTTAGGGTGTTAAAGGGATATAATTAGCAAAATGTGTTAATTCATGGGTATACCCTAAATTCCCATTTCACTGCATTTGGGTAAGTGACCTATTGTTGTTGGATTTACATAGGGGTAGAGGGTTGGGGTAGTAAAATACGGTGTATTGGGGTAGAGGACTACAGGGTAAGTGATAATGAGATACTGGTGGCTCGTCCTTAAAAATTCGATGGTAAAATGCAGTTTAAAGTTTGCGTTGATGAGTTTTCAGAGATAACATTTATTTTTGTTGCCACCATAATCAATACTGTGTATTTCTGCAGATCCTTACTGTTTGCTACCAAAGGTTTGTCTGCAATTAGAAATAACAGTGGTAACCATTCAGGGTGACCCAAGCTTTTTAGTGTCGACTATATCAATTTTGCAAAGTTGGATCTTGCCTTCTTGACGGAAACCTGGCTACAGGAAGCCAAGTTACACTCTGTTCAACTAGCTACATCCCAAGCTATAAGGCTCTGCACATAGACCGAGTGGGACAGATGGGAGGGGGGTGTCCATAATCTTCAGGCAATGCCTTCTCTTTCTTTCTAGCTCTCTGGCACTTGACGCCTGTGAGGCCATGTTAGTGAAACTTACCCGGAACTCCACATTAACACTTAGTATTCTCAACCTCTAGCATCATGCTATTGTCACCCTTGTCTTTGAAGAGCAGCTACTTCAGTTTTTAGGATCCCATACTAAAACTCAAGCTTCGTCGTTAGTCCTTGGAGATTTCAACTTGTGGGCATTGGACCCTGTGGATCATGAAGCTTGTACTCTGTTAAAACTTCTTAAGAGTATCGGATTAAAACCTGTTACCGTGCCCACACACCAAGGCGGTAACATTTGAGGCTGGATAATATCCAGAAATAAAGCTATCTCCCCTCTGGATGTTCAAACTTGTTGTTGGTCAGATCATTATACCATACAGTAAATCATAACTCCCAAGATACCCAGGACAAATGCACGTGTGATCCCTAAACCTACCCCCTTGAGAAGTACCCGCAATATCTCCCACGAGGCATTCGACACTACTGCCAGTCCTCCGCTAGCTTCCCCGGATGTGCAAGGCTTATTGCAACGATATGTCCCACAGCTTCGTACCATCTTGAATGAGGCCTTCGAGAAACTAGCACCCATCAGGCCAACACTTCAAACTAAACCAACCATAAATCAATGGTTCTCTTTGGAAATTATAGCCGCCAGAAAGCTCAAGCGTATGGCGGAGAGAACCACGAGGAAAAATCCCTCATATTCCTCCATTCTTTAAGCCAAAAAAGAAAACCTAGAGTAACGGATTATGGGAGCAAAATCCAGCTTCAGAGAGTTGTTCATAATTTTAAATGAGCTGAATGGCACAGTTCCTGACTCTCCTGTGACTATTGATGATGCTTGGCGTCAGACAATTTACCATGGGTTCATCAAGAAAATCAGCCAACACCAGACACGTATCTCAGTTGACACACACAATATACTAGACTCAGGATGCAAGTCAAACCCGAGGCAGATGTTACTGTCGGCACGTTTGCCTTTCATTCAGTAACAGTTAGTGAAGTCTCAGAAATAGTTGCCAAAATGAAATCCACGCCCTGTAAGGGAGACAACTTCCCAGCCTCATATTTCAAAGAATATTTCTCTTCCATCAACCCTTCGGTCATAACATTCATTAATCGATCTTTCCAGGAAGGATACGTTCCGTACTGCATTAAAGAGGCATGGATTTCCCCTCTGTTAAAGGAGAATCTAAATCCAAATGATCTGGCCAATTACAGGCCTATATCAAAAGTGCCATAATTGCTGAAGGTCATAGATATGGTTGCATGTATCAGTTTGATACTTGTAGAACAGAGGCGAATCCTGGCCAAGGGTCAGTCTGGTTTTAGAAAAAAGCATGGGACTGAAACGGCGCTGGTGGATGTTAAATCGTATGAAAAAACACTAGAGATCCCAAATACCGCTCAAGGCGGCGTCCTACCTTGATTTGGGGAACAAGGCTAATCAATACATAGACAGGTAGGCCACTGGTTTTTTGTCAACAGCTATTCACTCATCACAAACTACATATGTTTAGTACAAATTGTCAATTTTAATATAGTCTTATAAAAATCAAGGACATAATACATATAAAATACATCAGACACTCTAAGAAGGTACATATATGTAACAGGGCACAAAACATATAACAATTTCTAAAATATAGAGATATCAATCTGTGTACAAACCTATGCTGTAATTCCTTATCAAAATAGGGGTTGTGATCCTGATGGATCACTCAGTTTCTCTCCCTCAGTCTAATGTTCAATTTAGATTAGGACAATCCCTAGATGGAATATTCAATACTATCATACAATTTAGTATTATTTCTAAATTGAGAACTCAACCTGTTTCAGTCCTCCTAATTATTGTAGGGACTTTCTTCAGGAGTGGTCAGGGCAATTGTATTTAGAGTAAGGACAGTTGGTCTGGAATCTTCTAGTTTTGAAGATGTATTCAGTGGAAGAGCATTAGCTGGACTTCCTAGTGTAGGTGCTCTCTTGTTTTTCAGTAGAAAAGGTCCACAACTGTTGGACGTGTTTTCTTAATAAAAGGGAAGGTAGTCCTCTTTTACCTCGTGTGCAGTCTGATATTATAAGGCCGCGGTCAGATTAACTTGCGGGTTGGCATCTGTGCACAGCTTATCAGTTGCATGGCGTTATGTCATTGCGTGTTGGAATATGCAGGAAGCCGGTAAATATCCCGGCAAGGTTGGTCCAAACTGCTGTTGGTTCCGCTATATTGCGTAGGGAGTATTCTTATTATGGTGCCTCATCTGGTTTCTTCTTCTTGTTAATCCGCTCTGATCTGGGTCTTTTGAGGTAAAAGCACTGTGAATCTTCCGTGAATCCACCGAACAAACGTCAGGAGATGTTAAATCGTGCATAGCCGATATCCTAGACAAGGGTGGTCTGGCTATGTTGTTATTGCTAGACCTGTCTGCCGCCTGCGACTTGCTGAACCACAGCATAATGGCAGATAGGGTAGCCAAGGTGGGCAACTGCTCAGGATTAGTTGTGAACTGGTTTAAATCCTTCCTGGGACCAGGGAAGCCAAATGTCGCTAAGGAGAATTTCCAGTCACAGGTCCGACTCAGTTGTGGCGCCCCTCAGGGCTCATGTCTGTCGCCACTGCTCTATAATATTTATTCTAAACCACTGTATGACCTCCTGGACCGTTAAGGAGCAAAGTTTGCAAATTACGCAGACAGCACCAGATAATCTTGGAGTTAACTGGATCTCATGATGAAGACTTATCAAGAGTAAGGGAGGTCTTTGCTGCCATTAAAAAAAAATGGATGGCAGAAAAATCACTTGCACTGAATGACAACAAAACTATATTTTGATTTTAGGTACAGACGCAAAGGTGAAAAAAAGTGATGGCCAATATAATGCCTTTTTGATTGGAGATTCCAGGATACCTTTTCTCCGACCATTTGAGAACTCTGAGGGTTATCTTCGACCCCAATCTGAATTTTAAAAAACATGTGTCCAATCTAAGTTCCACCTGTGCCTATATGATCCAGCTCCTATGGTAAATATTCTCATATTTGTCAGAGGAAAACGGAGCACTAATCGCAGCAGCGACTTTCAACACAAGGCTAGACTACTGTAACGGGCTGTTGGTCGGAACTTCACAAGCTAATGTAAATGGGCTTCAGACCATGCAGAACGGCGCACTTAGAGCCGTATGCGGCATGAATCAGCGAGACCATGTTACGCCTGCATGCAGGGAGCTGCACTGGCTCCCTCTCCGCGAGCGAATTCCCTTTAAATCATGAAATTTGTTCTACAAATGCCTAGCTGGTGATACCCCCACTTACCTCGGCTCACGGATCAGGAGACTGCCTTTTCGACGTACACTGCAATCTAGCAAAGAGGCTTTTCTGATAAAGCCATGCTTCCTATTGAAAAGGTTTGGAGGCTCCAGTTTTAACTTATTGGCTCCAAGGGCTTGGAATTCACTACCACAGCCACTCTGACAGCTTCCATCAGTCGCCCAGTTTAATAAAGCACTGAAGACTTACCTCTTTGATGGAGGAGGAGATTAGGTAGATTGAATTAACACATTGTGCTATAGTCATGTTCCGTGTCTGTATGTTCTGCGAGCACCCTAAGGCCTGCAGGCGTTTTGGCGCTATACAAAAGCCCAATAGAATAGAATAGGACAAAGGGGGTAACAAAGCAATCAGAGGACACAACACCTAGCCATTCGACCCCTGAGATTCTGAAAGCGATACAGGATGCCAAAACAGCCTTGCAGCAGAAAATAGAGGCAATAAGAACGGACGTGGGGGCTTTTGCGGCAGGATCTCCAAAAGTGGGGGAGGCAGAAAACAGAATTTCGTAGATGGAAGATGCACAGGGACCTGAAGAGAGGTTAAACTGCTAATCTCCAAAACTCATACAATGGAAGAAAAGTGGATCATGCAGAAGGTCGGCAATATCAGAATAACAGGCCTGCCAGAAAAAACAGAAGGGCCTTCGATGGCGCAATACTTGGATGAATGGATGGATGGATAAAAGAATGGGTGTGCTAGATTAGGCTATCCTGACTTTTTCTCAGAGGAGAGGGCCCATAGTGTTCTGGGCAGGACACATCCACCAAGGAGTGCACCAAGACACATTATTTCCAAGCCCTTAAACTTTAGAGATGGGGATGTGATCATACAGGCGGCCTGAAGGAAAGTATTTGTAGAGGTGAATGAAGCAAGTGCTAGAATACCCTGGCTTTACCAAAGCTGTGTAGCGAGCGAGACAGTCGTACCCGGCTAATGGGTTAACAGGGGACAAGATTTTTTAATAGCCCCGAAGAAGCTTGGGACTGGACTGATGCACAAGGCTACAAGAAAAGGTGTAAGCCACACAAAAACATTGTGGAGCAAAGAATACAGGGGGAACCACGCTAGAGGAGGCACCGGATCTGGCCACACAGACATGCAGCGGCCAGGAGGGAGACCGGATGAAGAATATAAGGAAGTCTGAGGGGAGCAGGCTGCCCTAGCAGTTGGTAACAACCCCCTCCCTTGCCCCCTCCGACACTCCAAAGTGTCTTATACCCGGGTGACGTTAAATGTTTTCTTGGTGTTAAGGGAGCGACAGATATGAGGGCTGTTTGTTGTCAGGATGTTATTTCTTCCAAGTATGATTACACAGATTAGACCTCATCGATGGAAGATAATTATGGATGACGAAAGAAACAAAGGAGGGAGATATAACCCAGGAAAACACCATACATTTGCAGTAATGGGAACAGATGAAATGCAAAATATCTCTTTAAAGTGCAGAACGTAAATGGTTTTCATGACAAAATCAAAAGAAGCTTGGCTTCCAAATTCCTGAACAAGCAAATGCTGGTGCGGCGGTTCAGGAGGAGGAGACGGACACACTTAGGACATGATTCAACACCTTTATTAAACTTATAAGAAAAAGGCTCCATTTTCCCCATCGCTAAAGGGAATACCCTACCTATCTAAAGAAACTAAGGGTGCTTGTCAGTCATTGGGAAGTGCACAGTAAAAATGTCTTCCGTCCAAACTAACTCTTTTGAATGGATTGTTTCCTCCAAAGTATTCCTCATCTTTGACACGTTACTATCCAGCTTCAGCTGCTTCGGAAAACTTTTTTCGGCAGAGGGCTCCCTGCATCAAGTCGATGTCCGTCAAAGGCCTCAGTCGAGTGTCATGTCATCGGAGAACATATATAGCATGCGCAGCACTCATTGGCCTCAGTTCCATTTTTCTGTGACGGCATTTGCTTTGACTATGAAAATCGGCACGCCTCATTGTCTAACGACTTGTTTTCGAGAAATTCTTCAAAAATCATTCAATATGTCTTCATCTTCAACACTATCAACACCGAAGACCGGTTTAAACAAATGCTGGGACTGTAGGTCCAAGAGGTCCCTTACCGACCCGCACCGTGTCTGCTTGTGGTGCCTCGGGGAGGACCACGACACAGCCAGTTGGTCCAAGTGTCAGTCCATGACAGGAAAGGCCTTGAGGGAGCGCAAGGGGAACATCCAGGTAGGAAGAATACCCAAATCCCTGACCCACTAAGCCTTCGACGGACGAGTCGAGAGGAGACTCTCCTCGGAGAAAGAAGGTGAAGTACTCTAGGCCTAGGAGAGGCTCCTACCACTCTTCGTCATCTATGAAAAAGTCTAAGAGGAGGCACCCGATAAGGTTGCATGTCCCACAAAAAAATCTACCCAGCCGATTGGGAAGCTTTCCGAAAGGAAATGTTAATCTTTGAAAAACAAGGTCATGCTCCTCCTAAGCTTTCAAAGCAAGCCGGTAAGTATAGGTCTTGCTCGAAATCCTGCACGCCCTCGATCCCGGGAAAATGGCCTGACAAATTTCAGGTGCCCTCAAAGCCTTCTTCCAATGAAAAGCACAGGGAAGTCAAGGTCCTCTACACCATCGAAACCTTCGACAATCAAAACCTTCGACGCCAGCTGTGTCATCGGGTCCTGCCAGGCCTTCGCCGACAACAGTGTCTTTGATGCCCGTCAGGCTCTCGACATTGAAAACAGCTACACCCCATACGCTGGATGTTCCATCGGTGCCAATAAAACCTTTAACACCATCGAAGCCTACACTAACTTTACCTGAAAGTTTACGCTCCTGTACCCAGAAAGGAGTTTTTCAAATCACTCTTCAATCTATGAAGATGAGGAACACTCCGATGAAGAAGATGCTCCCTTTGGGTTGCAATATGGGAAAACCAATGTTCCAGAGTGTCTGATAGCGGAGGAGTCCAGGATTAAAGATCTATATGACAATTTACAGTCTGAGTGGAGTTCAATTTACAGTCAACCGAACTGAAGTTTGGTAGGCCTGAGCCTGGCAAACATGCCGATGCTCCTTACAGACAACTCATGTCCAGAGTTGTAGAGTACCTAGGATGGAGCAGACTACCACTCCCTTAAGAACAGAACGATCTAACGGATATTTTGGATGAAAGTCCTCAGACCGACCCTGTTTTGCCCTTCCATATGGCATTACAAAAGAGGGTGGCTTCAAATTGGTGAACTCCGGAGACCAATCCAGAAGTTCATAAGAATCTGACAAGAAAATACCGCCCTCCAGTAGTGACCCAGACTACCTGTTGAAACACACCACTCCCGAGAGTCTGGTGGTGCAGGTGGTACAGCAATGTCAAAACAGGCAGCGTACCCTACCATCCCTCCTGATGATATGATCTGGCATTTATAACATGCCTATACACAAGTGTTTCAAGGCGCGACCAGGCAAGAGAGGGGGAACAGAGGGAAGACGGACAGCGATCCTACTAGGCCAGGTGTCATTCAAATCGTGCAAGTGCGTGGAAAGGGGAAAGTGCAAGTGAGAGGGGGAGGGGAAAGTGCAGTACATGGGATAATAGAATAACAGCTGGCGGCAAGTGCAACGGTAAGTGCAGAATTCCGGTGTCAAGTGCTGGTAGTGGGTCTATAGGGATACAGAGACAGTCCCGAGTGCGGCGGTTGCCAGGAAGGCAGTGCAGGTATGCGCCTGACGATGGATGGGACCTGGGCCCGATATCAGACGGTGGCCAGGCAACCAGTGTAATTTCAACCAGGGGGCTCAGCATGGGAGAGGAGGAGAAAAAGCAGAAGCAAAGAGAGCGGTTTTGAGGTGCTTCCGGAACCGGAGATGGTTCTCAAGTTTTAGTGAGGCTGGGAGGCTCCAGCCGAAGCGAGAGATCTACCACCAACTCGTTGCTTGGAGAAGCGACTGACCCTGAGGGAGTTGGAGATGGATGAGCGAAAAGAGCTCGAGAAGGAAGATATTTAGGATGGGGACGACAAGCGTGTAGGTGGATGGGCGAGAAAGATATTTTCAGCAGGGAGCATGGCACTGAAATCGGCCAACTCCACATGTGCCCTGGCAACATTTTCGTATACTCAGTGGGATTGCATATCTATGGCGGCAGAGCATATTCCCGAGGGGGAAGAAATGGATGTCTTATTGGCTATTAAGGACGGCAAAGAAGCTAATTGTGAAGCCCTTCAGTTAGGATTGGATACTGCGGATAGTGTAAGCAGATCCGTGGCTACCAGCACCGTAATGCGTAGATATGCGTGGTTGAGGAAGTTGGGTTTTGCACCAGATGTGCAGTCTAGGTTTCTCAACATGCCTTTTGACTGGTCTCACCTTTTTGGCAGCAAGGTTGACGAGAGCCCTGAGAAGTTGCAGACCTCGAAGGTGGCTGCCAAATCTTTAGGAGCCACTGCTGGGTAACCTCAGCCTTTTTGTCATAGGGACCAACCCTGGAGGGGTTGATTTTCGCTACTACTCATTTGGAAGGGCGAGAGGAATGGCCAGTAAAAGGGGCTAAAGAAGATTTCCTTGTGGTGGACGAGATAAAAGTGCTCTGCCAGCTCAAGCAGCAGCCTCCTTACCATCAGCTTCTACAGAAGCCGCCACAAACCCACTCAGAGGTCCCACCAGTGGGGGGCAGATCTCAGCCTCTCCAAGAACGGCGAGACAGATGCTTGGGCTCTGGAAATAGTAGACCATGGGTTACTGTCTTCCTTTCATAAGAGCTCAGAACAATCCATCGGGCAGCTGCTCTTTGATGGTTCCGGATCCGCTCCTTTTGCAGGAAGTTTTAACCCTGCTAGAGAAAGGTGTATAGCACCTGTACCTCTAGCGGAAAGGAAGAGGGGATGGTACTCCGTCCTTTTTGTGGATCAAAAAATATGGGGAGGACTTAGACCCATATTGGACTTGAGATACTTGAACAAGTTCCTAAGGAAGGACAAGTTCAAGATGGTCAAACTTTCTCAGATCCTTCAGGCCCTCCAACTTCAGGATTGGTGTCATTGGACCTCCAGCAGGCTTATTTTCATGTGCCAATCCATTTCAAGCACAAAAGCACAAAAAAAAACCTGAGGTTCGCAGTTGGCGGTTCACATTATCAGTTTTGAGTTCTGCCTTTCAGGCTGACCTCCGCCTGAGGGTTTTCACCAAACTGATGGTGGTGGTGGTGACTAATCTCAGGAGAGGGGGGAGTCAAGTCTACCCCTACCTGGACGATTGGCTGATCAGGGCACGTTCTCCCGAACAAGCCCTGGATCATCTGAAAGTCATCTGCCACTCTCCCCACAGATTGGGCTTCTCCCTCAATTACAAGAAGTCACATATGACACCATCTCAACACATCCTTGGGAAAGAGCTCACCACCCTAGGTGAGGGCTCAAGACATTCTTCAGATGGTCACCAAATTTCAGAATGCCCAAGTTCTTCCAGCCTTCGATTTCTTGAGGTTGCTCGGCCTCATGGCAACCTACATTTTTCTGGTGCCAGAAGCCCACCAGAGAATGAGATACATTCTGTGGGCTCCAAGAACACAATGGTCCCAATTCTCAGGAAAAATGTCTGACCGACTTCAGATTCCAGACAGGGTCTCACAGGATCTTCTGTGGTGGGCCTGCTGTCACGACCCTCAGCCCTGATCCCCATTGGCCAGGTGGAATCAGGACTCGGATCACTTATACGGCCTGGCATCCACTTCTCAGGCCCTCTTGGGGCTAGTCCTGGCACTTTTGGCACCAGGCTCATAAACAAAGATAGACATCTGCTTGTGGAACTACTTTTTAGGGCTTTCAGCCAACATGGAGGCATCCATATAGCTTGATTCCTAGAACCAAGCTATGCGGTCTAGTGTTTTGGGTGTTTATGCCTAGGGACTACTTTACCTGGACTACTTTGCAGTGGCTATTTAAACCACACCCGAACAAGACAACATGCTTCGCGTTACTTTGCTACTAGCAATGTGACGCTCACCGTGTCCAGCTTTCTCACAAACCTGACAAATTCCGGACCTGAAGAAAACAAACAACATTGTTAGTAGCAGAATCTTACCTGTAATCTCCATCCTTCACTGCTCGCAGCTCCGTTTGAAGAGTTTGCCGCTCGGATCGAAGGACTTGAAAAAAAGGGAGAAAGACATTATTAAAGGAGGTAAAAGAGACATTACAACCACGAAGTGCTTAGAGACTTACCTGGCTGGCTGATTTTCGACCGGCATAGCTCCGGAACTCCATCTGCGTCTGCGCTGGGAGCACACCGCGACCTACGAAAACGAGAAAAGCACAGGTCAGTGAGGACAAGACATTGCTGCGCAAAGCGCCTCCTTACCGCATCATAGCGCTATTGTGCGCCATCATCTACCTGTGAGAACCAGCCTACCCAATTCTCCAAGCGGATACTCCGCCCACCTAAGGGAGATGGAGACATTTTAGAACAGAGAAAAGGCATGCAAGAATAACAACGCCATCAATCGCAATAAGACCTACCTAAAAGACACTACAAGGGCTACAGTCAGTGAAGTAACTGGACCACCCATGCCCACAAAAGAAAATGCGCCACTGCCCATAGAGCAGGACGGAGAGCTCACAAATTCCGACAGCCAGGTGAGAATAGAACCCGGAGGGGCTGAAAACCCAAGGGAGGTGGGGGAAAACTTACCTTGGTTGTCCAGTCCTAATATAGTCTTTATTTACAGGCGGAATCCCATCAACACCGAGAACCACACCAGGGAGTCATAGAGAAGGGCACCAACGACCAACTGGCTGGGTGGCGTCCCCGTGGATACTAGGTGAGCGTAACACCTGCAGGTTAAATATCTATGGCCGGAGATTATAGCAGTGACGGATGCCTCAATCACAGGGTGGGGAGCCCATGCCAAAGATCTGACAGTCAGCAGTCGTTGGTCTGCATCGGAGTCTATCTTTTGGAGCTGAGGGCAATCGGACTAGTGCTGAAGGCCTTCCTGCCCTCTGTCCGGGAAAAGAACATCCTGATAATGATGGACAACATGGTGGCCATGTATTACCTCAACAAGAAAGGAGGTTTCGGGTCACTACCACTGTGCAGAGAGGCAATGCAGCTCTGGTACTGGGCAATTCAAGAAGGAATCTCTATTGGCAGTTCACCTGGCTGGAGAGAACATGGCGGCGGACGCTCTGAGCAGGCAGTGCACAGTCTCCCATGAGTGGGAGCTAGCTCGGGAAGTCCTTTAATAGATCGTCACCCTTTGGGGAACCCCTCAAGTAGAACTGTACGCGACCGGGACCAACCGGAAGTGTGAAAGATATTGCTTAAGGGAATTTCCCCCAAGAAGAGCTCTGAGAGATGCGTTTGTAGTGGACAGGGAGTTTCCACTCTTGTACGCGTTTCCTCCAGTTCCCGTCATTCCTCACTTGATCAGGATGTTGAGAAAGTTCAGGACGCGCATGATCCTTATTGCCCCGGATTGGGACAGGAGTACGTGGTACCCAGACCTTCTACACCTGTCCATCTGTCCTCCGATAAGTCTTCCACAAAGAGAGGATCTTCTCTCGCGGGAGGAGGGTCAGGTTCTCCATCCAAAGTCAACATTCTCAACCTTCACGCTTGGTTTCTGAAAGGGTGCGATATAAGGATTGGGACCATCCAGATGACTTTATGAATGTGTTGCTTTCGACTAGAAGACCAGCAACAAAATCGTAGTACTGTTGCCGTTTGAAGAAGTTTTGCAACTGTTGCAGGGAAAGAGTGTAGATCCTTTTCTTTTTAAAACGCCAGACGTATTGTCCTTCCTTCTATCCTTAGCCAATTAGGGACTCCAGATTGGTACTATTAAAGGCTATCTGGTAGCGCTGTCCATTTTTAAGCGCTTGTCGGAGGAATGCTCTTATTTCACAATCCCACTGGTAACTCAATTCCTGAAAGGACTCATGTGTATCCTCCATCTCCTTTCCAGGTTCCGGCCTGGGACCTAAATCTGGTTTTAAAGTTGCTAATGTGTGCACCCTTTGAACCCCTGCACACGTGTCCTCTAATGTTAACCTTTAAAACCATTTTATTGGTTGCTCTCACATCAGCCGGTAGAGTAAGCGAGTTGCAGCCACCCTTTACACTCTTCTACAAGGACAAAGTTGTCTTGAAGGTCAAACATTCATTTTTACCGAAAATCGGTTTGGATTTTCATTTGAACCAGAAAATTGTCCTTCCCTCCGTCTATCCTCTTCCTCCTGATAGGGAGGAAGAATGACTTCATAGGTTGGATCCTAGAAGAGCTCTAAGCTTTTACATTTCGAGAACTTCTAAATTACGGTTTGATGATCAACTATTCATAGGGTATACTGGACACAAACTGGGTCAAGCTGTTACCAAGCAAACCTTATCTAGGTGGATCATGTTGGCTATTTCTGAGTGCTACAGTCTGGCGGGGAAAGGACCCCCTGAAGGTTTGTGGGCTCATTCCATTAGGGGCATGGCCACATCTGCAGCCCTTCAAAAGGGAGTTTCCTATAAGGAATATATGTGATTCTGCAATGTAGTCATCACTACACACGTTTACATGCTCTGGATGCTTCCCATTCTCAAGATGTTGCTTTTGGCAAGGCAGTACTTTGTTCTGCCTTTCAAAATGTTTAATATATAAATTCTACACCCTCCTCCAAATTCTAATACTGCTTTTGGAGTTTGTCAAAGATGAGGGATACATTGGAGGACACAATCCATTCGAAGAACAAGTTACCCCTGGTAACGTTCTTTCGACTGGATGTTCCTCCAACGTATTCCTCATCGCCCTCCCATCCTACCCCTCTGTAGAATTTCCCATGCTATTACAGCTTCCGCTCCACCAAGGTTGAGTACTGTCATGCCCATATTTATGGGCATCTCTGCTGCATGAGGAGGAGGAAAAACAGAACTTAGACCAACGGGTGCTGAGCGTGCTATATATGTTCTCCGATTACGTCACCCTTGATGGAGGCCTTTGAGGGACATCGACTCGATACAGGACGCCCTATGCTGAAAAAAGTTTTCTGAAGCTGGACATTAATATGTCAAAAATGAGGAATACGTTGGAGGAACATCCAGCCAAAAGAACGTTACATGGGGTAAGTGACTTGTTCATCTGACCCTACCACTATTTTTAATTAACTTAGATCGACCAAGAGAATGTCTTACCTTTTGCTTATTCTTTTCCTTTATCTCCCAACAAGCTTTTATTTCCAGTCTTTCTCTATGGTAGAGCTAATTTTCAACATAATCCATAATAATATTGGATCGTCTTCAATATCATTTTTTGTAGTTCTTCAAGAATAGTCCACACTTGTATTTGCAGTGGTTCTATATTTACAACAACTTCCCTTCGGGTACTTTCTCACACTCTTGTTTGTCTTAACTTCTAGATTCTCTGCTCTGTTTACTTTCAGGCTTTCCTGAGGTGATCTTATCTTGGTCCCTCAGTTTCTCATTACATGTTCCTATGTTAGACTTGACTCCAGTCTTGAATTCAGAGGTCATAGGATTTCTTTGCTTCATCTCAGGGATCTTCATTGCAGTTTCTGCATGGTCCCTAACCGGGTTACTTCAACCCCTCTGTTACAGGCTTCTCACTTCTTTTCTTAACTGATTTTCTCTATTGGTATCTCGTCCTTGGGACTGTGACAACTCTCCTTCTGCATATAATAACCACCCTTCCTTTTTTCAGTTCATTTGTTACTTGGTTTTAAGTCCAATTACCAATTCTTCATTTCAGTTTCTCGTCCTTACGATGGGGATGTGTTTCTCTCGAAATATAACCCTCTTCCTTATTCAGGTTATTGGTTGCTGCTTTGAGTCCAATTACAAATTCTTAATATCGGTTTCTGGGCCTTAGTACTGGGAGGAGATCCTGAGGAGAGTCTGAAGCTTTCCACGCTTCCTGTATCAGCAGTTTTGGCATTGTTCTTCCGGTGTCCTGCCCACCCTGCTGCACCTTGCTGCACCTGTGGTCACTTCACAACCGGATATCTTGTTCCTCTTCCTTTCTGCACAATGTCTTTCTAGTATCGACACACTCTGGGCCTATCGCATCTCATACTAGAGTGTTCTGCCTTGCTGAAACTCACGTGCTGTGCGACTTTCTTTCACTCACCTCCCCAAGGAGTGGTGATGTCACTTGGCTTCCCCTGCACAACTACTCGTCCCAGTTAAATATCCATCTCTTGTTAAAGAGATATCTTCCTTTACTTTCACAAATGGATTTCTTTTTACATTGCCTTCAGCCAACAGTAAAGATGTGAAGTTACTTGTTGCAACAGGTAGTCCCATGTATGCGGCTATGGTAGAAGGCCTAGGGAGTTCCTCACCAGAATGGGAGTCCTTTTCCCGAAAGGGGGAGTCTCCCCTGGTGAGGTCCCACTTGCCTCGACTCCTAGTGAGGGTCTTGAAGGGCGGGCCCATCTCACTAGCCTCATGGAGCTGCAGGGGGGGGCGGGGGGGAGAAGTTCCCCTTGGGGCGAAGTGACAAATACCTGTGATTCGTCGCAACCCTCTGAACTCTGGCCCAGGTTCCTGCCTGCCCAGCTGCATACCTGCACTGCCTCTTGGCACCCCTGCACTTGTGGTCTGTATCACAACAGTCCCCTCTCCTGCACTTATCAGACACTTGTTGTCTGCACTCCTCACACTCGCACTTGTCACCCATTGGCTGCGCTACTTGCTGGTTTCCTGTTTTCCTTGTGTTGCACTTGTCCATCCTCCGCGCAATCTGAATGTCACTAGGCCTAGTAAGATCGCTGTTTTTTGTCCTCCTTCTGTTTCCTTTCCCCTCCCCTCCCTTGCCGCGCCTTGAAACACTTGTGTATAGGCGCGTTATAAATGCCATATCATATATATTTATGTTGCAGGAGACGCATTTAATGTTTATGCGCACAGCGTGTGCTGCCTTGGGGTTTAGACAATACAAGGTCGAAGATGCAGGGTGGTATTAACGAGGATCAAGGGGGGTGGTCACCATGTTTTGGAGATATCATCCCCCTAGCGTTTCAGAGTGGAACGGGACAAAGAATGGAGATCATATTTTGATTATGGGAGAACTAGCCTCAATATTTGTGTACTTGCCCCCCCCTGACCCGCCGCCACTCCTACTGGGCGATACTCTTCAAGTGGCACAAACATTACTGACAAAGTACAGGGCGGAAATGATGGTGGTGGAGGTAATTTTTAAGACCCAAACTTCCGAGAACAAAGCTCTACACGTTCATGGAGGCCACAGGGTTGAGGGATGTGTGGAGGGAGCTACACCCAAATGAGGAAGGTTTCTCTTTTTATTCTAATGGCCACAGATTACGTTTGTGATTAGACTACTTTTGAATCAGCACTTATGATACACAGCGGGTGACACTGGAGGTGACTGCGAAGGTTATACTTCTTTGAACCGCGCTGTGATCTTCGAATCGGAATCAGTATCATATGCCTGCCTACTGACTTTTGTTGGATACTACAACATATTCCACAGATCTGGAGGACTTCTATTCTATGGGGAGTCCTTTATACTTATATACCTGGTTGGGCTGCTCCTCTTTGAACCGCGCTGTTGTGTGTTTCACTAATGTTTTCAATTTTTTCGGCATATTACGGTGACTGTTGGCCTACGGCCCTTGAACCGTTCTAAACGCCTTTATTTTTTGTATCAAAGAACTGCATTATGGTTACTTTGAGGAGTCGTTTCGGGGCCAGCAGCTGCGGCCACTCTCCAATTCAGAGCATATATGTAGTGCTGTGCCCCTGCCTACATCTCTATCTGAGGCAAACAACATTTTACTCCAGGAGGATTATACAATGAAGGCTTTGGATGGCAAAGCCCTATTAACTACTGCACTAGTTAACTCTATACCGCTGGGACTGGAGCTTGGTGATCTCCCTTTGGACTTCTCACCTCCTAATAGAATGGCTAAGGTTTCTTTGGCAACTGTGCCATCTGGCAAAGGGCTGTTGGAATTAACTGATGCAGAATGTATCCAAGAAGCGAAGCACTGTCAGTTCCTTTGCCTATTAGGAAAATAGTTGGGTTCCATGCTTCTACTCCACAGCCCAACTTGAACCTTCGGATTCTGGGAGTTGTTGGTGGCTCTATACGCTGTATAAAGACACTTGAGGGTAGTGGCTTGGGGAGTTCTTTTGTAAATTGGAGACCATCTAAAGCAACTTCTATATCGGATCTCTCAAATGTTTTTGTCTTTGGGAGATGAAATAATGAAAGGTCATTTAGTAATGCCGAACTTTACTGTTGTTGGTTTGAGCCACCAGGGCCCTCTGCAAGTGTGCAATTATATCACTGCTCGGGAGGTTGCCTCACGAGAATTGACGCAGGCTAGCTGCCTGAAGGATTCGTTCCATATGGTTGCTAATGCCACAACGGATTTGTTAAGGAATATCATTGATTTGGACCCAATATGGGTCTCCTGAATGACAATGCAGTTTAACAAGAGGCTATAGCAGTGGGTGTTTCTAATACCCGTTCTAATGAAAATGAATTAGATTCTGAGTGAGTATCTAACAATACGATAAGGGGGTAAAAGGCATAAGAAGGTAAAACATACTAGAAAAAACAAAAAACATGCCTCATTTGAAACGCAAGGGGAGAAATGCTAACCTTCAAGCCATACGACAATTGCAACAGCCTGCAAAGTGTATAAATACCAACAGTGGCTGTGCTGAGCTGGTCATTGGGCCCAGAGGGAGGCGGGAAGGGGTGAATTTGCCTGATTGTCCTGAAGCAAAGCAGACAAAGATGACAGCCTTTGGTAAAATTAACACAACGCATCCCCATACTTCTACAGGTACTTTGCAGCCCATTGATTTTTCTACTCCTCCTGTGATTTGTTTGCCTGTGATGAATGTTGGGAATACTTCAGAGCAATTATCTAAGAGTGGTTTGTCTGCCTCTGACGCAATGCTGGAGTCTGCGAGCTCTGTGAAAGTTGGGGCGGCAGATACAGCTTCGCAAAGACAGGTGGTCAGTCTGCCCATTAGTGAAATCCTGAGAAGGGTTTTACTACCGTGTTCTGGTGCCAGTTCAGGTCAACATTTACATGTTGGGCCACAGGGTTGGAGGCTGGGGTAGCTGCTCGATCTGGCAGTAAAATCATAGGCTGGGTACCCCATGAACATTTTGTAAAAGGGACCAAATTAAATAGGTCATTATTACTGACCATATTCAAGAAGGTGCCGCTTCTGAGAACAATAACTACAGATGACATTGATGCTATATCTTTACCCAGAAACGAGAATGGTAGAATGGTCAGTGATTTTCACTCGGTTTGGCGGCTACCATGGTGTGGGATCATGGTGTGGGATCTGCAGTCTAATTTGCAGGCATGCGGTTTGACCCTGTGGAACTGCAAAATTTGGTTTGTTAGGATATTTCTCAGCTTTGAGGAACCTGTAGCACTGACTGCTGTCTCAACATTAAGGTCTCCTGCCGCATTGCTGTGCGATTCTGGCACTGTGCTGTCCCTGGTCTCCAATCTTCTGGGGAATGCTCTAGACTGGTCTTGGATCCAGCCGGCTCTTAAGACCTGGGAGAGTTTGAGGCATGGTCCGGGACATGCATGACAGAATGGAAATTGAAGTAATCTCCTGGAATACCTGTGGTAGCTCTAATCTATACAAATATATGCTCAAACATGCAGGCAATAAACCTCTGTAGATCGATTTGTTTCAAGAAACAATTCTGATGATCAATCCTTTCTTTGAAGGTTTTCATACTGTCTAGTTTCCTGCTACTAGGGGTGAGGAGGGGACACAGAGAGGGGCCCTCTTAATTGCTATGGACATGGGATATCTTATTTAGTGCAGAGTGGCTTTTGGCTATTGGTTGAATTTAGGGCCTGGACTTTCGCCAATCTTTTTACTAAATCTGTATTGGAGTCCCATTAGTATACTTTGATACTATAGAGGATGGCCTGGGAGAAATTATGTCTGATTGGATTCAGAGGGGGTGCGGTTATCAAGTGATTTTGGGAGGTGACTTTAATTCGTTCTGTGCAGATGGGGCCAGATGGAATTCCATGGGGGCTCTACCGACTAAGCAACATTTGAATATAGGAAGAGGTATTCAGTGGGATTCCCTACTGGGGAATTGGGACATGTCTTTATTAGACCCCTCTGCCTGCCTCTTTTGCCCCCAAATTCACCTGGCACAGAGGGGAGTTGTCTTCCAGGATAAATTTGATCTGCGTCTTGCCCTCCAGGGCCTCTCCATCCCTCCAAAGACCCACTTGGAGTCATACGTGGTGCTTGTGGCACCAGACTCGCTCACTCCCACAGGATAACATTGGGGATTGGACTTGTAGTGCATTGATGGGGACAAGATGGATGCCGCCACATATTTCGGTTCCCAGAACTGCATGTGCAGTCTAGTCTTTAGGATTTGGTTCAGCCCAGAGACACCTGGGATACCCAGAGACTATTAAAGCCACGCCCAGGCTGAGAAACCTGCTTTGTGTTTTCTGCACCTGCAGCGTGACACTCACCGTGTTCGTATCGGTCTCCAGTAGGCATGCATCTTTCTTCTGCGCTCAGCTCCTGCAAGAACAAGAACACCGTTAGGAACAGCCTTACCTTGCGGCGCTTCTGCCCATCATTCATCGCTCCTTCTGTTCTGCGGGCATCTTCGGCGGTGTCATACCCATCCCGGCACACCGCTTCCTAAGGAAAAGGGAAAAGAACAGAAAAAAGGCATTCGTTTTCATTCAGCAAATCTTTGCTTATTTTTAAAGACTGTACGAGCTTCAAACGCTTAGCTGAATCCCAGCCGCTCTGGGAGAACTCTGTCTCCGGAACTTCTCATCCATCTGCAAGAGGGAAAAGACACTCCAGGTTAACGTGGAAACATCTAGAGGCGCCGCATACCGCGCTTACTCGCCGCATTTCTTCTTCATAACCGGCATCCATGCTGAAAACATCGCGGCAACTAAAAGACAGAAAAAGAACTCAGTTCAATACAAATATGAAAGGGTCGCATCGCGCTCTCACTCACCTTCAGCGCTACTCATCTTGCACGTCGCCCTCCCCGGACACGGGCCTTCATCTAAGGAAGGAAAGGAACAAAGTTGGAGAACTGTTCAAAAGACTCATTATACTTACCTGTCGGACTCTTGCCAGTGACGTTTCTAGGCAGCAACAAGCCCGCATCAATCAATGCGACCTTGCGCTGAAAGCAGGACGGAGAGCACACTTTACAAGAAAACAAGGTGAGCTGTGGATCAAAGGGAAGGGTTGGACCCCCGGGAAGAAGGGGTTCAAGCACACAGAGACAATAGGGAGTTAAACTCTACCAATCTTGTGTTTCAGGCCCAGTCTCCTATCAAGTAGACTCCAGGGAAGGGTTTGGGGTCGTAAGAGGTCAGAACAGGCTGAGTGATGTCACCGTGGATACCAGGTGAGCGTTACAGTCTCTAATGGTATTAGGAATCATTGTAGTCACTTGAGCCACCTTCCTTCCGATTTAGGGGACCATCTACCTTTATCCTTTTCTTTGTCCAATTTCATGGCTATTCTGTGTATCCGACCCGGAAATGGCGGGTGTGTGCTCTAACAACAAGGGTTCAGCTGTGGTGTGGAATAGGAAGACTGTCTATTAATTTAACAAGCTACTGCTCGTGTCTTCGAAAGAAGCAGTCCTTTATACCCCTGATGGTGACTGTAGGGATGGGGATATTGCCTTTACATATAATTCTATTCTTTCTTGGATTCGTCAAGTGCGATCCCATCATAGCCTGGGGAATTTGAGTAGGAGAGTTTACGTGAGTGATGACACTCTCTGTCTCGTAAAAGGAGGGAATTGGTTGAGCTGAAGAGAATGGGACTGTCTTCCTCTGAGTATGATACGCGTAAGCGCAGACTACTTTTGAGACATAACTATGTGAAGTCTCTCAGGATGGACGCTCATCTTTTGCGTCATCAGCATATGCTAGAGTGCTTGTGTAAGGGCAAGGACGGCCACTTTTGGTCGTCTGTTAACAAGTTACTGGGGAATGCAAAAGGGGGTATGGACTGCCCTATAGACTTGGCTAGTTGGGTGTCAATTCTACACTGAGGAATTTGCTTTACCTGATGACTTCAGGGTCTCTGAGGGTTCTCTCTTGGGCGATACTGTCATGGGCTTATGCACTTGGACTAGGGAGAATATCGTGTGGGCCATTGGTCGGCTGTGTTATGAGTAATGATTGCATGTTTGACGTTCAGAGGAACCGAGGTAGTAGAAAGGGAAATGTTAAGTGGGTGCATAATGATAGTGAGAATTAACATGAACAATGAGGAAAATAGAAGATGAAGGGAAGCAGTGGAATGGGCACGGGATAGAAAAGGAACCAAATCAGTTTCAGAGAGAAGTGTAAGTGCAATAGAATGAAGTGACAGAGTGGAGAGGAGGTGTTGAGACAGAAGAAGAAATAGATGAGCGAGAAGAAGTTAATTGAGAGACTTTGAGGAGGAGGAGGAAATTGGTGATGGCAGTGCACTTTGAGCACTCTTTCCTCCCATACCGTTATCTCTAATACCTGTTCAGTAAAGCTTATACTTGTCAAATATCCACGTATCCACTTATTAACAACAAGACAGGCCTTGTATGCTGTTAGAGCTTCTACCACTATTGTCTTTGGCTCCTTTTCCGACTTAGTGGTTGTCTAATACTCATCCACAATTTTTCTGTAAACCTCCACTACGCAACTCCCTCCACCAAGGCCTTCCAGGCCCTGTTGTTTGTACCTAGATAGCATTTGGAACACAGCAGCTAGGCGTATGTCATGGGCAAAGACCTAAGATAACATTTTCCTACTATTTCTTCAGACCAAGGTTAAGTGCCTAGGTGGCTCATATGGTTAACAAATACATGCCTGCAATCTATTGTCAGTGCACACTGTGCTTCCTGAATGGCCACAGCTTTGCAAACAACTGACGTAGTTTCTGGAACATTATTTGGCTACTCTTGTTCATTGAACCCAGTGGTTTGCTTCCAAAAAAATACAAATACCCACCAATTCCTATTGAAGTGTCAAAATATAAACCAATAACTATTTTGATAGCTAAAAGA
Organism: Ambystoma mexicanum; assembly: GCF_040938575.1. Taxonomy (NCBI): domain Eukaryota; kingdom Metazoa; phylum Chordata; class Amphibia; order Caudata; family Ambystomatidae; genus Ambystoma; species Ambystoma mexicanum. The sequence goes on along the minus strand of NC_090921.1, from coordinate 572,524,402 downwards.
GGTAACGAAGTTAGTGTTATATTGACTTCCTCTACTATCCGCTCACTGAATGGCACAGTGATGCAAGAGTGTTTTTTTAAAAAAAAAATATTTTTTTATTATTTGCATTTGGTTCAAAATACATAACATTTCATGTAGAACCTTTACAAAATTTAAAATCTTTAAAATCTTACAGATAATCATTAAATCAATCATTGCAACTACAAAAATAGCTCTAATTCATTCTCAATATGCTTACAAAAACTTGCCAACTCATATATTAAGGGTTTATATAATCCCTGCATCATTCTGGACCACAAAACTTCAAGGCAGTCCTCAAATTCAATCTTCACGAATTTCATCAATTTAAGTGTCCTTATATTCTTAAAATGCGGACAATACAGTATAAGGTGTTTCAATGTTTCATAGGATTCATTACATTCAGCAAATCGACATCCCACACAATTATTTGATTTATTCATTTCCCAGTTCTTAGTTCTTTCTCTTGTGTGGTATAGGTTCAGTCTAAAGCGAATATATACCTTTCGGATATTTTCACAAGGAAATAACAAGACATGATCGTATCGTGGAATGCGCTGTTTAACATACAGACCATATTCTTTATATAGCCCATAGGTCTTAATTAAATCAATTGTTATACACCAATCCATTTCAAAGAGTTTTTTCTTAGCAAAACCAGGACGATATTTTATATCCTCAACAGTTATATTTACATTGTCTAAGATTTGTTGCATTTTCAATTGATAGTTAAAGATTTAGAGTGTTTTTTTAACTCTCAGGAATGGGGGACATGATTGCAACATAAGTTCTAAGGTTACTTTAAAAACAAATTATTTATTGGTCTAAACAAACCTTTCACAATAATATCAATTTCCAAAAAGGATATAAAAAAGATAACTACACAATTTCACATTAAAATTCAATTCATCCAGTGAAACAGAATCGCTATTAAAGATAAGGAAACTCTTGAATTAACATTAATAGCTAAAATCACCTTAATGCATCTGACTACGGCTCTTGTCACTGAGGTTTGATTTCCAGAGAGTAGCCTGAATAAAAATTGTTCAGATGTTTGGAAATCAGCCTTTCTAACAAATGCTTTTATATACGTACATCTAATTGCGAAGGTACCAGTACATCCACGTAATGGGTGCTTCTGTGTTTCTTTAAAATCCATAGTTTTATGAAACCAACCGTGAGCAAACAACTGTTTCATGCTTAACTATATGCTCAAGTTTTCTCTTGTTAGTAAAACATTAAAATGGATCTTAAGAACGTTATGTGATGAATCCTGTGGAGTCGTCACCAAACCCCAGAATAAAGTTTTCTCCCATGTGGCCAGGAAAAGGCAGTCGCTACCTGATACTAACTCTGGGGATGGTATCAGGGGGGAAGGATCACATGGGAGGAGACGGCTATCTGTGGGAAGTGGTGACACCACTAGGGAGGGGAAGACAGTATTATTCTGAGGATGAAAGTGAAATCATTCCTAGATGCATAATGGCATGCTATAAATGTACCAGTCCTTCCAATATCAATACCCAAAGAACCTGTCATAAAAAGTAATTAAAACAGAACCAAGTTGATTTTTCAAAGGTTCAGGAATTAAATGTAAGAGCCTTGAATTGTCATAATTCTGCCTTACCGAGAGATCCTCCCACTAATGTGCAAGTGCAAACTCTTTCCACGCGCTTCTGTTACTCTAAGAACTCTCCGTTCATAGCGCAGCATGGATTAACTGAAAGTAACAAGGAAATACCCAATATTATTTTCTTCTGTGGACTTCAGTTCCCATAATGCTAAAAGTACTGAGATGAGGAAGAAAAGCTCAGAGGCAATGAGGATTCAGAATCGTAAATATTCAAAGGTGCGGTCTAGTTGTTGCCATTTAAATCACCTGAGCGGGATATTTAAAACCCCAAGGTGAGACACAGCTAGGAAATGAAGGTGACGCATAGGAAGAAGTGCATGGAGCAGTGTAAGGCCGTGCAGGAAGCATAGCTGATGACGGTGAAGCCGTCTGAGGTGTAGGAGTTGCCACGGAAAGAAGCCTGCCAGTATAAGTCACCACAAAGGGTGAAGTTGGGCAGAAGCAGAATGGTAGAGTATGCACAGCAGAAAGTGGCCTACTAAGAAGCCATCCCGCTGAGTAGTGTTTCCGCACAGCGTGTGGCTGACCGGAGAAGTCGCGAAAGATCAACTGAGCTGTCATCACTCCCAAAGACCGCGCCACTTACCGGAGGCTCGCATAAGTCAAAAAGTAAGCAGACCGAATGCTGAAGGACTGCTGTGAGGCCAGACAGCAAGAGGGAGCTGCCACATAGAAGCGGTGAGTTGGCTCAGTTTGAATGCCAGCCGTGGGGCGCTCCAAACAAGGAAGCCGTCACAATGCTACAATTTTGAATACTGAACAATTGGTAGATCCAAACAGACGGTTTTCTGAATATCGAATAGTTATGAAAGAAAACAAAGCGCAGTGCCAAAAACAAAGGTTATCTTGTAGGGCCCAAAAAGAGGGTAACGTTTATGACCAGCATTATAAACGGCAAAGAGGCTGTCAAAAAACTTTAGGCAAACTACCAGTGGCGAAGGCCTCTAACCAGCACTACAACAGCCAAGAGGTTATCAAAAGACTTCAGGTGAATAACTGGTGGGGAAATCCTCTTACCAGTGCTACCCACAGACAATAGGCTGCAAGAAATCCATACTAATATCACCACTGGGAAAAGCTCATAACTGGCATTACCATCAGCCAAGAAGTTTTGAGAAAACCTCAGTGAAGCAGCCAAGACATAAACCCTCTTATCAAAAATATTTTGCAAAAGCTCATATCTGATATTACCAACAGCCAAGTGACTGTGAGACCACATCAAGGTGACAAGGGCACAACTCTTCCTTTTGGGATTTCAAATGGAGAAAGCTTGTTACCCAAAGTGCTGTCAGTGTAAGGGTTTTCTTGAAGATGTGGAGAGGTCAGTTAAGAATAATTCTCCTATAATTTGTTCTCAGTTTAAGGAAAACTGGAACACAAGAGGTCAATAGTCAATAGTCAAGAGACTATAAAAGGCAGTTATTGTTCAATCCTCCTTCCACGAGAGAGAGGTACAGAGAATCTTGGAGTCAATATTGCCATCAAGCTTGAAAATAGTTGTAGGTTTTTTTTCTTTCTGGCAGCAAAGGGCTTATCGTTGTTAGTCCTGGCAGGCGAGTGGACCAGAAACAAAGATGGTGGTATGATAAAATATCTTTGTGGCAGAAGATGTGTTGAAAGAACCTTTGTTGAAACAAGAGAATTAATTTACTTTATTTGTTCGATGAACCATAGTAAGACTAAGAAAAGTTGATATTTGCTATCTCGACAAGCGTTTCATTACAAAAAGAAGTATTTAGAAACATTGAAGTGCTAGTTTTGACAAAAAGTAGTTCCTTTGAAGAAGATGCTCCATGGTAACTGAACAATTATATTGGTCTGAAACTGTGTTTGTGAAAGAAGGATATTGTGGATTATCAACCAAGCATTGTGGAAGAGACATTTGTTGTGTCCCAAAGAAAGAGACGGTGGTTGACAAAGACATTTTTATCGCATTGAACAGAACTTTGTTGAATCAGAACTGTAATCCAAGTGATTATGAATTGATCCAAGGTAAGGGAATCCAACCCTGGTCACAAGGATTTGCTTTCAAGGATTTTGGGTTTGAAATACAGAATTGTTTTGCTGAACTAAACTGATCCATATTTTCCTTGTATAATTTGACTGTGTGTATTAGTATGAGGGCCAGAGATATTTTGGACACTACTTCATTTTTTTTTAGTCTTAGTTTGCTAGGCAGGGACCTCTCTATTAGGTTAGGGAAAGTTAGACGTTTTTCCAAGCACATTTGTATTTAAAATAAATGGCAAACCATGAGAAGACGTTACCTTTGTGTCAGTCTCGCAATTCTGACTCCTCACAGCATCTCTGTACTGCAGGCTGCGAAATTCAAGAAGATATGTTGACAACCCCTATCCATCTATGGTCTTGTTCCCGTAAGTTTTCTTCTTAACCAAACTTGGATTAGCAGTAAGTAAGATAAATGATTATTGCCTAGATCTTTTAGCATACTACAAGTTCCCAGTTCCTTGCACAACCATAAATCCTTGTGCATTGTGTTTATAGAAGGGAGTGTGATCTTGTTATATAAGCATAGTAGAGTCCATTGTATTTGTGCTGTTAATGAAATTAGTCCCAATTCATGTTTAATAACTGGAAAACAGGCAGCAGTAAGACTTTTTTTCCACAATGTTCCCTGTAGTTTGGGTGGATCGGACAGTCATCCAAATGCCCGAGTGCCAAACCGTAAATGATGAAAGGGATTACCTTCCTCAGGTAAAATTTCAGGACCGGGACTAAAGGAAAGTGGCAACCTTCTCTTTGATCTCTTCTTTTGGGCTGTCAAAAAGATTTTTTAGTTTTTTTTTGCTAAGTGAAGAGAGTAGAGATGGATTTGTCCCGTCAAAGATCTGAATCCCAGATAAGACTAATGGGAAATCACATCAATCCCTACGCCCTGTGATGTCCAGTTAAACTTGGGTGTAATTTTTCGACGTGAGATTTGAGTTATTGTAGTCTTGGAGATGTATATCTCAATATCGTTATCTGTTAAATAGGTATGTAATTAGTTGATTGCATGCTGTAGGCCTATAGATGTGTAATTTACTATATCTGCGTAAGCGAGCCATTGGAATCGCTATTTCCCCACGTTTCGGGGAAATGCACGGGCTTCTACAAATGCAATGAAATAGTCAAGTCACAATTCTCTGTATGTTGGTATATTTTAGTCTGAATTGATTCTAATTCTAATGAGTGTTTGGATGTATATTAGAATATTTATTAATGTGCAGGGCAGGCGAGAATGGTGTATGTAGTCAAACGCTGTAGGTAACGTTTATGCTTAACGCATAGCTGTCTGTATCCTTCTTACACCATGCTTGCTTCTGAAGAGAGGCAACTATGTATCCATTCAGTTGGGGTCCCACATGTTTTCTGAAGCCCACCTGAAAATGTGCATGTCTGCCTGACATTGTGGCCCATTTCTCTCGTTCTTTAGCTATGGGAAATGTAAAGATGTTACTGCTAAAGTCTGAAAGGGCTATTGGTCTGTAGTTTGTGGGATTTAACCTTTCACTATTTTTAAGAAATGGGAATGAAGAGCGCCACATGCCAAGAAGCGGGAAAGGAGCCTGAAGCGATTACTTGTTCAAATAATGTTGCTAGAATCTTGCCCATAGTGTCGGAGAACATATTCTGACAGACTATTGAGCCCGAAGCTCGCGTATGTTTCAATTGTAATATTACATTCTCAACTACTTCCTGATCTATGCTTAAGAAATAGGGAGAGGAGGAACAATTTACTGAGAAGGACACACTAACCTTAAGTAAACTAGAGTTCAGCAAAGTGGCATATCCGCTGTGGTTGATATCTTCCATTTTCAAGTATTTTATTGATTAAATGAACTGGTGCAATCTCCTAACTATGGCTAATCTACAGGTGTTTCTGCCTAAAACAAAACTAACTTGTATGCTCATCGGTGAATCTAAAGGGAACATCTTTCCTCTGTCTAAAACTATGCTACTCTGTCCCTACCACTATCAAAAAGTACTAAGGCACCTGTGATTCACTCCCTACTCACGTTGTCTGCTTTTCATCAGTCACTTTAGTAACTTATTCGCAGGTAGTACTTTACAACAACTTTTTTACAGTTCCGAAATAGGGCTCTTCAGCTTCTCTTTTGTGACCTTGACATCATGCTTTCCCCTTCTGAGATGGTTCTTTGCCCTTGCTTGGTTCGTTAGATTTCAAACTTTATCCTAACACAATGACCACTCTTTTCCCTGGCTGAGCCAGTTATAAACCCTCTCAAATGGATTGTCACTTTTCTGTCTCTTTGGTTTTACTGGGATGAGTATGAATGTTCCATTAATGATTCTTTATGGCTCTTCCCTTATTGATGCTGGTTTCATGGTTCTCACAGTAATTCGCAGTCGTATTCGTTAATTCCTTTTCTCTGAGAAGAGTATGATGCATACACTAGTTATATTCGCTATCCCTTCCTGGTCTCCCACTTTGCCGGTTACCTCTTTTCAGTGGGATTCGCCTCACCACTGCACTTGGGACTGGAAGCTTCACTCGCATCATCAGTATGGCTTTGGGATTTTCTGCTGCTTTCTTTCTCTGTGTCCGCTCTGTGATGAGGCAGGTTAGGGGTCTTGTCGCTAGACTTGACAGTCCACCGACTCTAGGTCGCGCCACCACTTAAGGATCGGTATCTTCGTTGGAGTTCCCTTTCTCCCAGCTTGTCAGCTTCACAACCTAGCCTTCCGCCATGTTCAAACACTGCATTTACCGGTCTCTCTCAACTTTGTTGCACAACTGACTTGAAACTCCTGGATTCTCTCTCTCTCTCCAATAGCACTCCTCCTTCTGCTTTTATGACTCATTGATGTGTCTTCCCCAGCAGAGCCTCATAGTCCTTTCTCTTTATTGCCTGAGTGCTCTGTATTATTTGGGTACGCTTCCTCTTTGCAGTATTACCAGATTACTACTGCTCATGATGAAACGATGATTCTACACCATAGTAACAAACAGTAGCTTGTTATATTCTTCTTTCCTTGGTGTTGTAGCTTTTAATGATGGGTTGTGAGTGTGTAACTTGGGGAGTTCCTCTTTGAAATGGGAGTCCTTAGCCTCAAGGGTGGGGACCGCCGACCTGGTAAGGTCCCGCTTGCCTCTACCCCTATGGAAGAGTATTGTGTAGCAGGCTCACCTTCCTATCCTCACAGTGGCCCAAAGTACTTATATGTTGGCCATTGGAGTACTAATGGATTTTTCTAAGTTCTGCTCTAGGCCATTTTATTTTTAGGGAAAACATGGCACAAGGCATACCTTAATGCTTGTTGCACACACTAGGGCTCTTTGTGAGGTCAGCCCTGTACCTAGCGCAGTGGTTTAAACTAGTCCATAGTCTGCAAATACACGTCCTGGTGAAGTGTACTTGAGCCTTTGGTGGATTTGGGACCTACCTGTTTGGCTGTCCACCACATTCTTCCCTGGTGTGTGATTTAAGCACTGGCTTTGGCAGCCGTCCGTGTTGGAGTTATAGCGGAAATCCTAACTCACTTGTTCTGGATTTTCTGAGAGTCAAGTCTGGTTCAGCAGGTTTACTTACCTGCCGGAGGATTGCTGCCGTTATTTTTATTTTGCATTATGGTTAACCATGTAACCTTTAGCAAACATGCACAACTACATAATACACATAGCTACCATAACATTTATATATACATGACCTACATTACCATCAAGTTTACACAACGTTTAAAACTGTATCAATAATATTTCATTTGAATTCTATTCCATAAATCTTGGGATAAAAGGAAATCATATTCAGAAAGTTTTGTAAACAAAGGAGCGCCAATCACTTTGTTCAAAACAAATTTAACCTAAATCTTAAAAACTTTGCTCTAAAATCACAGGAAGGATTGTTAGGGAGAATTTTCAGAAATGTGCTCATTCCCTTCACCTTAGAGACAGACCCCCAGCAACTTTGCTGGATTTTGAGGACTTGATTTTTTTAACCTGGAGAGAGTGAGACCCTTTTTCCCACTCTCTCAAGTATTTTAATGTGATGTTCTACACTGTTTCTTTTGGTTATGGAGTCTAACAAACTCCATAGGAATCATCTTTTACAATTGTGTCCCAAAGCACCTTCAGTGCAGTGACACAGGGAAGTCTTCCAGATTTCCCAAGGTTTAAATACCTTCTCTGGGATAAACAACCGTTTCCCAGAACAGTAAAGTGAAATTGACTTTACATAGCATTGTAACTTTCTAGAGCCAGCACACACTATCTTACAATAGAGTGCTGGAGGGTTCCCTAGTATCCCCTTTGTCTAGCTTCTTATGTAACATATTTTCTGTCACCCTTTCCTCACTGAATGGCTGGTGGCAGTGGTTTCGTTTTGAACTACAATGTTTTGCGTTTACCGCGACCGTCCGCGGCTCCGGTAAAGCAACCGCGGGGGCCATCTTTTTCAAAATGGCGCAGAGCCATCTTTGGTAAAATGGCCCCGGTCTTCTTTTTTCACCATTTATTTGTGGAATGGTCCTTCTAGAGTTCTCTGCGCGCCAAACCAGTTTTGGTCTCTTTGTTAATTTCGCCTTTGGCAGGGTTTCTGAGTGAGACCCGCCTCTGGCTCCAGAGTGTCTAGGGTAGGCAGGAAGTGAGGGCGGTCCGAAACTCCCTGTGCTTAGTCTCCTAGGAGACCCAAATGCACTCTGTCGTGATTGACTGGCTGAATGTCTGGCAAAGACAGCCACCCTGCTGGGTGAGTGACAGCTAGGCTGGAATGAATGGGAGCAAACTGAATAAAAGGCAGGTCTTTTGGCTTGGAAGGCAGAGCCGACCACTGGACAAAGGAACCGAAGAAGAGCTTGAAGAGAACGCCTGCTGCAACTCCTGGACCGTTGGTTTGCCCGGTGAAGCCCTGCTGCAGTGCTAACTTCGTATCGACAAAGCAGTCCCTGCAAGGACGACTTCTCCCTTTGAGTTGGTGGGACCAATCAAGTAAGCCACCGGGACATCCATCTTGGAGCTGGTTGAATTTCCTCAGAGTTGCTGCTGGAAACCGACTAGCCAGGGAGAGGAACACCAGATTGTGTGCGTTGCTTTTAAGATGGCCTAATGCTTTTGGAAGATCCTCTGGACTCCACAAAGCAGGACTGACCAAGCCTGAGCCAGCCCCCTCAACAGAGTGTGAACCCCAGAAGCAAAGAAAGTCCACCTTGACAGCCAGGAACTGCGTTATTTGCAAGAAGCTGAAACGTGAAACAGCCACTGAAAGTGAAGTTTGCCGGTTGCAAGTTTTGACAATCCCAGTGCACTGCAGGAGTCCCCCAACGTCCTCCCTCTTGTACCCATGACTGAGGCCCAGGAGCAGTGTAATCTGCAGAGCTGCACAGTAAAAGAAGTCATCAGCTGCATCTTTTCTTCTATACCAAGGTACTGTAAAACAAGTCTAAGAGAACTTACCTCTTACCGTGGAAGTGCTTGTAACTTCTGCAACTCACAAGTCTAATCAGCTTGTGGGCCTAAATTTGATTCTTCTTTTTATCAAAGACTTTTCCATTTACTTACCTGAAGTGCTGCATCTTATACAAAGACTTTTGGCTATTGACTTTGGCTTAGCCTATTGAATTATATGACTCTTCTAAGAGGATTTGAAAGTATTTGCCCTGCTTAAAAATATTGGTGATCTCTTGTGTTCTAATAACCTTTGCCTTTTACCAACTTCTAAGAGTGTTCTGAATGCCAACAGTTAGCTATTAATGTCCCCAGCACCCTTGTTATTGAAGTCACCTGTGGGTGTATGTTGTGTCTGTGGGCCATCCCAAAAGGGTCTTGTCTGATTCAGAAACTCAGAGTGTACAGTATTGAAGTGTATTTGTGTGTTAATATTATATTGCTCCCTTCTAAAGATGGGTTTATAACTGACTGATAAATAAATTCATAATTGTTTATGCAAGAAACCTTGGGTGTAAGAGTTTATTTGAATACCTGTAACTGTGAACCTTTGTGTAACTCCACTACAGCTCACATATATCATCCAGAATATTTACACAATTGTTAACCCAGCAATACATTACCTTGCAAGTGTCCTGTTCTGGTTGCGAATGCAGGGGGGAAAAAAAGCAACTGCTTCGGTGGCAATAACATTTTTGCATAGAACTGTAATAACTGCCAATTTATACAGGCTCGAATAGGATCAGTCCCAATTTGTGGCGGATCAGGCTTGTCGATCCTCTTTGGGGAACGGCAAGTGTTCTTCTCCATATAGATGCCTCGATCTTAGCCCAATCCAGCTCACATCTGTGAGTTTGGGCCGCCGTATGTTAACCTCAGAAGAATTTTCCTGTGATGATACTGCAATAGAGGAAGTATTGAGAAATCTCCCAAAATGATTGTCCAGCAGTCTTAATTGGGCCGAAGCAGCTTGAGCCAGTTCTTACCCAACAATAGCTCCTGTTTATCAACAGTTTCCTGGGCCGTGATTCCCAAATATCTATAGTTTATCACGCTCTCCACCATAACCTTGCTCAAATTTAAAATTAAAAGAACAACCTTTTATACGTGAATGATTCGCTTTCATTACCACCATGTTTGTTTTTTGCACATTCATGGTTAAATCCAAGTTTGTTAAAAAATGTTGCACTGCATCCAAACCCTCAGGCAGGCCAATGGCTGTAAGATCACAAATTACTAAATCATCCACATATGACGGATACTGCACATGGAACAGACCCAGTTGCGGGGGGATTAGTGCAGACTTTATTAAAAGCTAAACCATTGTTGTGAATGTTAAAGTTAAACGTAGTGCTAAAACGCATCATTGTCGCAACCCGCGTCTATTCTTCATCCAACTGCTGAAATCGCCTTGTTGATCCAGCCTAATGCGGACGCGGGTCTCTCTGTGCGTTGCAATTCAAATATGCAGAAGGTGGTTAGGGCATTTCTTTTGTTGCATCTTCCCCAAAGCCTGCCCCTGTTCACACAATCGAAAGCCTGGGCAAGATGCAGGAATGCAACATACACAACCGTTCCCTTGTTCTTAAATTGGTCTGCCAACAGTTTACCGTTGCAGCATTTTCAGGACCAGGTTTGGCCACACTGGTTGAATACTGGTTAAAGGTCACTCTCCAGTTTGGATTTGTGGCTACTGGGGTGGTGGGGAGGCCTCCATGGGCTTCTCGTTTCCCCCCAGTCCTACAAATTCGAATAGGCTTGGGAAATCCATACTGGAATAGTCTGAGATGTTTTACCACCTTGCTAGTGCATCTTGGGGTAAGCAACTGCCACCACCCTGCTTCCATCATTCGTATGGGCCTTGCTTGGTCACCTCCACATGTCTTTGTCATGGGACCACATTCTGCTGTCTGCCCTTCAATCCACCGTAATCTGCTTGGTCATGTTCCTACGTACTACTAGATTCATTCTCACTTCTGGATTCACTCACGACAGATTGGCCCTACTCCTGATCGAGCTGCCATCTGGGTCGTTGTTGGTCTAGGTTATATGTCCCTGGGAAGTTGCATCCTGTAAATTGCACCTAGAAAAGACTTTTTTGTACTGGATTTATTTGAACCATATTTTCGGAAGCGACTATGATTTATCTAGGTCTCGGTCCGGGACTGGTGGATTGTTCACCATACTTACCCTTATGGGACCTAGTGGTAGATACTTTTTGCAGACTGGTTTCAACCTGCAATTCCCCATTTATTTCAATTGGAGCATATCCTGCTGTGCTGCATCTTCTCATGGGGCTGCTGATCTTGAGACCTGCCTCTGGAGCTCTTGTTGAGGATCTCATCTCGTCTAGCCGGGCAGTACTGCTGAATCCACACTTGTAGGGGAGAGCTGAGACTTGCATGGCTTTTCACTGTAGCTGCAGATATGTCTACAGATGCTGTCTTATTGTTTCCTATGTAGCACCTCAACAGTAAGGGATGTCCGCAAATGACATTGAAAGGTATAAACAGACCTTTTTTCTGGTTCAACCTAGGGTCCTTGGATTTTTCAGCCAACAATATTTATTTTTTTTAGACTTTTTTTAAACCTTTGTATTACACTATGGACTTACAATGTATACTTTATTGCTAGTTATGTGTCCTTCTTTTGAGTTTAATATGCCTTTGTAAGCCTAAAGTATACCCTAAAAATTAGTAGCCCTCATGGCTGGGCTGGACATTGCATACCCCGTTTCATAGCCCTAGAAGCTATACGACCTGTTGTATGCATTTGCTTTATGTATATTGATTATGTACTTTAGTGTTGGAACAAATCTGTGATTGATGACTTTGTGGCATCTTTGGTCCTGACTATCATGGTATCAGTATATCTTTATATTGTCTAGGGTCCCTTCTCTTCCCAACTCTGAAGGTCTGTATGTCTAGTGTCTTCAACAGAGTATATGGATTGCATTTTAGGGACAAGGGTGGGGGTTAGGTCTTATCTCACCTATTCTGTTTTTATAGCTATACTATGCGCCGTTTTGTGTTTTTACCCAAGTACTTATTTTCATCTTAAAGGTATATCGGTGATCTTGTAATAAGTGTATAAATGTCATCAACTGTAACCTCACCACTAGCCTTCCTCCCTCCTGAAATAAGCCTGACTGATCTGCTACTGCTACCATTGGAGAATCTGGTCTTTCCTTTTAGGTGGCACACTGTTCTACAGGTAGATTAGGTGGTTGCACAGCCCCCACCACTGTTTTGCCAATATCTTCTGACCCATTACTATGTCAGAATCTTTTTACGTGAAAAACCGGTTAAGGCTGAGCTGTATGCATGAAAGTCAGGGATACATAAACATTTTTCTCTAGGCTAGTCTCTTTTTTCTGGCTCTCTTAATCTGAAACTATTGTATTGGAGTACAGCTAGGAGAAATGGCATATGAGAAGGGACACAAAGCTTGCACGATTAATTTGGTTATTTACTGACCCATTGATTGCCCAATGCCAGGCTAAACACTATGGCAATTCACACCATTTTCTGCTGCCCCGCTCCCCAACCAAAACACACCCTCCTGTGATCTTTGAGCTAGCTTTATCAAGCCTTATCATACTTGGTGCTACAAAGTGCCTTCCAGTGTATTGTCAAGCAGTCTTCTGTGAGTTAATGACTTAATTGGAGCTGTAAATGCACCACTAGTGTAATAGAAATGTCTTAATCAGGTCTTCCTTTAGCCACTAATTTTTATAAGTACTATGTATATCCTTCACTGAAGTCCCACTGAAAATAAGCATTGGCAAAGCCAACAGTTTTGACTTGTGTATAAGCATTGAGCATTTGCCAGGCACTGCCATTGCATGCCCACCATTCTACACCTGCTACCGTCGATGGCCAGCTAATACCACTATGGCAGTGCCTGGTAAATGCCTTTCCCATCCAGTCACAAAACTCAAAACTGTTGGCCTTGCCAATGCTTGTTAAACTTCTGGTCACTCTTCAAGGCTGCTTTACATTTTGCTGTCATTATGGGGATGGCTACAACTGAGATTCTAGAAATCTTTCAGATGACATTGTTTTTCTGTACTTTTTTTAAAACTTGGTTTCATTGTATAAAACAATTTTTACAAGACTGGTTTCCCAAGTGAAATTGTACATTTAAGGTTTCCTGTCGAGTTCTCTTGATGCCAGACTTTTCGACTGACTCAAACAGGCATAAAATGGCTGTATTGCTATGCGCCGTGAGCCTCAGTTGAGTAGGCCAGTATTTCGAAAGAATCCCACCACCGCAATGATCCACAACGTCTTTTCCCCAATCATGAGCCTGCACCACCATTCTTCTTCATCCTAGTAGTGCAAGTTTCTAAACAGGTGTCCTAAATGTAGTGAGCGGGGAGCTATCACCCCAGAGCAATTTAGCAAAAGGTGTTTGATTGTTTCTTCCCTCTCAGGCAGCTGGCAAAACCAGCATGATTTTTCTTCAGATTGATTCCATCTTGCCAGAATTTCCCTCGTGTGAAGGATGTTTAAGCGGATAATCAGAAAATTCTCGGAGTTTCTTGTCTGGGCATTTTGGCAGGTAAGGTTTAGGGTAATTCACTTTAATCAAGATAGGGGTCAGATCTTGCGTCAGTTTTGTGGCAGAAGCTTTTTCTAACGTATCCAATCCCTCTCCAGGATGCGTTTTTACCTTTGCTGGGTTGGGGATAAGTTCCTCTCTAGAACTACCCACCCAATTTAGGAGCGTTTGGATCCTTAATGCCCATTCCTGAAGCATTTTGCAAGACCCTGCTTGGATTTCCTGATGTATTTCCTTCAAAATCAATGGGGACGAAGGAAGCGGGGTTTTACGATAGAGCATAGTTTCATTTTGTGCCTCTATTGAGCCAAAGGATTGTAGTGAGAGCGCCCTCCTTATCAATGCGAATGGAAGGGATTGTGGGAGGTTATGAACCTTTCTCCAATACAGCCCTTCTAACCTCAGCCAGAAGTTTGCCGGTAAGTAAGGTAGCACTTCTGCCCAGCAGGTTAAACTGGGGATGACTTTTGTCTTATAAAAGATCAACATTGGGGACATTGTGAAGCACCCAAACTTGTTTGCCCCTGCTCGAGTCTGTGAAATTAAAAGACGGGCTTTTGCCGTAATACTTTCCTGCATTGGTGGTACTTTAGTGCTTTTGTTCAGAATGATGCCCAGGTATTTAACGTTGTTCATAATTTCTAGTTGTTTGTTGCCCACTGACCATGCGAATTTCTCCACGTTTCTGGAACTTTTCCCAAATGTCGTCATTTTCATTTTTTTTAGATTCATCTGAAGATGGTTATCTTTGAGGTACGTGTGTAAATTGTTAATCTGCCTCTAGGCCTGTTGGGGTAAGGTGCATGAGAATGTTGTCTGCGTATAGCAGTCTTGATATTTTATTCTCGCCTTGTGTCGGAGGGAATGAACGTACTCTATTATAGCAGTCATTGTAGTCCGCCATGTAGGCATTATATAATGCGGGGGCCAGCGGACAGCCTCGTTTGACCCCTCTTCCTGTCTTGATCTATGAGGATAGCAGGCCTTTGTTGTTCAGGCGAACGCACATCGAGGTATCAGAGTAGAGAGCCTTTATAGGGTCCAAGATCTCTGAGGGGCAGGCATGTTGGTTTAGTTTATCCCACAGTATATTTCTGTCTACCCGGTCAAAGGCCTGGACCAGGTCGATAAATGCCATATAGGTTTTTGGCCAGCCCTCTAGAACTTTCGCTTTAAATATGCTCACAGCCGGAATGTTCACTGCCATCCCAATATTTTTCACAAACCCAGCCTAGAGTGGGTTATCCAGGACTGAAGATTATCCAGAATCAAAGCACCGAAGAGTTTTCCTATGGAATCCAATAAGGCAATTGGGCGGTAATGCGAAGGATTGTCTTTTGAGCCCTTTTTAAAGATCGGCACCACAATCGCCTTTTTCCAGGAAGGTGAATAGCAGATAACTGAATGCAGATCGTAAAAACACCTCTTTTATAAAGTCTGACCAAAGTTTCATGTTTTTTTAGGTCAAAATTTGTAATGCCATCTGGGCCCGCCGCCGTGGATCTATTGAGTTGTTTTATTTTCCATTGGATCGTGTCCATGTCCGTCGGGATCGACCAAACTACCCCTGGGCTAACTGGTTGAGGTCTATTCAAGTTCTCCACGGCGCTGTAGAGTTTCTTAAAGTAGGATTTCCATCTTTGTTCACCTATTGAATTTTGTAGTGCTTGATTCATGCATTTTGCGTCACACTCTATTAGCGTTCAAAAGTCGGCATTGTTTCCACAAATGGTGCGAAGCATTGTTTCTGCGTCGTCTTGGTGGCGAAGAAATTTAGATGACCTCAGCCAGGATTTATAATTTCTGGCTGCCGTGACCGCCTCTTCCTTTTTTAGTATGGAGTTAGATTTGGCTGCATCACGTTTCAATTTTCTCACCCACTATCTTCGGACTACCAGTTGTTCATTGACTCTGTGTTGGAATAATTTAGGTTGTACCGCCTTCTTTCCTTTTCTAGGTTTGAAAACTGATAGGACTGTTGCATAGTCAGCTGAGTTTATTGCGCCGAGGGATTCCCTGGTCTTTTCTTCCACATACATCTGGGTAAGCTTAATGATTGCTGCCTCTGGCAATCTCAGCCTTGTGCCGCTCAGATTGAGTTCCAGGTTAGGATTGGTGTAGCAAACCTTGAGCCTTCGTGAAGACCAGGCGAAAATCAAGATGTTAAGATCGCTGTGTTTTGTCCTGGTCACCTTGAAAGATTCCTTTAAAGTCAATAGTCTGCGTGATACCTGGATGTAGTCAATCGTTGCTGTTTGGTTCTCTCTCTCCCAGGTAGGAATATATTCATCGGTTAGCCCTGCCCTCTGTTGGAGGTTATGTATATATCAAGCTTTTATTAAGTTAGTCCCATAGGCGGGCTCTGCCTTGGAGAGTGCAGCCGGTGGGTTAGATCGATGTTCAAATCTCCCACAAAGAAAACATGGCTGGACTTGCTCATTATCAAGAATTTGTCTATTACATTTTCTGTTTGGATAATTAAATATTCGTTGGTCACCCGTTTCGGGTTCCAGTATGTATTGATCAGCAAGATCTCAGCCTGTTGGTTAGTTTCAATAGGGTTTGAGGTTGCGGCCCATTCGATGATTGTGGCCAAGATGAATTCCGTCGCTTTGAGCACTTTTTCAAGTGAAGGCCACTGCCCGATCGAATAGCAGTTAGAAGTCCTGATCTTGGTCTGCCCTTGTCTCCTTTATGGGCTGGTGAGTGGGCCAATTGAAAGCCATCCAAAACGAGTTTTTAGACAAGCCAAGTTTCTTGTAGGCACAGGGCATTGAAATTTAAGAAATGTATGTCTGACTTAATGGTCAGGTGTTGGAAGCCCCTAGTCTTCCAGGAGCCCAACTTCAAAAAGCCTTTTGGTGGATCCGGTACTTGCTTGACATTGTTGGAAAAATGTAAAGTCACTTCTTGTGGTGGCTATTTCCTTCTTAGTTGGGTCTTGGCAAATGCTATGCTGCCCCCCCTTTTGATCATTATAGAGGGCTGGCCTTCATTCATTTAGATGTTTACTTAGGGATTCATTCACATCACACGATTGTTCCACTAATTGAAAGATCTTGCGGGCAGATGGGCCTGTGGGGTTCTGGGCATGCGTCTGAAACCTTTCAGTACTAGGTTTCCCATTGGCTTCCTATTGGGTACTGCTTGTGTGATAAAGCGCAGGATCCTGAATGCCGAAGCTGATTTGGGATCCAAAACCCATCTGGGTTCATGCAGCGTTCTTCTCATGTAATCAGTCCTTCGACGGTTGCTGTCGTGTCCCTTGAACGAGAAGAGTTTCGGAGGTTGAGGCGTCTTCCCACGATGTAATTTTAGAGCGTTATTTGCTGCTATATAGGGCAAATCAAATCACATGTTGGACAATTTTTCCCTTGCCCTTCATATTTTTTGTTGAATATGATTTGAATCTATATGAAGGTAGGAACTGTCCTTTCTTCCATTGGGGTTTGGCTTGAGGATATTGATGTCTTTCGTAACATCAATTTGAAGGGAGTGGACCTCGTTGAAAAGTTTGGCTAATGCCCTACGATTCAGTGTCCAGTTATCATGCTCTTCATTGGTCCTTTGGAGTTTGAAAGATCTTGTGGAACTTTCATTTCGAATATGCAAAGTAGGGTAGTTCTGGGCTCTTTTCCCAAAGGAATTTCTGAGTTTGTTCCCCCTGGGCTCATGGACCCTAGATTTGTAGTGGACTTTTGTATCGCCTGGAGAAGACCCATGATCCTTGGTCCTCTCATGGTGTTCCTGCACTTTTTTTGAAGCAGTATGGCAGGTTCCTTGGTAAACTTGAGGTTCAACCGAATTGGGTTTGCCTTCGCTATGTTGTCGAAGATCTTGAGGCATCACTATTCGTGTTGTTGTATACCTCCTTTCTAGACGAATGTCCACCGTTAGAACTTTCTCTTTTCTGGTGTGCTTTTGTCTTGTTCTGAGCCACAGGCGTTGTGGATGGAGAATCTAAAAGCAGAGCTTTTGTTTTGGGTTCTTCCGTTGCTCTATTTTCCCTGGTTTCTGTTTTTTTTTCTTTTTTTGCTGACTAATGGACGGAATTTCCAATTCCAATTCTTCCACGGTATAAATGCTCAGATTCATTAAGTCCACCGAGCTAAAGGAAGCGGCTCGCAACCCCTCTGGGGTTCCAGTGCCATCCATACACTGATCAGCGGGCTTCAATTTTAACACTCTTCTGTTTTGAACTGGAGAGTTCTCTTTTTCTTCATCTCGCAATTCTCCTGTATTATCCCGATTTAGGGGGACCAAAGTCGCTACAACCCGGGGAGCAGGGATTCTGGCTTTCAAGTCCTTCTTTATTCTTGGCACTGTTTCCTTTATGCTGGAAGATTTGAAAGGTTGATGGGATCTTGACTGATGTGAAGTTAATAGCTTTCAAAGCTGGTTGTATTGATAAACTCTCCAGAAGGTTAAAGGCCACTGAACCATTATTCTTAGAGGTGTTAGTCAGCGGAGGCAGCAAATTTTGCCTGTCCATTACTTTCAACTGAGTCTGTAGAGTAGCATTTACAGTTGGATTTGCCACACGAGGGGATTGAAAGACAGAACCCCCCCCACCCCCAAACCTGGGGTGAGTTTTCCCAGAACTATCTAGGACATTGTCTTTCCTCATTGGGTAAGGCTCAATTGTTTGGGTTCCTTGTGAGGTTAGAGAGGTCACTTTCGAAATGGGCTGACAGCAAGCCAGCCCCCTTTCAGGCTGGGCAGGTATTTCGTCTCCAGTATTTCCTTGGCCCAAGTGCCGGCACTGTCGCGAAGCAGACACAAAGCCTTCCAGGGAGTTAAGTTTGGTATGCATAAATGCAATCAAGGTGTTTTGATCTCTGAGAGTGTCATTGATTGCTTGATATAACTTCCCAAATGGTGCCAGAGCAATGGTAACTGTGGACACAATGGTCATTGGGTCCAATTTCTTACTGGGTGTGTCATTCAAAGGCCTTGAAGTGATTTAACTAAGGCGTCTGATAGGAAAACGAGATCTTAAACTTTGATCATGTCCGGTGCTTTTGTTCTTTAAGTTGCCACCCACAGTGTTTGGCGATTCACAGAGGGAGTGGGTGGCCCGTACAAGAGGAGGATTATCCAATTTAGGAAGGGAGAGTGGGGCGCTCTCAAGGGCTGCCGGAGGCAAAAAAGATCCCCTAAGGTCACTGATGGGAAGGATTCCTTTATTCTGCTTTTCAAGATTGGACAGAGCTATCTCCTCAATACTCTCTTCCTGATGAGCAACTTTGTGGCTATGTTGAGCCTCGCAGATGAGCCCCTACTTAGGCGGGCTGTAGGCTTCTTGGTACTATTTTCCCCTTCTCCCCCCCCCCCCCCCCCCCCCTGTCCATCGATATCTCCCAGCACTGGTTGAGGCTTTCCGTAATGCCATTTCACAGGCCCTGGCATTGATCTTGTTTGAGCCTTCTTGGTGGTTTTCCCTCGGGTGGTAAAGAGGTCTTAAGAGGTAAATTTAGGTTGGAAAGGTGTGTGGCAGTATCTTCCACAATGGCCAACAGTTCAGCATCTGAAAGGTCCCGATGGCTTTCTCCTTAACGGCGTGTTTTTTTTGCCAAAGAATTCCTTAAGTGTGTTCATAGACACTGAGGAGTTGGGGACCAGTAGTCTTTTTCCTCCCACTGCCCCTCTTTTGTAAGGCACCTTTGGCCGCGCAGTTCTTCGAGAGAGCATTTTTGAGTACTGCACAGTTTTCTTGATGCATGAACTCGGTCCGAGGCACCTTTCTCCCCAGGGTCGTCAGAGATGGGAGGGTCGATGGTAGGAGTATCGTTAGAGATATTCAGCTTCTCTGGGGAACCAGAACCCTGGTTCTGGAGTTCCACGTGTTGCTGCCTCAGCGAACTTGAGGTCCGGCAGTCTCCCCGAGACGGGTATGGGTCAGCACAATACTCCCCGACCCCCACCCACCCACCTTCGGGCTGGGCAACTCATCCAGTATGTGATTGAGGCCGGGAGAGGGCCAAAGCTCCTCTACTGCCGGAGGGGTCCTCAAGTCTTCCTCTCCCCCGTTAGTGTGGATCATAATTATCACTTTTTCACCCTTATTCATTGCCCCATTGGCTATCGCTGCCCGCTGATCCACGGGAGCGTTGTTAACCTCTACAGATTCAGTCGGGGGTGCAGATCCGGGTGCTTCACTGGTGGTGGAGGGCACAAAGATGACAGATTTAGCCCTGAAGTCATCTCCGGATTGGAGGGGGTGGGGCGAGCCTGTAGGGAATGGCTTTGGACCTAAGGAAGAGACCTCATCTCTTCCCTTTGTTATGCCGGGGGTGGGAGTTGCAGGGGCAAGGTTTGAGTGGCTTCAATGGAATCAGGCGCCACATTGTCTTTGATTGTGTTTTTCAGAGGATTCATTTTAGCCGACTCAATTGGTGGAAACTTAATAGATCTTGCTGTATGAGGCTTTATAGCGCTCGTGACTCATGCAGGAGACATTAGCAGGCGATGTTTTTGCCGTGTATTGGGCGCGAGTCTCTGAAGATCGGGCAACTCAACTCCCTCTGGTGGAACGGCAATGTTCCAAGGAGGGCCCGGATGACGCAGTCTGGAACTTCTCAGGTTTCTCCCTTTGTTTTCTCTCCTGCCGGGGGTTTACCCTTTGCCGTCACGGCCATAGACTGCAGAGACTGCTTGCCTCTGCCACGGCTCTGCGGCTGTTCCGCGGCCGGAAAGGGGTTTCAAAGTCCTCCCCTTCAACAGACACAGACAAAAGACTTCTCTGATGGGATCTGGATACGGTGCAATGAGAGTAAGTGGAACTGCAGAGACTGTTTGCCTTTGTTTTTCTGTACTCTTCACGCTCTGTACACCCTCTTTATTGGAATTCAAATGAGAGATTATTCTGAAGAGTGGTAGGTAATCTATGCTGTCGACTCATAAAATCAGTGTGTTATTCAGTGTCACTGAATTTGTTTAAAGTTGTAACTTTGCAATATCAAATTCACATTCCTGAACAAACAATTTAATTAATCTGTGCTATTTTAGTAATTGCTCATTCATTTCGCAAGTAGTTTGATATTATTTTCTGTAAATTGCCTTTTTAACTGGTTTGTGGTTGGTATTGTGAACCATTGCAACATACTTGAATCCTTTGAATTAAAATATGCAGATTTCCTGTTCTTCATTTTATGCACACATGAATAGGTTTAGCCCTCTGCTTCAGAATGTGTTGCTTTACTATGATACCGCTATGGTGGTAATGGGGCCATTAAAACACTACAAAATATCAAGACCAAAGTTTTTTCCGTAACTTTTATATTTATATTAAGAACAGTCTTATGTGAGTTTCGTCTATATGCAATTTGTGTAATCATTGAAGGTGTTTTGTTTTCTTAGCCTGGACCTAGATGCATGGATTAATGAGCCTCCATCTGATAGTGAGTCAGAAGATGAAAAGCCCAAAACTATATTCCATGAAGAAGAACACAGACATGTGAAACATAATCGCCCAGAAATGGGTGAGGAGGAGCTGGCCAAGGTAGGTTTGAACCAACCTTAACACTGATAGTTATGCTAATGCAGCCTTATGCATTGTATGGCCATATGCAAAGTTTTCCATGCTTAGTCATGTTTCCCTACGGTTAAGACAGAATTCTTATTTTGGGGTTTCTAGGGCCAGTTTTTGGGGCCTGTAACATTTTGCTTTTCCTGTTGTCGTTTTTTTGGTTAATTGACTTCTTTTTGGTGGCCAAGGGAAGTCGCCCTGCAATGATGATCCTTTATACCTTTTCTTAAGGTATGTGATTCTTAAGGATATGGTACCTACTTGATGGATATGGTATTTTTACCCTTAAGGTATCCAGTCCAAGCCCCAGGTCCCCGTTTTAATCCCTATCGTATTTTATCAACCTACACAGGTTTTAGGGAGTAGGTTGTTGGCAGCTATACTTTAGTTTTGGATTCGGCAGTGTTACAAGCCATTTTAGCTGGTCATTGGAGTACAGTTTTTTTTTTTAATCCTATTCTCAGCCATGTTTCAGGGTTTCCTTTGATCAGCGTCACCACGAGCTAACCCTAAAATGTCTGTTCTGACCATGTGGCCTCTTTGTTATCCCAGAATGACAGCCTCCATATTGGTTAAAACTGTTAGGTCCTCGGACTATCTTACGTCCCGTCCCCTTTCCTCCATACTTGTGGGACATCTCTCCGTCCTGTGGGACGGGACCGGAGCACTTTGTAAAAAGCATCCACATTTTTTTCAAAAATGTGTGCCTCACTTTCCTGCGCGAGGCCCGGCACGTGGCCGTAACCCCCCGCCCACCTGGGCTCCGCGCCACGCTTCGCCCATCAGTCCTTTTCTCTGCTCGATCGGGGCCGGACGCACTTGCATCCTCGAAGATTTTCTTCCCTTTTTTCCTCTCTGGCTCTCGCTAGCGTTCGTTTACTAGTCTGTCTTCCAAATGAGACTTTCCAGATTGCTCATCGTGTCACCGTCGCTTCGCAAGGGTGGATCCCCATCCTCTTTGTTTAGAGTGTTTGGGTCCGGAACACCGTTGGGACTCCTGTTTTTACTGTGACTCCCTTTCGGTCCGGGCACTTCAACGTCGGTTGGAGCGGTGGGAGGAGGTGTTCGACGAACTCCTCCTTTGCATTTTCAGGCGTTCATCGACAAGAAGAAAAAACGCCCGGTAAGTTCTTTACTTTTCAGAGCACCCCGACCGGGGGATACCTTCCCGGGTTACTCTCGGTCCGGGAGGGGTGTTGATCGCTCTGTTACCGGGGTTCGCCCTGAGGTGCCCGTTGGGCCTAATCATTCTACCAGAGTTTTCTCCGACCGTCTCCGTAAGGGGCCTGTGAACACCGGAGTACGCTCCGAGGCCCCTCATTTCGGGGGCTGTTTGTAAACCCAGTTCTACTGAGTCGGGTACCGGAGTTCGCTCTGAGGCCTCTGACGGCTTCCCTCAAAAACAAAACTGGGGTGCGCCCCGAGGCCTTGGCTGGGCTTGTAGTTACCGAACGGATGTTCGAGGCCCACGCAGGAAAGGCCTTTACCGGGCCTGGGTCCGAGGTCCCTCGTACAGAAGTTAAAGCTACCAACAGTTCTCAGAGGCCAGTCAAGGCTTTGTTGGTGAAAGCGCACCGTTCCCGCTCTTGTGGTGACACCAGATCTGTTCAGGGGGCAAAGAAGCAAAGTTCTTCTTTTACAGGCAGTGCTGAGGTCCTTCCTTCGAAGGCTCAGTTGGCGGTTGGTATGTCACAAAAACATTCCAGGCCTCATAGTACCGGCTCGGCCAAGGTTCCTTATGTTAAGGCTAAGATTAAGACCCCTGATCCATCGACTGGGACCCCTGCCTCACTTCCTCACGTGCCGCAGTTCCCCTCAGATGAGGACAAAATGGCACCCGTTCCCGCCACGACCACGGCGGCCATTTTAGGTGCTACCCCTGCAACTACGCCATCGGCGTCTGGTGTAGGGCTCGGTCTCTTGGGTGAACCTAAGGTCCCTTGTGTGCATCCTTACCGGCCGGTTTATGATTGAAACGCCCAGATGCCTCTTCCGCACAATGTTTAGTTGCCCGCGGGGGCGGCTCCTTTGATTTATGTGGATACGTCAATGGAGGGGCCGGTGTGGCACCCTTCCCTGTTAAGTCCCTGGATTTGTCCACCTCATGAGAGGCCTCCTCAGGACCCGAAACAATCTCCTGAGGATGCCTTTTTCAGTAAATTTCAAGCGCTTATGAGGGAATATTTCGAAGGTCTTTTCAAGGAGACATGTCCACCGGCGCCTCCGGCTCCACCTGTTCCTCCGGTGGTTCCGCCGGCGCCTCCCTTGCCCGTGGTGCCACCCCCCCTCTGCTCTCCCGTCTTTGCCTCCATTGTCCCCAGTGGACAAGGCAGTGCCTGATACGGCTCAGCAGGATCCTGACCTGTCAGATGACCCTCAAGACGATCAGGACAACGAGGACCTTTCCCGCTCTATCAGAGCCTTTCATGACCGGGTACTGAACATGATGAGTTTCTTAGATTTTCCGGTGCCCGAGGCACCTGCTCCGCAGGAGGGCCTGCTTTCTGGGGCATTCACCCTGTTTCCTTTGGAGCGTACCGGCCTGTTCCTGCAGAAGGACGTTCTGGCCGAGGTCCGAAGAGTCTGGGAAAAGCCACACTCGGGACTTTTTGTCAATAAAAAGATTGACGCGAGGTACAGGCTGCATCCTTCGGAAGAGGTGGCTCTGTCGTCTTGTCTGCCTCCCTCCTCCACAGTGGTGGCTGCGGCCACCTTGCAGTCCAGGCCTGCAGCATCCTCCTCCACGATGGCTACTCAGGTTCTGGGAAAGGAGGACAAGCTCCTCGACTGACTCAGGAGGAAAATCTTCGCCAACTCGGCCTTGCAGCTCAGACAGGCCAACGCCGAATTGATATTGGCGGGAGCTAACATGCGGATGTCGAAAGGTCTGTCGGAGTTTGAGGAGCACATCCCGGTCGAGAAGCTGGAAGATTTCAAAGGAGGCCTTTCCGATGCCAGGGTCTTGGCCCAGAATGTCCTGGAGGCTGCGGCTCATCATGTAGACACCTCGGCTCGGGGCCTGATGCTTGGGGTTGATACCTCACGGCAGGCGTGGCTGCATGCCACTACATTTTCTAAGGAAGTGCAAGACAAGGTGTTGGACCTTCCATTCGATGGTAAGGAGCTTTTTCATTCTTCTACTGATGTAGAGCTCATCAAAATCAAGGATAACACTTTGACGGCTAAATCATTGTCTGTTCTGGTTAAAGCTCCTTTCAAATCCCAGAGACCGTTGTCGCAAAGTCGCCCTTCCTCTTGGTTTAGGGGCTTTCTCCACCGCAAATCTCGCAGAGTGGATACTCCTGCGGGGAATAACCGCCGTAGACAACAGCGTACGCGGTTTTTCTCCCGCTCCTCAGCCTCCTCATCAGGTTCAGGTGGAACCGCCCCCGATGAGCCTGCCAAATGAGGGTTTTCCGCGCTCGCACAAGACCCCGGTGGGAGGACGCATTGCGTCTCATTGGGAGGCATGGCAGACCATCACAGAAGACAGATGGGTCTTGTCAGTCGCTCGAGCGGGCTTCGCTTACTTGTACCTCCTACCCCACCCCTCAACCCTCCTTTTCAGCTGTCGGGCTCACCCTCCCTCAAGGCTGAGGTTCAGAAACTTCTGGACCTCAGAGCTGTGGAACCCGGTCCCCTTGGGGAGCGAGGGGAGGGCTTCTACTCCCGGCTGTTTACAGTGCCCAAACCCAATCAGGCTGGCCTGCACACCATCCTAGACCTTTCCCAGTTCAATCATTTCCTACCCCAAGAGAAATTCAAGATCACGCCCGGCCAGATTCACTGCTCTTTCCGATGGGCGATTGGCTCAGTGTGGTGGATCTTCAGGATGCGTACATGCATATCCTGATTTGGAATCCACGCAGGAGATATCTCCGCTTCTCTTTGGGAGAGGAGCACTTCCAGTTTCTGGTGCTTCCTTTTGGCCTCAGCTCGGTGCTGCGTGTCTTCACGAAGATGATGTCTGTGATTGTGGCGTATCTTCGTCTCCAGGGTATACATGTGTATCCTTATTTGGACGACTGGCTCTTACGCAGCCCTTGTCTGCTGGCAGCAGCGGGCAACTTCCAGTCTCTCCTTCAGCTCCTGTTCCATCTTGGGCTGTCGGTGAACTGGCGAAAATCCTCCATGACGGTCTCACAGGACCTGATCTTCCTGGGTTTTCGTTGGAACACGATCGACTGCAGAGTGTATCTGACCAGGGACAGAATGGCAGATCTGTTGGCCACGTGTCAGATGTTTGCGCAGTCGGAGAGCATGTCGGCCTGGTGGTTCCAGAGGCTTCTGGGCCTCATGTGTATTGGCTCTTCCTCTTGCTCGTTTCAAAATGAGACGGACCCAGATGGCTCTTCGGAATTCATGGCGTCATGCAGTGGATCCGGATTCCATGAGAGAGTGGACCTGGATTGGTGGTCATCTCTCAGCAATCTGTCTGGGGGCGCAGGGTTTCAGGACCCGGTCCCCACGGTGACGATCACAACGGACTCCTCCCTCCTCGGGTGGGGTGCGAAGTTAGATCTTCAGGTCTTGGACCTCTGGTCGCCTCAGGACAAGCTCCTGCACATACAAAATTTGGAGCTTCTGGCGATCTTCCTAGCGCTCAGGGCATTCAGACCGTTCATTGTCAACAAGGTGGTCTGCATAAGAACAGACAATGTGGTATCAATGTATTACATAAACAAGCAAGGGGGAACAAAGTCTCTCCTCCCCCCCCCTCGTGGACCTGTCCATCCAGATTTGGGAGTGGGCCATGCTTCATGGTGTCTGGCTGCTTGCAGTGCACATCCCGGGCCAGCTGAATGTCACAGCGGATGCCCTCAGTCGGCGGACAGTGGTCAGCTACGAGTGGGAGTTGAAGGCGGAGGTCCTCTCATGGATTTTCTCGCGTTCGGGCACACCGGAGGTGGACCTCTTTTCTACGGCAGTAAACAAGAAGCTTCCTCAGTATGCCTCCAGAGGGGTGCTGGGAGCCTCCTCTCTGGGGGATGCTCTTGAGATTCCATGGCACATGAGAGCTTACGCCTTCCCGCCTCTGCCTCTAGTTCATCAAGCAATTTGGAAGTTGAAGAACTCTGTGAACTGTTCCATTCTACTGATAGCCCTGTGGTGGCCGGCCAGGTTTTGGTTCTCAGAACTTCAACACCTGTCGATGTATCCGCTGATCAGATTACCAGTAACTCCCGATCTTGTTCACCAAGGGTGTGGCACCCCTCCCCACAATCGCTCAGCTTGGCGGCATGGTGCCTGAGTTCAAGTCCTTAGAGCATCTGAGTTTGTCTGCGGATAACATGCGCATTATCCAGGCAGCCAGGAAACCCTCGACCAGATCTCAATACAGGAGTAAATGGCTCAGGTTCTGTCATTGGTGTTTGGAGAAGAAGTTGGATCCGAGGGTGGCCACGATTGACACAGTGCTGTCCTTCGTGTCCTCCCTAGCAGATCCAGTGGTTCATGTTCTGTCATGCAGGACTTATCTCTCTGCGGTTTCCGCTTACCTTTCTACAGACCTGTGTTCTTCTCTAACTAACCCAGTGGTGAAGAGGCATTTTGCTGGCTTGACACTCCTCTACCCTCCGGTTCGTAATCCGCACCCGCCATGGGACCTAAATGTAGTCATGACGGCGCTGTCCCATAAACCCTTTGAACCAATGGCTACGGTAGACCTCAAGTACTTGTCTTGGCAAGTGTCCTTTCTGGTCGCCGTTACGTCAGCGAGGAGAGTGAGTGAGCTCCAGGCATTGTCGGTGGAGCATCCTTTCTTGGTCTTTCACAAGGACAAGGTAGTCCTTCGGACAAACCCGGCTTTCCTACCGAAGGTAGTGACCGAATTCCATCTGAATCAGTCTATCTCCCTTCCGGTCTTTTTTCCGAACCCTGCCTCGGGCTGAAAGAGGTCTACACTGTCTTGATGTCCGAAGAGCTCTTACGTTCTACCTGGACAGGACTTCCGAGCTTAGGAATTGTTCTCAACTTTTTATTACCTTCGGTAACCCTCAGGGATAGCCGGCGTCTAAGGCAACTATTTCCAGGTGGATTGCTGCCTGCATCACGAGTCTTTCACCGTCCAAAGGCTGAAACCTCCTAAAGGTATCCATGCACACCTGGTGCAGGGCAAGGCAGCCGCGGTTGTTTTTCAGAAATATGTTCCCTGG